>NW_028250309.1:0-600000 GCF_964263255.1 Lissotriton vulgaris | reverse complement strand
AAAACCTTGGCAGAGATTTAGCTGTAGGCCTGGAAAAAGACCTTTTTATGATTTGGTATAAATCCATCCAGTAGTTCCACAGTTATTAAAGGAAAAACACATTTTTTTGACTAGGGACGCAGACCCTCTGTGGATCTCCCCATGATGGAGCAGCAAACCGACACCAGCAATGCGTGTGTCAAAGACTAAAAGTGAACTCATACCATGACTTGCACAGGAGCAGGTACTGCTTGTTTCCCGATACCGCCTCAAGGATACTCAGGGTCAGTTGTAGATAACGTGACCCTCAAGGACCTCCAGGGGGAAGGGGGACATTGTGTAAAATAATAAACAAGAAGAGACTGCTCTGGAACTATTTATTCTGCTTCTCTTGTCTTTTCAGTTGAATGACTGAAGCCTTGAAGTCCTAATGCACCAAGAGAAATACATTGGTTAAATCCCTCCTTCTTTCTATTCTCTAACCTACTTTTAATTTGTGCTATCTATTCTTACCTAAAATTCCAGAGACTAGTGCTACTCTTCGTTCTTTATCTTTGTTTCTTTAGGGACCTTACTTCCGGAGACTAATACATGTAAATACATATATGTTCGACTCTAATCTTCTCTGATTCTACAATGCTCTCTCTTCTCTTCTCTACTCTTGCATTCTCTAGAAAATTGGTCGCTCCTATCAATGAATCCTTCTTGCAAAATCTTATAGCATTCAATTGTGTTTTAACAGTTGCACTTATTATTAGCTCTAACTTCTTATTTTATCTTTCAGGTTTTCTCCTCTTCTACTGGCGTTCTGTGAAAACTAGACTGGGTAAGTATTATCTATTAATTCACAAAACTTGTCTCAGAATTAATCCTTATTTGTTAATTAAGATTTTCTCTTTTAAACTTCTCTCATAATATGCACACGTCTTCTATTATTGCGCAGGGTTCACCTATCTGTTCTCTTTTTCTTTTCTCTCAGACTCTCTAGATGCCACTCGAGTTCCGTCAGGAAGACACTCTCCGAAAACGTTAGGTACGCCAATTATCTGATTGATCCTTTCCTTTATGCTGTAAATCGAACTAGGGATTGGGAAAATTGGCAAGTCTGACTATTATTACGGACACGAAGGGTAACGCGACGCAGTGGGGCGAGGGAAATAACGGGCAAGATCAGGAGCTCCAATAAGCCACAACAGTCTCTCCTTTTACTTCAGGTGAACTGTGCATTAGGTTTACAGCAAGCACTTCACCTAAGCACTGACAGCAGTAGAGAAATTAATCAACTAGACCGCTGACTCGCCTGGCAAGTCGGCGGCCATCTTGAGATTCCGCTTTTGAATCAGGGATCTCCAACAGTGGCTTTGTGTTAAATATCTATCTTCGGCCCGGCAGATCTTGGTCTTCAGGGCACACACGGCATGAATGTATCCAGTTTCAATGTTGGGAGGCCTGACAGCATGGTTTGTTGACCACAGCCTGACCAGGAGTTTGCAGCCACCATTGTAAATATTATGGAACCGTCCTGGGGTTTAAAAATGTATCTGCAAAATGATTTAAGAGGTAAGGGTACAGGTACTCTGACCCCATGGAAGTGTTAGAGGACTGGAGTGTGAGAGGGACCTATGTTGGGTACAACATTGAGTTATATCTGTTATTTTCCACTTCAAGAATCTGTGGATTTCTTGCAGGGCTCAGCACGGCCCCCAAGTAAATCTTCGGTATTGACACATCCAATCCCAGACCCATGTAGGCACTCACAGACCAACTCACATACCATGTAATGACTCACACACCCACTCACAAATCCAGGCAGGCACTCACACACCCAGTCCCAGACCTACACAGACTCTCACACACCCACTCAAAGACCTATGCAGACACTCCTATACCTGCTCATAGACCTACAAATGCATTGATAGACGCACTCATAGACCCATGAAGGCACTCGCAGACCCACTCACATACCCATATAGGTACTCACATACCCACTCACAGACCCACACAGGCACTCACACATCCACTCACAGATCCACACAGACACTCACACAAACACTCATAGACCTACACAGACACTCACACACCCACTCAAAGACCTACTCAGACACTCACACACCCACTGAAAGACGCACACAGACACTCAGACACCTACTCACAGACCGACTCAGACGCTCACAAACCCACTCATATATCCACTCAGACAATCACATACCCACTCACAGACCCACACAGACACTCACGTTCATAGACTCACTCAGAAATTCACATACACAGAGACTGACCCACACAAGAACTCACATACCCACTTACAGACACTCATACACCCACTCAGTGATTCACATAGGCATGCACACAGACACTCACATACTCATACAGGCACGCACATGCCCACTTAGACACTTCTATACCCACTCACAGACTAACACAGACACTCACAGACCCACTCACAGATGCACACAGCCAATCACACATCCACTTTCAGACCCAATAAGGCACTCTCCCACCCACTCACAGACCCACAACGGAACTCATATATCCACTGACAGTCCCTGACAGGTACATACCCACTTACAGACCCACATATGAACTCACACACCCATTCACAGACACACACAGCCACTCACACACCCACTCATAGAGTCACACAGTCATTTGCACACTAATAGAACTGCACAGCCAATCACACATCCACGTTCAGACCCACTCGGACACTCCTACACCCACTCACAGACCCACTCAGACACACATAGACTCACAGACCCACTCAGACACTCTCACACCCACTAACAGACCCACTCAGACAATCACACACCCACTCACATACCCATTCAGGCACTCTCATATCCACTCACAGGCCCTTAAAGGAACTCATATATCCACTCACAGACCCAGGCAGACACACACACACTTACAGACCCACATATGCACTCACACAACCATTCACAGACCCACACAGCTACTCACACACCCAAACACCCACTCATAGAGTCACAGAATCCTTCACACACCCACTCATAGATCTACATAGGCAATCTCACACCCATTGACACTGACCCACATAGACACTCAGATACCCAGTCATAGACCTACTCAGACAATCACACACCCAGTGACAGACTCACACAGGAATTCATACACCACTCACAAACTCACTCACAGACCCACCGACACATACACTCACACACCCTATCACAGATCTACACAGTCACTCAAACATCCACAAAACCATTCACCCACCCACTCACAGACCCATACAGGCATTCACATGCCCACTCACCAACCTATACAGCCACTCACACACACCCACTCTCAAACATTACAGGTCAAAGTAAGAAAAAAATTAAACAACCTTAGAAATTCACATAAAAAATAAAGGTTACAGGGGAGTTATCGTTAGGAAAGAGAATTTAAAAAACTTAGAACTTCATTGGAAAAAACAAAGGTTACAGGGTAGGTAGGTAGGCTCAGATTTTACACACAAAAAGCATAGAAATTCAGCAGTTATAGTTACCTGAGCTAACTATAACCTACACCTCCGCAATGCACTGCTATGACTTTACATATTACATCATGTATGACATGGTCAAGCACATCATTGAGGAAATCATTGATGACATCACTGATGACATCTCAAATGTACTCAAATATAACAAATTGACGTAATGGCTAGGGTGGTCAGTCTCGAAGCTGGGTAACTGGGTTCAAGCCTCGGCAGGGATGGTCAACATCCAGTGGATCTGGGCAAATCACTTAATCTGTGTGTGTCTGTCCACAACACAACTTGTGCTCATGTAAAGCACTCACCCCCCAAAAACTATTCATATATTACCTACTGCTGGTCGCCAGTAGGTAGTCATAGTTAAGTCTGCTTTTCCATAGATGGAACATTTTTTGTTTGCTAATAACTTTGGCCTTGTTTGATAAGTTTCCACAAAACTCTTCAAATAAAAAGGTCATCTACCACAGCTCCTTCCTGGAACGTTTCGAGGAGATCCGTCAAGAGAGAACTGATAAAAAAGTGGGTCCCAAAACGTAAAGACCCCATTCTTTTTTCATAGACTTCTTAAAGGCAGGTTATAGCAAAGACTGATGAATGGAATAACACCACATTCGGCAGGAAGCTAAATCTTGGTCCAAAGATTGTGCTTTTTGTGATTTGTTGCAAATCCGTTCAGTAGTTTTTGAGATATTACCAGTAATAAATAAATGTATATTTTGGAACTTGGGCTCACAAGAGCCTTGCAAGCCTCTCTCGTGAGCAACCTGCAAGAGCGCAAAATGAAAAATGGAGCCCTGTGATTGGTCGAGACTCCAATTTTTCTTGTGAGCCTTCACATTTTAGCGATAGCCTCCCATAAGAGTAAGCACCCTGATTGGCTGGCTGTTGGAATATTAGAATAAAATGGGCACCATTATTGTTGTGAAAAATTGGAGATGTTGTCGAAATGAAGTAAAAACTACATAAGGGGCAGCAGAAAGGCATGCCGTCCCCCTATATTAAGAAAGGATGTGTCTAAGGGATAACTACTGTGAAGATAATAAATGTATATTGTTATTAACTAATTGTTTATGATCTCGCAAGACTATTACAGGTTCATGAATAGTAAAAAGGAGTAGATGAGTTCTCAATGCACTCTACTAGTAGGAATGCAAATTGTGGTCTTTGTGTTTGAGAGGAAGTGTGTGTGAGATAAATGCTGTGATGATTAGAAGGTTAAATCTTTTTTATATACATGTTTTGATCTCATGGACTCTTGTGGGAGTGGTGTGGCGCCGCGGCCAGAGTGATTGATGCTGGAATCTGGGGATCATGGTTTGGTCCCGGGCGCCGGCGGCAGATTAGTCCAGCACCATGTGACTTGGGCAATAGCTTGCTTAATCTTCCTGACAGCCCCCAGGGCAAGGAGTTTTCACTTTACAAATGTGGAATATTATTGTGGAATCTTGAAAATTAGGAAGTAGTAAGTGATGCTGCTTGAACACACTGTGCTATGCACACTTGTATGAAGGTTTCTTACTGAAGGTGGTGTTTATTAGTCTCTACTATTTATGCTAATTTGCTTGAGAAGAGTTGTGAGTAAACTTACGGTGTTATGTACCCCAATGTACCCCAATATAGGCCTAGGTAGTTGCACGACCTTTAACTACATCTGTCCTACTTTGCTCCACATAATGGTTCTGGTGCTGATATTATGCCTAGTTAGGTGCCGAATAAAGGCTGTGTGGTTTTCTTAACAAACTAGCCCCATTTATTATACATGAGGATTCTTAGTATCACAGCAGGATTGCCATCGTCTGCATAATAGCTCTGTATAAAAGACACTGCTATTGTCATCCTTGGTCGACAGGCCCACAGTACCATGACAAACCTAGGTAGAACCCCTGAGGTTACCTTTCGGGTATATAAGTATCACATCTTCACTGGGTAAACCAGAGGTGAAAAATTCCATGCTGACGTGAGATGCTAAAGTCTCTGCACACAGACACTCCAGCATGCAGTGGTCTGACATCCCTTGCAGGGTGTCCAACTCGCGACCAAGATGGGGTCCTTTATTCTCCCCCGTCAGGTAATGGGGTTGGCTCTTTCCTAGGGGAATTCTTGGCTATACACCTACATACATATAGGTTTATAGCCTGCAGATCGCTGCCCAAATATGGTTATGATGTTTGGCTAGTTTTAGCTGAGAATACTTGGGACACCATGTTCTTAACAGAAACTTGGCTAAATGCGGACTCTGTGGCAGCAATTGCCCTTACCATCCCGCCAGGTTTTAAAATGTGCCATGCTAATACAGAGGGCAATAAAAGAGTGGGGGGGCATTATTTTTAAAGACTCGCGGGAGCTAGTTTCCTCTGCCCCACTCTACATGCAGGGCACAGAAGGCCTCAATGTTTGCCTCCAAATTAACCCTTCATCCTCCTTTCCGGGCATTCTCATTTATAGACTGCCTGATTGTGCAGCAAATGTATGTCAAGATCTCTGCACTTTTATTGCTCAAACATTGCTAGTTCATGCTAATTTTATGGTCCTTCGCAATTTTAATCTGCATGTGAATGACACTAACTGTGCACAAGCAGTTCGGCTGGTCTCTTTCTTAGCAGGGGCCAATCTTATGCAATTGGTATCTTTTCCTATGCACAAAGCAGGCCATACCCATGATTTAGTTTTTTCTAACATTGCATCTATAGGTATGGAGACCTGTCCTATTGTTTGGTCGGATCACTACCTGATTCCTTTTTCTGGTAATCTGGCCAGGCCAAGAGCAAGCGCTCCGTTATAAAAAGAAATTGGAAAAATCTGACCGCAGCATTTCCAAGCCCAATTTTACAGGATAATTATCCACCTCTATCTTCGGACCCCATTGCAGATGCCCTCGCTGTAAATCAATGGATCCCCGCCACTGTGGAGTCCATTGCTCTGGCCAGAGTTGTGAAATCCCTTAGATTGTCACCCTCTGCACCTTGATTCTCTGACTCACTTAGAGAAGCAGAAAGCAGGTGTAAACTAATGGAATGCCAGTGGAGAGCGAGCTACAATGAACTGGCAAAAGCAATCTATAAAAATGGATTGAAAGTATTACACAAGTCACTAAAAGTAGCCAGGAGGAATTACATTGTCTCCAGTATCCACAAGGCAGATCACTCCAGTAAAGAGGTTTTTAAGGTGGTTCAGACCTTTTTTAAGCTAAAGCGTTAGAGACCGAAGTGCAACCTTCCCCAGCTCTGTTTGAAAAAATTGCAAGTTTCTTTGACAATAAACTTTTGAGGGTTTATGACTCCTTCTTGAAACCAGAGGAAACAGACAAATCAGATATGCCATTGGGAGCTGCAGAGGTTCGTTTGTTCACAAATTTCGTACCAATTTTGCATCAAGATGCATTGGCAGAAAATCCAAAATGTAAATCAGGTGCCCCAGATGATCTGTGTCCTCCTAAACTTTGGAAGGTGTTGTCTCATTTTCTCATTGGTGTGCTATCTCATATCTGGAACTCTTCCCTTGAATCTGGCGTTTTCCCAGACAAGTGAAACATGCTAACCCTTCTCAAAAAAACAAATGGTGACCTGGGAGATCTCAACAATCTCAGGCCAGTTTCCTGCTGCCTGCACCAGGAAAATTGTTTTGAGAAGTTGGTCCAGCGCCAACTCGCTAACTTTATCGAGAGCCACGGCTCTTTGCATGACACACAATCTGAATTCCGGTTTGGTTTCCGCACGGAGACCGCTTTCCTCGAGGGGGCTGAGTCAGTGAGAGGGTCGCTTTATTCAGGGGCATCAGCGTTGCTGGTGCTCCTGGATCTGTCTGCAGCATTCGACACAGTCGATCATTCCATGTTGGTTCAGGAATTACGAGACATGGACCTTGGGGGAAGGTGTTGGCCTGGCTAAAATCATATCTCAGCAGTCGCACTCAGAGAGTCTACCTACAACCATTTGAATCTAAACCTAAACACCTATGTTGTGGTGTCCCTCAGGGCTCAGTGCTGAGCCCTCTGCTCTTTAATCTATACCTAGCTCTACTTTTCTCGTTGATTGCCAACTGGGGGGATGAAGGCGATCTCCTATGCTGACGATACCCAGTCGGTTTTCTCTTTTCAAGAGCGGACGGTAGATGCTTTCAAGAAATGTATAGGATGTCTGAGGGATATAGCATTATGGATGAAGAAAAACAAGCTAAACCTCAATGTGGAAAAAAACAAAGGTGCTGTTTTTCAGAAAAGGCCCAGCGCCAGCTCCAGATCTGTGTTGCATATCAGAAATGGGCATACCTCCTACCCCCGCCACTAATATTAAAAATTCAGGCATGAGGTGGGATCTTGTTCTTTCCTTTTTGGCTCAAATTCAGCAGGTCGCTGCCACTTGCTTCCGCAAATTGAGAAACCTCCGGATATTTTTACATTCCCTGCCAGAAGATTGCCGAAAATCCTTAGTCCACGCCACAGTGACATCTAGGCTAGACTACGCAAATGGTTTATACCTCGGCCTTCCTAAATATTCAATTAGATGCCTCCAGATGGTACAGAATGCGGCTGTGAGACTGATCAGATGCATACCTTTTCGGCATCACGTCTCTCCGCATTTGCACGAGCTTCATTGGCTCCCAGTGGCCAAAAGAATTGGATTCAAGGTCATGACTCTGACCTACTAGCCTCTAAAGGGTAAATGCCCTGGATATCTTAAACAAAGACGTTGCTGTTATAAACAAAATCGATCTCTGAGGTCAAATTCACAAAATTTGCTCTGAACCCCCTGCTTTGCGAAAGCCCATCTGGGTGGTAGAGCGTTCTCAGTGAGGGCGGCCAAAATGTGGGACGCCCTGCTTGGGAACCTCCGCCAAACTGACTCAGAGACCTGTTTCAGAAAAGCGCTGAAGACATGGCACTTTAGGCTTGACTAGGCTTGGGATCAATGCCTGGACCTCTGCTGATTAGAGCGCCGGGACACCTCTGGTTGAGATAGCTGTTTTTTGCTTAATAAGCTTCAGTATTATTATTAACATTATTATTATTATTATTATTATTATTATTATTATTATTATTATTCCCATTATTACATGCTATGTACACTTAGGTACATCTAGTTAGGGATTGCCTCTTAGGATTAGTCAGGATTACTCCCATGCATCTATATACCTGCCAATATTCACTATTTTAACACCATGGTAGAATTCTATCTTTTATTTACTCTGTTGGTGCGTATACTCATATATATCTGTTTCTGTCTGATGGTTGCAGCAGCACACGTATTTTATACTAAAATGACGCTTGATCAATAAATGCTTATTGAAAATGTCCCGACCGTTTATTCTGTGTATCTCTCTGAAAATAAGTAAGCACAAGTGACTGAGCAAAAAGTACTGTACTGCTTCGGCGATCCCTGAGATTTCAGAGTTGTCATGTTCAATAGTTGCCAGAAGCTATTCGCTCCTTGATAAGGTTGGGGGGCTTATAGTGGCACTGTGAGCTAGCTGGTCTATAGACTAAAATATGCTTTTGGGGTGTGTGGAATCAGTCTAAACACCAATCCCTTGGTTTCTGTTGTCGAAACGCAAAGATCCTATATAGATTCATAGGAACTACATGACAAAGGCTCAGCCTATTATGCACACCCATTATTTGAAAGAGAGGTATGAAAGGCGAGCCCAGTCCCTTCCCATTCCCTCCTACACACACCTATCATTACATAGAGAAGTCTCAGCAGAGAGGCCAGTACCTCTATAAACCCTACCATGCACATCAGTCATCTAAGAGAGAGGTCTAAAAGAAGATGCCAGTCTCTATTCTCCCCAAACATTTGCAATCTCATATGACTCTTGTGGGAGAGTAAAAATGTAGAAAGGGGTAGAGAAAATGTGACTGAAAAGAGAGGTTTCTTGAGAGAAGCTTATGTGTTTTCACACTCTACTACCCATAACTAAGAATTCAGGGCTGTTATACAGGAGATATATGCGAAGTGTCTGAACTTGCAATACTCTCACGCAATTCGTAGAAAGGCATGTGTATGATCCTGGTCTAGCAAGAGCCTCATGAGAGACATTTACAAGCTTCTGCAGGTGAAGCTTGCTGTGGGGGCCCACGATCCTATCCCAAGAGTATAGACACCTCAAAAAAAGATTGCTGGTGACACTTTTTGGTGATGTCATTGCATTAACCCACTAGCGAGGCATGGAATGTAGTGACATCCAACACTGTTTGAGGTAAACATGGAATTCAGTTTGAGGAGCAGTACACAAACCCTGCTGACAAATTCAAAAAAGATTGCTGGTGACACTTTTTGGTGATGTCATTGCATTAACCCACTAGCGAGGCATGGAATGTAGTGACATCCAACACTGTTTGAGGTAAACATGGAATTCAGTTCGAGGATCAGTACCCTGCGGACAAATACAGTCCAAGAATAGTGTGCAAACACTGCTGTCAAGTGTGGCTGCAGTTTAAATAAAGCCGCTGTGCATGTGTACCCATAGAATGCAGTCTTTAATTAAAGAAGAGCATGTAAACACTGCTTTCAAGTGTGACCACAGTTTAAATAAAGCTGCTGTGCATGTGTATACATAGCACTCAGTCTTTAATCGCTGTATGAGAACCAAACTCTTCTTTCTTCTTTCTCCTCTTGACTTTTTCTCTTTTTTTTTTAAAGCATTGATCACTGATTTTTTAAATGGAAACTCCACATAACTTGCAACCGCTTCTCTTCGTTGGGCGCTTACAGTCTGCAGCTGCCTCAAACACATGCAAAAACAAATCAGCTAATGCTAGCATACTCCCTGTGCTCCAATTATCTTTCTGTGCCCCAATGAACTCCAATAACTAAAAATATTTCATCAAAAGCTTATGCTGGTGGCTAGGTATTGTCATTAAAACCCTGCTTTATATTCATGGTACCATTTTTCAGAAGACCATTAGTTTTACTCTGTTGCCATTGTACTGATGTTTTACACAATCTTATAAGCAATAACGTATTTATAAAGGAGACACAGGGATAAAACTTATAATTAAGGGGCACAGAAAGCAACTCCCAAGGAATGGTATGGAAACACATACCTCACACAGTGTTGGATGTCACTACATTCCATGCCTCGCCATTGGTTTAGTACATTGACACTGTGTATCTTCTTGTTATGTAATGTATATTTTGGTTTTCTGTTTAAAAAGGGGGAGGTGTGCTTTTGTCATTGTAGAATTGGTTGCGGCAGTAGAATCACCACATTGCTCTATGAACCAGTGTATTGCGTTGAGAGGCCAAAGCATTGGAACAGCACATCGCTGTGGCGGCAGTGCAGTGAGTTTGACCCTTGCTTCAACTGCATGGAGAAACCCAGCACATCGCACTACAGAACCAACGCATCTCAGCTCTGCGCTTCGTCTATAGAACTGACGCATCGCCACCTCCGGGGGCTTGACATTGGCACATCACTCGACACTTTGCTCCACTGTACCCTGCACCTCACTGTTGTGACCAGGGTAGGGTACTTTCTTCACCGGAGCCTACATGGGTATTTTTGCCAGCCTCCACTCCATCATTATTGACTTTTCCCTGTTCAATGCTGAAGAACCGGTTTTTAAAACCCAGCGGCGCCAGGGGCACGCCCAAAGACTCGGGTTCACCTGTCTTAGAATACAGAGACACTGGATACTTCTTGGTGGCGTCAAAGATCGAATTTATTGGCTGCAACCAGGAACAGAAGTCCACGAAGTACAACACAAGTATAATCGTCGGAGACTGTTCAAATTCGTATGGCGAAACATCATCTTTTATGCCAAAAATCACATTCCGGACAAACACCCACTATTTTCAATTTGTCCAATCACAGGCATTATTCCAAAAGGTATTGTATAATGACAAACCCACTTTTCAGTTGTCCAGACCACCATTAATTACATGAGAAAGCCCAACATTCTTTCTCGAACAGGCCGGACAAACCCATAATAAAAGACCACAACCCATATCATAAAAAAGCCATAAAGGAAGAAACAGAAACAGATAAGAAGCAGGATAAGGGGTGTGTGTGTGCATACCAAACTTTACAATGTCCTGTGCTCTGATCCTTAATCTTGATCAGCTACCGGGCAAGGAACTGGCTTAGCAAGGTCAGCTTCAGGCAACAAGGTCAGCTCACTCGGGTCATCTAGAAGTCAGCACAAAACTCGAGCTAACGTGTACGTGTACTAAAGACTCGTTCGGCCGCAGTCATCGGCCTATGTGAGGGCAACCACAAAATGGCTGCCTTGCACAAAATGGAACCCGAGGGTTCAGAACGAAATCCCTGAATACATAGTGAATCCATCGGTCTAACATGACGAAAACACTTGTACTTGCCGTACTCACTAGTTACAGTTCGCTACTACCAAATTCGTAACAAAACCATGACATTTATGAAACGGGTTCAGAATTCCCAGAACCTCAGACCCTCTTTTTGCCCCTAAATAGGCAATCACTCAATCTGTATCTGAATCGATGTCAATATTCATCAGATCATCAAGGTGCTGCTGGAGCATCATCCTATTACTCAGTACTTCTCTCGAGACAGGTCTCCTTATACACGTAGTAGCACAAAGGCCGCATATAGCAGGAGCACACTGTACAGAAAGACAAAATGAGAACAGAATTGCTAAAGCCATTCCAATGATCATCAGAATCTTCCATCCCCAAGTGGATAACAATCCCCAAAACCATCCCATCAACGACCAATCTCCATTGTCCACATTTACAGACTCGGAGATCTTATGTAGCTTGGAAATGGCCTAGTACACTGTAGGAGCATTGTCTGGAATGAAAACGCAGCAGCTCGATTGGATCAATTTGCATACCCCTCCTCTATCTGCAAGTATGACATCTAACGCAACACGGTTCTGCAACGTCATAAGACGATCCGCTTGAAGCTCAGCAGTCAAATTACTAAGGGCACCTGCATTTATGGTGGACTCAACCACTCTTGTCAATTGCCATATGTTCCTACTATTAGCCATAGGTCCCCAAAACGGCAGGAAACCCTTGACAAAGTCTCCCACTTCTTGTTCTGCAGTATCTTCCTTACTGAAGACACCTCTAACAACTCTGGTTCTGTGGTAATCTGCGGCTGCAGTATACGTAGGGGGCAACAAATACGAAACATAACAGGTTCCTGAAAAATCAGGGGCTAACCATGTATATGCTCTATCATGACAAACAAAATACGTGCCCTTAGCTGCTAAAAACGGTGGGGAAGTCTGGGACGCAAAAACATACGTCCTAGTACAAACACTCTTCCCTAACTGAGCTCTCGGATTCTTGCCACTACCTTGCAGACAAAAATGACCACGATGGGGTACGATCCAAATCGGAGGTGGCCTTTTCCGTCGCTGCTTTTCACTCAGACTAACACTATATCCAGTCACGTTCCATCCGATATAAGCTAGTGCCTCATCTTTAGGAATAGTCTCATATGTATCAATATCCCTGATCATATATATTATTCCCTTCACTAGAGCACTATTACTCGGATTTTTCATGGAATGCAGGGGATAGACTTTGTTGGCATAAATAAACATTGTCCGATATGCCCATACTGACCCATTGTAACTGAATGGCAGAACCAAATAAGGAATACCCTTATCCGTAGTATGAGGCATAAGCCCACACCCAACAATTAGTGGTGTTCACTACTAACTGATGCTGATGCAGAAGTTGCACAAAGGAATTGTTAACAAACTCTTATCTTCTAATCAGCTCATGTTCAGGTAAAGGATGAAAAGAATGCAAAGAAGTAGTAGTAGGAAAAGACATAGGTTGTGTGGTGGGTTCAAACGTCAATTGGAGAGAAAAAACAATCCAACCCACAAAAGACAACATCATGCTAAGAAATACTAAAAGACACGTTATCAAAAAACATTTGCTATGCATTAATTTACACAGTTTCGTCTTAAAGTTCATTTCTACAACAGCTCTCACGATCTCAAAAAACTCCATCCTCTAACCGTGCTGTTCGTTCTCTTCGCTCAGGTGTACGTCTGTAAGTCCAGGGAACATCCAAGAACAAACCAGAACCGTCGACCTTGTGTCTACACGGCTTGACACTCCAAGTGTTGATACCGCGACCCTACAGCTGACCCCGGATGGCGGTTCGAAAAAGAAAAAAAGGTCAAAACAACTTTTTGGATGAGAGAGTGCAGTTTTCAAAAACAAAAAGGAATTAATTCTTTATTAGTCCATTGTTTCTTGGTCGCAAATTATAGCGCCCTTTACCAGGCACTGCCTGATCACGAAACAACAACTCAGACTCAGTAGTGTCTAATCTCAGAGACGGAGGCACAGCTTCTTGCAAAATATCGTCGTCCTCTCGCTCAGAGCTTGTCCCAATCAAACGTGCATCACTAAATGGCACAAGCTTCAGCACTGTATCTGTCTCTGAATCACCAACACCTTCACGGACCCACTGGTCGTACAACAGAGGTAGAGACACACTCTTTAATGTACGCCGTGGATCCAGTTTTTCTTGCCGTGGACTTTCACTGAAGTTCGTGTTGATATAAGCACCCGGTAGGGTCCTATCCAACGGGGCTGATCATTCTTGGTGCGCTGAAAATTCTGCACGAGCACCCATTTGCCAGGATCAATGGTATGGCCTGGATCTTCAGATGCTTGTGGAAGGTTATCATGAACCTGTTGATGTAAGATACGCAATATAGCCGTCAAATCATACAAGTAGTCAATCAACACAGGATATTCAAGATCACTGAACTTTGTTGGCCTCGGCACTCCCCACACATTGGCCGGACGGCCAAAAACTATTTCATACGGGCTAAGGCCTATTCGGGAATGCACTGTAGTTCTTGTACTCAAAAGTGCCAACGGCAACGCATCGGGTCATTGGAGACCAGAACTCGCCTGAATCTTGGCTAACTTAAGCTTCAAAGTGCCATTATAGCATTCGACTAGACCAGCTGATTGGGGGTGATTGGCAACATGAAATTTATGCCTTATGCCCAAACCCTCACACACTTTCTTCATGACTTGACCCACAAATTCACTCCTGTTATCACTCCACACCATCCTTGGCAAACCAAACCTAGGGAAATATTCCTTGAAGAAGGCTTTGGCTGTGGACAGGGCAGTATTATCTTTCAAGGGGTAAGCCTCTACCCATCTCGAAAAGGCACAAACAACCACAAGAACGTACTTTAAATTGTTGCATCTTTCCATATGGATAAAATCCAATTGCAACATCTCGAACGGATACGTCGGAGGCGCAAAGTGACCAGCTGGAGTTGGGGTTCCCTTGCCAGGATTATACCATGCAATTCTTGACCAGATTCTCGACACACTTAGGAATTCCAGCATTCTTCCACACTGGAGCCAACAACTGATAAATCCCTTTCGCCCTAATGTGAGCCATTCCATGCGCCATTGTAACCACTGCAAGAACATACGCATCAGGTAACAACCATCGCCGATGCTCTGACAACTCAACCCAACAACTAGTTGCATCTAACCTTCCCGTACTCTCTCTCCATACACTCAATTATTTCTCAGTAGCTTCAGCCTGAATTGACTTCAGACTCTCTATCGTATCTTCACACATTCCTCTATCCGGAACCCATCTCGCTGGACCCGCAGCATACATTCAAGTCGTCACATCTTTCGCCGTTTCTTTCGCAACTTCATCCGCAAACGCATTACCACGACCAACGTCATCGGTAACCTTCTTATGTGCACTGCATTTCACAAGCGCAACTTGCGTTGGCAACGTAAGTGACTCAAGAAGTTCATTCACCAACTGTCCATGCTGAATCTTCGTACCATGAGTAGTAAGGAATCCACGTTCCTTCCACAAACGCCCAAAAGTATGGGCAACACCAAACGCATACTGACTATCGGTATACACAGTCACCCTCTTTCCTATCTACAACACACACGCTCTCGTCAGTGCAATCAACTCTGCTGCTTAAGCTGAATTATGTAGAATACGTGCAGCTTCAACAATCGTATGTAAAGTCGTAATCGCCTATGCTGCAGTCGTATCTCCATTCGGAAGCTTAAAGCATGAACCATCCACCCATAAGGTACCATCAGATTTCACAAGAGCAGTATCTTTCAAATCAATTCTACCCTTCGTTTCCTCCTCTGTCCTAAGATAGCAATCATTCTGTTCCTGAACATCTGTCTCTACAGAAATCGGCAACAACGTAGCTGGATTCAACGTGTTGCATCGCTTTATATGCACATGACTCACCAAAAGCGTCAACTCGTAACCTGACAACCGTGCACTAGTCAAGTGTTGAGTCTTCGTCCTGTTTAACAAAGTATCCACTGCATGTGGAACCATCACAATCAACGTATTATCCATCACCAAACCAGCAGACTGTCGGATAGAAACAGCCGCTGCTGCTGTAGCTCTCAAACAACTCGGCAACGCTCTAGCTACAGGATCTAAAGTCGACGAGAAATACGCACATGGACGCTGCTTGTCAACAAACTGTTGAGTCAAAACTGACAATGCACAACCATCTCTCTCGTGAACATAGAGTGTAAAAGGCTTACTGTAGTCGGGACTACCCAACACAGGAGCCGAACACAATGCATTACGTAATTCAGAAAAACTTTTCTGGCATTCGTCAGACCAAGGGAGAGGATTCGGAGTATCCTTAAGAGTAAGTGCTAACAGCGGTTTCGCAAGTAATGAAAAATTCGGAATCCACTGTCTACAATACAAGGTAATACCCAAGAAAGCAGGCACTTCTCTCTGAGTGGTTGGCACAGTCATTTGTGCAATCGCTTGCATTCGATCAGGGGTCAACCTTCTTCCTCCCTTCGACAAGAGATGACCTAAGTAGGTCACTTCTTGGCGGCAATACTGCAACTTCGAAGGTGACACTTTATGATGAAGGTCAGACAAATGTCGCAACAAAGAAAGAGTAGCTGCTTTACAAGTTTCCTCATCATCAGCAGCAACTAACAAATCATCCACATACTGAATAAGAGCAACACCATCAGGCAAGACAATCGGATCAAGCTGTGTTTTCAAAGCCTGACTATAGATGGAGGGACTTTCACAATAACCTTGAGGAGCGCGCTTAAACCGGAAGCTTCGGCCTCCTAAAGAGAAGCAAAAAATATCTCTGCTCTCCTCGGCAATCGGGATACTGAAAAAAGCATTCTTCAGATCAACAACCGAAAAACAGGTAGCTGAAGCAGGAATCATAGTCAGCAAAGTAGTAATGTCCGGAACAACAGGAAACTGTGGCACAACAATCTTATTCACTTCTCGAAGGTCGATCACAAACCTTTAAACAGGCGGCTGAGAAGAGTCAGTAAGCTTCAGAACAGGCAAAACAGGACTATTACACACATTACCTCTCGCTTCTTCAATTACACCTTTCTCAATCAAATCATAGATGATCACTAAAAGCGCTCTATCACCATCGCTAGAAATCCTATATTGGGGAATACGTGGCAATTTAACATTCGCTTTAAACGTCACAACATAAGGTGGAATCTCCAAAAGACCCACATCATTAGGACCAGTAGCCCAAAGAGTATCAGGGAGAGAACGCAATTCAGGTGGAAGCCGATCTTTAGACGGATGTATGACGGTACCACGCATACTTTTACAACGCGTACCGTTACCACGCTACTTTTACCACGCAAGTCGTTACAACGACTTGCGTGGAGGGGCGCTGGATAGTAAATTATTTAATTTACTATTCCAACTCCAGTCCCTGTGGACTCTAGGGAAAGGAGTTGGATAGTAAATTAAAGTATTTACTATCCTGGAGCGCCCCCAGCGCATTTCGTTGTAACGACCTGCGTGCTAAAAGTAGCGTGGTAACGGTACCGCGTTGTAAAATATGCGTGGTAACCGTTGTATACCCTTTAGACAAATACATCGGAGAGATCACTTTCTTACCCAATGTAAGCTGTACTCCTGAAGGAGAACAATACAATGTTGCATGTAACCTCTTCAACAAATCCAAACCCAACAAATTCTCACCACAACCTGTCGTCAAAATGAAGGGTGCTTCCAATTCACAAGGCTCTATAGAAAGAGACAAGGGACTAGAAACTGGATTACGAACTGTGGCGCCAGAGAATCTTACCGAAACATTTGTTAAGCCAGACAAAGGTGCGCCAGGGAGTTTAGAGTGCATGATAGAACTCTTCGCTGCACCAGTATCCAAAAGAAAAGGCTCTACCACACCCGATGTAACTACTGCAACATAAGGTCCACTCTGGTCTACTGGAACTGACACTACTCCCTCTCTTTGTCTGTGGCTGTCCTAGCAATCATTATAGTCAGCATTCTCACCCTCAACATAATAGTCATCAGCATAGTACTGAGTCGACTGGCCAGACGCAACTTCTGTTGATCAAAACAATTCATAGAATTCTGTGGGGGAAAAGAACGTCCATTCTGGGGGAACACACCACGTCCCCTTCCTCTAGGAGCTTGCAGAACACCTCGACCTCTCACACCAGATGCACCATTCGACACTGCAACAGAACTGGACAACTATTCTTGAAGTGGCCCTCTTCCTTGCAATACGCACACTGATTAGGGCCAACTGGAATTCGCTGCTGAAAAGACTCGGGCTTCTGCACTACCCTCTGAAACTGTTGAGGCTGCTGAAACTCACGCTGATTATAACAAGGCGGATACGTCTGTTGCAAAAGAACCTTCGTCTTTAAATCTTTAGTCTTTTTCTCTGCTTTCTCTTTCTCATCTTTATCTCTACTTTCGTAGTACTGTGCAGTAGCCAATATCTGGGCCGATGAAGAAACAGCCCATGAACTCTCAGAATCCTTCAACTTATTACACAACTCGGGAAGCAAATTATGGACAAACTTATCGACAAACCAACTTTGACCACCTTCCGTACTCATATCCTGACCACTATGATCTATGAAAGTCTCTTCAAACCTAGTGAAGAAATCAGACACACTTTCATCTTTCTTCTGCTTGCATGTTGCTAACTTATCCCAATTCTATCACGTAGCAGGCATCAAAGTCTTCATGAAATTAATAATCCTACCAGGGAGGTCCGCAACTAAAGGCTCAGGTTTAGCTCCACCCTCCTGTCTACCATCTGCGGCAACAATATTAACCCATGTATCACCTAACTCTTGCGCATGATTCTCATGACGAATCTTCACCCACTAAGGTTGCGGAACCACGTTACCAAACAACATGTCTATGTCAACTAAATTCATGATGCACGCGTCAGCTGTCTGGGACAACTCCTTGTAGTACCGTGCTGGATTCTTACGAGGATCAGGTAGAGTCTGCTTAAGAGCCAAAACTTCAGCTCTCTTCCACGGAACATGTACCCATACACGCTGAAAATGAGCCGGTGCAGCTTGAATACCCAGATTAACATTAGCCACAACTGCCTCTTTCCATACAGGAGGAACCTCTCTCATTGGATACTGTCTCGCTTTTCTCCTAACAGAAGGATCAGGCTCAAACAGTGGCTGGGAAGGAAACTCGCTCCTAAATGCAAGTATTGTCGCAACTGCTTTCTCAACACCAGGACCCACTATCGTCCTGTTTGCAAACTCGGACTGTACATTAAGTAACTCCGATGGGATCTGACCCAACTCATTATCTTCCCATTCCTCACAGAGGAAAGTAGACATGGTATCAAAAACATACCTTTGCTTCGGTGGTTCCCACTGTAGGAAAACATCCATAACCGATTCTAAATCATATCTCGAGGCATTCGAAACCCATCTACGAGCCAAAAGATCTAACACTGTCCATTCTTCAGGACTAGGAAGCTGGCTAGGTAATTGTTTACGCGCAGAAACAGGGGTCACACTCAATGACCCAAAGAAAGGAGACAAAAGACCAGTAACAGTATCAGTCATTCTCTGTCAAACAGAAGGAGAAGCTGTCATAAGGACAGGAGACAAAGCATTATGAGATGAAGCAAACGGAGAAGCAGTAGCAGAGGAAAATGCAAGTATAGGAGAAAAAGACAAAGGAGTTTGAGGCGGAGATAACAGCAAAGTCGGCGGCCCTAGAGAAGGCTGCGCCGTAGGAGGAGAAACCAGCTGAAGAGGAGCTGGCGGCTGAGCAACAACAAGAGGCTGAACAGCTGGAGGTTGCGGAGGTGCTGTAGCACTCTCTGCACGCAAGGAGGTGGCAATCTCAACAAATGTGACATCAAAGGATCAATGGTCCTTCGTTGCACCTTGTAGAAGAGGTGGAAAAGCTGGATAACACTTATCGATAGCCATATTATGTTTCCTATACAACTCCTCAATCGCTTGATCTTCTTCATTTTCTTTAAACTGCCTAGCAGCTTGCATTATCGATACACCCTTTTCTCTCTTATCTCTTTTCGCTTGTTTAATTGCTCGTTGTTTGGCTTCCTTACGACAAAGGCGGAAAGAGTCAAACATTGCCGGCCGGGCTTTCTTCCTAAATAATACAGCTTCAAAATTATTTAAAATCTCAGTGTCATAACCACCATGTTGGGGCCATTGTGAGATACCATCTTTCCTAATGTAGCAGACCCACACTTCATTAAACGTAATGGGGCCCACGCCATGTTCAGAATAGCTCTCATAAGTCGGAGTTCCAACCGGAGGTATCGGACACGAGTCCTCCACTCGGGAATCCCTATTACAACCACAACAAAATATCTTCCTAATTTTGCTAAGCCCAGGCATCTTCACTCACTAATCTAGCTTCAAACTTCAAGGGATTATCAAAAATGATAGTCTCGCAAATATACGAGTCCCTCAGCTTTGGTGCTTGCAAGGACCAAATCAAAGATTCGAAGGAAACCAAGACTAAGGACTGGGAGCGACCCACTTATACTTAACTGAGGTATCAATCACGTCACCGGAAGACCCGTCTATCGTCTCGCCATACAAGTCGTCACAAGGGAAGGGTCCAAGAGAGGGCAACAGCCAGGGCAGCAGTCCTTCGTAGCCGTCAGGAAAGTGGGAAGCCTCGCAGCAAAAACCTTCAGTCTACATTCGACATGCCGGGGTCGATGGAGTGGGGGCCCTCTTCCAGAATTTCCTAACAAAGCTCCTCACGATCTTCAGGCTTGGACCGGTACCGCTGAAGTCACCCCACGTGGGCGCCAACTGAAGAACCAGGTTTTAGAACCCAGCGGTGCCAGGGGCACGCCCAAAGTCTTCGGGTTCACCTGTCTTAGAATACAGAGACACAGGATACTTCTCGGTGGCGTCAAAGATCGAATTTATTGGCTGCACCAGGAACAGAAGTCCACGAAGAACAACACAAGTATATTCGTCGGAGGCTGCTCAAATTCGTATGGCGAAACATCATCTTTTATGCCAAAAATCACATTCCGGACAAACACCCACTATTTACAATTTGTCCAATCATAGGCATTATTGCAAAAGGTATCGCATGAGGACAAACCCACTTTTCAGTTGTCCAGCCCACCATTAATTACACGGGAAAGCCCAACATTCTTTATCGAACAGGACGGACAAACCCATAATAAAAGACCACAACCCATATTATAAAAGAGCCATAAAGGAATAAACAAAACAGATAAGAAGCAGGATAAGGTGTGTGTGTGTGCATACCAAACTTTACAATGTCCTGTGCTCTGATCCTTAATCTTGATCAGCTACCAGGCAAGGAACTGGCTTAGCAAGGTCAGCTTCAGGCAACGAGGTCAGCTCACTCGGGTCATCTAGAAGTCAGCACAAAACTCTAACTAACGTGTACATGTACTAAAGACTCGTTCGGCCGCAGTCATCGGCCTATGTGAGGGCAACCACAAAATGGCTGCCATGCACAAAATGGAACCCGAGGGTTCAGAACGAAATCCCTAAATCGGTCTAACATGACGAAAACACTCGTACTTGCCGTACTCACTAGTTACGGTTCGCTACTACCAAATTCGTAACGAAACCATGACATTTATGAAATGGTTTTAGAATTCACAGAACCTCAATGCTACCAGATAACTCCAATAGGAGCATATTACTTCTAGTGCTAGAACTCTTTTTATTCTTTAACATTTCATAGCTCAACTTCTACTTGTTGGCTTTTTGTTGTTTTGGTCTTGATTTTATTTATAAAATTGTTTATTTCCTAAACCAGTATGGAGTCTTTTTTGTGAAGTTTTCATTGTGTTACTGTGTGTGTGTTGCACAAATATGTTACACATAGTCTCTTTAGATGATCCTGACAGCTGTGTGCCAAGCTACCAGAGGGTGAGCAGAGGTTATCTTTTATGGGTATCTAGCTTGCCTTGACTAAAGCGGTGGTCCCTACTTGGACAGGGTGTATACCTCTGCCAACTAGAGACCCCTATTTCTAACATCAACACAGAAACAACAATCTTAGTTGTAAAACATATGAGTTGTGTATCACATTGACCCTATGCTGAAGCAAAACAAGCACATGTACATAGGTTAGTACTTGGTTCTCACAGTCTTCTATGTAAAGTAGAAATTGTCATGCTGAGACTAAACTATCTAATGACTCAAGGCTGCCAACAATACTTAGTATGTAGTTTGTAGAATCTTTTCGCCGCTGAAAACTATTTCTGCAGTACCAAAAAACATGTGTGGAACATACTGAATACAAGTCAACTATCACCTACCGAGTTACTTTTCAATACAAAGATTTATAATGTGTTCAATACCAACTGGGAATCCCTCATACAACCTAAGCAACACATTTTTTTAAACCTACTCAGCCCAGGCATTGTCACTTCTCTGGACTGATCACAAACAACAAGGGGTATAGATCAGTAAAACAGTACAATCCTTGACTTCAGCTAGTGCAATACCTGAATAAAAACCCAAAAATAAAACAAAACAAAGGTCCGTGGGAGCGACCCACCAAATACTTAACTAAGGTTTGTTCTACACTAGCGATGGTCCGTCTATCGTCTCGCTTTACCAAACGTCATCAGAAGGGTCCAAGGCAGGGGGACAGTCAGGGCAGCACTCGTCAGCAGCCGTCGGAGAGGAGTAACCGCGCTGTAAAAGACCTTCGGTCCACTTCCGACATACAGGGGTGGATCCCGTGGTGCGCTTCCTCTGGAATTTTCTTGCGGGGCTCCTCACGACCCTCGGGCTCAACCGCTACCGCTGAAGTCACCCCGCGTTGGGCGCCAGTTGGAGAACCGCAGCCTTAAGGCTCGGTGGCGCAGGGTACGCCTGAAATCCCCGGGATTAACCTGCCTTGTCAAAACAGAGACACGGACTCTTCGTCTGGCGTAGAAGATGGTATTTATTAGCTGCAGCTAGTACAGTGGTCTTAGAAGTCGTCAGTACAACGAGGTTCAAAAGAGACTGCCACTTAACTCCGTGGCGCACAGGTTTATATACGATACAATACAATACAAAATGCAATCACACAAGACCATGAGCTATAGGCAAACGTTATAGACAATGTTTTAAGACCAAAGCAACTCAAGTTCCCGGTTCTGTTTGTCACTCGACCCCTTAAGTAAATCACAAAGGAATCCACACAATTTGATTTACAAGTAGATAAAACACAGCTGCGTGTTGTAAAAGGACAGTCGTGAAACAGGAGAATGCATGAGACACTGGCTTCCTATCTCGGAGCGCTGCAAGTTCAAGCTGGGCTGCCTGACTCATAAATCTTTGGCCAGCACCGGTCCTTCCTTTATTTCCTCTCTTCTGCACCCTTATACTCCCTCCACACACCTCCGCTCCTCTCATCTTGCGCTCCTTCAGACACCCCGTTTTAGGCGCAAAAAACATGGAGGTCTTAGATTCTCCTTCTTGGCACCCTAATTCTGGAACTCTCTGCCGCTGGAACTAAGACTCTCCTCCTCTCACCTTCACTTCAGGTCTCTCCTAAAAACCCACCTCTTCCGTAGCATTTACACATAACACTCTTCTCTCCTTGTCTCCTGCCTCTCACCGAATAAAGTGAACAGCGCCAAGAAACCGTCCGGTGTATGCCGTGCTTTACAAGTAATTTTTACATTACATTACACATTACATGAGACGTGTAGCGAAGGACAGTAGATAAGGGGCCAGATGTAGGTGTCCAAATACTGGTCGGAAACGGCCGAAAATACAGATTTTCGGCCGTTTACGACCGGTATTTGGACAATGGCATTTAGGGTTTGCAAAATCATACAGATTCGGTAATTTTACCGAATCGGTAATTTTACAGATTCTGTAATTTCTTATGTAGGTAGCACTTTAAACAGTGCTACAGGGCCTTTAGAATTCGTTATAAACCACCTAATGCCATTGGGTGGTATATATCGAATTCCTGTGTACATGCACATCTGTGTATACACACCTGTGCCATGTGACACAAATGCATGCCCTTAGGCATGTATTTTTGACACATGGCACAAAAGCCAGAAACAGAGGTGTAACAGGGTGTCAAAGTGACACCCTGTCCCCCTTGGCAATTCGGTATTTTTACCGATTCGGTAATTACCGAATCGGTATTTGCTATTGATTGCTATGGGCTTCAAGGCCCATAGGAATCAATGGCTAATACCGATTTGGTAATTACCGAATCGGTAAAATTTGGTATTTATGAATTGGTAAATAAGATTTACCTACATCTAGCCCAAGATATCTAAAAGGAAACAATGGTGTGAACCAACATGTAATCCGGACAGGGATTAATCAGCTCAGACAGGAATTAGTGTACTCGGCCAGACCCTGACAATCGTTAGTAAACATAAGCAAAGAAGCCACCTGACACGCAAAGGCAGAAATGACAAAAACATCGCGTTCGCCGAGCTGCCTGAGTGAGGGCAAAATAAAATGGCAGTGATCACAAAATGGAGGCTGAGCACGAACGAATTCGTAATTTACAGAACCTCAGACGTAGTGGGTGGACCGAGCCACAATACCCTGCCGTTGAAGCCCTCCAGAAATGCGATCCAAATCCGCATGTCCTGGCGGACCTCGGGAGGCAGTCTCGTGTGATAGTGCTTCTCCCGCAGACCTGGCATGGTCTGCGAGATTGTGCGGGAGAATGATCGCACCATGGGTATCACTCTCAGTGCGAAGTTCAACTGGCCCCCAGTCTGCTGTAGCTGATGTAGTGTCACCTTGTCCTTGGCCAAACCTTGCTGGAGGGCTGCTCTAAATTTCGTGATTTTGTCTTTAGGTAATCTAAAACAACTGTCTACTGAATCCAATTCAATGCCTAAGAATTCCAATGTCGTTGCTGAACTCACCATCTTTCATGGCGCCAGCGGGACCCCAAAAGCCCGCATGAGCAGGCAAAATTCCTGCAATGCCCACGCACACTCCTGAGAGCCCGCCGACCTGAGAAAGAGAAAGTCATCCAGGTAATGCATGACATGTTGGTGTCTAGTCTTCTGCCTAAAAACCCCTTCCAAAAAAGAACTGAATTTCTCAAAGTAGGCGCAGGAAACAGAACAACCCATGGGAATACACTTATCTATATAGAAATGACCTTGAAATGAGAAACCTAGCAGGTGCTGATCTAGAGGATGAACCGGCAGTAGCCGGAAAGCGGACTCAATATCCGACTTTGCCAACAAGGCTCCAGGTCGCAAAGTCCTCAGCATCTCCACCGCCTGGTCAAAGGAAGCATGCTTAATGCTACAAATGTCTCCATTGATGGCGTCATTTAGTGATGCGCCCCTAGGGGTGGACAGATTATGAATGCGCCTGAACTCACCCTCATCCTTCTTTGGAAAAACGCTGAGAGGTGAGCAAACAAAATTGTGCACAGGGATGTGATCAAAAGGACCCGCTATCCTGCCTAGGCGCAGTTCCTTTGCAATCTTGGTAGCTGCCACCTCTGGGTTGTTCCTAACAGATAGTTGGCTCCTACACTCTGCCGTTCCGGCGTAGCCCACCGCTGGGATCCTGAAGCCCTACAAAGCCCTTTTGTAACATCCTAGCAAAAGCATGGTCTGGGTACCTGTCCAGCCAAGGAGTCATAGCCAGAACGTCAATGGGTGAATGCAAAACCAGCCGTACTCTCTACCTTTTCCTGTTTCTTTCTTTCCCTGTTTCTAGAGGCGTTGCCTTTATTGTGGCATGTTGTTTCTGGGTGGGAAGGTTGATTACAAAATGAACATGGGTGTCTGAACTTGCATGTGCCTTGTGCCCTGGTGCATGCTTGATTATTAATATCCCAGCACACCCCTTTTCGCCCACCAGTGCTCCCTGCCCTAGGGGCCGCGCCACTGCCCTGTGCCGGCCGAAAAGGCCATTGGGGTTTGTGGGGGAGAGCTTCTGTTCCCACTCGGCCCCGCCTCACCAGGCTGCCCTGCTGTAAACTGTCCATACCATGAAATGGAATCCACCTGATCCCAGGAAAGTGAGGAGTTAAACTGCTTAGCTTTCCTAAAACTCATGTCATTGTCTTTCCATCCTTCCCCCCATATTTATCATGGAAAGTTGTAATCCTACTCTGATAACACGCCCTCTCTCCCTGCAAGTTAGGGAACCGCTCGGCTGTAATCGCCATAAACACAGAGCAGGCTCTAATCCAGTTGTTCAATGTCTCTTCCACCCTGAATCTCACCATCTCCACCCGCCATTTGCTAGGTGACATCCAACCTTCTTCTTCCTAGCATACTTCATTTCCCTGTTATCCATAAGCAAAGAAAACATATTGACATATTTGCCCACCCAAATTAAATCCTTCACTTCTTGTGTTACATGCTGAGCCAAATGTTCCCTCCTAGAGGGTACTGTACCCTCGCCCAGCACTGGTAATGCCACCTCCTTACCAATTTCCCCGCCATCTTCTCACTTTCGGGGTTGCTGCCTGGACATTCTGCTTGTGGAGGAATAGGTAACCTTGGCCCCCCGCTACTCAATCCTTGCCACCATCTTATGTGCCTCTGCCAAAGTATCCTCCCCCACCTCCTTCACGCCTACTGAAGATGGTAACATCCCCCCTATTCTTAGCCAAGGGAGAACTGCCACTATCTGTGCCGCTAGCTCTGGTGGGACCTGACCAACTCCTGCAGGTGCAGCGACCGGGACGGGGGCTGCTGTTGGACTCCCTGGGACTGGCGCGGGGTTAAAAGTGGGTACCACCGGGACTACCGCCGGGACCACCAGAGGCACTGAGCTTGGTGTTGGGAAAGGTGCAGTAGGTGCCGGTGTTACAGGTATAATTTCCAGGACTATCGCTGGGACCACCAGAGGCACTGAGCTTGGTGTTGGGACAGGTGCAGCAGGTGCCGGTGTTACAGGTATAATTGCTGGGATTTGGGAAGTAGGTATAGGGATGACCAGCGGCACCAGCCCCCCTTTAGGGCCCCCCCTTCTTGGCTCTGGCCCGCTTGGGTATTGGATCCAATTCCCCCCTTGGCTGCGGGGGTACTATTGATCGCTTGGGCCTTCCAGATGACCCAGCCTTATCATCCAGCCTCTGTCTGAGCTCCGCCACGCTCTTTCCTATCTGATCTTCTTGCCCCATCTCCTGCTCATTGTTGCCATACTCCGCATCATACCCTGCAGCATAAGTTCCATGCGGGAACGTTTGGCACCACGTCTACTGGGCATCTTCTCTCACCTCGCAACTGTTAAGCCACTGATACCTGTGCTAACCCTGAGAGCACAATGTATCCCTGCTACCACCAGGACCTAACCCGGCTTTTTCCTGCACAAATTCGGGGGTACACAGACTGGCCGTAAGCACCACACAACTGCACGCAGCGCGACCCCGCATTGCCTGAAAAGTTACTTCATCTGCAGAGACACCAGTGCCCGGTGACATGTCAGCAGAGCTTCCCTCCGTGGCGGCAGGCTGAAGGGGAGTGAGGAGGCAGCTGCGCTGTCATCCTCTCCCCAGTGCCTGATAAACATCAGAAGTGAGTGTTTTTCTTATGAAAGCGAACACACAGCGTGACATGGGTTTCTTGAAAGACCCGCTGCTCTCGGCTTGTCCATCCATCCTGTTTGGCGGCTGGACAGCTTCCAGCAAGAGGGTGACAAATATATCTTCCTCGGAAGGGTGGGCCTCTGCGGTGCCCTTCCTGCGGCGATGGGTCAAGAGGAGAGCCCACTGACCCCGGACACAAGCTAGGTACCATCCAATGACTAGGATGGGCTGAACCCTTGCACCGAACAAAAAACAAAGACCGGTTATCTTCGGTTAACCTAGTACACAGTACATGTGTCACTGACTTATAAAACCCGACAGCCACCAGAGAACCGCCTGCACCAGTCGCCAGAATGTGAATTCTCTCTCTGTGAATAGTGCGCTGCGTGTTAGCGAGCCATGAGGAGCAGCGGCACAGTTAACCCTGTGGTAACGTACCACTACCTGGCTCCATTCATCAAACAGCAAGATAGCCACAGAGTGTGCTCGAAAGCCCGGATTCACTGTTATTAACCACAACCTTCGCAACAGCCCCTTCTCAGAAGATGAAACCTCGCAATTCTGCACCATTCGTAAGCACTATTGCTGTGCAGCCTGAGCAATTCACCATGATGGCAAAGTTAGACACAGGCAAGCGCTTTCAAGTCTACAACAAAAAAATGGCCACAAGTTCAACGATCGATGCTGTTTGGGAGATGGGAGGAGCGTTTATTACTCAGTATGTTAAGTAAAAAAAACAAGTTACCCTTGAAAGAAAAAAACGAGGCAGGCCTGCGTGGAAGGAAAGCTTAAAGTGTTGTGCACATTGTGCCTGCCTGCAGTCCTTCGTCCGTTTGGGATGGCATATCAGGACTGGATCCTTTGCTTCACGGCTTTTTTAGAAAACATGCATACTTTAGAAAAGAAATTGCTTTACGACAGCAGTGAAGCAGACAATCCAGTCCGGATGGGCCGGACGAAAAAGGCGGCAAACAAAAAGGCTCAGTTCCTATCGAAGGCCAGCGTTTTACATAACCGATGATGCCAGCCAATGAAATTCAGGGCCGGGGCTTCAGGTCCTCTTCTGAAAATTCCTCATCTACAATATATATTGCAATGCTAGGCGAGAACTAAAAAACGTCAGTTCGAATAACAGCTGTTCAATGTTGGAGGGTTTGTACTGGAGGCAATTTATGGCAAAAGCTTAATCACGAAAATTCATCAGTCATTCCATTCTTTTTTTAGTTTTACTCAAATACAAAATGTATGCTCAAGTAATCCAATGGAGAAAAATGAGATAGTGGAGAAAATATGTCGAGCCTTTTTCATCTCTCGGCTCTCTGTGACTAGCAATTGGTATAAAATTATCCTTCAATAGTCTGGACCCAAATTAATATCTAACCTTATCTGTAAAATAGTGGCTGTTACAGGTTGGAAAACCACCAAGGCACATTGGGATTATTATAATAAACTCAGTAGGAAAGTTACTCAAGTGGGCAATTTTAAGTGCACAGCTTTCTACTGCAAATGGATGCAGCAACACACCTCAGTAAAAAAAAAGAAATGTACAGAGGTGCTGACGCCTGTTGTTTTAGGTGTAGATTGCAGCCAGGAGATTGGATACCTATAATATTTACTTGCACTACTTTGAAGGTATTTTGGACCAGCATTTTAAGGAAATAGACATTCGGGTGGGTTGAGTGATTGCACTAAATCGCTGGGGGTCCTTTTGGCAACCGATCAATAATACTAATAATATCCCTACCAAAATTAATCAGTTTTGCTTTATAGCTACACTAGTAGCAAAGTCGCTAATATTAGCAATTTTAGAGGTCAACAAATGTGCCCACCACTTCTTAATGGCGTAAGAAGATGTATACGGTGAACAGTCATGAAAATCGTTTGCAAAGAGAGTGGGTGCTATTAAACGTTTTAATAAAATCTGATAGAACTGGGAAAGAGGCAGGATAGGTAGACCCATTGAGTCATGAGCTCCTCCAGCTGAAATAAAAATTCTGAGAAAATAAATATTACTGATCTTAGTGAACATGTTAAATGCATCTGAAATTATTGCATTCACAAGTATTGTCAATATATATATTATCAATCTTTTATCAGTTGTAATATTAATTTGTTTCTGTAAATTGATAAATAATTACTTGAAAATGTCATTATGAATTGTGAGACACCTATTATGCTGCATTTTTTGATAAATAAAAATCAAAAAAGAATTGTCCTAGTATCTTGTTCAAAGGGTTGGATGTAGCTCAACGGACCTGTCATGCAGGACTTGACAATGGTGTCAATGGAATACCTACATGCCCCACTTTGTATATTCTATTGAGCTCAGAGGAGCCATTTCTGCCCATTTAGATCAGCCTATTTTGTTTCTGTGAGGAATTTCACACTTCTTTCACACCTCTTCCCAGGCTGTGCACAGGCTGGGATTTGCTGAAGATTTAATGCAAATCAGACTTCAGGCAAAGAAAAAGTAACTTTTTAAATGTTACTTTTCCTATATGCTTAATGAAAAATCTATCTGAATTTACCAATAGATCAGATTTATATTAAATATAATAAAGGGCTTTGAATACTGCTTGTTGCTGGAACAGGTCAAAACAGATTTTTTTAAAGTTTGTTTATGAATTTGCAAGAACAAAATGGAGAGTACAGCAAGCATAAAAGCTACGACATCTCAATTACAACCTTTACATAATTGAGTAAATCACAAGTGGAATGTTCACCTTCATGCACATGAGAAGAAGGGAAAGCAACAAAGGAAAAAGGGAACAGGGGAAAACAAAGGGGAGAGGAAGAAGAAAGTGACTGCCATTTAGCAATATCAGGTATCCTATATAAAGCAAGCTAGGTGGTAACAAACAATGGTTTGAGTAGTAAAAGGAAAAAGAAGGTAGGCACATGTGGTAGGTCAGGATCAAGAGGTTGTCTACCTCTGAGAGGTAAAGCGACAGTTCCAGGGTATATCGTCCATCCTCCACAACATTAGTGCAGGCAAGAAAGCATTCAACAAGGGGTTGCTAGATATCCTCGGGTCGGGAGTGGAGAGGCATAAGTTCCCAATAGGCAGTAAGTTATTCATGGCAATATGCAGCATCTTTCATCCAGTGGCCACTAGTGGCATCATGCGCCTGCCCCATTGCATTGCAACCCTACGCTTGGCAAGCAAGAGGAGGATTGCTGTCGGTTTACGTGCTGCCGTGGACACATCTCTGACAGAGCCCAGTGTTATGTCGGGGCCCTAGGCCCGCATGGTAATAAAGACTGCGACACAGACACCAGTATAGATAGTTGGTTGATGAGCCTCGAGCACGTGCGCTCGGCTCCTTTTATTAACTGATGTCACGTGCCTCGTGACATCAGTGGTTGGTGGGTGTTTAGTGTAGGCTTACAACATTAACCCTTATACTGTGTCTGCTAGGACACAACACCCAGGAGCGTTACTGTAGGAGGGAGCTCGGGTGGTGTCCAGTAATCTCTGCAATCGTTCTAAAAATATCAGTTCAATAATCTGAGAGTCTGGGACTGTCCCAGGCAAGATAGAAGAACCCAGCTGTGGGGAAAGAGCAGCCCACGCAACTAGAATCTGTGCGCAGACCTGTTTTGAATATCCTCTTAGGGTTGTGATAAAGGCAATGTATATATTTAAAATGGATGAGACAGAGTCTGTAATTAGGGAAGAGTGAATGCAACTGGGTGCAACAGGATTTCCACTGTTCATCTACGAGATGAGGGACTATATCTTGGTCACATTCAGTTCGGCTTTTCAGGTAACATATTGGCAGCATGGTTTGCATCCCAGCATATAGCTGCATAATAAGCCGGTGGAGAGAAGTAGTAGTGAAAGCCCACTCAAGCACTTGGAATTTGGGGGGCCATCAGGAACAGAGATATGCATCAGCCAGATGGCAAGGCGGAGGTAATGATAAGTGAAGACACCTAACAGTTTGAACTCCCCCTGTAAAGCCTGTTTTGAGGAAATGAAAGTGTCATCAGGATATATTGCATCCATTGTAGTTAGATGTAATGTTCACAGTCTAGAGCGAGTACCAGGACCCTCAGTGATGGGTGAAGAGGGGTGACCGATTAGCGGCACTGAGAAAGAGAAGAGATGTCTGATGCAGGCCCATTCCACGCCCATACAGTCCACGCCACCATGTCAATCTATGGTTACGAGCGTTTAAGAGCTAGGAATAAAGCCGGTGGCAGTGGGCAGGGAGCTGCATGGTCGACCTCAGGGGTGGTATGGGCTGAATGGGGACGAGCCAGTGATGAGCAAACTGAGACTGAGTGCATATACAATACAGGTCCATATCAGGAGCCCTCAACCTACTCTGCTTGAAGGGAAGAGCTTTCAATGAAATATGCTGTTGCCACATGCCTACGCCAATGAGACAGGTCATGAGCAGAGCTGACAATGGAAGTGTAGTCTCAGGGGAATCGGCAAGTTGATGAATATAGTAATTTGGGGAGTAGTATCATTTTAGCAATAGCTAGATGGCCAGTCAGGAACAATGGGAGACGCCTCCAGCACTCAATTCGATCATCCATCCATTCAATTAATTTTCAGTAATTGAGCTTCCATAGATTGACAACATCTTTACTAAACCAAACCCCCTAGGTACTTGACAGGGCCGTTGGCCCAAGTTAGAGGATACTCCAGAGTAAACTGGCAGATCACATTTATCAATGGGAAAATGAGGGATTTTGACCAATTAATCTCAATACCAGATAAACCCCCAAATCTAGTGAATTCCCTAATAAGAGGGTTGAGATGTAGGTGTGGGTCTCTAACATGCAGAGTGGCACCATCGCCATATAATGACAAAAGGATTCTGCGAGGGGTGAACACTAGGCCTCATTGGAATGTCTGCCAGCCAGGGGCTCCGAGGCTATTGCGAAAAGTATAGGTGACAGGGGGCACCTCTGCCATGTGCCCCATGTCACCTCAAAGGGATTGGAGATTCGGCCATTCACCCACAGTCTAGGCATGGCCTGTCAGTAGAGTTGGACGATATAGCTAAGAAAGGTAGGATTCAGACCTAGGCATGTCAATAGAGTGAAAAGAAATGGCCATTTAAGAGAATCAAATGCCCTTACTGTGGCTGTGTGTAACAACAGGTCAATAGTGTGGAGCAGGGCAAAGAAGGAGCAGAGATTTAAAGAAGTAGATCTGCCAGGCACGAAGCCTGCCTGATCATATAGCACCATGGCAGGCAACAGTGGATATCATGGATAATGGGCTACATGAATCGAAGTAGTGGAGGTCCTTGCCAGGTTTAAGAATGGTGACAACGAGTGCCTCAAGTAAGTAGTAAGGCAGCAACCCAGAAGAGAATGATTTTTGTTACATTGCAAGAAGATATGGGGTCAGAAAGGGGTCAGACTCCTTGTAAAATGCTGCGGTGAGTCCATCAAGACTCTATCCGCGGGCTTCGTTCCAATATTTCCGACAATTTCTTCAATCTTGATTTGTTAATAAAGATAACGCCTATTCCCATCTTCAAGCCATAACAGCTGAATGGACTTGAAATAAGCAATAAGGCTTGATGGGGCTGGAACCAGTCAGTTTTGATAGAGAGAAGAAAAAAAGCCATCATGGCAGTCTGTAATATATCTGTGATTGATCATCATGTATCTTGGTGATATAATCATTGGCCCATGGCTTGCAGAGTAAAGGGCTAGAGATTTTCTGGGTCATTCAACCGCACCATACCATCTGGCTCATGACTCTCTCCCCAAGTAGCGAGTCGCCTCATGTGCAACCTCATCAAATTCCGATAACTTACCAAAGACAGTGGCCAGAATGGAAACATCATGATTAATGAAAAATCTGAGCTTGAGCTTCTTAATCTCTTTTTCTAGGTCTGCCATGTGCTAGTTCGCCGCAAAGTGCATGGATAACACCAGCCTGCTTGGTGATACATGCTCCATGGATAACCATTTTAAACGCCTCCCACAGAGTAGCATGTGAAACCTCAGCAGTGTCATTATGCTCAACGTAATCTACTATCTCTACCCTGATGTCTTCACAAAACACTTGATCGCATAGGGCGCCTGCAGGGAGCCTCCAAGAAAAAGAGCAAGAGGGACTGTCAGTGAACTGAAGCTCAAGTAAAACTAGGGCATGATCTGACAGAACTCTCGGCAAAAGCTATACTTGGGTCAACCAAGTTAACACATCTTTTGACGCCAGCCAGCAGTCTAATTGTGACAAGGACACTTGGCCAGTTGAGATATACGTAAGGCGATAATGCCAAAGATCGGTCAACCGAAAATCGTCCCCAACCAGTTGTAGCTGGGCAGCTGCGCAGGGATGAAGCTGTCTGGAGGATTTAGATATGTCTAGTTCAGCATTGAGAATAACTTTAAAATCCCCTCCCCATATCATAGCACCAAGGCCAAGGCCAAGAGACCCTGCGAGTATCCAGACCTCAGAGAGAAATTGGAGATCGTCTTGGTTAGGACCATAAACAGAGAGGAATTTGACCGGGCGATCATGTAATATAACAGCCAGGAGGACTAATTGCCCAGTGGTTCACTAAAACACTGCATGTATGCAATGGTACCCCTTTCCTAATGAGTATCACAACACTACGGGCGTAATTAGAATATCAGGCTACATGTTTTTCCCCAATTCACCCATAGATTAGACATGCCAGTGTACTGTCCATGAGATATAATTCTTGCAGGGAACAATGTCAATAGAGAGATGTTGCAAATAAGCAAAAACTGGGCATGCCATGCGATGGTCATTGAGCGCCCGGAGAATCCATGTTACAGTCTTAATCAACAGTATGTGAAGAAAAGATTAAATAGGTGAAGCTGAAGTCATTCACCTTAATCCTGTATTTAAAAAAAACAGAGTACAAAGGCTGAGTGACACAAAAACCAAGAGGTACAGCAATTGTAGGCAGCCAAAAGGTTGTAACCAAAACTAAACCCCGACCACTCACTTTGGTCCCCCAATCGGACCAGTGCACCAACCCACCCAAGGAGAAATCACAAACCAGAATGAGTTACGTTAATGTTTTTGGAAACATCCCTAAGGGGCGATCTAGGAGACTGGCACCCTACCCAACTATATAAGCTGGGTGGCTGAAGGAAGTCAACGTGTCTCGTGGTCACCCATGGGCATGTGCAGGATGCGTGAAACCTTAAACAGGAGACTGAATACTCACAGCAGCAAGTGAAAAGAACAGCGATTTAAGAGTCAGGGAGAGCATGCGGCCATCACCCACTCATCAGACATCTGTACCAGCTGAGGAAACATTGTGACCCTTGGTTATCTACAATTTGGGCTGTATATGTAGTATGGGATCTGTAGACTACTCAGTCTCACTGAGACAGGCAGCAGGCAGATCATGATCGTCTCTAGGTGACACCGCCATAACTGGAGCGTCTTAACATTCTTAGATGCTTTTTTAGGGTCTGTGAAGACGAGTGACTTAGCCCCTTGAGTGATCCATAGTTTGGCAGGGCAGAGGAGTGCATATGAAGCTTCATTGCACTGGAGGGCCCGCTTTACAGGCATCAAAACCCTGCGTGTGGACTGGACTATTATAGTAAAATCCGGAAACATGGAGATTTCAAACCCCTTGTAGTGCAATGGCCAACACTCCCTTGCAAGGCTCAGAGTAGTGGCTCAGTCCCTGTAGTTTAGCAAGCTAGCAATGATGAGGTAAGTTGCTTTGCCAGGTGGAGGCTTAGGCCCAAGGGATCTATGTGCCCTCTAAACTGTGAGCCTCTGTGTCGAACAGTGTGTGTAGTATGTTTCCTACAAAGTCCTCCATTCTGGCCATTTCCGTCATCTCTGGAACACCTATAATTTATAAATTGTTTCATCTTCAATGGGCCAGGAGGTCTTTGTTCTTGGTCTGTATCACCTCCAATACCTTTTCCATTTGTAAAAGTTTTTCCCTGTTGACCGTAAGCTCATCTTCAGTTTCAGATGTGCGTGCACCAGTTGAATCAGGCAATCGTCATGTTTATCCACCTTCTCTTTAAGTCTATTGAACCTTTCAGGTAGTAGGTCAGTTTTCTGTTTGATGGCTATGAAGCTGTGCTTTATGTCCAGAAACATGGATCACATTTTTTGATCTGGGGTGGCACCACTCTGGCCAGACATGTCCCCCAGCATGTCATCTGCTGGCTAATTTGTGGTGCGGTCTGGTGTCAGTTGTCAAAGGAGAGTTTGGAATTTTCGGTACCCATCTCTCCACTTAGCATGCTCAGTTCAAGGCAAAGGCTTACCTCTCATATGGGCATGTAAGGGGGGTATGCAGTACCATTTGGAACAGGCAGAATGGAGGAATCCACACTGCCTATAGTGTAGTCATTGAACGTACAATTAGATGCAGACACCAAAAAAGTAAATTCTCGAGATAGAGTGCCTCAATGAAGGTCCGAGACAGGATTCAGACTCCGCCACACCCTTTCAAATGCAAGGGGCATGAGCAGGCCCGGAATGTGCACTCTTCAATTATGGATGTCATTCACATGTCAACTAGTACATTAGGTGTTGGTATTCTGCATGGCCAGGTGCTCAATGCTGCACAGCTCTAAAGGTCAGGCCCCGCCACACACCAGCCAGAGGGGCACAAGTAGGCTGCTCCAGGATGATTTGTTGGCTCAGGTGCTATGGAGATTGCAAGGTGGTGCACCCAGCCCCATGAATATAGTGATTGGTCTGCCGGGGACCCAGCCAAGTTATGCTCCAAGAATGGCTCAGGGTAGAACACCAAAAACAAGAAGGGGGTGTATATTGCAAGCTGTTCAAAGGAGGCCTCCTGCAAAGTCATAGAGCAAGCATGACCAGGTTGAGGAGGAGGAAAACATAGCGGCCGGCTAGCGGCGTTCCGTGAGTGCTCCGGAGGCGGTTGGTGTATTATGAAATTTCTCATACAGAGAATGTAGTTTAGACGAGTGACGGACAGATAAACCAGTTTTTAAGCAAAAGGTGAATAATGAGCGAGTCAAGTTCGGTTTTGGAACGCAAACTCACCCTTTTGATACAGAGCAACGTATCGTAGCAGCATTGAGTTCCAAAGCCGTTTTTCGGAGATCCGGAAGCTGGAAGGGGGTGTGGCAACATCCGCAGAGCAGCCGAGGGGCAGAGCGGTGCTGGAGTTATGCCGGGAGCGCGGAGTGGCTGCTACGTTTTCATTTAGAGGCAATGGACAAGGGAGTGATCGAGGAATAGGTTGTGTGAATGAGGCTGCAGACGAAGCACCTATTAGGAGCCCAGAAAACCAACAGAGGGGTTCAGAGGTAACAGGAATGTCTCCTCAAAGTGTTTTGTCTGCCGCCAGTTTGGGGAAAAGATCTACAGAGGAGGAGGAGAGAGTGGGGAGCAAGGAGAAAGGTAGAAACGATAGAGGCTTCAAGAGCAGCAGGGGGAAACCCAGTGGTGTATCAAGATATTCTCTTAGGAGTGAGATGAGAGCGGGGGAAGGGGGAGCAGAAAAATGTTCTGAGTTATGGGATTTTCTACTTGCATATGATACAACACGAGGGCTTAAAAAGAAAGTGATAAAACTGAAGAGTAAATTATCAGTTAAAGACTTACAGGGCACAGTAAGTTGGCAAAAGGGGTGTCTCTGGGAGGTAAGGTGAAGGTAACCCCCTCTCTTAAAACATACTTTAAGACGGTACCAAAAACACTAATATTGAGAGATAGTGCTGCAATATCGAAAGCAGAGCCTCAAAAGAAGTCCCAAGCGGAAGGTGAGGCGAACCCGGAGGATTGGTCAGCACCTCTAAGTCCTAACCCTTTTCAAGCGTTATTTGCGGGCATGGGGAAAGTTGGGGAAACCATGCCGGGGTGATATCTTTAGATAATCAAGAAGGTAATCAGGAGAATCAAGAGAAAAACGTAGGGCGAGTAGGTCAAGAAGAGAGAGAAAATTCTCCAAATATAGAGCAGGGGCAGATTGACTCGCAAGTTGAGGCATAGATGGATATTGGGGCAAATATGGAAAATGGGTCCCCCTCTATAGGTCTGCTGCTTACGGCCCTTTCCCCTTTGACTACAGAAATGCGAGACAAATTTTAGATTTCTGAGCTGAATCAGAAAGATATAAGATCTGCATGCGAAGCAGTTGAGAAAAAGTTAGGTGATTTGAACTGGAAAACACTCACCTTGGAAGCTGAGGTTAGAGATCTCAGAGATGAAGTACGTGAGAATAGGAAAGAGATAGAGGGGCTAAGAGCTAGAGAGAGAGAGCAAGAAGAAAGGGTAAAGAGGTTAGAAAACTTTCAAAGGAAGAACAATTTGAAAATCTTAAAGCTTCCCGAGGGAAAAGAGGGAGGAGACATTAAAGGTTTTGTGATCTACTTGTTAAAAAATGAGGTCTAGCTGGAAGAGACAGAGGAGGAAATAGATAGGGATACCCAGAAGATACACAGGGACCCCTTTAGGTTAAATACGAACAGAATAAAGCCCAGGAGAATTCTAATAAATTTCCTCACCTATGCTCTGAAAGAATTTTTTGGGCTAAAGCTTTTAAAACAAAGGATTTTGAGATAGATGGTGTGAAGGTCGAGGTAAGGTCTGACTTATCAGTGGTAACATGGAACAGGCTGTGGGAACTAGGCAAGAGAATAGAATCGCTAAGGGCGTTAGGTGCATCGGTTCAACTAAAGTTTCCAGCCCTTCTTAAAGTAATGATGAACAATAAGATGTACTCCTTTCGTTTTGTCGAGGAAGTGGATACGTTTATAGAGCAGTTGGAGGCAGGAAAGGAGCACGCAAATTCATAATAGGATGTACACGATGTACACATCTTATTCTCCAATCTAGTTTTTTTTCAGTTGACTAAAAAAAACACACGCCGAGGGAAGCCGTCAAATGGCTTTGGGTGGGGGTGTTGAGTTTTGGTGTTTAGTGATGACAGGGAACAGTAGTAAAGGGTTAAAATTATTATCATGGAATGTAAATGGACTGAGAGTGAGGGGCAGGAGGCATAGAATAATGCAGTATTTGAAGGATTGCCCAGCCCAAATCTTAATTCTACTGGAGACACATTTGATGGAAGAGGAGAGTAGGGATTTTCTTAAGACACAAAGGTGAGTTGCACATGCATCGTTTACGAGGCAAACAGCAGTCACTAAGGGAATTGTTAGGGTTAAAATAGTTGGGCAGAATCTTAGTTTGTTGGGCTATTATGGCCCAATCAGGATGACACAAGTTATTTTGAGGAATAAGAGAATGAGCTGCTAGGTTGTATTGGTCAGATTATCATGGCAGGAGATTTCAACACAGTTTTAGATCGTAATCTGGATAGATACATAAGTAGTAGAGCTGCTGTTAATTCTAAGATGTCGGATAAGGTATGTTTAATGATGCATCAATGGGGCCTATGTGATATTTGGAGATGTAAGGTTGGCTCAAAAAAGTGTTTCACGTATTACAATAAAAAATATAAACATAAGTTTAATAATACCTTTAGATGCAGCTAAATAATAACTTTAGATGCAGCTAAAGCATTACATTGCGTAAATGGGCTTTATTTGCAGACATTAGCGAAACCTCTAAATTTAGGTGCACATTTTTGTAAAACATTGAAAGCTATTTATAAGGACCCGAATGCTAGGGTGCTCGTCAATGGGATGTTGACACAATCGATTCAAATTGAAAGAGGAACTGGGCAGGGGTGTCCTTTCTTGTCTCTCCTGTTTGATCTTTACCTTGAACCTTTGGCTAGAAAAATTATTAGTTGTCAAGGTATATCTCCCTTTAAATTTCATGGCTGGGAAAAAAGTGGGGCTTTATGCCGATGATATTTAAATTTTTACAAAAAAGGCATAAACCAAAAGAAAACAGAAATTATGACTTGGAATAGTGAGACGGCGGGGATGGAATATAAAAATGAAATAAAATATCTGGGGGTTAGGGTCACTCAAAATCTTGTAGATCTTCCCAAGTTTAATTTCAATAAAGTTAAGAAACAGATTATGGCGAATCTAAAAGAGTGGATGCATCTCCCTCTCTCATTATACGGGTGAGTGAATTTAGTTAAAATGAGTGTCCTCCAAAAATAATCTTTTATTTTTTAAACGATTCCCCTTACTTTCCAGAAAGAATGTTTTATAAAACTGCAAAGTGAGATTAGCTCTTTCATTTGGGCGTCTAAAGGCCCAAGACTGTCATGGAAAAAACTGAGACGGAGATTGATTAAGGGAGATCTAGCGTTGCCAGACTTATTATTTTATTCTTGGGCTTTCCTTTTGAAAAATGGAAGCATGTTATTTAATTCCCCAACAAATACAGAGATAGGGAGGTTGTTCAAGGAGATATTGAGAGAAGAAGAGGAAGCAGAACTGGGGTTTATGTTTAAATTTGCTGATCTGAGATATTTTAAGAAAGTTAGATTGAAGGTGCTAAAGTCCATGGCTGAAACCTAGTATAGAATTAGGAGAGTTTTAAAAATCTCTTATTTTACTGGGTCGGCCCAGATTTGGGATGCGCCAGGATCTCCAGCATGGACTACGGATCTTTTAGCTCGACCACTCAAAGAGGCAGGCATTTTAAGGTGGAAGCAGTTGTTTCCAGGTGGACACTTAGTTCTGTGGGCAGGTAGGAGCAGGAGTTCGGTTGTAGATGTACAAGATTTAAGTTTCTTCAGATCCAAAGTTGGTATACGGCAGTGGGTGAAGACATAGGTGTTTCAAACTAATTGGAGGATAAGCTTGTGTCTGGGGCTATCTTGAAAAACGAAATTGCACTTTGGTACTGGTTGCTGTTGGAGATGGACGATGGTGTATTCACGCTACATGAAGATCTGTGGGGAAGATGCTTGCCTGAGTCTGCACTGGAAAATCAATGGCAAGTATCCATGTCTATGCTTTATAAAATCGTGAAACCTGCATACCTCAGGAGGATACTTTACATAGAGCTTACTGGACTCCACGAAGGCTGTCGAAATTTGGGTCAAGAGGAGTGGTAGCGTGTCCAAAGTGCAGCAGTTTAAATGAAAATGACATCCATATGTTTGTATATTGCCCGAAGATTCAACCCTTTTGGGAGGCTTTGAGTAGCTGCTTGCATAACATCTTAAAAGTGCAGATGAAGGTAAGCGTTGAGTTGATAATGTCTAGAATATCAGACCTGCATGGAGGTATTACAAAGGATGGGGTAAAGTTGATATCCTATGCTATACTCTTGGCATGTAGGGAGATATGTAAACTTTGGGTTTCTCCTGCTTCCCAATGGAATGTGGCTGGATTCAATCAATGAAGCATAATGCTAAGTTGGATATCTCGGATCAGTTGAGAAAGAGAATGAGATATGAGTTCTGAACCCCTTTTTTGACATGGTGTGGTTGATGTTTGGGGATTCTTCCTTCTTTATTTTTTTTAATTTGTCCAATGATTAAGCCTTCCGTTCGCTTCGGCTAGTTTGTGGTCTTTTCTGCTCAAGCAGAGGGAATGGGAGATTGGCTGGTGGTGAACAGGAGGACGAGGCCTTCTTGAAGGATTACAAGGGTGTTGTGGTGGGGGCCTCACCTTTGTGTTAATCCAGCTTTTCCTGTCTAGTAAATATATTGGGTTTTGAATCCCAGGGGCGGATACGTTAGAAGACAAGTGGAAAGATGGCAAATGAGGACAAAAAAAAAACCATGACCAAGTTGCTAGTACACATCCACCAGCAGGGGTTATAGGGCATGCTCTTGATCCAAGCGTGAAAAAACTGCATCACAGTGAATACATTTCATAGCCTCGTGGAAAGCATAATATTGAAAGACAACTCTTTTATTAAGTGCTCCAGATCACATGTGCAGACAAACACTCACCGGTAATCCACACAGATATGCAACAGGAGAGAGTCGTAACAGTGCACCAGGGGCCACAGACACCAGCAAGGGTGGTTGTGTTAATTACTTAGGGTCGCAGCAGACCACCCTCCAGATGCAGCACCAGCCGGTAGTGCTGCCTACCACTCCTAAGAGGCGGTCGTAGGGATTCCGTTCTCATACAGAACTAAGCATAGAGACTTGGAACCTCAGTGAATTAAGGTGTACCAAAGCTCACCTCAGTACCCAAAATCCCCTACCAGACTAGCTACAGTGTCTCATTGGTTATCACAAGCTCCCAATGCTTACACAAACCAGAATATGGACTTAGTACACCTCAGGTAACGTGGAACACATGAACACTCTTTTGTTATACAATCATTTCAATCCAGAACAAGGAGTAAATGAGGATGTGTGCATATTTGAAATGTTTATTCACTGATGAAGTTTTCTCCAGCGCAGTATCTTAGCTAATACAAGCAAGCGTATTATAATAAACAAAGTAATCAGCATAATCACTAGTCCGTAGAGTATAAAAGGTGAAAGCATGGTAAAATGCTAAAACTAATAGAGTTCAGTAACTCCTAATTCTTACCCTCCCTAGCTAGTATATTATATTATATCTAAGAAGGTCTCTTTGGGTTTTTAGCAGGGCGGCCCCATACCTCAAGATCCTAATGGTAAGGGATCACATCATCTTCCACCAGCTCTCTGCATGCGAAGCACCATCAAGTGTGTGTGTATGCTCTGTGCAAAGCCATATAAAAGTCGCCTAAAGCCAGAATTTGGCCGCAGCTGCATGTATGTTATGTCTAGGACCGTGCGAAGATCTGACCTCACAACAACCACTGTGTTGAGATATCCTTGAAGGTTTCAGCACTCACTGTACAGACACAGCTCACCAAGCAAGGCTGATATCAGAGTAACAACATATTATTCTTTCGTGAATCAAAACATTCTACTAGGCTCAAAGCTAAAGCAACAGCTATGTGTCATGTGCAGAAGCAGCAGAAAGGTAAAATTGCGTTTAAACTCTTAATAAGCTCAAGCTACCTTAACACCCTCCCATGATCCAAGCCGGATAAGATAAGATAAGATAAAATAAGATAAGATAAGATAAGATAAGATAAGGCACTCAATTTTGAAATGCACAGTTCAATGAAGTAGTCAGTTCAAATTTGAGCAGGTGAGGAAAAATATTTTTGTCAGCCAAAAAAACAAAATCTCACCAGCATGACAATTTAGTGTTTTCTGTAATTAAAGTCAATAGGTCGAGACTAAAAATGTCCATCATAATTTTCAACAAACAAAATCAAAACAGTTCCATCATATCAAAGGCCTCGATAGGACTCAGCCTAATACTAACTATGCAAAGTAAGCAGCAACAGCTTCCAAAAGGAAGTCACTGTTATCATCCGAAAATAACTCAGCCATCCAATTTTATAGTGAGAAAGAACATACATGCTCTTCAATTACCGGATCCTCTAGTACCATCAGAGGACAACTCGGCGGGTTCTCAATGAAGCTGTGTGCCAAGAAATCTTGCGCCGCTGAGAATATATTCCAACGATCCAGTATTCCATGCATCGCTGCAATCGCCATAATCCCTCCGTCAGAACAAAGCAATTCATGAGCAACTAAGGGGCTCATGAGCTGATAAAATCCACTTCAGGAGACACCATATTGCAGAGACACAAATCCAGGGCCCAGTCGAAATCGCAGCTCAGGCAATGAAAGACAGGCTGGACACATGTGAAATAGGAAAATCAAAACGATAATCCATATGCTGCACTTAGGTGGCGAGCGGCAGCGTTCCATAGTATTCAAGCATCCTGTTGCGAAACAGTTCTAACCACGACTGCTCGTCTTGGAACACAGGACGGGCATCCATTTTTAATAAAACAAAATAGCACTAGAAAGCCTGCAGCCAGTGCCAGTAAAACGGGAAATTCACCAAATAGGCTGGAAAATATTGAATGGAAGAAAGCAGGAATGACTCCAAATATCTTTTGGAAAGAAGTCACAAGACCACTGCTTACTACTTTAAAAAAGTGCACCAGCCCCGATGTGGAGGACGCGTTAAAGATTGTATGAATCAGCTCACCGAAATGCAATGGTAGGTCAGTATTTAATAAAGCATGCACCTCTGTGCGGGTGTTAGCTACGTGAAGGACAAATGTTTAACGAGCAGATGTCAGGGCAACTTCTTTTTGTGACAATAGGGCTCTTATTCGACTCATCTTATTGAACTCTGCTTTAAAGGTCATAATCCTCGGCCAGATGGAAACATCCAAGTTCCCATGCGTGGGTCGATACAACATATTTTTACAGCAAACCACACGTTCACTGACTGTAACTACATAAGCTATGCCTTTTAATAACCCACAGCAATCTTCATTATTTAAAAGTAAATAACTACCGTTTGCCAATAAAGTGAAAGTGGGGACGATGGCGGGCACGGGGGTACCTTTTAGAACACATGCTAAATTAGGCCGTTCCTGATTACAAGAGCCATGCAATTGAATATGTCTACACATTAATGAGTGATCTGGTGTTTCTGTGCACTCCTCACCTTTCAGATAAACCTCTTTTCCGTCCCTAAGGCATCTGTGAGTGAAAGGGAGCGACCAGGCTTCATGTAAATAGGAGCTACATAGAGGCTCGTACCTACCAATGGCAAAATATTTCATGCAATTTGTAAACTGGAAAAGTGCAAATGGTAAAGTTATCAACCCGTGGATAAGCCACGCAGCAGTAGTGGCCTCTGCCACTGAGAAAGGTAAAGACTTCAATCGTTCAATGTGTAAGATAGAAAAAGACGCATCTCTCATTGAAAGCAAACGTTGCTTATCAGTCAAATTAAATGGGGCAAAAAGAGACGAGACATTCATGGAATTCCAATGCACCTTGCCGGCCTTCAGCGTCTGCAGGGTCTACGCAAACTGCATAATAGAATGCAATTGATTTTGACCATGGTACAAAACAGACACATCATGCTGTACAATTTCAACAACAGATGACACAATATTATCCAATGTGTAGATGCGGGAGGAAAGCGTGTTAATGCTGTTATCCACTACTGCGAGCACTTTTTCTAAACTAGCTTGATCAATAGCCCTAAGGTGGGTAGCAGCCTGTATCTGTGATGTTTTCCAGAGTTCATTATAAACGGCATATATCCATCTTCTAGATCTACCTCTTGCCGGGCCTTTTATGAAATCATTCAAATCAACATCGTCAGTCAGTGTAGACAAATGCAGTTTGACTGATGCCAATGTAGAATGTTTGAGCCAATTCTGACATACCTTGCCTACTGAATAAGTGGTTACAGAATGATCACTCTCAAAACGGGGATCGACCCTGACTTGCGTCAATCCATCAGTCAGACCCAGAAAATTATGCTGGCACGCATCAGCATTTCTGTGCCACATCAACCAACCCTTGGGATCCAAATTGGATATGTTAAAGGACGAATTTTGCAATGGAGTTTGAAACTCTCTAATCGAAAATTTTGTTGATTTTTCCCAACCTGAATATTCTTCCAAATCAGGGAAGGAAGGAGTATTTATTTTTTTAGAAGTAGCCAGTCTGTGAGAAGGTAGAATTCAAAAACAACATATGATTCGGGATGAGGCATACACGGTGCAAAGACTCAGAGCCTTGTACCTGCCAACTTTTAGAACCCCAAACTGATTTAAGGTCAATGGTTTCCTTCCACAACTCGTAGCCTCTAACAGCTAGCTGGTCTAGAAAGAACTTCGAGTACAACAACTTAGTATCGGTAAGTATAACTTTGGACATGGATTTTTCTGTCATTTTAAAATAAAATGAAGCGCGATTGGACTGATTGAAATCAGTAAAATAAGTGTACTTTTTCAAAAATGTACTCGAACTGCCTCACAAAGGAGCTGGGCAATGCTCCCACTGTGTATAATTTACAGTACTCCTCCTGTAATTAGTTTTATGCAGGTAATGATTGCCAAAATGTTGGAAAAAAAATAAATCACCATAATTAACAGATTCTAAATATAAATCTTCAGCATCAAAGGCAGCATAATATTTCAAATCAGCAAACAAAGCCTCTACGGCCTGAACATCCCAATCATCAGAACGTATGTTTTGTTTAACCACATCCCCCATGTTAACTCTAAGCACATTAGGGACATTTATAACTTCAGTGGGCCCATGGATTTGAAATTTAACAGCATCCCATACTATTCCATCCAGGACAGGCTAAGCGGTGATGTTAATAAAAGCCAAGTCTCTCTTCAATCTATGGGCAGAAAGTGATGAGGAATGGGGTGCCAATGTTCCATTGAGATGTCGCATGCATGTTCTCTCCTCGACATAGTGTCCATTAATGATTCAGAAAAAATAAAACACAAAACTAATTGACATAAAAAGGTAAAGTGAAAAAAGCCCCAACCAAATGTAAGTCCACGGGGGAATCAAAACATGTTTTTTAAACATTGTTGCATAGACCCTAATCCTTGTGGGCTTTCCTGAAGTGCGTGAAACAGTGTCAAATGAAAATCTGGATTCTGTGGCTCAACGAGTTTGCAAATCAGGCATCGATAAGTCAGTTGGGTATGTGTAGTCAGTTTCATCAAGTTGAGTACCAGGCAATGCACTCAATAAAGGACTAAAAACTGCAGGCATCTCGAGGGCCACCTCTGGCGCAGGATCCGAAGCTGTGGCCAATACAGAATTTCTCACCATCGAAGGACATGAGACTGCTTGTGTCATGCTAAGAAGAATCGGCCACTCTGTGTATCTTGACATTGTCAATGGAGATATACCTGTTTTCTTTACGGCCTGGAAGTGGTGGTAAAATGACTGTTCTTGTGCCCTTCACACCAAGCACAGGCACTGGAGCACGGTATGAGGGACCAAATTCCTTCTTGTTATCGATCTTCTCCCGAACCAGTTCACCAACTTGGGGTAGCCAGCCAACTACTGGGATCTGCAACGCATCATCCGAAGTGGAGGGCAAATGCTCCTTTGCAAGACTGTCTCTTATCTTTTGTAGAGTCTGTAAAACATTGCAATGTTCATCTACGTCAAAGGAGGCAGCAACAGCCACCGAGTCTAGACTGTCAAGGTCCGGTACATACATCTTGATACCAAAGAGCATTTTGTATGGGGTCCGCCCACCCAGAGACCTTCGAAGGAGATTATTAAGAGCACTCTGCACGCCATTGAGATGGGCCAGTCAGTTCCTGCCAGTGCCTATAACTCGAGCTGTCAATGATTGATTTAAGTATGTACCACCCAAAAGAGAGGCAGGGAGAGTCAGGACACCCTCTTAGTCCGCGGTTATAGTATGCCAACAAAAGAAGAGAGGTCAGTGGTATGACAGCAACCACATAAAGGAGCAGAAAATAGGAGAATAGATATTACCTGACCCAACTTAGGTAGGTAAGAAAGCCCTCACACACCAACCTAGTTGGTGTCATGCTTCATCATCGGGCCCCACCAAAAAGGTCGAGTACCTTTTTGGTGTGCTGCGACGCCAGATTTACTGCGGAGCGGGTTTTGTGAAATAGGCGTGCAGTGAGAATACTTTAAAAGTGTCTAATGAGTATCAAAAAAATACTTTAATAATAGATCCCTCAGACACAGATAAAAAGTTATGTGTTAGGAATTTTAGCCAAATAAAAATGGTTTGGTTAATTCCAAATCCCCTTCACTAACTTAAGGGCCATAGAATATTACGGGGAGAAAGATAGTCAGGTGCTGACATTAGGAAGGGTCCATCATTAAATTTTGTTCCTTAATTCCAATTAGTATTAATATCAGTCGACATGTTTCAGCCTATGAAACGGTGTAAGTTTACCAGGCATTCTTCAGGACTCATGTAGTGTGATAAACCCTGGTGGTATGAGCACCCCAAGGCTCACCCTTACCTAGGGACGTGCAAGTGAAAATATTTTTAAAAGTGAAAAAAAGTGCAAAAGTGGAAGGAGCAATTGCTCATTCCTGGTAACTCCTGGTTTAGGAGGATTTCCGCACCTAATAAAAAAAAGAACAGACATACATAAAAGACAAAACACACATTAAGTTGTTGGTCTAAAGCGTACATCCTTGGTGCTCCAAACATGTGGGAAAATCGTGGATGGCGCATGAACAATATAGTTATCACCAACCTCAATACCCCTAGGCAAGATACCAGTAGAACTCAGGGGTGGCGTGAACTAGAAGTGTACTAAAAACAGCTAGAAAGCTATAGTGGTTTAAAAACACTGGAGTAGTCTACTCCTATGGTAGGATCAATGGACCAAAGGTCTGTGACCCCACCTATCACCGGCGAAAGATGGTTATTAAAATGTCTCACTTTTTAGTTAAATGCAAAATGCACCATGGGTCACAGGAGGGGGGTGGAGGCTTACTTGGCGCACCCTGTATGACAAAAACACATAAGCACAGCAATGCGAGGAGTTAGAAGTTTACTTGTCTAAGAGGGTACTTATCTCGGAATGGTAGTGGATTTGCAGCTGCAAGCAATGGAAACTCACACCCTCAAAGCCCGGCACCCGTGTGGCACCTAGCTCCTACTCAGACTGGACCCCGAAGATAAAAAAACGGGGCTGGTTACTGTGTTTATGAAGCCTCGCTGCGTTACTCGGTCAGTTTCCGGGTTGGGCGTGGTCCGCGCTATTGGTAGGCGTGGCCATGTAGCTCAGGGGGCCTGGATATCCAGCATAACCAATGAGAGTCTATGCTCATGGTGATGTGTTTAATGACGTTGTAACAGGGCCCTCCAATGATAGTCTATGCACACCATGATCCGTGCAATGACGTTCTAACCAAGACCTCCCACAGCACGATCGTGGGTTTAATTAACAGCAATACTGTAAACTTTATTGTCCCGGTAGTGGTTGACACCGCAACCAATGCTGTAAGCTAACTTTGCAGCAATACTCCAGCCGGTTGGATCCCGGTGTAAGTTACCCGGAAGGGAGCGATTATGTGGGAAGGACCGGTGGTGTTCACAACGAGTCATCATAACGCTGAAGGGTACGATTACGTAGGGAAAGCCGGTGGTGTTCACAGCAACTCATTATAACGCCGCGCCTACCTACCTAAGTTGGATCAGGTAATATCTATTCTCCTATTTTCTGCTCCTTCATGTGGTTGCTGTCATACCACTGACCTCTCTTCTTTTGTTGGCATACAATGATTGCTTTAAGTCACGGTTCATTCGTTCCACAACACTATTACCCTCAGGTCGGTATGGAGACGAAAACTTGACTTGGATCCCCATCGAAGCCATGGCATCCTTATACGCCTTAGAGGCGAAAGCAGGACCCTGATCTGAATGGAAGGTACCACATGCAAAAATCCCTACATAGACACGCAAATCCCTTATGACAGTCTGTGAATCAGCACTGCGGTGAGGCCACACCCATACCAAGCGTGTGCATGAATCAACTGCTACTAAGATGTACTTATACGCAGTATCAGAAGAAAAAGGACCGCAGTGATCTAAATAAACACAACCTAATGGTTAATTAGAAATGAACAACTGTGTTTGAGGCGGATGCGTAGCAGTTGAAGGCTTAATCTGCTGGCAAATATCACATTGAAGGACATAATCATGCGTCTGTTTGTACAGTCCCCACCACCAAAAACGCTGTTGTAATTGAGACACAGTGGCTGAAACGCCCGCATGCACAGACGCCACTCCTTCATGGGCCACTGTGATTAATGTATGTCTGCGACCCGAGTTGGGAATCAATCTTTCCCCAACTTCAGGAATTTTCACATAAGGAACCTTATCGGGGCTTAAGTGGTATGTGTACTTCGAAGGGAACCCCGTCGGATATTTACCTCCCTTCTTAGTGGCAGCAACAGCTGCCAAGATATCATCATCAATCTTACTTTTGGACCGTGTGACTGCTGCAACTAAATATGTCGATACTGCTGATTTCGCTGCTTCATCAGCAAGCGAGTTGCCAACAGCGTGGACTCCCACTCCCTGATGACCAAGAGTATGAATTACAAATACGAGTGGCAACTGCTCTTTAAGCTCAGCCACTCAGACCCAGATCATTTTATGTTTTATTAGGCTACCCTTGAAATCATGAAAATCATTCTGAATCCAAAAGAACAAGTTTTCATTGTAAGACTGGACACAGTAGTAAGAATCTCTTACGAATAGTGTCGTCACACTAGGATCTGCGTACTCGAATGCAAGCATCAGAGCACGAAGCTCGGCTAATTGTGCGGTGCAGTCCCCTAGAGTCTGCGTGTGTACGACTCTGGACTTGAACTCATCGTTCACCATGGCACCTACCACAATGGCGCATGCGGAAACGTAGGCGTGCTTAGAACCATTCGCAACCTGCGCCGAACCATCAGTGTATATGATGCAATGGAAATCCTCCTAAGGCCACATAGCCAAAGGTGCTGGATGAACAAATTCATATTGCAAAAACTCCTGCGACCGTAAGGAGGCATCAGAAATAAACGTGACATCCGGAGACGTCAATGATGTTGCCCATTGTACCCACCGAGGGTGCAAAGCTTTAGAATTAGGTACACTGGCTTTCGTAACTGCTTACAAAGCAGGACACGGGGTAACAACCAACATGCGATTTCCCTGTGACAGAGCACGTTCCTTACGAATCGCCATCTGTACAGCCGTCAAAACTTTCTCCACAGTGGAAAATCGCTTTTCAGCCCAAGTGCACAAGTGTGACTTGTAGGCAATAGGTACTGTGTCTCCTTCGTTAAAAGTAAGGTATGTGAAACCCATCGTCCCAGGGATGATTCTTATCACCAAGTTGGTGTGGTTGTCACAAGTCAATAAGTATTTAGAAGCAAGCAGATCAGCCTTCAAAGATCACAGTATAGCTGAGTGCTCCGGCAGCCAGTTTCATTTGGTAAAAGTTGGTTGTATCAATGCATACAAAGGCTTGATATGCTGGGCATATTCAGGAATGTATGTTCTCCCGAAATTCAAAAATCCCAGTAAAGACTGTAATTTTTCAGAGTTGTCGGAGAGCGCAATTGTGCGCATTTCTCCAAGAAGTGAGGAGCTAATCCTCGACCTTCATTGTTGAGCTTGTAGCCCAGAAACAACACTGTGTACTCCGCAATGTGCGATTTTGCAAAGTTGAATTAGAACTGAAGTCTGCAAAGCTACAAATCAAGTGGTCAACTCGACACAGATGCTCCCAAAGTTCGTCATCCGTGAGATAAATGTCATCCACGGATCACTGACATAATATCGAGGGACAGAATATCGACCATCAAGAATATCGTTGAAAAAATATCGACAGACAAAATATCGAGTTTCTATCTACAAACAGGTAAGTACAAAAATATTGAGTTAAAAATATTGTTTACTAAAATATAGTTTTTAAAAATATCGACTTTACTAAAAACAATATTAAATTAATATTAAAAATTAATTACTAAAATATACTTAAAAATGCTTAAATTATTTTTTAATTCATATTTGTTGAAACATATATATATAGTAACAAAATATAAATAAATAATAGCCAATATTATTAACGTACAATAACAAAAGTGTAAAAATTACTATTCCCACTCCAAAGAGTGAAAGCGTAGGGATAGCGTAGAGGTAATATTTAGTATTACCACTCCAGTGGGTGCAACAGTAGGGAAAGCGTTGGATAGCGTAGGGGTTAAAATTACTATTCCCACTCCAGTGAGTGCAACAGTAGGGAAAGCGTTGGATAGAGTAGGGGTTAAAATTACTATTCCCACTCCAGTGGGTGCAACAGTAGGGAAAACGTTGGATAGTGTAGAGGTAAAATTTACTATTCCCACTCCAGTGGGTGCAACAGTAGGGAAAGCGTTGGATAGTGTAGGGGTAAAAATTACTATTCCCACTCCAGTGGGTGCAACAGTAGGGAAAGCGTTGAATAGCATAGGGTTTAAAATTACTATTCCCACTCCAGTGGGTGCAACAGTAGGGAAAGCGTTGGATACGGTAGAGGTAAAATTTACTATTCCCACTCCAGTGTGTGCAACAGTAGGGAAAGTGTTGGATAGCGTAGGGGTTAAAATGACTATTCCCACTCCAGTGGGTGCAACAGTAGGGAAAGCGCTGGATAGCGTAGGGGTTAAAATTACTATTCCCACTCCAAAGAGTGCAACAGTAGGGAAAGCGTTGGATAGCGTAATGGTTAAAATTACTATTCCCACTCCAGTGGGCGCACCAGTAGGGAAAGCGTTGGATAGCGTGGGGGTTAAAATTACTATTCTCACTCCAAAGAGTGCAACAGTAGGGAAAGCGTTGGATAGCGTATGAGTAAAAATTACTATTCCCACTCCAGTGGGTGCAACAGTAGGGATAGCGTTGGATAGCGTAGGGGTTAAAATTACTATTCCTACTCCAAAGAGTGCAATACTAGGAAAAGCGTTGGATAGCGTAGGGGTTAAAATTACTATTCCCACTCCAAAGAGTGCAACAGTAGGGAAAGCGTTGGATAGCGTAGGGGTTAAAATTACTATTCCCACTCCAGTGGGTGCAACAGTAGGGAAAGAGTTGGATAGCGTGGGGGTTAAAATTACTATTCCCACTCCAGTGGGTGCAACAGTAGGGAAAACGTTTGATAGCGTAAGGGTTAAAATTACTATTCCTACTCCAAAGAGTGCAACAGTCAGGAAAGCTTTGAATAGCGTAAGGGTTAAAATTACTATTCCTACTCCAGAGAATACATTGGGGAAAGTAAATACTTCATACATTATTTGAAAATTTAAAAATGAATATCTATCAATATTTAATGAAAAATAATTAAAAATGTTATATAATATAATCATCAATATATTAAAATTACTAATTAACAATAATTATTTCAATTGATCACCTATTAATACAAATTAGTTAAATATTAACAATTAATTATTTAATAATTAAAAATTATTTAACAATTATTTCCAATTAAATAAATTTAAATACATTTAATTATTTAATTAATTAATAATAAATTACTTCCCACCCTATTCCCCTATAAACCCACAACCCGCTACAGAAAATAAATTATTAAAATTAACATAATTAACAATTAATCAATTAAATTAAAATAATTGGCAAATACATTTTTTTAAATTACCCATAAATAATAATTCTAAATAAATACCAATAAATAATTTTCCATATTTAATTAATTATAATTTAATTACTTCCCACCCAATTCCCCTATAAACCCACAACCCGCTACAGAAAATAATTTCGTAAAAATTACATAATTACCAATTAATCAATCAATTAAAATTAATTACCAATTAAAATTTAAATAATTAACAAATATAAATTAATTATCAATTAATTAAAAAATACTATCAATAAATACATTTACATATTTAATTATTTATAATTAAATTACTTCCCACCCTATTCCCCTATAAACCCACAACCGGCTAAAGAATTAAATTACACAATGTTTATAAAAACAAAATTCATTAATTAAAATTAATTATAACATAAATACACACTTTTCACACATATTATAACATAAAAATACACTATAAAAAATTAGATATTAATAAAAAATCGATATTTTTAACTATCTATATTATATACTTCGATATTTTAACTTTCTATATTTTTAACAGTCGATATTACATCACTTACCTTAAAAACAATATTTTGGTTATCTATATTCTGTCCTGTCGATATTTTGTCTAGTCTATATTTACAACTCAATATTATTTCCAATCAATATTTTGGACTCGATAATATGTCTGTCCACCGTCATCCACATATGAACAAGCATCTGGGTCAACTCTCTCCAAGAGAGAGACTATGCAGGCAGCAAACACCCCAGGACTATTCTTATAGCCCATCGGTAAACGTTTGAATGTTTTTTGGACACCGCCGCAAGTAAAGGAGGTCCATTGGGAACTCAGACCATCCAAATGGTGGGCATAAAAACCGTTGGAAATGTCAAGCGTGGTATTAAACCGCTTACGCACAAGACTATCCACTAATGCAGAGCCGTGAGTAGTCTGTACTGCACAGGTACGGCTTTGCGAGTTTAAATGCCGGTAATCCAATACCAAATGATATGAACCGTCAGGCTTGGTCACAGTAAAAAGAGGGTTATTAATTGGTGACACACAAGTTTCAATCACTCCTTGATATTCCAATTGTTCATGGATTTCCGCAATGAAAGCCTTAGCTTTGCGTCTTATGGGATATTGAGGTTAAGGCTGTGGCATAGACCACAAGGGAATCTCGTGGTGTGGGGAAAATTTATCCCAACCACAGTGCGTACGGTATAGAGCCGGCGCGAGGGCTTTAGCCCACTCTTCTGCAAAATTCAGCGCATGCTCCTTCGAGACAGTGTGCGCGAAACTCAGGAGGATTACCTCCTCCCCTCTTGGAGCCGTGAGCACAAAAGGTGGGGGCCAGTCAGCCTCGGCTAAAAAAATGTCATAGGTAGTCGTAAGATTCTCCCAAAATACCCCTTTTATGGTACGTTGAATATCACCTTCAATGAACAGGACTATTTCATAAAGTCTGTTAGGGAGAGCTACTCTAGTGTCAGCTGTCTCCAAAACAACATACCGGTCAGTCGCTGTCACCTTCAGTAGTGGACGCAGGGCCTCTCACACTATGGTAATCTCCACTGCGCTGTCCAGCAGGGTCAGAGCCCATGTCTGATTCCAAAACTTGCTTTTCACTATCTGTGGCATATCTCGCTTTTAAAGCGGCGACTTTCTTTTTCTGAAACTGGGGTCTCATCGGTGTAGAATCGTCCTGCTTGCCTTTACCGTCTTTTGGGCGGGGCTGGTCGCATCCTTGCTGGCCACCCCGACCCCTGGCGCCTCCTCCACCACCGTTCAAAAAAGGCAGATGACTCCTGAAAAGAACAAGGAGAGCGTTGATCAGAAACCTGAAAGTGATCAGGTGATTTTATCATCGCGCGATCGCGCAAGTCATAAACACGTTCTGGGGGTGCAGGCAATGGAGACGCAGGACGAGACTCCTGTTTCTGTTGTTGTTGTTTTCCCTGTTTTTGTTTTTTCTGCAAATTTTATTTTGGGTCTTGGGGTGTTCATCAGTTTCTGACTTCTGCCCTTGGGTTGTTTTTTCTCTTTAGTAGAAAAAGGCTTGAGACACCTACTATTGCGGCCCACTGTTTTATAAGCCGCCACAATATTCCTCGCCAACTGTCGGGGTTTTTCGGCATCGGGAATTGCCTGCAAAGCATTGGCAACCTGAAAGTTCACCGCATCCCCCTTGACATTAGCAAGTATGAGATCGGAAACCACATCAAAGGAGCCAAAGAGGCGCATACCCAATTCAACAGCAGCCTCAGGTCCGTGCTCATCCTGAACACGTTTAAGGACCGTCGGCAGGACAGTCATAGACGGAGTGCCGTAACACCTCGTATAGACCGCCGCAAATGTCTTACCCCAGGTCTCACAGTCACCGATTTCAGGGGTCAAGTCTTTTGGTAAGCTAATTGTCAGAATCCTGTGTTTTTCACCAGGATTTGTGTTAGGAAATACCGCTTCCAGCTGGTCAAAATTCTCGGCAAGCCAGAAAGGAAAATCATCCTTTTCTTGGGGGGCGCTTGCCGATCACAGAATTGACCATAACAGGACTGAGTTTCAGACCGCCCTGTCCGGCAGGAAGCGCTGCACCACCCCAGGCCCCGCCCGGAAGATTACGGGTAATGTATTGCACTAACGACCTAATCACACTAATTGCGACTACATGTAGTCGTCTTAACTCAACAACGTTACATGCTCCGTGTTGAGGATGAGGTGTAAATCCAGCCAAAACAGGCCAATTTGCGCCAGGAATGGTCAAAGGACCTAACCTCGGAGCTGCCAAAGAATGGGGTAGGGGGCCATCAAACCAAAGTCGATGCTGCCAAGTAACTAAAGGAATTTACTGTGCCCTATATGGTGCATATTCCTGCGGCACAGCCGTGGGAGTGTACGTGTCGAACACACGAGTATTTGCGTTCCTAGCTGGGAAGGTCACCCACGAGTAAAAAATCTCATACGGGTAAGCCACCTCTGCACTCACCACCATTATCTCGGCCATGGCATCCATGGGAACATTATAAGTCTGCAAATGATTGTTCACCGCAATACAACTATGTTGCGGAATGTCCACCGCAGACATAGTGACACAAAAAAGAAAAGGTACAACTCAAACTTTGTAGCACAACTGGGTAGTAATTCAAGGAAACCGTTTCGAAAGATTCAAGCTTGAAAAGACCTATGTAAATATAGGTAGGTTTGTCCGACACCACCGTTAACCGGAAACAATAGTGAAGGTGTTAAGGACTGAACATTGTACTACTCAAGTGCCATGTTATAAGGCCACCAATGTTGGGCGCCATGTCGCACGGATTCCGTTCTCATACAGAACTGTGCATAGAGACTTGGAACCTCAGTGAATTAGGGTGTACCAAAACTCACCTCAGCACCCAAAATCCCCTACCAGACTAGCTACAGTGTCTCATTGGTTATCACAAACTCCCAATGCTTAGACAATCAGAACATGGACTTAGTACACCTCAGGTAACATGGAACACATGAACACTCTTTCGTTATACAATCATTACAATCCAGAACAAGGAGTAAATGAGGACCCTTGCATATTTGAAATGTTTATTCACTAATGCAGTGTTCTCAAATGCAGTATCTTAGCCAATACAAGCAAACATATTATAATAAACAAAGTAATCAGCATCGTCACTAGTCCGTAGAATATAAAAGGTGAAAGCATGGTAAAATGCTAAAACGAATAGAGTTCAGTAACTCCTAATTCTCACCCTCCCTAGCTAGTATATTATATTATATCTAAGAAGGTCTCTTTGGGTTTTTAGCAGGGCGGCCCCATACCTCAAGATCCTAGTGGTAAGGGATCACATCATCTTCCACCAGCTCTCTGCATGCGAAGCAACATCAAGTGTGTGTGTATGCTCTGTGCAAAGCCATATAAAAGTTGCCTAAAGCCAGAATTTGGCCGCAGCTGCATGTATGTGATGTCTAGGACCGTGCGAAGATCAGACCTCACAACAACCACTGTTGAAGGTTTCAGCACTCACTGTACAGACACAGCTCACCAAGCAAGGCTGAGATCAGAGTAACAACATATTATTCTCGCGTGAATCAAAACATTCTACTAGGCTCAAAGCTAAAGCAACAGCTATGTGTCGTGTGCAGAAGCAGCAGAAAGGTAAAATGGCGTTTACACTCTTAATAAGCTCATGCTAACTTAACACAGCATATAGGCAAAGTATATCTATATGACAAGGCGGCTGCAGCCAAGCCAGGCCAAGATGCAAATTCATCCAGCAAGTCCCTGCCCAGGAAGATCACAACAGGCGGCAGACTCCAGGCAAATCGAAACAGCGGCACAGAGGTGCCCAAGATCCAGGTAGGAGTATCGGCAGAGGCGAGGCCCACTATGCGGCTTCACTGCAGGGCCGCCAAAGCTCCTCATCAGGCAAATGGAGGCCTCTTGTGGCTGCGATACGTTCAGCTGAGAGGCAGGAGAAATGTGGGGGAGGGATGCCCACAGGGAATGTGGATATTTAATTAATTATCCCCTCTGCCTGGCCAAGCCTCAACAGAGTGCGGCCATCTTGTGGCAGGGCTCTATAGTGTCCACCAAAAAATGTATAGATGAAAGAGTACAATCTATACTTTCACTTTTTAATGTGCCAGTTGCAGCCTGTATCACAATATGAGAATAGGGAGGAAGTGATAGATGGGAAAATGGGGTCCACCTCTTTGACGAACGTGTGACTACAGGAGTGGCCCTCCCTCTGTTGAGAACAGTGTAGCCTGAATCCCTAAAATACAGGACTGCTTCCACAAGACAGATCGGTATGGTAAGACTTATTCATACCTCTAGCATGGATTTAGTCAGAACTTTGACATCAATGGGACCCTATTTACCCTGACAGAGGCCTAAAATAATTTTGGGCTATAAACCTTCCATGGCAGGTGTGTATCTCAGCACCATATACCATGGCCTAAAGCTAATTTAACCATGTTTGGATAAGAGGAGGGAGCACAGGCACTTTACTCCTCGCTAGCAGGAATAAAGTATTCTGAGTTCTAAAACTGGCAATAATAGGGTCCAGAAAATGGTGAGAAATCTGGGGTGACTGTGTGGAAAAGCATATGTACATATATATACTCAATGAAAAAGCTAAGGTTAAAGTGATGTTATAGTTAGGGAAAAGTTTTTGTGAGACTGTAACATTTTAAACTCAAAACGTTATTGAAATTTATGAGTTACAGTTATCTCAAGTAAATATAACTCGTGCCCTAAGGTAACTATAACTCACACCCCCAATGCACAGTTTTCTCATCAATAGTTTTATTGCAAATGTTGGAATGATATTATCAATTTTGTCATAGAATAATGAAATGTCATGAGAGATATGTGGGGTAATAAGAAGTGCTCTTGAAATGACTTTAACTGGTGAATGTCAGTGGTTTCGTATGTTTAAAATGGCATGTTTCAACTGATATTCTGACCTAACTATAATGTCACTTTAACCTTTGTTTTTTTCAAGTGAATTTTTTGAGTTTTTTTAGTATAAAGTAATATTTATTACAATATGTAAAACCTGTGGCAAGGGCCAGTAGTCAACCCCCTGCAAGTACCCAAAACTCTGTGTGCGGTGTTGTGTTGGCCATAGCGCCTGGCCTCCAAGCATCCAACCCTATGCCATGCACAGCCTTCTGCAACATCAAAATGTAAAAAAATGTGTGAATTGGCTTTATCAAGGGTTGATCATACCAATATATATATAAAGAAGATATCATCTTTTTTCAAAAATCCCCAATATTTTAAATCAAATGTATATTTCAATAATTCACACAAAGCAAAGTTCATTAATACTATTTATTAAAACGAGTTTAAGAATTTTTTATTTAAAAAACTTACCTGTGATTCTTTTTTAGCCTAGTTTTATTATTCCATTGTGTGAATGACAAATGTAAAACTAAATAGAGATATATTATCTCTGAGTCTTTCTGATAATATTTTTGGCAATCATAAAAACAACCATATGTGGATCTTGCATTCCAGCTGAAGAGCACAGAGCTCCAGGTAGGAATGCTTTAAAAATATGGTAAGTTTTCCTGGGCTCATGGATCCAATGACCAAGGATACTTACTGTTTTTTTTAATGTTGCTGGGGAGCTTCTGGACTCACTTCGTTGCTCCACAACATAAACAAAATGTTTGGTGGTGACTCTGCTCCTTCTAGGGACATCACTAAGCTCAAAACAAAACAAAATGCAAATAGCCCTCATTTGTTATTCACTGTTTTGCTATATTGTTTATTTTCTGAGTGTCCTGGTCCCACCATGAGTGCCCACTGGTTTTTACTTTTCCTTGGGGGGTGTGGGAGGTAGGGGGGGGCAGGGATTCTGCAGGCCCGCTGGCTCCCTACAAGTGCCACAATGATTTTTTCTTGGGGGCCATAGGGGGCCCAGGGCCCTCGCAGCCCCACGACTCCCTGCTCCTGCAACAGCCTGCATCTTTATTTTTCTTTATTTTTTAAGTGGGATTCCTAGGTGCCCACCTGGGGCATCCTACAACAGAAGCCTCATTGATGGCTGCAGGAGGAGGCCCAGAGTATCCAGAGCCCCACCAGCTCCCCTGCTTGCACCCATCCCAGCTGCAGCAGGAGACAGAATTGCTCCTACTCCACAGGGCCAGTTTTCTTTTTCTCCAGTCAGGTAGATGCAATTCAGAGCATTTCCCTGCCCAAGAGAGTTTAATAGGGAAAAGGTTTTGTGTCGTTACACATGCTCTCTGGCAGTGAAATAAAAGGTGCCCCAGAGGTTGAGCTCCACCTCACCTCTTGCAAGACTCCATCAGATCAGAATCCTTAATTCCGTTTTAGCAGTCCCTCATCCAGAACCCTCACATGGCCAACCGGGCCTACAGCACAGAAAATGCTCCAGACCACTACCTGAAGAAAGTACATCACATATGGCTCACACAGTGACATAAGTAAGAAACGTTCATAGCAAAAGTGAAGGAGGAGTAGGAGGAAAGATTACCCAGAAGAAATCTGTGAGTTTGCACAAGGAAATCCCCTAGGCATGGGGAGAATGAAGCACGAGATCAGTGACACATAAGGCAAAGAGGATTGCAACTGATAACGACCCTTGAAAGACATAAAAAATGTCATTGACATGCTCAATGGAGAAAGGTGCAGCCACAGAGTGGAAGGACAGCCAGGAAACATTTTAGCATTAGCCCAAGAGAGAAGTGGGTGCTTTATGGTTGAGGAATCTGATTATTTAACTGTATTTTAGATTACATACAATATAATTTCAAAGTTTTTGCAATACTTGAAAGAGGTTTCAGATACGTGACAAAAATAGAGATTTGTAATGGATTGTGTGGATTGTTGGGCAGTCCTGTGAAAGAGTTGCTGACCTGACAGCTATCATGAGGACATCGCCTAGCAATGAAAATACCACTTCTATTGTACAGTATAGAAAAAATAAAATGTCATTGTGTATATGTATGCATTGTGTGAATTTAGTTGTACCTATGTTGCTTATACTTGCCTAAAAAGAAATAGAGAGCTGTACTCCGGTGCTGTGGGCGGAAATATCGCACAATCAGTGAATGGGCTTACCTTGGGGGCCTCAGTAGGACTCCGTCTGCATTTCTCTTTTGCAGGTTGGCATGTCTTCCTCCCCCTTGCTGGCCGAGTGGCCAGATCCGCAGGCACTCCTCCTAAGAACATGGTGCTGACCCAGAAGCGCAGCAGGCAACACTTGAGGGTCCATGGCTACTGGCAACCCAGGGGCTCCATAGAGACTGACGCAAGGGTCATTAAATCTCATGGGATGCGTGTAACCACCTACGCCGATGATACCCAGCTTGTGTTGGCGGTGCACAAGAATGAAAACAAAACACACAAGGTAGAGGAGGGCCTGAGGGGAATCGTATTTTATAGACTATCTTGGTACCTTGTCCCCCAACTTAGCAATCAACAACACGAGAGATACCAAAAGTCTGCATACAGGAACCTAAATAGTGTTCACTCTGTAAAACAAAACCAAGAGGTTAGCGTACAGGTCATGACAATCTTAATTGATATGTGACCACAGGAGAAGAAACAAGATTAGAAGGGTAGCCTCAAAGGTGCTAGAAAAAATCCCCATCAGCCCGCTCAATAGCGGAGCATCGTCATCTGGGTAGTATGGTTGACAATTGTGGTATCCAGTGTGCCCTTCCTTAGGAACAACCCAAGGCTAGCAAAACTTGGACCATCATGTTGACCCTCAACCAATAGAGATGTAGACTGACAGGGTTCAGTTGCAGTGCTCGGAAAATTGTGAAAAAGGAAAGGAAACAAAACTCTAAATCCAAGTGTTCTAAAAATACCTACCTTGATGTCATAGGAAAAACTTTATTGGGTCTGACCATCAAGGTGGTATGGTTAAAAGCAGAGTGAAAAAATAGCATGCAAGGAATTGCTATTTATCATGAATCTTATTTGGTCGACATGTTTCAGCCTAGATAGGCTTTCTTCAGGACCTATGATGCACTACTGCAACGTTAACTTACTGTGTCAAGAAAAACTAATAAGTGAATCAAAACTCCTCTGTAGTAGGGAGTTGGGTGTCTTCTCCTAAATTGTAGGGAGGAATAACCTCACCTCACCTGGCACTGGCTCATAGTGAAGGAGGCCACGCAATCTCCGTCGTTGCCTCGCTCTGGAAAGTGAGCCGAGGGGGAGGTGGACAAGAATGGCCCTGTGGTAGCAGCTAAGTTTCAGGAGGGATTACTGGATGTACAATCATGGATGCACAGTAATTGCCTGAAACTTAATGCGGAGAAGACTGAGGTCATGACCTTTGGCACAATCTCCCCAGAATGGTCACACACATGGTGGCCCAGTCAGATGGGCCCCCCTCCGGTGCCAGCCACTAAGGTCAGAAATCTTGGAGTGATTTTTGATAACAGGTTATCTTTTGGATGCCATGTTAACAAGGTGGTTTTGGCTGCTTTCTTTGTACTGAAAAAAATTAAAAAACTCCTGCCGTATCTACCAGTATCTGCAGGAAAAACGCTAGTTACTACTCTAGTATTTTCAAAATTAGATTATGGAAATGCTCTCTTTCTTGGTACACACAAATACATCTTAAACAAACTTCAGTCCGTCCAAAACATGGCAGCACGGATCCTGCTTAACATCCCTAGGCGACATTCCACTTCTGCAGCCATTCGCCATCTCCATTGGTTAAGGGTTGAAAGCAGGATCAAATTTAAAGCTCTTTGCATAGCCTATAAGGCCATTCACCAGACTGGACCGAAGTTTTTAAAAGAGGCTTTCCAGGTGTACATCCCCGAAAAGAATCTAAGATCAGCAGCTAGCTATCTTCTGACCGTCCCCCGGACAAGAACGGCTACTTGGGGTGACAGACGATTTTTGGTAACAACTCCTGTGCTTTGGAACTCACTCCCTTTGCACATTAAAACTGCTCCCACCCTTATTAATTTTCGTAAATCACTGGAGACTTGGCTTTTTAATCAATGAGAATGTGCTCTGATTGGTGCTGTAATCCTGAGTATTTGCTGCGCCTAGACACCTTAGGGTATTAGTTGCGCACTAAAAAATTCCATAAATAAATAAATAAATCACAACTGCCGCTTCTAGAGGTGAGAGACAAAATTCAGGGCAACAGAGGGTAGCCTGCTATGGAATCCCTGCTAGTAGCACTCACGGAGGAGATCAAGTATAATTTTGCAATCTCTGAGCAGAATCAGGCTACAATACAAAGTGCCTGTGACAGTTTGACCTTAAAATAACTGATCATACAGAGAAACTATGTTCCATGGAAGCCTCCTAGGAGGAAATAAATAAAGAAGTAGATGTCAGTCGTAGAGAAATTCAGACACTAATGTTGGGGCAAAAAGAACTCCAATAAAATCTAGATTCTCTTGAAAACAATTTAAGAAGGAACATAATAGTGCTAAATATCCGGGAAGGAGCGGAAAGGGAAAACCTGAAGGAGTTTGTGATTAAACAAATTAAAGAGTGCAATGGGAGATTGGGAAAGAGATCCAGGAACTCAGATCTGTAGCTGCCACTGCCCAATTGAAGTTTTCAACAACTTTGAGGATAATATTAAATAAGAAGATGTATAATGCAAAATATACTGCTGAGGCTGAGAGTCTGATGCAACGACAAAAGTACACATCAGAGAGTCGAGGCTCAAGGGTACAATGAGTTACCCAACATTGCTGTTTGGATGGTTCCCCAGCGGGAGCGGGGTGGGGGTAGGGTGACCAACCGTCCGTAAATTTCACGGACAGTCCGTAATTTCGGTCGTCTGTCCGTTGTCCGTGAAGGGTTCTATAACGGACGCCATTTGTCTGTAATTTTAACCGGGCACAGCTTGCCCCCAACTCCCTTCTTGACTCCAATGCTGTATGAAAGCTCAGACCCCCAGCAGCACCGTAGAGGCACAGCGGGATGGCAACCCTCACACCTCCAGCCCTTGATGAGCTGTTAAGAGGTGCTTGAAGGTGACAGAGGGAGGGGCTGCAGGTTCAGGAGCAGGGGGCATCCATTCACATGCAAACAGCCCTGAATTCGTCTTGTATCTGCTATTTAGAGGGGGGCTCACACATTCCATTTCAACCCAGGGCCCCAAACATCCTAGTCTCGGCCAGATTACACCCCTGATTACACAGAGGCAGCACCTGCTTCTCTTCACCGACCTCAATTACTGTCACTAATTTGTAAGCAAACCTCGGTTCTTCAAACATGCAGTCTATAATGTAATAATTAAGAAATGGCACAATCGCACCCACACTCATTAACAAAGTATGGAGGACAATCAGTTCAATCAGTTCTCTTAGAGTATCTCCTGTAAGTACTGTACATCACAGTGGGGGATGGCATTTTGGACAGAGAGCCTGTCTTCTCGTTGTCTTCTGCAGGAGGGGGCGAGAAGCCCAAGATGATACTAGAATACTGCATGCCCACCCCTGTGCCCCCCTGGTGGATCACGTTCCCTCTCCTGTGATGACTCCTGCTCCTGTACCCCATGTTGTGGCTCCAGTCCACCCCCGCCTGTGATGGCTCTTGTCCCCCCTGTGGTGGATCCTGTCTCCGCCCTGGGTGGCTTCTGTCCCAGTCCTGGAATGGCCCCTGCAGTGAGGGTGAAGTTCTTGATGGGCCTCTTCTCAAAAGGGCTCAGCTCAAAGAGAGGTGGGCGAGTAAGTAAGTGAAGGGATGTGTGAATGGCTGGATGAATTAGTGAATGGATAAATGAAAGATTGAATAAATGGATAATATGAGAGGATGGATGGATGGATTGATGAGTGAGGGGAAGGATGGAGAGAAATGTAAATAGCTGGATGTATGGGTGGAAGGGTAGCTGGATGATTGATGAGGGGAAAGATGGATGAGGGGAAGGATGATGGATGGAGGGGAAGGATGGATGAATGAAAGATTGAATAAATGGATAATGAGAGAGGATGGATGGATTGATGAGTGAGGGGAAGGATGGAGAGAAAATTTAAATAGCTGGATGTATGGGTGGAAGGGTAGCTGGATGATTGATGAGACGAAAGATGGATGAGGGGAAGGATGATGGATGGAGGGGAAGGATGGATGGATGAGGGGAAGGATAAATGGATGAGGGGAAGGGTGGATGGATGAGGGGCAGGATAAATGGATGGGATGGATGGATGGGTGAGGGGAAGGATGGATGGAAGGAAGGATGGATGAGGGGAAGGATGATGGATGGAGGGGAAGGATGGATGGATGAGGGGCAGAATAAATGGATGGGATGGATGGATGGGTGAGGGGAAGGATGATGGATGAGAAGAAGGATGGAGGGGAAGGATGGATGGATGAGGGGCAGGATAAATGCATGTGATGGATGGATGGGTGAGGGGAAGGATGATGGATGAAGGGAAGGATGGATGAAAGGAAGGATGGATGAGGGGAAGGATGGATGATGATGGGAAAGGATGGATGATGAGGGGAAGGATGGATGGATGGATGATGAGGGGAAGGATGGATGGATGGATGGATGGATGATGAGGGGGTGGGTGAAAGGATGGATGATGAGGGGAAGGGTGGATGGATGATGAGGGGGTGGGTGAAAGGATGGATGGATGGATGATGAGGAAATGGATGGATGATGAGGGGGTGGGTGAAAGGATGGATGGATGATGAGGGGAAGGGTGGATGGATGGATGATGAGGGAAAAGGATGGATGGATGATGAGGGGAAAGGATGGATGGATGATGAGGGGAAGGATGGATGGATGATGAGGGGAAGGACAGATGGATGGATGATGAGGGAAAGGGATGGATGGATGAAGAGGGGAAGGATGGATGATGAGGGGAAGGATGGATGGATGGATAGATGGATGGATGATGAGGGGGTGGGTGAAAGGATGGATGATGAGGGGAAGGGTGGATGGATGATAAGGGGGTGGGTGAAAGGATGGATGGATGGATGGATGATGAGGGAATGGATGGATGATGAGGGGGTGGGTGAAAGGATGGATGGATGATGAGGGGAAGGATGGATGGATGATGAGGGGAAGGATGGATGGATGGATGATGAGGGAAAAGGATGGATGGATGATGAGGGAAAAGGATGGATGGATGATGAGGGGAAGGATGGATGGATGGGAAGGACAGATGGATGGATGGATGGATGATGAGGGAAAAGGATGGATGGATGATGAGGGGAAGGATGGATGGATGATGAGGGGATGGATGGATGGATAATGAGAGGAAGGACAGATGGATGGATGCATGGATAGATGATGGGTGGGTGAAAGGATGGATGGATGGAGAGTGGGTGAAAGGATGGATGATGGATAAGTGGGTGGGTGAAAGGATGGATGGATGATGAGTGGGTGGGTGAAAGGATGGATGGATGGATGATGAGTGGGTGAGAGGATGGATGGATGAGTGGGTGGGTGGATGGTGGGTGGGTGGATGATGGGGGTAGGTGGATGAGTGAAATGATTGATGGATTGATAAGTGCAAGGGTGAATGAATGGACATATGAGTGAAAGGGTGGGTGTAAGGATGGACGAGTGAGTGAAAGGGAGGGTAGATGGACAAAAGGATGAATAGATGTGTGAAGGAGTGAAATGATAGATGGATGAGTGATAGGGGCAATGGATGGATTCATGAGTGGATGAGTAGATGAATGGATGGGTCAATGGAAAGAGAAAGGGAGGATGGATGGATGACTAAAAGAGTGGATGGGTGGAAGGATTAGTAAGTGAAAGGATGGCTGGATTGGTGAAAGGGCAAATGGCTGAATGGATGAGTGAATGGATGGATGGGATGAAGAGTGGATGGATAAGTGTACAGATGGACAGGGTGAAAGGGTGGATGGATGGATGGATAATGGAGGATGAGTGAAAGGATGGATGAGGGGATGGATAAAGGGATGGATGAGTGAAATGATAGATGGAAGGATACATGATGGATAGGTTTGCAAATGGTTGAATATGTTTGGAAATGGCTGGGCTTACCTATATACTATTGCGCGACCTCTGATGTGTCTGTAAAACGTACCTATTGTCCTGAAGTTTTGTCCTGAATTTTGACCTCCTGTCCTGAATTTGTGTCCTGAATTTTGACCCTTTGTCCTGAATGTTTACACTCACCGTCCTGAATTTGCACCAATGCCAGTTGGTCACCCTAGGTGGGGGGTGGGGGTTTGGAGGTGGCACGAAAGAAGGCTAAAAAATCAGCATATTTGACACTGATTGGGAAGCTTGAGGGAGAAAAATATTTTTTTAAAGTCATCATTTGTGAGATCAGGAAACCTTCTAAGACAGAGGTTCTAGAGACCAAAACTTAGTTTAAGAGTCCTGACAACAAATGTAAATGGGCTCAGAGTAACTTGTAGTAGGAGGAGAATCCTAGAATTCCTAAAACAATCAGTGATGTCATATTAGTGCAGGGTACACATTTACTTCAGGAAGAAAGGGCGAAAATACTAAAGGGGCAAAAATAGAATAGCCAGCTTGCAAGTACTAATTAGCGGTGCAATGTAAATCGGATGGCCATCCTGTTGAAAAACTCAGTACAAGCATGTATGGTCCAAATATTGATGACCAGATACCCCTCCGGGAACTCTACAATTAGCAGACGTCGGGAATCATATAGTTATAGCTGGTGATTTTAACATACTGGCAGACCCTACTCTAGACAAATCCACCACTACATCCCCCAAGATGAGGGACTTCATACACCACATGATAAAATATCTAGGTCTAGTGGTCGTTTGGAGGGAGAGAGCAGGTCAGGAAAAGGGCTTCACCTACTACAACAAAAAATGGTCAGGCCTCTAGGATATACTTTTTCTTGACAGATGTAATGTTGGGGCAAAAAGTAAAAGGAGTAGTACATCAGCCAAAACACTTATCAGACCACTCTGCGGCCTATATGGACCCTAGACAGGACATTACTGCAAGACCTCCTAACTATTATTGAACTAAAGAGGGACACAGTAGAGTTTTTTTGAGGTAAACAAAAACTCTACACCCTTACATATTATATGGGATGCTTATAAATCCTTTATCTTGGGGAAAATTGTCAGTTACATAACAAACGAGAGAAAGGAAAATAAGCATAGAGGGAGAGAGCTGCAATCAAACACCGAGAGGAGCCAAAAACACTTGAATAACTGTAATGACACATGGGAACAGACAGCTTTAAACAATAAAATGAAAGATGCAAGAGGTGAACTGGCAAACCATTTAGAAGAAGTTGTATGGAGAAAATGGGAAGCTAGAAAACTGGCTCATTACGAATACCGGGGAAATTATTGGTTTGGAAGATGAGGGAGAATAGTTCCAAATTTCTAGTTCAGTAATTAAGGAGACCGGGGAACATTACATAAAAGATCCAGACATAGAGTTGGCCATTCGTTAATTTCTTTCAGGACCTGTACAGAAATGATTCAAAAGCTACAGAGTAGCAGATAGATAACTGGCTTAAAGATGATGCTCCCCCTGTATTAAAAAGAGATTCGAAGCGGAGCTTAAACTGCAAAAAAGTGCAGAAGGAGTAGAAAGAGCACTTAGAGGGTTAAAAAAGAAGAAGGCACTGGGCCCTGACTGTCAACCAAGTGAGCTGTATAGGGTCTTTAAAGATTGACTTACTCTGGTTCTGACTAAGCTATTCACCACAATATATGTGGAAGGTCACGCTCAGCCACGTTCATTAAATGAGATGATAATTACTATAATTCTACAACTCAATAAAGACCCCAAAATGTGTCAATCATGTTGACCAATATCACAGTTGAACAACGATTATAAGATCTACACACGCAAGGATCACAGTTAACGGAAATGTAGCAAAGCAGTTTCAGATAGGTAGAGGAATATGACAGGGGTGTACTTTGTCCCCCCTCCTCTTCACCATTTATATTGAACCCTTAGCAAGTAGGATCAGGAAAAAGCAGGAGATAATTCCCTTTCAGCACCACGATTGGGTAAAAAAAGTGGCACTTGAAGCAGATGACTTGATAATATATATGGGAGATTTTGTGAGCTCTTATCCTGTCATTTCAAATACACTAAAAGTTTTTTGTAGATCAATTGACCTAAACTTTAATAAATGTATTGTGAAACTCAGTTCACTTACAACCAAATGGCACCCTTTATATTTGTCCTGGTAGGGTAGGCTTGATACAATCAAAATGATGTTAACTCCTATCATCCTTTATCTTCTGTCCAATATCCCAATCTCCATTCCCATGAAATGATTCCAAAAAATTAACTGTGTTCTCATGTCTTTTCATTGGTTAAACAAAAACCCTAGAATGTCATTATTGAAGCTGTCTCGTCCAAAATCTGAAGGTGGTGTTCATTTCCCGGAATTTCCCAAGTAGTATAAGCTTTTTTATTAAAACACGCTTCCAAATGGCCATTGATTCCTTCTCCAGATCTTCCCCTTTGGGTAGACTTCGAAAAATCTTTCCTCTCTCCATTCTCTTTCCAAGAATATCTATCTTTCACGAGTAAACCGAATAATGTATCCACCCAAGTGATCAAATACTCATGCATTAGCTTCAATAATCTTATTCTCCTCGAACCACACGACTTTGATACTTTTCTTAGTTCTGCTATTTGGCATAATAGGTTTATTTGTGTTAAAAATACACAGATATATTGGAAAACCTGGAGAGATAGAGGTATTTTATGGGTACATCAGTTATTTGACGGAGACTCCTTCTTGACCTTTTCTAGTGCCAGATCATTATTGCATCTGCCTTTCTCTTTCTTTAGCAAATTATCACTTTTACGTATTGCCATTTTGGACTCCTACTCTCATTTTAAATTCTTGCCCCCCTCACCTTCAAATCCGAACACTCCTGGACACATATTCTATGCAAATCGCTTAAGGCCTCCACCCTATACACCTGTTTATTAACTCCAATTTTATCAAGAAATAAAACAAAAATTGAGACTGCCTGGGAAGCTGATTTAAAAATACAATGGCCAACACTCATGTGGGATAAAATCTGGTCAAAAATCTGAAAATTCTCCAGAGCTGCTAGTACTACACAAACTCTTTTCTTCAAATATAATAGGCGATTACTGACACCAGCCATCATATATAAAATGCATCTAGGTACCCCTGACATCTGCTGGTCTTTTTTATCCCCTCAAGCTGATTTTCAGCATTTACTTTTTTCATGCCCACATGTATGAACATTTTGGAACTTAGTCTGGGCCCAAATCAACTCTATTTTTTAAAATTCCACACCTCTTAATTTTGTTAATATTTTCTTAGGAAGTTTATCTACTTGTTGGAATAAACCAATTACTGATCTCCTAATCACCACAACCATTCAACAGATTACAAAAAAATGGAAATATGCCTCTAATCTCTCATACTTAGCTTGGTGGTATTCCGTTTGCCATAACCACAGACTAGAAACAACTTTTGTTTTTCCCGTTTCTCTAAAGCATAAAAGATTGTTACTGTGTATGCCTGTTACAGACTTCCTTGACAACAGCGCTAAGAGATCCTTAGACCCGGAATTGTACACTAAAGAAGTGGCTAAACCGCCTTGATTGTTTGGTTTATGTTAATCTAGTATCTGCTCCTCATAGCTTGTGCCTTTAGTTCCTTTTTACAATCTAACAGGACTTCAGCTTGTTTTTACCTCTTCTCTTTCGTTTTGTTTACTTTTTCTTTTAAACCAATCCCTCATTTATATGTTGCTTACGTGCTATTAATATAATGTATCTTATTGTGCTTATCTCTTATATTGACATGTGATATTTCTGTATTTTCTCTTGTAATATTTAGTATGACATACTCTTAATAAAATTACTTTTTGAAACTTAAAAAAAGTTTTTTGTAGGGTTTTCGGCTATCTAGTAAATCTACCAAAAACGGAATTTAGGACATAGAATGTTTCATCTGAGAGTGCGTTGGAAAAAAATGAAATGAGGTATTTAGGAATTCAGGTGGTGAAAGTTCTGGATAAAGTGGCCCTGTTGGAAATGGCCCTTTTTTCAGGGTTATCCCCAAACTTTTTGCTTCTTCCTCCCTTGTTTTTCCTGACCTGTGGTTGTTGGCAGTAGGACTCTGGGCACTTTACCACTGCTGATCAGCGCTAAAGTGCATATGCTCTCTGTGTAAATTATTATTGTAATTGGTAGTCCATGATTGGCATATTTGTATCACCAAGAAGCTCCTAGTAAAGTGCACTGAGTGTGCCAAGGCTGGCAATATAAATGCTACTAGTGGGCCTGCAGCACTGAATGTGCCACCCGCATGAGTAGCCCAAAAATTGTGTCTCAGGCCTGCCACCGCAGTGCCTGTGTGCAGTCTGTGAACTGCCATGTCATCCTGGTCAGTGTCCCCACTGACCAGGTCTAACTCTTCCCTTTATGTACAAATTGGTCACCCCAATGGAAGGCCCAAGGTAACCCCTTGGGCAGGGGGCAGTGTATGCGAAAGGTTGAGCTTGTACTAGTGCAGGTGACATGCTCTGGTAGTGAATTACAGCCATTTTCGTTTTTCACTATTGTAAGGCTATCTTGCCCATAGGCTATCATGGGGACAGTGGTTACCTGCCTAGCTTCCCATAGGAGTAAGATGGGACATAAAAGTCTGGTATCCCTGAACTCAGAATTTAATAACACATCTTTTAGGAGAGGTGGTTTTTAAATTCTGTGTTTGAAAACAGCACTTTTAGAAAGTGGCTGCTTTCTTGTCTGACCTTTCTGTGTGCCTTTGGCTGTTTGTGAATTTACTGTCTGGTTTGTGAGTGACAGGGCTGGGGGATTCCAGGAGACAGAATTAGTCCGCCCAGTGGTGAATAGAGAGATCTGCATCTAGATGGGAGGGAGGAGTTGCACCTGGGACTTGAATAAGACTGTGCCTGCCCCCCACAGTGCTGGCTCCACCCCCAGTGGTTCGTCTGATGTCTCTGTCCTCCACTGTGAAAGGAGTGAAGGAATCATGTCAATAAAGTGCTCCAGGGCTGTGCTTTCCCTCCACAATGCTGGCTCCACCTCCTGTGGTGTGTCTGAGGTTTCTGCTCTGCACTGTGAAAGGAAAGGAGAGGCCAGGAAAACAAAGTGCTCAAGGAACACCCAGAACTGGTTCAGACCGGGCTCAGAGCCCTCCTGTACAAAGGGAACAAAGACTTTTTAAGGTATAAGTACAGGACCCCAGACTACAGAAAATTAAATCATCCTGGAATCAAGGACGAACCTCTGCCAAGGAGAAAGCTGGAAAACTGAAGAAGGAAGACTGTCCTGCTGTTGCTTTGCTGCCAAGGAGAGGGGAAGGACTTTGTTTTGTGCTGTGTCCCCTTGCTTGAAGGAATCTCCAAGGGCCTGAAGAACAGCTGGCTCCCTGTTAAGAAGTCCCAGGAACAAAAGGACTTCAACCTCAGCTTCCCTGAACTCTACTGAGAGAGTTCTGTCCTTCCTAGAGTGCTTTGCCCAGGTGTGGTGCTTCTGGAAGTTGTACCTGTTTTGAGAAGCTGGAAACCAAGATTTTGAAGACTTTCTGCAAGTTATATCACATCGTTCGCTTGAGAGCGCATCCCCGTCAGTGCGAGGAAATTCCCGCCGCTACGAAGGCCGAGATCGTTGCAGTGCCTGTTGCTGCTGCCAGAGCCGTCGCATCCTCTGTTTGCGGGACGCACCAGACTGGTGAGGGAAGATTCACATCACTGCGAGTATCTTCATAGAGCCTTTCGTCACTGGGTGAGATCGTCGCACCGCTTGCTTGCGGACCGCATCATGTCGCTGCGAGAGTCATCGCAGAGCTATAGCATCGAGGGGTCACGAGAGTAGAAGATGGATGCTGAGTCGCGCATCGTCACAGCACATGAGACCATCGCCGCCCGGAAGATCGTCGCATCATATTGCGAGTCGCTTCCACCGAAACCTGTGCACCGGAATCTACACAAGGTATCGCATCCCTCCCCATACAGACTGGAGTCACCAAAACACGCTCACTACATCCAGCGTTGTTGTCGCATCGCCTCCCCAGGGTCTCAGGAGTGACACATCGCTTGCTTTTCAAAGCTGCTGCTTTCACTAGGAACCTTTGTTGCATCTAAAGGTACTGTAGGCTAAAACGTGACGCAACTGTGGATTATTTTAACGGAACCTTAAGAACTTTTTTGAAACCATATTCTTGAATTGTGTATGTTGAATTTTTGTCATTTTGGCCTTGTGTAGTTTAGATTAAAATACCTTTATTTTTCTAAATGGTTGTGGAGTCCGTTTGTGGTGTTTTCACTGTGTTACTGCGAGTGTTGGTACAAATACTTTACACATTGCCTTCGATAGGCCTTGACTGCTTGTGCCAAGCTACACAGAGGATGAGCAGAGGTAATCTAAGCGTGTTTCCTCCTTACCCTGACTAGAAGCAACGGTCCCTATTTGGACAGTGGTACCTACTCTGCCAATTAGAGACCCCCAGTTCTAACAGGCCCAAATAAACGTATGTCAGAAACTAAGAAACTCCTGTACTCACATGCTTATATCTCCCTCCCAATATTTGGCAGAACCAATGTAATTAAAATGATGATTCTACTGAAGTTCATCTTTAATTTTAATGCTTTATCTCAGAAATTTAAGACAGAATGGTTTAGAACACTACAGGGGGAACTGTGCAGTTTTGAATGGGCTTACAAGGGTGCGAGAAGCGCCAGGAAGTAAGAGTACGCGCAAATATGAGGGAGGCATAGCTTTCTCAGACATCCAGTTCTACTCTGGACTTTTCAAATAAAAACATTTAAGAATACTGTTAACTTGTGGCTTTCAGCATATCTCTCCTCTCTATCAAGCCCTTACGGAAAATATTCAGGGAGAAGGTGATTACTTCCTTTGCAAATTAGGCCAGCCAAAATACTTTTCAAAGATTAGACTAAGGCACCTGTGTGCTGCATTTAAGGTCTTGATCCAGGTTAGGCGGATACTAGGAATTTCGTATTACAGTGACTTGGCCTCGATATAGAATTTACAGGTCATGCTGAACTGTTTGCAGGTCACACTATTTATGCCTTTGATGGATTCTGGGATAACTAGATGGGGACAACTGATGGAGGGGGCACCCTGAGGTCATGGGAAACACTATCTCAGTTTACAGAAAACAAGCTCTCATCTCAAAATGTTAGTTTTATCAGCTGGCGAGCTGAGCACGCAAACAGGACAATAAAGTAACCCTGGGCAGTGAACTATGCTCCGCTCGCGGAGTCTGCGAATTAGCGGAAACTTTGCGGTTCGCAGTGAACACGAAGTTGTCGAATACTATGCAATCTACAGCGTAGCGTAGTTGTTTTTCTTCCTCGCGTGCTCAATAGCGTTCTTGTGTGTGCGGTAAAGACTTACCGTGGTTGTGCGTTCGCCTTCTCGATTTTCTCTCCCAGTCGCGTGCGCCACGACGTTTGGAATCCGGCCGCACAATCCCGCGAGACTGTGCGAACGCGATCACGTCATTTGGACGCGCGATCACGTCATTAGGACGTGCGATCTTCCTTCCGGCGCAATGTTGGTAAAATCACGTTCACGAACACGCAGAAACTGCAATCTAGCACAGAATATCTCTCGAGCATGATAAAACCTTCTCGAAAATGATCATTTTGCTCAGGAAAACCCCTCAGATTGTGATTTGGCTTAAGTTTTTTGTGCAAGGAGTCCTCTTTTTTCTACTCTTTTTTTCAAGAGTAAGGAAGGGCCCCTGAGTCTCCAACTTCCTGTTCTTGTCCACCAGGCTCCTCCCAGTGCTTTGTCAATGTGCTGTTCACTTTCATTTGGATTTGGAGCTGGAAGGATCACTTTTTGTGTATGTCTGCTGCATCATATCATTTGATTGGATGTATTGAGGACTTTTGGATTTGAAATTTTCTTTTACAAGTAAGTTAGAGAATTGGTGTACATGTTTGTTTAATTTGGGCTTTTTTTAACTACAGTTTTCTAGGCTTTTCAATCCTTGTTAAAAATTATTGTTGAGGGAGGCCTGTACTTTCATGAGGGGCCAAGTTGTATTTCTTTGAAATTTCATCCAGTAGTCCTAGAGGTACCTATGGGTTCAAGCATGTTTCTGTGGTGTCTGTTGAATTTCAAGTTTTTAAACATCATGGATGGCATTGGATTCAATTGCAAACTGTGTTTTTTGGAGTGGAAGTTCAGTGTTTGTGTGTAATTAAATATTGGCTTTTTAAGGCCCAGAGGTACTACTCGAGTCATCATGGATTCATGAAAGTTAATCAACTGTTTTTGTGGCGTTTGTTTAATTAGTAACATTGTGCATGGCATGGATGGCTTTTGATTGATTTGCAAATTGTGGTTTTTGGTGTGGAATTTCAGGTTTTGGGTGTGTGTTAAATAATATGGCTTTTTCTGCCAGCAGGTAACCCTAGGAGCTCAGCAAGTGTAGTTTTGGTAACTTTGCATAGTGCGACAGCGCATCCTTACAGTTTTTGTCTTCTTCGCACGCTCAATCTGCATGCATCGGGCACGCGATAACGACGTTTTGTACAGTTTGCGCTGCCGTACACGCTGAATTTGCAATCTTGCAAGCAATATATCTCGAGTTCCATAGAACCTTCTCGAAAATGATGATTTTGTTCATTTTGGTAAACAAACTCCTCAGGTTGTCATTTGGTTGTAGTTTTTGTAGCATGGAGTCATTTTTCTGTTCATTTTTTTTTTAAAGAGGAAGGAAGTTCCTCAGAGACCTCAACTTCCTGTTCCTGTCCTTTGTATGTACTTTGTTATTTGAGGGTGGGCTGACTATGTGGTGGCGGCCATTTTGTGTGACCTTTCACTGTGCTTTTGTCATATGGGCTATTCTGCAAGTATGCCTAGAGTCCCAGAGGTAGTCAGCGGGGGTGCTTGATGTAGCTGTTTCTATGTTGTCTGTTGAATTGAACATCATTTAGGGCATGGATGGCATTGGATTGAATTCCCAAATGTGGTGTTTGGGGTGTATTTAACTTTTTGGGTGTGTGTTAAATGCCTTTGTTGTATGTGTTGTTGTTGTATAACTTTCCAACCTTTTAGCCATGGGGATGTTCTTTTTTGCATTAAGCTGTTATGTGTAACAAGCACCCTCCTTTGTCTGGCCATATAGGGAAATACAGGCCTGCTTGAGTTTATTGTTTTCTGGGCTTTACCCATGTGCTTGTGATGAGTGACCATCTGTCTGGGAGCCGTGGTGGTGGTAGAAGTAGTGTGCTGTTTTGCTTTTGCCACATAGGCCTATGTATCTTTCCATTGTTCCTGTTGGCTTACTGTTTAGATTCCCATTGCTATCTGCTGCAGGTCACTGATGCTGCATCCATCCGACATGATGCACAAATTAAGGATAAACAAGTTCCACTTCCACTACATTTGTAATTTAGTTCTTTGCTATTCTTAATCTTACTGAGTGTACTAACACTACTAGTAATTAAAATTAAAGCTCAACAAATTCCACATTGATGTTTTCTGCCTTCTTTGCTTGTAGGTGCACAAAAGACTGAGGAGGAGGTGTCTGTCATCATTCATCGCACGTTGTACTGCCAGACGGAAGTCCTTCTGTTGTACGTGTCATGAGGTGTGACCTGACCAGACATCTCTGCAACTTGTGCAACTGAGTGCTGCTGCTGACATCTGAAGAAGATGGGCCCAAAGAAAGCAGATACCAGGTCCTCCAAGACCAAGAAAGTTACTGAGAAGAAGAGGGAAGAACAGAAGAAGGAAGTGCCACTTAAGTCTGGTGTTGACCCCAAAACCTTTTTTGGGAAAACAAAAGGTACGCCTGCAGCAGTGGTGTCCGGGGTGCAAGCTGGGGCCAGCACCTCTGCATCAGTGGGCCCAACCCATCAACCAAGGCCCAAGCAGATGAGTGTGGAAGAGGTAGCCAACCTAATGGTGGAAAGCAGTGATGCTGAGCCTGACCTAAACGTATTGCTATCTCAAAGTAAAACACAACCAGCGCATGAGGGAGCACAGCAGATAAGTGGTGAACTTCAACCACCACCCGCAATAGTAGTTGTTGTTCCTCCCGAAGTGGGGGCAGTTCAGGAAATGTAGCCTCATGCAGAGCAAAAAGAAGAGGGAGCCACTCATGCAGGAGATCTATTTGTCTTCCAAATTCCCACCAAGGAAAAGGAGGGTTAGTCCATCACGTTCTTCGCCAAGCATCCTTTCTGATGATCTAGATCTCACTTGGGAGCCACAACAATCTGAGCATGAGAGGGAGAGACATCCCAAGACCAGCTAGGGAAAAGGAAGGTTCCAGAAAGCCTTACACTTATGGAGGTCGATGTAGAACAGCAGGATAATGATGATGATGAGTCTGACCCAGTCATCACAAGCATCACTCCTGGCCCCGAGGACATGGAGACCAACATTTTCACCCTATCCCGAATGGCTGCAACTAGTAGGGATGTAGCACACATACCTCCAACACAGGCAACACCAACACGACCTCCAGCTTCCATTTGTATATTAGCAAAGGGCCGGCAGCGTCCTACATCCAGCACAAGCACCACCTCAGCAGAAGTAAGAAGTGGTACTACTGCGCAGCCACATAGTCAAATTCAACACACACCCTCCAGTTCATCGGGCATTGGAAGTGGCACCTCTAGCAGGAGACAAAAGTTAAGCTCCCCAGTGTGGGACTTCATTACGGTTAGCACAAAGGAGGACAACATTGCTATTTGCTCCATTTGTCATTCCTCTGTTAGTCATGGTGAGCTTGGTACAAACTATGGTACCGGAGGCCAAATGACTCATTTGAAAAAACACCACACAATCACGTGGGAGGACCACCTTCGTAGCATAACAACTGGAACCATTGATGTTGGTGGGGATAAACTAGTACAAGGTCCACTCACAGTCGAACAAGAAGAAGAAGAGGGAGACATTTTATCTGGTAGTGGTACACAAAGTACCCCTATCCCCAGCACTGCAGTGGTACAGCCCACATCCTCCGCATCAGCAACATTTCAGTGACACAAGAGTAAGAGTCATCCGGAGACACCAAGGAGTACTGCTGCGAAGTCTGCGATACAAAGCGCTGCATCAAGCATAACCGAAAGAAATACCAAGCAGCGTACCATTCTTAGCATGTTTAGGCAGGAGGGAAAGTACAAACGCAACCACCCAATAGCACGTTTGTACAATGCTAAGCTTGCTAAAATGTTAGCACTGGACCTTCTCCCTTTTTCTTTTATTGAAGGGTGGGTTTTCTGGAATTTGTGACAACCATCTGCCCAAAATGGAATGTTCACAGCCGCTACTATTTTGCCAGAGTTGCTGTTATAGCACTACATCACGACTTGCTGGAATTGCTTGGAAAAGCCTTACATCAGAGTGCTGTTCATAGTATCCACCTGACAACAGACATGTGGACCAGTTTCCAAGCCACTGATTACATGTGCATCACTGCACAGTGGATCTCTTTCTCAGGTGTTAGAGACAAGCTATCTGCAGGTGTTGACACTGTTGAGATTTTTAATGAGACTCGCAGACATCGAACTGTAGCCATGTTTGCTATGGAGAAATCTCATATTGCTGCAAACATTTTGACTGAGTTTAACAGCAAGTTCTTTGAACGGCTGCGACCAAGAGAGCTTAACATTGGTTTTGTTGCCACAGACAATGGCAGTAATGTAGCTAAGGCCATGAAAGATGGTGGGTATTTCAGGGTCCCGTGTTTGGTACTGCATTAACATTGTTGTTTAAGACTTTCTGAAAAATGAAAGCAAAGTCAGAAACTTACTGACCACCTGCAGAAGAATATGCACACATTTCAACCATTCTTTTAAAGCCCAAAAGCAGCTAGGGGTCATTCAACGTGAGCACTCATCCAAGAGGACCCAACACGTTGGAACTCAACTTATTACATGCTTGATCGTCTGTTTGAGCAGAACATACCACTTAATTCTTATGTCATGACAAGAATATTAGGGGATCCTACTGTGAAAGCCATGACCGTTGAGATGTGGCAATGGGACCTCATTAAATGCCTGACAGAGATGTTACTTCCTTTTGAGGTCTTCACACGTGCAGTCAGCAGGGAGGACTGTACTATGGGCCAAGCTATGCCATTGCTGTACATGCTAGAGCAAGAGCTGAAGGAGGTGTCTGAAACAAACGAAGGTGTGGAAGAAAAAGTAAACGCATGTTATTTGGCGAACGCCTTAGCCGCCCGCTTATCTGACAATACAAGGATTCAAAATAAGATTGTGTCACATCGGCATTACATTACTGCCACAATTTTGGATCCACAGTACAAATTATCTCTGAACAGTAATGCAGTAATTCCTTTTTCAGAAGGGGATGTTGCCAAGTACAAAACTTTAATAGCTGAGGAAGCCACTGATTTTGAAAACGAACAGCTCTCAATTAGAGGCCTGCCAGTGTCAGCCCAGGATAGTGCAAGTACTACAGGGCCTCCTCCAGAGTCAAGTTCTTCTTCAGAGCATGAGAGCAGTGCGTTTGCTTCCCAGCAGTCACCAACACTACCAATAACATCAACAACAGCACCAACAGGATCTGATTCATCAGACACAGCAACAAAAAATAGCTGCTTGGTTTCTACAGAAAGGGATGGGTAAGTCCGTTGCTGTCACAAAGTCAAAAGAGGCCAAGCAAATCAGAGCACCACTGAACATTGAGCGGATTGTCCAGGCCTATCTGGATGACACAACAGAGGTGTTCATGGAGCAAAGCCCATTGGTGTAGTGGTATAGGAAAAGAAGCCAACGGCCAGTGCTCAGCAGGCTGGCGATAAAGTATCTGGCTTGCCCTGTCGCAAGTTTCTCTTCTGTGCGCGTTTTCAGTGCTGCTGGTGCCATTGTAACTGTGAAAAGGACCAGTCTCTTACCCAAAAGCGCGGAGAGGTTAACCATGATCAAAATGAATCAGCACTTCATAGCACCAGACACAAAATACCAGAAACACAGCAGGAAGAGAAGAGCGACTCCGAAGACATAAGTAGTGGGTTACATGACCTACTTCTGTCCGAACCACCAGGGTTTGAGGATGAGCTCCTCTTCCCTGACAACTAGGCTTTCAAATTGTTACTTTCTCCCTTCCTTTATTTGTTTGTATATCTGTCTTTCTGATTTAAACAAACCACAACAAATCCCTCACCACCATCTCTTATTTTTATTTACCTATTGGAGTTGCACGTCTGTGCATTTAACTGTCCACTCCACTCCTCAGATTCCTGCTCCATTTTCCTGACTCACCATAAATACATTTCCATCTTGCCAGGCATTGGATGGGGATGGAGAATAGTACAATAATGTAGCCTCTAACAGTCCCTCCACAACAAGTGCAACGTACATGACTATAGCCATCTTCTGTTTTGTTTCCAATCCAAAACTCATCACTGTCTAAAGGCTACCACCTCTGTCTGCAGGCATATACAACTCTTCACTGTCAGAACTTGAGCAGGCATCCAAAACTAAAGTAAACTTGTCATCTCTTTCAGAAGGCTTGGTATCTCAGTTCTGACAGCCAAAGGGAAGAGCAAGACTGGTGTATGAAATGAATGATGTCATGCATTTCATTGGATGCTTGTGTGCAAATGTGCATGAAGTAGAACTATACTAGTAGTTTAAATGATAACAAAGTACTTGTGACTCAAGTGATAGTTAATGTTTCCATGTTGTTTAATAATATTAGCCAATTGTACTCCTACTACTGCAGGTGCAGTTGGACTTACTTAATGTAAATGTAAATGTCTTTGAGCTTATATAGCGCACAGCTACCCGCAGTGGGTTTCACGGCGCTTGCTTAGGGAACCCGTCCTGATATTCCCCTGTGTGATAGCCCCAGCAGGGTATCCACAAGGTGAAAGTCAGGCATCCCGCCGCGAGGGGCCATTGTGGAGATTAGGCAAGCTATTGCCCAGAGTCGCAGAGTGTGAACCCGTGAGTCGAGAAGGCATCGGAGCGAGAATTATCGAGTCCGTGGAATTTTTAGCCCAAGACCCGCCGAGGCGGGGAATTGAACCCTGGTCCAGGACCGATCTCAGCTTCCGGGTCTGCCGCCTCTAACCCCTGAGCCACACTTCTCCACTTAATCAGAGTCACTCACAGACTGAGTTGCTGTTGGTCTGTTGGACAACACGTACACGTATCACACCTGATGATGATGATGACCATACTATCTTTGCACGCAGTCAGTCAGTTGGATCTGAGATGATTGATGAAATACGTTTCAGGAAGTGGAATAAAAGGTAAACACAACCAATCAACAAGCCCTGGCTGCCATCTCCTTCTGTGATGCTTTTTGGGCAGGAGTATCTATAAAGAAAGAAACAGAATTGTAACCGAAACTCTCAGCAAAACAGTAACACAAAATTAATTCAACACATAGTGGCACAGTAGCACTAGCAAGCGCAGTACATAACATTTGTGGTAACTTAAAGTATCTATCCTCCTGCTTCCCCGGCCTCTAACATTTGTCGGAGTTTATTCCGGCATTATACTTGCCCTAGTAGTACTATGGATGGACTCCAGTACACAGAAGAACACCAGTCTTTTTCGTATCTCTAGTTTACATAAATTAGATAACCTTGTTGTAGGCTGTAGCCGGCAAGTCAGCTAAGCTGGCATCCAACAGTAACATACAGGATACGCAGATGCCTGTTACTTTTTTAACTAAGCTGCAGGTGGGGAAGCTAGTGTATTTTTCGATTACGGGTGGCACTGGCCATACTCTCTCTGTTACATGAAGGGCAATTGCTCAATTACACTTTCACTGTGCCCTGGCGTCTGGCGACTACAAAAAGACAGAATTAATATACTTATGATCCAATGATCATTACTTATATGGAACAACATATCAGTCCAGTAGTAGTCAGAGATGGGAGTGCTGGCGGGTGGTGATGTGGAGAAGGGCAGGGTAGGGGGAGCAAACTATGGATAGTGGACAATTACTGGTAAACATATAAAAATCAAAAAATATATAACATAGGTAGGAAGTGGTCCTTCGATTCAGAGGAAGGCGCTTGATAATCTATATGATGTGCTTGCAAACTACTGAGTCATCAACTGTATTCTGAAATGAAATCCGACTTTTATATAATATATGATGCACCTCTGCTTTGCTACTCTGGCGCAGCTTATTTTATATTATCTTCAAAGTAAGACTCTGCATCCAGTGACAGTCTCCACCTATGATGAATACAATCCATCCAGGGGGCATCCATTCATTAAAAGTAAATGTCTATCATTCTTTATTAGGTATCGCTTAACAAACCTTAGCTGGTTTCACTTTTACCAACAACCACCCATGCGTTCACTCCTTCCTTCCTTGCCTTGGCTTTGGGTTTGACACAAACACAGCTGATGATTCTTGCTAAACAATATCCACCCATATTGTGTCGCCCACCCAGGCAGGCATCTTCTTTCACCTTCCACCCATCCTTCAACAACCCATGCATCTGATTCCTATCAGCCACCTGCATGCTGTTTCCAAAGTATCCTTCTATGCTAGTCGTATTACATCTATTTCGTCCTTCCTCCTTCCACCCTAGTTCACTTCTTTCCCTTTTTGTTTAACACATCCATCAAGGTCATCTGATCTGACTTTTAGTCTTTTCCCCTTTCACAGCTGAGTTGAAGTCTGACATAAGAGGCCTTTGTTTACTCAACTCACACTGGTAATGCCATTGTTAATGCATTAGTAATGCTAAGTAAAGGGTGTCTTCTTCAACCGTTGTATATTGTCCAGTACAACTTCAAGCTCATACTTACTTAACAAGTCTCACAGTACAGTGAGGAAAATGTTCCCCTTTCAGCTAGTAATGCCAATAAGTAATGAATATAACTTACCACCGCCCACAGCTGCTGTTTCCTCCCCCACTGGTGCTCCTGCAGGTGCCGCATCTCCTGCCCCCTCCTGGATGCAGAATTAGCATCGCCGCTGGCCCCGTCGGCACTGGTGGCTGGTACTGGTTGTGCACCTATAAAAACAAGTACACCTTTTTAGATGCCTGCACACCTCCCCCTATTTTACTTGTTTTTTCACCAGGAAGGAAGATTTAAAAAACAGTTAAAGTACAACATAAATCATCACTAGTCCAAATTGCGTACTACAGTAGAGTCAGTAGACAGACATTAGTAGTATTAATTTATTATATGGTCCCTAGGGTCATCTCATCTCTACTCCTACTTTAGTCTTTGGAAAGTTAGCCTGAGCCATGTAACCATTTTAGATTAATGTTTACTGTTTTTCACATGTTACCTCGCAGCTTGTTGCGCAGTAAGACACCTTTGAGGCCACATGAGTGGTGCATACAAGTGAAGAGGTTGAAAACAAGGCACGTTTTTTATAGAGTTTGGTTAGTCCCTAATGCTTAGCCATAATGTTACACTTATTGGCATGACTGCAAAAAGCTTGCATAATTGTATTTTATACTGTCTAACGTGCCCCATTTTTCTCATAATAGGCAGATGAGAAGATTGCCTTCTACAAACCAGAGAATTGCAGAGCTTACCATAGATGCATGTGTAACCAGTATACGTTCAATGGTGAGGGGTCTCCCACAATTCCTAGAGTTCTCTATCGTGCACTAGTTGTACAAATGTTTAGTTTTAATCTTCTTTATTTTGCATGGTGGAGCTGGATGTATTTCATGGAACAACTTACAAAGCTTGTTATTGTTTGAAAAAAATTAAGCTTTTGAACTTGCACATAGACTCTGTGGTATGATTGGAGTGTCTGTGGTGTTGTTGACTTACACAAGTGAGTGAGCGAAAGGGTGTTATGTAATAAAATCATTGTGTATCTTCGTGTGGGGGGTCGGGACAAATGACTAATGACTGAGATACTATAGCTAGTCGGTTAGTGAATTATGGGTTCTGAGTTCTGTGACTGAGGTGTAAGGAAGGTCCAACCTCCCATTACCAACATCTTGTGCACAGTTCTGTATGTGGCTATGCAAAATACCCACAACAGTAGTAGCAGTATGTACTAGTAGCCTAACAAAAAATACTAGACGAACATCTGATTGCGCATTTTGTTGGTGGGAATTGTCAATGCCTAGATATTAAAGAGGACAACGCAAAGGACAGGAGTGGATCCAGTGGCTACAGCTATTCTATTACAAACATAAATAGACTCTGGCGGTCAACTAACTATAGTAAGAGAAGGCCAAATGCAAATTCTGTATATACAGTCACAAGAAACATGTGTTACATCTAATAGATATCCATACACATGAACTCTTTTTTGTCACAGAAAGAAGTCTATAGGATTTCCATCAACTGCCCATCGTGGCCAGTGTCATCATCTGGAATTCCTGGGTGTCTACCACTGCACCTCACAGCCAGGAGGGGTGCCACTGTGGATTGGATAACATTTTAGTCAGACAGCAGTAGCCATGTAATTCACCAAACTAGACAGGAAAACACTTTATACCATATATTCAAAAGTATTCAATGGAAAGAAAGAAGTGCAGTGCAAAAAATGTGAAAATTAAAAAGGATATGGAAACAAACAGACACCTTTATTCACGTATTGCTTTCAAACCTATTAAAAAAGTGCAGGAACGGCTTCTATCAAATATGCCGCTGTTCTAAATGGTCATTAGTTTCAGCCACCTAGGGCCACTTGCCCAGGCTTTCTTCAGGACCTTGTCATATTCAAGCTACTGCAAATTGTGAAAGAAAAATGATTGAACAAATACCTCCATACAGGCAGGGTGATCTTCACACCTGTCCTCTATGAGGTAGTGGCCTCACCTCACCTGGTAAGCACTCAGGTATACAGGAGACCCCGCACTATCCTTCGGTGCCTCGGTCCTGAACCAAGATTAAAGAGGACAACGCAAAGGACAGGAGTGGACCCAGTGGCTACAGCTATTCTATCACAGCTTTATTCAAAAGAATACCATAGCTAAATAATGGCCGACAGGGCAAACTTAGCTACAGACAATCTAATAGTAGTAGTACAGGGAGTCATAGCAGAGGCAGTTGGAAGGATCTGAAAGGCAGGGATACCCAAAAGTTGGAAAACAGATAATGAAGATCAAAGAAGCTTTTGTTAAAAATGGAATAAGGAGAAAGCTTAATTAATAGTTTGGAAAAAATAAGGTGCATTAAAAGTTAGCGAAATATAATTGTTAATAATATAAGCACTGTTGGACTTACTGGGGCCAGCAGCAGGATCCTCGGTAGAGGAGCGCTTCTCTAGTGGTTGTTGTCCCGCCGACTCTGACCCCATCTGCTTGCCCCTGGGTGCTGATCATGTAAGGAAAAATGAAGAAAGAGAGAAACATTGAGTGCTGTGAAACAATAAAATAAACAAAACAAAAAAAATGTTCAAACATTTTAGGAAACAACAATTGCAATTAAATGGACCTATCTAAATGGCTACTGGCTTGCAGGATTCACGGACCGTCTACTTATATGAACACTAATCAAATGTTCCATAATCATTCTGATTGCAGAATACTAACTAACGAAGCCAGTACCACCTGACCTACACCACCTATTCCAGACAGGCCAATTGTTCAGTAAGTTGACATTTCCATTTTAATTTTGCCAGCAAAAATGCATAGAAGCGATGGAGGACACATGCATAAATTTGTTCAGACACCAAATTGTTGGTTGATTGCATCATATGTTGTTCTGCTACTGACCCAGTGACAATGCTATTGCTAAGCCTACCACTCACTAAACAAAGTACAAAAAGGTTCTATAGAGGACTGGGGTAAGAAGCATTCAGTGACAGAGGAGGCGTTGTGCTGACCGTAAAAAACATATGAACTAATACTAAGTAAACCTATAATCCATCCACCACTATTTCATTGAAGGACAATGGAAGGACTAGACTCTAGCAATAACTAACTTCAGTTCTCTAAAGTAAACTCTAACATCAATAATCAGCCCAAGCTAGTGCAAAGTTACAGACAAGTAAGAGAAGTGCCTAGCAGCACCTGTGTCATTCAATCACAGAAGATTTTGGAACGGAATTGATCTGCAATGTAACTAAGCGCACCAGTAATCGTGTTATTCGTCCAAGGATTATACACAATACTTACACTACTATATATCACTAGCTACTCACCAAGCCCCACAACCTCGACACCTAGCAGGTCCAACCGGTCCTGCTCCAGGTCCAGGATGTTGGACCACCGGTGGGGCAGCTGCTGGTGGGTGTGCCGGTTCCCCAAGCAGCGAAACACTGCCCGGCGCACCTTCGCCCACCGGCGGTGACGCTCCTGGGTAAGGTACACGGAGCCTGGACTGCCGTCTGCTGCCAAGGTCAAGGGGAGGTGACGCTGGACGAAGAAAACCAGGGCGGCCACCTCCGCCTCCCCAAAAAGTTGTCGGGCCTGCACCCCTGCAGGGCGCATTCTGCCGCAAGGCAGCTCGCTCTTGGGCACAGGCGCCTTGCCCTTGGAGCCAGTACTGCTGTCCTTGGCCATGGTTCTTGGGTGGAGGCAGAAGAGAAAAGAAGGAAAAAGAAAGTTAGGGGGAAGAGGTAGGAGTTTGAATAAATTAAAATAAAACAGTAGAAAAGTAACAAAAACACAGTGAAAGTCGAAATAAATCACAAAATATAAATTTAGGGACAGAGAGACAGAGATGATAAATAAAAAAAAGTGAGAAAAACAGTGAAAATAAGTAAAGATTGCAAAGATTAAAGCTGGATAGAAAACTAGGCCCAGAACCATAGCATAGAGTGAAAAACAAGATCTCCGCGCCCGTCGCGACCACGTGGGTAAGTTTGCGTGATATTTCTCGCTAACACGCAGTTGTCGTCGTGAACAGGTAGATAGCGTTCCCGAACAAGACATGCACAAAGCGAACGTTATACGCGACTCAGAACAGGAAATAGGGCAACGCGAGCGGGCGGGACAATTGAAAAAACAAGATGGCTGTGTCCACAGCCCACCGCATGGGTAAGTTTGCGAGCTACGATCCCCGAGCACGCAGACAGCGCCCAGAACACGCACAACGCACTCCCGAGCAAGAAAAACGCCTTGCGAACGGGTCCGACAAGCTACTATGCATGCTTTGCATAGCTACGCAAGGCTTGCGTAGTGCAAGGATGTCTTTGCATAGCTTTGCGTATCGCGACTACGCCCACCCCTGGCAACTCCAGAGAAATGCTGAATGAGGCCTTGATTAGGAGGAAGTGGCTTAGCTGATCGGGCCCGGTCGGTATGTTACAATGTACTCCTTGCCTCTTGTCTCATGAGGCCCAACAAAATAAAATAAAGGATCTACCAGCTGAAAATGTGCTTTGTCTAGCAATACTGGGGGGAAGGTGAAAGGGACAACTGACGGTGTCTTTTTAATCAGCAATCACGGCCAACTCTCAGCCCTGACTGTTCATGTTTTCTGCTGCCTCTTGGAAACTCGAAAATGCATTTATACAGTTCATACAGAACAGTTTTTAATTGTGCATGCTTCCTCCGTTTCTGCTCTAAAGAAACACATGAAATTAAGACGTCTGGCTGTGAGATTGAGCCATAATCAACAAAGCAAATTTCTTTCCCAAAACCGTGTTTCAAATTATTTTAGGTTAAAGCTATATGCATGCAAATAGCCAGCAAGTACACTGCTTTGCAGACTCAAGGTTGGATTATACCGCCTCCATTGCGCCATCGAACCGCATACAGTAAGTAGTGCCAGATTTGCTTCCCCCGGGCTCGGGCAGTTTGCATCGCCTGTTTGTTTCTCTGCCAGGCTTATGTGCTCTAATTCTTGCCAGCTCCTGCAATGGCTGCACTAAAGCAAACTGCTTAGAAATGTCCTCAAGTCGGAGCCCTTTCTGGGCTGCTCTTCGTGGCACGAGTACAGAGCTGGTGGGGATGGAAGGACTTCAATAGCTGGGATCAAATATGCAGCTGGGACACTTACATAAGCCAATTTCAGTTCATTATTACCTTGACAAACGTATTCATAATTTAGACAACAAAATTCATAATCATAATCAATTGAGTCTACCTGGCCCTCATTAGGGATTAGATCAGATGTAGGTATGCCGTTGGTTTCCAGAAAACTTGAATGATTGACTTTTAGTCTTTGGCAACTAGCCTACTTCCCAGGATACATGCAGATGGTTGGCTGTACAGCCGCATAATCTTTAGCTGTGCAGTGAAATGGCTGATGTGTGGAATTCGGTGGTGTATATTGTACAACAACGGCGTGGGCTAATGTGGAAGACAAAAGTTAATGTGTGTGCCCTCCTACCGTACAGGCGATAAGGTTTTTCGCGTTGCAATAAATGTCAATACTTCATTCGATTTAAAGCACCTGAATTTGGATCATCATGAATGAAAAAGTTCAGCCAAAGTTTATCTGCAGAGAATGCTCAAGGATGCCAAACGAACACTGAACGTCAATTAAAAGAGCATTACACACTAAAGCAAATAAGGAAGCCATTTCATGAGAAGACTTCCTAACGCATGAATTTAATAGGCAGTTCAGGAAACTGATCTTGTATGTCAGACAAAAAATAATTTTGAATTAGTTTAAATACTTGATGTGGTTTTAAGAATCGAATGCATTGGCTGTGTACAAAATTGCATTGTTATTGCACTCTATGCATATTTCCATCTTTCTTTGCATTGAAGGTTTTCCCTGGAGGTAGTTAAATCTGTAGCCTACGCTTTCTCAACTAAACATGCAGAATTCTCTTTGTTCTGCAGTTAAATTTCAAACGCAAGTACTTTTCTGCTTTAAAAACAAATGCCTGCTGCTTTCACACGAATAGCGAGCGGAAAACCAGTTGTCAAAGTTAAGGCTTTTAATGTCCTGTAGTCTGTTAGAGGGGACCCTGTTGTTAGTTCCATTAAGACACAGGAAATGCATCTAAAAGCTATTTTACCAACCAGGGTAACAATTCTAACATTTCAGAGAACAATAAAAGCAAAATGGCAAGCAGACTATATTTTGAATATTAGATCTGCAGCGAAACGTGCTTTGAATTAATTTAACCCTATAAGAAAAAACTAAACACCCTTTTCATTTGCGTTAGCTGGAACTTGGTTACATGAAACAAAAAACGCATACGTCAAAAGCATGCTTTATTTAGTATGTGAAGGGTGAGGGCTCATAGAACAAAAGGTTTTAAGTAGGCATTGACATTAGTTATTCACGAAGACATCAAAAATTTAACGGTTCCTACCAAATTGAAACCTTCATTTCATTATGTTTAACAGAAGACAAAATATTTGAAAATTCACTCTGTTCCTTCCATGTCTCTAGCTGATAGGCGTGATCGACTACTCTAGAGGATTTCTGATGCATCTGAAGACCTCGAGAATAATGCATTGCCAAATACCCGAGGGGCTGAAGAATGAAGCTGTGAATCTTCCTTCTCAGTATGACTACTTTTCGGTGTGCCTTGCAGATGATAGGGCCTGGACAAACCCTATCATAGATTTTTGGGCTGTTAAAGGAAGTCACGGGCTTGTCTGCGCGAAGTGTAAATAAATACATGTGCACCATTTGGGCATTTGAATGAGATTCTGGGACATGTGCTATTTATAACCAACCAAGCGACTCACTTTCTCCTTCAACCGTGGTTTTGAATAGGATGCAGAAGGGTGAATCAAGGATGGTTTTCAGAACATTAGAGAGGGGAGAATAACATTGTTCGACCTGGCCCTCTCTGCAGGGTCATTTATTCTCAACCTGTTCGCTGGATTCGTATTACCTCCTCGTCCGTCTTCCTGGATGCAGTCCTTAGCAGCCACAGTGGCAAAGGCGGAAAGGGGCTGTGTGAAGCAGGCCTACTTAGGGGAGGTGGAGAGGGCTAGTAATCACAAGTTTCAGGCATGAAATAATATCACTCAAAAAACTATTATCCAGCAAGTTAACATTTAGTAACATTTACTAACATAACGTGTATTTGTAAAGCACACGTTCACTACTACGGGTATCTTTGCGCTGAATAACAGATGTTTGTTGTTACCCAACTCAATGGTACTCATTTTATCGACCTCAGAGTGATGAAAGGCTGAGTGGACCCACCAGGATTTGAACCTGTGACCATGAGGTCGAACACAGGCCCCTGCAGTAGACGCATCAATCCACTGAGCAACCAGACCCGGTACACACGCACCCCTTTCCGCCTTTGACACTGTGGCTTAGCTGGCTTTAGGCACTGGCTAACAGGGTTGTCTGTCAGCATTGGTATCAGCTGATCACATTCTGCAGATGTTAACAACTTAAAAAGGACTTCCTAGACATTGGTATCTATCTATCTACCTATCTGTTGGGACCTCTGCAGTCCCCTCTTGTTCTCCTGTTTCCCTTATTACTTGAAAGTGATTCAAAGTGTTCAGCCCGTTTCCAAAAGCTCCTTTTTTGCTGGCTGTGGGGAGCTAAGGCACAGGGAAAGAAGTGGACTTCCCAGAGTCAAGCTACGTGGTCATGTTTTTAATCCCTTAAGGCAGAACTAATTCCCAAGCTGAAAAACTCAAAAACGTTCCCCCAAGATGGCCCCCCGTTAGCTCCCCCTGCCCCCCGTTACCCATGAGCAATGACAAAAGGGAGGAACAAACAACACACTTACTGTAGCATACCACCCCAAATGATTCAAGAAAAACTGGAAATAGTCAACCGCCATGCCGGGGTGGGAGGGCAGGACTCAGGAGTGCATCCTGGAAGACCACGACTTGGAGTAATGAAGATTACTGGTAAGTAACTGGGGCATTGTTCGCCTTAGGACTCTGGGCACTTTACCACTGCTAACCAGTGCTAACGTGCTTGTGTTCTCTCCTTAAACCATGGCAGAATTGGCATATACCCAATTGGCATAGTTAATTTACTTGTAAGTCTCCAGTAAAGTGGTACTATATGTACTCAGGGCCTGTAAATTAAATGCTTCCAGTAGGCCTGCAACACTTTAACTTGCCACCCACTTATGTAGCCCTTTAAACATGTTTCTGGCCTGCCAATGTAGCCTGTGTGTGCAGTTTTAAACTACCATTTCTACCAGGCAAAATAAACCTTTTGACCGGCTCAAATCTTCCTTCTTAATCCATACAAGTCACCCATAGTGTACTCCTAGTGTAGTGAATGGGCTACTAGTTGAGGGGGATGAAACCCTGTTAAATCAGGAAACACAATCCTTGTCAGGGTGAAGTCACAAGGAAACTCTAAATTTACCTCTGCTCAACCCTTGGGTAGGTTGGCACAGAGCACTTAGGCTGAACTCAGAGGCAATGTCTATAGTAATTGTGCCATTAATTATAATGGGGTTACCCAGTGACCCTCAGAACCTGGGTATTACGTAGTATGCAAAAAGTGGTTCTGTCGGATTGTATACAATTTCTTTTGATTCAACAATTACTTATGGCATAGGTTTACTCATATGCATGTTTTCATGAAAAAACATTGAAAGGAAAACGTAAAAAGCACACACCAAACGATATTTTTCTGGTTCACAAAGTTGTAATTATTCAATCACTTTGCAGAACACTTGTTTTCTTTTAGTATTTTAAAAGGCGGTTGTCCATATACAATGAGAACGTGAAATAAATAAGTGCAGCAGTGAATAATTGTGATCTGTGACTTGTGGTGACTATTATGGTGATACAGTTTCGTGACAATTTAGGTACACTGGTCCAACAATAACTTTATTTCACTCAAACAGTATTGCAAATCATATTTTTTCTGTTGAGACGTAGTGAGGACCAATTGGTGGATTAGCGTCGACGTTTCGACCCAGCGGTATGGTGCCGGTTTATTTGCAACCGTATCGGGTCTTCATCAGGACAAGAGGGGGACAACCTGAAAGCAGGAGGTGTCTTTATTCTTAACCTTTTTGTGATGATTGTTCTTCTATTGGATCTTGGTATCTCTGGAAATGAATTTATCACCGTCCGGTCACGAATTTGGGTTTGAAGTGCCGCAGCCGCGATCACTTGAGGAGTATGACAGCAAACGTCTGTATCTCTCTCCCGCTGAGACGTTTGCTGTCATACTCCTCAAGTGATCGCGGCTGCGGCACTTCAAACCCGAATTCGTCACCGGACGGTGATAAATTCATTTCCAGAGATACCAAGATCCAATAGAAGAACAATCATCACATAGAGGTTAAGAATAAAGACACCTCCTGCTTTCAGGTTGTCCCCCTCTTGTCCTGATGAAGACCCGATACGGTTGCAAATAAACCGGCACCATACCGCTGGGTCGAAACGTCGACGCTAATCCACCAATTGGTCCTCACTACGTCTCAACAGAAAAAATATGATTTGCAATACTGTTTGAGTGAAATAAAGTTATTGTTGGACCAGTGTACCTAAATTGTCACGAAACTGTATCACCATAATAGTCACCACAAGTCACAGATCACAATTATTCACTGCTGCACTTATTTATTTCACGTTCTCATTGTATATGGACAACCGCCTTTTAAAATACTAAAAGAAAACAAGTGTTCTGCAAAGTGATTGAATAATTACAACTTTGTGAACCAGAAAAATATCGTTTGGTGTGTGCTTTTTACGTTTTCCTTTCAATGTTTTTTCATGAAAACATGCATATGAGTAAACCTATGCCATAAGTAATTGTTGAATCAAAAGAAATTGTATACAATCCGACAGAACCACTTTTTGCATACTATAGTAATTGTGCAACACTACAAACAGTAACAGTGAAAACATACCACAAAAGAATCCAGCACCAGTTTAGAAAAATAGAGTAATTTTTCATAAATAAAAGAACAACGTCTAAAAGTCCCAAAAAGTTGAAAGTGTAATGAAAAATCCTCATTTATGGTAAAGTTGGATTTTGAATTACAACTTTGAAAATGGCACTTTTAGAAAGTTGGCATTTCCATGCCATAGCTATTTAATGCTTGCAGCCTGTCCCTTGGTCACATGACCGGGTGTAGTTTCCAGCTGACCTCCTGTTCTGAGCTACAGGGTCATAACAAGCTCTAGAGGCTCCCTGCAACTGCCCAGCTGATCTGATACCTGGACCTGCAGCTGGACCTGCTTGAGCCCAGCTGGCCTCCACTGGAATGAGTTTCTGATCCCCAAGAGGATCCCCCCAGGTACTCCATCCTTAGTGTGGTCACAGTTAATTGCCTCTGAAGTTTTTTTTGACACTTTGAAAATGTGAACAGGCCCATTCGCACCAATATCTTGTCGTCCACGTCTTCCGCTAATATGAGGTTCTGACTGTTCATTCTAAAGAGTCTGCCAACAACACCCAGTAGTGTGAAATCTGCACTTCACTCTACAGCATCAACAGCTTGCGGTGAACGCCAAAGTGAAGGTCCAGCTAGGACTGTTGTGATGCTTTCAGGAACTTCATGGTACAGTGACGATTGTTGGTGATGCCCAGCCTCCTCTTCGCATACATCGACGACAAACCGCAATGCTCTCCCTGCTCCTAATGGCCCTTTCCGTCATGAACGGAACACGCTAGACTTTGAAGGTAACTCTTTCAGTGGGACTAACCTGGTCCCTGTATCCGGCCCACACTCCATCGTGGCCCGGCTGAACTTGTGACTCTCCCTTGGTCTCTCACCACCAGATAGCTGCAAGTGGCGATTTGTGCTTTTTGGCACTATTTTCACTTAAATTTTTAAAATTGCACATCTCCAGTTCTACTGACTGGATTTTTGTTGTTTTGATGTCAAATTAATTATTACATTTTTCCTTGTTTTTCCAACTTGATTTGGCCCTTTGCCAAGCTACAAGAGGGTTGAGCACTGGTTAACTTAGGGTTTGCTTGTGGCTTCACCTTGGCAAGGATTGTGGTTGCTGCTTGAGTAGGGGTTTGCACCCTCAAACTGTAACCCAATTTCTTACCTACATATTATTCTCTGTTTTTATTTTAAGTGTCTCTTAAGGGCTGATTTTTCATTTTCTAGATAGCAATTTAACAGGGTTCATTTACAATTATTTACTTTGCTTTCTCTATTTGTGTTTCTATTTTGCCTTCTTGGGTGTTTGTTTTTATATTTAAACACTGTTTAAGAGGACCAGAAATTTTATTTGGTATGTATATTTGTAAAGTGCAGGTACTCTGACACTGAGCAGGTGTGTGCACTTAGCTCTGCCTATGGTAGGTTGGTTAATTGAAAAGCCAAGACTTCAGCTCTTTGTGCAATTAAAAAAGAGAGGAGGAGGCTCTGATGTGGAGTACCAGATTATTCCATTTAGGTATGATGTAGGCAATGTAATTGAACGTCCATCCTCCTGATCTACTTCTGTGTATATTTGGGATGTGTACAAGTAGGAGAACTTTGGAGCGGAGTAGTCTGGGTGGTTGGTGAAAGGAAATGCGACTATTCAGGTGAGAGGGGCCTAAGTTGTGCAGTGCCCTGAATGTGTGTGAGGAGTTTCACATGAGCGTGTTTGTGTATCAGGAGACACTGGAGCTCCCTAAGGCTTGGAGGGTGTCCACATAGTCCAACTTGCTAGTGACTAGGGCATGAGTGACATATTTCTTGTGTTGGTCTGTAGCCATTTGGAGATCACTCCTTCTGACTTGTCTGTGTTGAGCTTGAGACAGTTGGCTTTCATCTACTTAGCTACTTTGCTCATGCAGATGGTGAACTTGTTTCTACTGTTCGGGGTCTTGTCTGAGAGGGACAGTATGAGCTGTGTGTCATCAGCGTAGAAGAAGATGTTGATGGTATGTGTGTCGATGACATTGGCCAGAGGGATCATATATGTGTTGATGAGAATGATGAACCTTGAGCCACTCTGCAAATAAGTTTGCAGGCTTCTGAGTAGTAAAATGTTAGGCTGACAGCGTGTGTTCTATCTGTTGAGGAGGAGCAGATGAAGTGGAGAGAAGGTCCTTAGATGCCAATCTGGAGCAGATGTGTTGAGGATGTTGTGTGAGAACATGTCATATGTTGCAAAGTGGTCCAAGAGAATGGCGGCTGCCATGTCTCCTCTGTCAAGGATCATGTGGGTGTTGTCTGTGGCAGTGCTGAGCACTGTTTGTGTTCTGTAATTTGGGCCTGAATCTAGACTGCGTGGCATTGAGGAGCTGGTAGTTTTTTAGGTGGTTGGTGAGGTATTAGTTGATTAGTTTCTCTAAGGTCTTTGCTGAGTATGGTAGGAGGGACATGGGTATGTAGTTGGAAATTGTGGCTAGATCAGTGGATGATTTTTTGAGCATGAGAGTGCTGGTGGCAGTGTCCAGGTGTATGGGAATGTGACTCAGTTGAGGAAGGCATTGAGGATGGATTTTAATGCTTCACTGATCAGTAGCATTGTTTTGGTGAAGGTGTGGTAGGAGCAAGTGTCAGATCTGGGCCTCAACTGGATGGTCTAGGAAAGTGGTTAAAAGTTGTGCAGCATATGAGGCCTTCACAAGTAATACGTCAACCCTTTTTCATTTATTGGGACACAAATAACCCACTGTAGTGCTTTACTCTCTCAGGTTGGTGAAGCAGGCCTACTTAGGGGAGGTGGAGAGGGCTAGTAATCACAAGTTTCTGGCATGAAATAATATCACTCAAAAAATTATTATCCAGCAAGTTAACATTTAGTAACATTTACTAACATAACATAACATAACGTGCATTTGTAAAGCGCACGTTCACTACTACGGGTATCTTTGCACTGAGTAACAGATGTTTGTTGTTACCCAACTCAATGGTACTCATTTTATCAACCTCAGAGTGATGAAAGGCTGAGTGGACCCACCAGGATTTGAACCTGTGACCATGAGGTCGAACACAGGCCCCTGCAGAAGACGCATCAATTCACTGAGCAACCAGACCCGGTACACACGCACACTACTAAATACTACATGTTAATTTACAAATATATACATTAGGCAGATGAAAAATACGATAGAAGACATTGTGTAATCAACTTTGACACGCTCAAGGGTTATACAAATATGAGGTAAGTCTATTAGTTTGGTCAAAGGTTCGAGATCAACAAACCACATGTTAAAAACACCATCATTTTGTGTGCATGTGCAATAATCAATAATAGACAATTGTAAAGGCACTGATTAATGTTTATAAATTATATTCACCTTGATCAGTAATCATTGTCAGCAATAAAGCATTTTAAAATCAACATAACAAATGTTTGTGTGCTTTTTATATATTTTCCAGCCATACAAATGCAATCATAAAAACAACCCTGAGATGACGCCACTTTCTGGTCACATAAAATGCAACCCTAGATTTAGCCCCTAAAAAGCACTTCATCCTATGTATATTCCTTATACACCCACAGGGCACATTAAATGCTTCGACAAAACAAGCCCCTAGAGGGCACTTTACCACCAGCTATAGAGCAGATGTTCCAGCAATAGGAGTTCTTTAGTAACAATGTGAAAAACCCCAGAGGGTCAATGATTTCAAATGTAAAGTCAGCTTTCTAAACATTACTTCTGGGGGGTACAACCCCCACAACACTTTTAAGATTCATTGGTGGTGCCAGTGTTGACCTGGGCCCCCACAAGAGGTGAAGAACATGCAAATTAGTCAGCCCCATGGGTCATTATGGAGAGCACCAACCTGGAGCAGAAAAATCTTGTTATCAGCTCTCCTGCTGCTTTCATGAGAGCTGTGCTGCTTTAATTGGGCTTGCACCACGGTTTTCTATGTTTGTTTTTTTTGGGTAGGGATACCCGGTACCACCCTGGTCACCCACAGACATGTCTCCCATGTTGGAGGTAGTGCAGGGAGCTCACCCCTGGCTATCCCTGCAGGGTCCCCTATGCTGTCATCATCTTGTCCGCTGCCCCGGGACCTGGCAGCTCTTCTCCCCATGACATGGGCACAGAGAGTGGGGAACGAGCCCACCCAGTTAGGGGAAGCATGCTGCTGCTCCCCCTTCATTTTTGCATTGGCCCCCTGGGAGATGAGAGTCTGCAGAGGCAGGAACCTGAGAAGGGGGACTCACACAACCATTTTACTGGGAAAATTGAGTAATTAATACTATGTTGACCCCCGGGTCCTTGCACACCATGCCGGTATATTTAGGATATGCGGCATAGCCTCACACGCTCGATTTTCAGCAACAGGTCAAAGGTCACCAATGTAGACAATGCCATAACTCTACCCATTGGGCGGATATTGATGATATTGGGCTTGTTTTACTCCTGTTGGTGAGATCTAGCCCCCAGGCACAATTTTATCAAACCTCATCACCTCCAAAGTTGATTAATTTACAGAGAGCTGGCTCCACTGGTTCCCGGTGCTAACGTTCCTCCTGGACTTTGTCTCTGGGTATGGTGGTCCAGGGATTCCTCACAGCTGGGCCTCAAGGAGTTTAAGGGGGTCAGCCTCACAGGCCTGTGGTCCTGAGGTCAACTAGGGCAGGGTCCCTAGTCCTTGTTGGGCATCAGGGGGTACCTCCTCCCAGTTCTCCATCCATGGCTGTCACAGTCCCAGGGCCCCCAGCCCAGCAGCGAAAAACACACATAGTGCCAAACAAGAGACCTCTCCTCCTTGTTCAAAGAGGAAGCGAGGAATGTCCTAGAAGCCAGGCCCTCCTGCTCGGCAAGCTGAGGCAGTTCAAGGAGGCATCATCCAGGACTTACTGATCACATCTGCTCCTGGGGTCTACGCTCTGCCCCTTGCTGACGTCACTGCCAGGAACTTTCCCACCAAACAATTCAAAAGGGTTGTGGGCCTGCAGAATGAGGTTTCCTTCTGTGGGTGGGATTTCTGGGGCGGTGTCTTGGGGGAGGGAGTCTGGATTACAGAGCCAGATGGCGGGCAGGATTTCCTCATTCCATGTGCTAACTTGTCCATCTCAGTACAACTGCGGATGAGGGTGGGGCCTTGGGTGGTATTTAGGAGCCGTCTGCCTTCACATCCTTGCTTGGGTTCTGTTCCAGTTTTCAGCCTTGAAGCACTTTGGCTTAGGCATCCTGGAGTCCTGTTGCTTTCTTCTACTTGCCCTGCCTGTTGTACTGATGATCATCTAGATTCCTGCTGTCTTCTCTTTTCAAGGCGGTGCACTTCAAGGAAGGATTTGTCTGTTTCCGGCTGGAGCAGATCTACTTCATGTGTTAACCTGCAGAGCTTGTTATGGAACAGAACATTGAGAAGAAAACAAACAGTGGATTTTTGGTGGACTCCAGGAGAGTTTGTTGTGTTCATTCAGGAGAACATTTTTGTCTTTACTTCAGTGCACTGAGAACTCTTTGAATGATTTTTATGGGATCATTTAATTTCTAGTCAACCCTTACCTAGTTGCTATCTGCCTAGCCAAGCGGGTTTTCATCACACGCTTTGTGGTGTTCTTTTTCCCCGCATTTACCAGAGGATTCGGTGTTTCAGGACTATCCAGGAAAACTTACACTAGGATATTCCCACGCTAGTTTGAGGCCTCTGAACTACCCTTAATGCTGCTGGGAGGCATTAAATGTTTGTCTGGGTATGTTTAAGGCGGTGAAGAAGGGGTCTCATTTGGTATAGTGTTATTGTCTGTGGGTCTATCCTGTGCTTACTGTCTTTTATTGTGTTTCCTGTTTACTGCAGCATGTTTCTGGTATGGAGAATTGGTATGTCTGCAGTCTAGAGGATGGCCGTATGAATGTCCTTTCACCTTTCCATCTGTTACCCTTTCTGGTTTTCCCCCTGGTGCGTTGCCCGCTCATGTGATCTTTATTGTTTTTTACGCTCGCGAGGCCAAGGCATTGGGAAAGGGGTGGATCGGCTATCATCGCTCCTGTAGTACCTGTGGTTTCTGGTGACTGCGGCTGGAACAGAAACCCAAGCTCACAACATTTCAAACTACCCGAGCAAAGATGGATGTGGACCCCTTACAGGGTGGGTTAGGGGCGGGTCATTCACTACAGGATTTGGCTTTGGCTCTTGCCTCTGGTAGTGCAGGAAGTGAGCCTGTTGCAGTTACAGTGAATACACCTGTACTGGTGCCTTTGGCCATCCCTGAGCTCTTTTCAGGGGATAGCAATAAATATGGCATATTCATGCCATCCATTTGCACCTTTTGTGTAGACCAATGGCCTTTCCTGATGACGCAGCTAAGGTTGCATTTGTGAAATCTTACTTGGCTGGGACTGCTGCACTATGGTCAGTATCCTTGGTGGATAATGATGATCCTACCTCATATAATTTTTTGTTCTGTATGGAGCATATGCAGCGCTTGTTTGCTGAGCATACTTTTATGCAGGCTAGCGATGCAGAGCTCCTAAAATTGCGGCAGGGTAAACAGGATCTATTGGTGTACATTGCTACGTTTAACCATTTGGTGTCTGAGACACATTGGCCCAATGAGAAGAGAATTTCCCTTTTTTTATCAGGGCCTGTGTAAAGAATTAAAAGATGTTATATCACCGATCGTCGATCCCCCCGAAGATTGTACGGAGTTCATTGACCTGGTGGTCATGTTGGATCACAGATTTTTGGAGCAGAAGGGGGAGAGATATAGTTTAGCAATGTCTAGATATTATGCTGGTCGTAGTGACGTTAGAACAACGACAGGAGAAAATAATCATTCTGAGCCCATGCAGATAGGGAGTGTACGGGGTCCCCTTTCCAAGGAGGAGAACGAGAGGCGACAAAGGCTCAATCCTTGCCTGTATTGCAGGGGAATGGGCATTTTGCACGTGAGTGTACGGTTAAGCCCTCTTCAGTGCCGGTTAGAAAATCTGTGGCCTTCATTGAACAGGGAGGATTTTCTTTTTTGCAAGAACATATACAAGATCATAATCCCCATGATGTGGCTGGACTGGTGTCTCGAGTGCCACTTCATTTTACAATTACCATCACTCTGGTGATATCCGGTAATAAGAGGAATACTTTTCCGGTCCTCCTTGATTCAAGCGGCACAGGAAATGTTATGGATATTCAGTTGGCTAAAACATTCTGTATCCCCTGTGTGTTTAAGGTCCATCCGGAACCGGTAAGGGCGATTGATGGCACTGAGTTGAATTCTGGATTAATACTGATACAGACTGAACCCCTTATTTTGATTTGTGATAAGGGTAATTCTGAGTCTTTGAGCTTTGATCTTATTGACGCTTCGACCTTTGGTATCATTCTAGGGGTGCCTTGGTTGCAGACACACACTCCTAAGATTGATTGGGTAAGATGTACAGTTACCATGGATTCAGGATATTGTTTGCAACACTGTTATCAGGAGGCATCGGAATCGGTGTCTCTTTTGGTCTGTGATATTGGATGTTCTTTGGAAGGGTCTGGTATTCCATCACAGTACATTCAGTTTGCGGATATTTTTGATACAGTTAGGTCCGGTGCTTTGCCATCTCACTGCTCCTTTGATTGTTGTACTGACTTAGTTCCAGGGGGAGTTTGCCCTGTAGCTGGCTTTATGCCTTGTCTGAACCTGAAACACCGCATTTACGGTCATATTTGGACGAAAGTTGGCTGCAGGCTTTATTCGGCACTCCTCTTCTCCGGTGTCTTCGCCCTTCTTCTTCGTGCCGAAGAAGGGAGGTGAACTACGCTCCTGTATTGATTACAGGGCTTTGAATAAAGTCACAATAAAAAATAAGTATCCCCTACCATTGATTTCTGTGTTATTGAATCAACTGCGACACGCCACCATCTTTGCAAAACTGGACCTATGGGGGGCATACCATCTCATTCGTGTCTGTGAAGGGGACAAATGGAAGACCACCTTCAGAATGAAGTTCAGTCTTTTCCAATACTGCGTTATGCCTTTCCGGTTGTGTAATGCCCCCGCAGCATTCCAGTTTTTTATTAATGAAGTGTCGAGGGACTTGCTGGATATTTGTGTTATCATATATATTGATGACATCTTGGTGTTTTCTAAGAACGCTTGAGCCCTTTTTTATTGTGGGTGTGAGTGAATAGGAGTGAGTGTCAGTAGGGTCCCGCACAGTAGAGTAAGCCCATTAACTTGCTTAGTCTCTCCGAATCACTTTTTTTAACAATACCAGCCAGTGTCTATTAAATAGTTTTTTTTACCACTAGACTAGGTATTTTTTTAAACATCACTTATATATATATCACCCCTGACCCTACTGACACTCACTCCTATTAACTCACGTAGCACCCACAATAAAAAGGTGCTCCAGCGTAGTCGCTTGTCGCAGCACTGCCCCGTCCCGCAGCGGCGGGAAGACCCCAATGATGAAGCATGACACCAAGGGCCCTTTTGGTGTGTGAGGGGTATTTTAACACACATTGTGTATTCCATGAACATCAGGATACACACTATCTCTATGTGAGGTGGACCTTTGTTGATAAATTGTACTTTCAGGAGAGGAGGATAGGCCCACCCTGGTGCCGTTGAGCACCACCTCTTCACTCCCCCATTGATATTTTTTAGTCTTATCTTAAAAGTCAGACACTGGTGGTTAACATGTGCACTCCATTTGCCATTTAATTATCAAGGGTGAGACCTGTAGTGAGAATTATCCTCAGTAAAAGGTCTAAAAGTGGGTGATCCAAAAAGTAAAAAATCCAGGCATACTGAATGGGCAGAACCCAATTGCAACAGATGGTCTACATGTTAGCAGTTATTGCGATGGTGGTGATGGTGGGCCATGGTGTCAGGGTTTGTTCTTCGGCTGTAATGGAAAGTTGTGTTGTAACTGTAATGGGGGTGAGGAAGGGTTCAAGTTTCTGTATATGGATGCGATTTTGTGACAGAAGGATTCCGAGAGCTTGTTGCAAAAGTCTAATGAGAGGTGATGTTGTCGGAGGTGGCAGGAGATCTCTCCAAGTCATCAGCATGTCGAAGGCAATTTTGTTCATTGAGCAGAAATTTGGGTCTAATAGTAATTTGCAGTGGGGGTGGGTTAGGTAATGTGCTGGGTGAGGTCAAGGTTTCTGAGGTTTTCTAGAAGGGCCATAGCGTTTGAGTTGGTGTGGTCCTGTAACTGAAACTGAAGGTCTCCTCGGAGGACGTAAGTGCTGGCATTGATGATGGTGTGGGGTTCTGTTTATACTGGTGATCTGTGTACAAGGATTTCACCCAGGGAGTATTTGGCTGTGATGTGCATCCTGCATGCGAGGTGCATGTCCATGTAGATGGTCAGCTAATGAAATCTTTACAGATGATGGTAACTCCACCTCTTGGCTGACAGGCTTGCCTGGCAATCTTTTAACCAATGGGGATGGCTGCAATATATTTTTTGGTGGAGTTTACCCATGCTTCGAATGAGGAAGAGCAGATCTGGAGCTTGGTCGTATAGTATGTCCCGTATCTTCGTTGTGTGTTTGGTGAGGGACAGGGTGTTGAGGAGCATGCATGTGAGTGTGGGGTGTGTGGGTGGTGGATGACCTGTGTTAGCTGTTTGACTAGTTTGTATGAGTTGTGTTGAGTGCAGCTGGTGCAAGATTGGTGGGTGTAGGGTGTGAAAAAGCACATGATAATTTGCAGAAAGCACATGTGAATGCTCCTTCCATGTTGTGTGGTGTGGCAGCATTACAGCAAACAACTGCCACCTTTGAGAGATCGGAGAAGTGAGGCAGGGAAGTGGCAGGGCAGGTAGGGGGAGAACTGTGTTGGAGGCAAAAGATGCAGTATAGGTGCGGACGAGTTGAGACGAGCCAGCCTTTGGCATGCCTTTGGCACAGCAGCTGCATGCTGGCTGTGTGTATCCGCACTATCGCTGCTATTAAGTCGGTCCTGGGAGGCTGGAGGAGAGCAGGTTACCTTGGGCGAGAAACCAGATGTCACTTCCTGTGCAGATGGTTGATGGGAAATCCAGTGATGTCACTTCCTGTGCAGGTGGGTGATGGGAAATGAAGTTCTCTTCCTGAACTTCTTCTTTTACAGATGGTTTTGGTGGGAAAACAGAGTTGTCACATCCTGTGCAGATTGATGAAGGGAAATCCAATGAGGCCACTTCCTGTGCAGATGGATGATGGAAAATCAAGTGTTATCACTCATTGTGCAGATGTGTGGTGGTAAAAAAGCAGCAGTGATAAGAGGTATTCATGAACATACCCAGTCACAATGAATTAAATGATGTTCATACTGGCTTGTTTTTCTCTTTCTATGAGACAAAGTTAGCAATGATGTAACATCTGATACACAGAGAGTCAGAAACAGGTTGTGCTGACACGTTAAAGACGATGCTGGGCTCAGAGGTAAAGCAACTTGCATAGAAAAAAGGGTTGTGCGAAAAAAATATTTCACCATCAGTTCTGTGAAGTTCTTGATTTTTGACAGTGTGCAAAGGTTGAAGGTTTTTCTTCGCCCTTGTGCTCTTTTCCTCAAAAGAGTGAGATACTTTTCACTCTAATCAAACAAGTTTAGGCATGAAACTATGCAGGATGTTTGTACGGAAGATTTCCTTTTGCAGAACATTTGTACCCACAATTGAAAACTATGGGTCTTATTTACAAGCCCCTTGCGCAACCCATACTTCAATTTTCCCATGTTAAAAATGACACACTAGTGGCGCAAGGGGCTTGTAAATCTGCCACTATATGCATAATATTATGGATACAATTTTCATATATTTAGGAATTTGCAACATTTGCAGAACTTGCCTGGAAGCCTGTGAAAGCCACAGGTTATTAGGCAAACTCCTAGAAAATCCTCAAATGCACTGACTAACTCTTTAGTTTCTCAGGTAAACTATTTTCCTCTAGAGAGAAACGCCTGCTCATATGTGCCACAATATTGGGAACCTTCCTATCCCTTTCTCCTCCTGAAAACACACTTATTCCTGCCACAGTCAGGAGTAAATGTTTTCACCATTTCCAGGTGGGAAGTGAGAGGAGAATCCAAGTTATATATGACACACCCCCAAGTTGAACTTATTCCGTATTACAGGGGGGAAATTAGTTTCGGGTTCTCTATTATATAGTAATAGATCATCTGCATATGTGAATCAAAGTATTTTCTTACCTGTAAATAGCAGTCTCTAAGTGCATGATATTTCCTCAGCACACAGACCAGTGGTTTAGAGGCTATGCCAAAAAATAATGATGATAATAGGAAGCCCTACCTCATATCTATTTCCTTTGTATGTGTTCAATGAGGTGGGTATTTTTCTAAATGTTAACAGTTGAATTGTTTAATTGCTTTACAGTAATGTTATCCATTCGGTTAATGTGTGTACTAGTCTATCTCTGTTCAATATTGCCATTGTGAACCTCACCCAAGAAAGCTAAATGTCTTCAGCGTCTTAAAAATCTGCCACACATTCACTCATTTATCTAAATGCAAAATTAGACTAAATAGGGTGATAAGCCAATGTGCTGCAGACCTGCCAGTTACAAACTTGGACTGTTATGGAAGTACCAGTCCCTGAATGTACTGGAGTATACCATTGTCTATGATGTTAGAAAGGATCAAGTGTCAGTATTTAGCAAGGAAATGGGTCTGTACGAGGAGCAGTACTCTGTAGGTTTTTCTGGCTTTAGTAATGTCACTACTTTTGCTTTCCTCTGGGACCTACTCACCACCACATCACCAGACATCGCCTTCCTGACCGAGACCTGGCTGAACGAAACCTCCGCCCCAGACATTGCAGTGGCCAACCCCGACGGATACAAGATCTCCCGCAGAGACCGCACCAACGGAGTCGGAGGAGGAATCCCCATCATCCACAAGAACACCATCAAGGTCTCCACAAACACCGACGACACCCACACCACCGCCGAACACCTGCAGTTCAACATCCACAAGGACCCCAAGACCATCCTCAGAGGCACCCTCATCTACAGACCGCCCGGCCCGCGTCCCCAATTCTGCAACTCCTTCGCCGACCTCGTCAGCACGCACGCTCTGACCTCCACCAACTACATCCTGCTCGACGACCTGAACTACCATCTGGAGAACAACAACGACAAAAACTCTTCCACCCTGGTCGACAACCTCGCCACCCTCGGAATGAAACAGATCGTCACCACCCCGACCCACATCGCCGGCCACACGCTCGATGCCATCTTCTCCTCCAGCCCCCACGTCACCTTCAGCCATGCCTCCGAACTCACCTGGACCAACCACCACTGCGTCCACTTCACCTTCCAGACACCCGTCACCCACCACCGCACCCTACAGATCCCCCGCCGACCCTGGGGCTAAGCCACCAAGGAACTACTAGAAACTCACCACGCACTCAACCCACCAACCAGCCCCTTCGACCCAGATAAGGGGCCCACACCCTCAGACTCTGGATGGAAGACTGCGCCAACACCGTAGCACCTGCTAGGCTACCCACCAACAGAGACACCAGCCAGAGAGCCAGCTGGTTCACCCCGAAACTCCTGGCCTCCAAGCGCACCTGCAGAAAACTCTAAAACACCTGTCTCAGCGATAGAACGCCCGCAAACCGCGCAGCCCACAAAGACGCCATCCGCAACCATCACCACCTCATCAGGACCAACAAAAGAGCCTCATTCACAGACCACCTCGACAACAACTCCCACAACAACAAAGAGCTCTTCAACATCGTGAAAAAGCTCTCCAATCCCAACTCCTGCACCAACGATATCCCGCCTTCACAAGCCCTGTGCGACACCCTCCCTGCCTTTTTTCACCACAAGATCACCGACATCCACAACAGCTTCAACACCCGGTTGAACCCTACGGACCCCGCCACGACGAACACTCCGATCCGCACCCACCACGACCTCCTGACCACCTGGACCGAGGTCAGCACCGAAGACATAATCAAGACCATGAACACCATCCACTCAGGTTCCCCGTCTGATCCTCTTCCCCACCACATCGCCAACAAGGCGGACAGCCTCATCGCACCCCACCTGCGTAACATCAGCAACCTCTCCTTTGGAACCGCCACCTTACCTCAGAGCTGGAAGCAAGCCGAGATCAACGCCCTGCTGAAAAAAACTAAGGCGGACTCGAGCGACCTCAAAAACTTCCGGCCCATCTCCCTGCTTCCGTTCCCAGCGAAAGTCATCGAAAAGTTCGTTAACTCCCAGCTCACCCGCTACCTAGAAGACAACAGTATCCTAGACCCCTCCCAGTCAGGCTTCCGCATTAACCACAGCACCGAGACCACCCTCATTGCAGCCACAGATGACATCATAATCCTACTTGACAACGGCGAGACAGCGGCCCTCATCCTCCTGGACATCTCCGCCGCCTTCGATACGCCTGCCACCACACACTCTGCAAACACCTCTACGACGCAGGGATCCGAGACAAGGCCCTGGACTGGACCTACTCCTTCCTCACCGACAAAACCCAGAGAGTCCGCCTCCCCCCGTTCCATTCCAGAACCATAAAAACCATCTGCGGCGTCCCTCAGGGATCCTCCCTCAGCCCGACGCTTTTCAACATCTACATGGCTCCCCTCGCTCGCATTGCCAGACGACACAACCTCAACATAATCTCCTACACCGACAACACCCAACTGATCCTCTCCCTCAACAAGGACCCCCTCACCGCCAAATCAAACCTGCACCAGGGCATGAAGACCGTCGCCGACTGGTTGGAGGCAAGCTGGCTCAAGCTGAACACAGACAAGACAAGATCCTCATCCTTGGGCCCAATCCATCAGCCTGGGATGACTCCTGGTGGCCTGCATCACTGGGAACCCCCCCGGCACCTACCAACCGCGCACGCAACCTAGGGGTCCTCCTTGACTCCAAGCTCAGCATGGCCAACCAAGTCAACGCAGTCTCCTCCTCCTGCTTCCACACCCTCCATATGCTCCGCAAGATCTACAGATGGATCCCTGCGGACACACGGAAAAACTGTCACCCACGCCCTCCTCAGCAGCCGGCTCGACTACAGAAACTCCCTCTAAGCCGGAGCCCCGTCCAAACTCATCAACATACTCCAAAGAATCCAGAACGCCTCCGCACGCCTGATCCTAGACATCCCACATCACCACCGTTGAGACCACATCACCCGGCACCTGAGAGACCTACACTGGCCCCCAGTCGACAAAAAAGAATCACATTCAAACTCATGATCCACGCACACAAGCACTCCACATGAGCGACCACTAGCTGCAGCTCCCCCCCCCCCCCAGCGCCTTGAGACCCTAACGGGTAAGTAGTGCGCTTTATAAATTCCCTGATTGATTGAAATTCCCTGATTGATTGATCTTGAAATTGAATACATTTCTGCATAATCAGAGGCCAAAAAGAACAATCAGGTTGTGTAGGACCGGAAATATTAAAAACAGTTAAAGGAACAGAGTTAATTGACAATTTAGCTAATATCCACCTACCTTCCATGTCATTTTCTTGCGATAAAACTTTACATTTCAGCTTCTTATGACATAAAATAACAACACCATTTTTTATATTAGTAGATGGAGAGAATAAAACCATACCCACCCAGCTTCCTTTTAACTTTAGTGATTCAATTTCTTTAAGATGGGTCTCCTGTAGAAGAACTGTGTCAGGGTTATACGAAGCAAGGTGGGAAAGGATTCTTTTAATAGGATTGATAACACCGTTTACATTCCAAGAGATAATTCTGAATGCAAAAACATTAAAAATGTGAACAAACAAAATATGCATTAGTAGGAAAATAAAAGAAGATGCCAATGAAAAAGGAAAAAGGAGATAAGGAAGGATGAGGAAAAGAGAGAGGGAGGAGGAAAAATATAAGAAGTTACAGATTAAAGATTTATACAAAACTAAGTATGCGATAACAGGGAAAGAAAGAGGGGAGACACAAGCAGAGTAAGGAAAGAAAAGTAGGAAGTGGAAAGGGGAAGATAGAAGGAAAAGGAGGAATATAAGGAGAGACAGTACATATCCAGAGGAAACATGCCTGAGGGGAACGGAGACAAGATAAGGATGGAGCAATGACGACGAACGGAAGACGAAACGCCCAAACCAGGAAGTCCGGCCACAACAGAACAACAATAAGGGTATATAAACGGAACAACAACTTTAAAAAATGACAGCCGGAACCTATATAACCTATATAAATATAAGAGGAGATAAAAAAAATGTCAAAACTTGATAAAAAGTGCTTAGAAGATAGATGTCAGGCAAAAATAAAGAGGCAGATATTAACTATAGAGGTGAAAATTAGGAGAATTTTGAAAAGGTAAGCTAAATAGCCTGATAAAAAGAAAGAAATAAGAGGAAGAACGCAACCAATACGACATGAGATAAAAAGAAATGTAAGAAATGGAGATGGACAACAATATTGGAAGTGAGAAAAATTCAAACAATTGATTATATTGACATATCCTCTTGTAAAAGAGATAAGAAGAGGAACAAAAATAAATTTACTTTAGTAGACTGGCAAAAATGAGAGCGAGAGAAATATAAGCTTAACATGTCAACCCGTAGGAGGAGCAGCAGTGTCCATGCTGGTCCAAGTTATGAGAGTGGATCAACTTCTTGCGCTCTGCAGGATCTTCAAAGGACAGAGTACGATTTTGGAAGGTCACTTTAAAGATGCTGGGGTGAAAAAGGCCATAACGAGTACCCATTGAACGAAGAGGTGGGCGAACATTAAGAAACTTTTTTTGCCTGGCTGCTGTACCATTTGAGACATCTTGAGAGAGGTAAACTCTCTGGCCTAGCTAGGAAATTTGACGTTTGGCCCTGGCTGCAGAGATCACAGAGAGCAAATCAGTATATTTCAGGAAGAGAATGATAACTCCCCGGGGCCTGGTCAAAGATGAAGAGAGTGAAGGACGTGGACCAAGTCTGTGGGCCCTCTATTCAGTGTTGTTGATGTAGACATATCCGATAGTTTTGGCAAAAAAGAAGAAAAAAAAGTGACAGGATCATCTCCTTCCAAAGTTTCCGGTAGTCCATAGACGCATAGGTTATTCCTCCTGCTGCGGTTTTCCAAATCCTCGGTATGCTGTTGAAGTTTACGAACCTCCTTCTCTAGTGAGGAAACTTGATGAGAGTCACTTGGACAGTCGAAAGTTGTTGTTCTATTGTAGAGACTCTATTCTCCATTGAGGACCACTTATCTTCCAGAAATTGCATTTTATTGTTTGTTTCTTTCACAAATGGGCGCAAAGCATGAATTTCCTCCAGTGACAGTTCCATGGAGATAGCAGAAGATGGCTTATCAGGAGTTGGAGGATCCTGCTTCAGTCGTTTAGGAGTGGAAGTGGGCGGAGAAGATTTATGTGGTGTTGAATGCGCCGATTGGACTCAAGCAGAAGGTACACCAGCCATGTTTGCAGTGGGAGAGAGAATAGTAGATGCAGAAGGTGAAGTGGGTGTAGGTGGTACTGTGGAGCCTTAGAGACAAAAACAAACTGTGGTTTGCATAGCCTGCCCATAAACTAGAAACAAACCAGTGCCACAAAAGGCTCTTAAGTTGACAAAAAAATGTCACAGAAAAAGGCAGTATACCAATGTAACCAAGCAAAAATGATGTGAAATTACACTGGCATCAAAGATAGAAAGGTGCAGGCAATAAAAAAGAGGTCCACAAACAAAGTTAATAGCATCCAGCTAGAAGAACCATGATGAAAGTCATTCCAGCAAGGAAGTAGTCTTCTGGATACGAGAGAACCCAATACCTTAAGCAGCTTTGTGTAGATGCGAGTGATTCCAGCAAATGTGTGCAGCAGGTTACATGCCATAGCGATATTAATTGACAGAGTAGACTGGCACACTGAGGTAAATGAAAAGACCAAACAAGCTGTTGATGATGGGGCACATTAGAAGACAAAAAATAGCTGACTGTAGTGCTGAAATCATTCATCAGCTAGGCATGTTGCATTTTAATACTCTCGGTGTTAGGGAGTAGGAGAGTCCGCATTGGATTCATGCGGGACGCTGAAGAGACGATATTGCTGCATGTTAAATGGCGGCTGCAATGTTGAGGAGAAAGTGCGGGTGGTGAAAATGACGGCAAGCGCAGTGCACTTTATTTGACAAAAACCCTCACCCGACTCACAGCATCGTCCGATTATAGAAACGGTGGAGTCCGCATGAGGAAAGTGCAAAATAACGCACTTGCAGCTGGTTGTGTGTTCCGGTGCGGCGGAGTCCCAAACTCAGGCGGCCATCTTACACAGCACCAAAACCACGCCCCCAATGTTGTTGCATTTGATTGAGAAAGGATCATGTGGTTTTCTTTTAAATATTTGTATGGCCAAGTTGAGTTCTTGAGGCCATGTCAACACATATGCTTCTTACAAGACATTAGGCTGTAGCACAAATACATAGAGAAAAATAAATTGCACATCTAATATCTATTACTGCCTAACAGATGAAAATGCTCTAGTACAGGGAAACTGGTTTGTAAAAATTATAAATAACAATTGAGGAAGTCGAAGTTTGTTTTCACTATACCCCCCTTAAAAAATATCCCTTGCCATACTTTGCCGAGGTGCACTTAAATATCCAGATTATCAGGCAATTGCACTTCCACTGCTTTAGAGTCACCACATGTATAATTTAAAACATTCAGGCTTCCTAATAAACGAGTTCCATGATGAGGAGTTCAGGTGAAAAAATGTGTATTTTAATTTGCCTGCTCTGGTGCTAATCAATTGCTAATTATCCTTAAAGGCATCGACCGCTTGATTCTGCCATATAGATTAATGAATGGCATTATGCGGGGCAGAATATCACGCACAGAGAGGAATTAATTCATGCATTATTCAGAGCGCCTAAATACATGCACTTTAGTGGGTCCCTCTGTGAGCTTTTCCAAGTTAGTGGAAAAATGGTATAGATTGACAGACATATAATTTGACCTCCCCAACAGGTTTGCGTGCTGTTAAGCAGTTCCTTAAAACCCATTTTCTAGCTACAGCAGCTAAAACGCCTTGGGCAGCTTTTTCAGCACTAACAAGCCATGGATTGCAGCTGTTAAACAATGCTAAACAAGGGTCCGGTTTGTTACTACAGTACATTCAATTTCTTTCTATCAATTCAAAGAAGCAAAGGAGTTCTCTTCAGCTAACCCATTTAGGAGAAGTAAATCCATCTACAGTTTTTAAGTGACCACATATCTGACCCTTGCACATTGCCATCGTTTTATAGCCAAAAATAAAGATGGAAAGAATCTGCTGCCCTTATCGACTAGGGTAAGAAAACAAGCATTTGCCATGCAACCGGTCTCGCTTTTGGGAAACTTTTACGTATTTAGCCATGGAGCAGAAAGGATACAAATTTGGTAATTTTGTGCACAGATGGAATTCATTTCGCATTCAAAAAGCCTACATTCTGGCTGTCCAAAGTACAAAGGTCGCTTCATATAAGAGATGGTCAATTTTACTTCATAGCTGCACAAAAAGTGAATCTCAATCACGGTGAAAGATACATTGGTAACAGTTCTTTCCAGCTTCACTGCTGCACAGATGACTTTCATGAGCAATCAGTACTCTAGGACTCTGTGCACGTTGTTATTGGGAGGGGCTTTTAAAGTTGTTTTACAGTGTTTAAGGCCAACTACGGCATGTGTTTCAGTCTATATAGTGATATATCAAACACCCAAAAGACGTTGGGAGGCTGCCTGCAATAAGTCTAATCACTGGCAATAGCTTGGGGTAACTTTCTCTTCCATTGTTATTTTGCCCATTATTCCACCCCAGATTGAAAGAAAGCATCCCTGGGTCAATTCACTTATTTCGGGCCGTCACTTACGAGAAAAGGGCGTCATTTCTAAAAATTATCTCTTGATATGGATGAAACTGTCTTATTTTACTCACAATAATGTGTCACTCATAAGGCTTGAAATGTCACACAAACGCACTACACACATGGGAATGCCACACTTATGCAAACTGAAACCTTGGAAGCTATGGTACCCAGGCTCTTGCTCAAACGTTCTTAGAGGAAAACATGTGATTTACAAATTAAATCTCGAGTATTTATTTCACATTAAGAGATGCGTTTATATTGATTTGTTATTTATTCTGGTATGTGATCATGAAGTTAGAAAGTTACTGCCGAACATTAACAGACATGAGGATTTATCTTCAAGTAACAGGAAGTGTATAAGCTGACTCACTCAACAAATAAAAACTTGGTCAAAATTTTAAGAATAACATGCCACTTGTTTATTGTATCACAAGTAATTGTGTTTCACTACATATGTCATACAACAAATCAAATAGCTAACAGCCAAGGAATGCAGTTCGTCTGTGAAATAAAATCCGCTCTCAAGTCTACCTAAAGTCGGAACATATTAATTAAGCAAGGATATGCAAAGTACAAAATCACTACGCAAAGTGCCAAAAACTCCCTCTCACAGCAGCTGAGCATCTAATGCTGCTCAAACACATTTAACGTGGCCAGTTTATGGACATTTCGCACTAAAATATCAAAAGAAAATACATGTCACTGAAACCAAAACTTGGATGACACCACATTTACACAGCTCCTTCATGTGAAGAAAGCAGAAGCCCTTGAAAAGAGAAACATGCTCAATAACTTTAGACAATGGGAACTCTGAAGCATGGAAATGCAAAATCCTTGCTTACAGTTGTCAATTATGAGAGTGGGGCTTAGTACATCAGAGGTGAGGCAGCCTGGGCAGCGGTGTATAATATTGGCATACAAAATAGCAGCTGTTAAATCAACATGGTGTCAGCTATTACTGTGTTTTTAAAGAAAATGTATGCAGTTTCTCACTTCTTAAAACCAGTGGACGCATCAAGAAAATTAAACCCTTTTATAGTAGGTATCTGTGTTATGTCATTTCATCTGGGCACTACAGGATATTGAGAGTTGCAGTTTTTTTGTTGTTGTAGTGCTGTGATTAATAAACAGTAAGAGATCTGAGAATGACAAAGCTCTCATTCACAACTGGCTAGGGGAATCTGCAATTCAACTTAAACCAGAACTACAAAAAAACAACCTACATGCATGCACATTAAATGTGTAGCATTAGCTAAAATGGCGAGGTCCATTCTACACAAATAGTATACATTGTGAAACCCATTTTATTAAATGCATAATTTATGCACAGTATGAATGGAAATGTACGACGCTTAGGAAAAAATCTTAAGCACATGCATAACAATATGCCGCCTCAGAAACCTCCCCACCCCCTGGACCTAAACGTTTTCAAAAATATTTTTGTATTGGCCAAATTGTACAGTCTGCTCAAATTAGCATTTTCTTTCTTTTTTCGGTGGCCAGAAAAAACAGTACTACTAGTAATGAGAAACCCTTCTTTCCTTGGGGAGCTGGACTGTGACCACCACCTCAGTGTCAGTTGGTTATGATGTAAGCGCACCCCTTACCAGGCCAGGGTCTTCGTCCAATGAACATAAACACGTTTTCTGAGGCATAGATAAAGGCCTGGGACTAAATGTGTGCCCGTATTGCTTCTCAGCAAGGACAACGCCTTGGCCAGACGATTGATCCGGGAGCAGAAACTCACATATTAAAACGGACCGGCACTGTAATAAAATTGTGAACCAATGTATTTTCTTTTTACTGTCTCTTTGGTAAATTGCTAACAAATGTTCAAATTACATGAAACACGTTTAGCAAACAGCAGCGAGACTTATGTACCCATTAACGGCCTTAGAAAACACATCTACCCCGATAGCGGCACAGCAAAGCAGTGCCAGAATTTAAAAGCCACTCATTCATCTGCCTCCTTTAGGACTCCGTTTTTCTGACAACCAATTCTGGTCATAAACACCACAGTACTAGGTCCTGATGCAACATCCGCCATTAGCACAAGATAACAATAAACCTCTACATCAGGATGAGTTTGGGAGAAGGCACGGACATCTGGAGGGAGAGAGGGGAGAAGTCACGGACAACAGGAGGCAGGCGAGGGCGGGGGTGGGGGAGGATAGGAGAAGGCACGGACAAAGCTGGGTGAGGCTACGTGTGCACGAAGGAAATAGTACATGCCCTGTGTAACAACCAAGTAAAGGGGCCAGTAGCCATGGGAGGATACAAATGCCAACATGGCTGTACTTAGGAGGGACTAACAAGCCTCATAATGAATCAGAAGTCAGAATTTACAAAGGACAAACAGACAAGCCAATTAAAAATAGGGGGGGGGAGTGGGCGAAGCTTCTCTCCATACTCAACTACGACAGCTCTTCACAAAGCAGCACTTGCATGCTGGCTCACGCGCGACCTAAAAAGAGAGAGAACTTAGAGCGGGAGGAAAAAAACACCTTTTGGCATAAAACACAGTGGTTATCTGCTGGTGTGAGAATATTTTTTATTTTATTTTTTATGCTTTTCACATTGATGTCAGCATAGAATGCTTCATAGCACTTAGTATATATATCATTGTCTCTAATATTGGGAGGGGTAACGTGTGATTACTTGCCAGTAATATTCGTGTAGCGGACTCACATCCTCATCCCAGTTCTTACTGTATTAAATATGCTGTGACACAATTTAGTAAAGTACTGAGATGAGGAGAGTGGAGAGGAGTAGCCATGTGTGGAGTGTTGTGGAAACGGTGGAAGTGGTCCGGAAATGATGGAGATCCTGGGTGGGATGGTGATTAGATCCACAGACAGGTATAGGATGTGATAAGAGAGCGGAGTTGAAGGACAGTGGCCAAGATAAACTTCAAGAAGCAAAAATTAGACACAACCAAGAAATGGTAAGAGTTTCCTTTATTCTCTGGGAGCTGGCGGGGTCTCAACATTTTCTGGTGGCTGTCAGTTGGCATATGTGAGGAGGAATTTTATCTGGCTTTGTGATAAGAGGCCTAGATTGTCTGCAGCAAGATCATTAATTCAATAAAGAGTGTGGGCATGCGATTCAAGAGAGCAGATAATGTACTAAGGGCAGGGAAGAATGATCAGGAGCTGCCACTGTCAAGTGTTGAAGGGTGAGATAGAAAGACACTTGTTAACCAAGGTACACATAGGAAAATGCCCCCAAGGGTAGATCATAGCAGAACGGCAGACAATATAGTTTGTTTTCTGTTCCTAGAATGTGGCCTCATAGTGGAGCCTGTGAGCCCCAGTCAGAGTTGTTGGACTCCAGTTTGATTTTTTATTTAATTTCTCCCTTTATTTTATTTAACTGTTGAGCTTCATCTCAGCCCAGCCATACCCCATTGTTTGGCGGGCTTTTTAAATATACAGCAGCGCGTCTGCACAACAGATGTGTCAAATGCACAGCAAAGCCAAGTCTGTGTGCCCCCGTCCACGCCACAACTGCGCCTTGCACCAGAACCCCAGACTCTACTGTCTTCGATCCAATCTGCAGCAATCGCTTGGTCTATTCCTGTAATCTTGCTCTGAGAATAAATAATTAATGATGTGTTCTCACTAATGTTTAACTAAGCCAACGGCGTTTGATTTTATAAAATATCGCCTCATGTTCTTAGTGTGGTTTTTGTGCAGAAAACTAAAATTTACCCTACTCTGAGGTTCAAACAACCCAAACTGTGTTTACAGGTCCATTGTCAGTCTTAAGCGCTCTCATTAACACCTGCTCACTTGAAAAAAATGTATTTGAATATTTCAGAGTTAGAGCAAACCTTTAACCATTATTGTGTTTTTGTCACTGAAACATGCCCACTGATTTGCATATAGCTGGGTCCAAACTGAGTTCACATGGTGTGCAAAATAACAATGGACTGGGATGTGGCTTGAGTAATTACCAGTGGATTAAATGAATGAAAGCATTCCATCCATCACTAATTATATACTCTAGTTTTTTGTCCTAAGTGGGATGGTATGTTCAGACAGGAGTCCCATTCACACTGTGTCACTGGAACCAAGCTGTACCTGGCTGACCAGACTATAACTAGGGTGAAACCGGTCCTGGGTTGCTTTGCTCCAGTTCAGGGAAGACTTGGCTTAGCAGTTTGGGTTGGACAGTTCCAACTGGAGCAAGGTCAAAACGTATTTGCATATAACTGGGTCCAGATGCAAATCAGTCTTGAACCTGTGCCTCATGGGAACATCCAGCCCGAACTGCCACAGTTATAGATGCAGGTGCAGAGGCAAAGAAACTGTCAGTGTGTCCCCTGATAGTAGCAGTCAGGAGGGGAGAAAGGTGGTCCTATGGACCTTCCAGACACCCCCATGCAGGCGGGTGCAGTCACTCACTACACCCGTTAGCCAGGGGATCTCCAATCCCCTTTAACAATGCAGGCAGGTTGGCCGCCTACACAGTGAAACACGAAGCGGCTACTTGAAAGCCACTCCGTATTTCACTTCAATGCGCTGCCCTTGGGGAAGCGTATAATATGTAAAAGGGCGCACTTTCCTTGTTAGCACCCTGCCCACCTGTTTCAAGGTGTGTCTAGTGAAAACTGGGCAAAGTGTGCCCTACACATAATACGGCCCCTGGTGTGCAAAAGCGTTGGACTGGGATGTTGCCCCAAGTAATTACAAGTAGATGCGATTAATTCAAGCACTCCATCTATCACTTTTTTGTATACTTTAATTTGTCCAAATTTTGCTAGATTATGTTGACAAACAACTTTCTCCATGCCATACATGAGCTCTCGCTCACGTATGGCATTTACCTTGCGGGAGCAAGCAGCGGTGCCATCTGTTTACAATTATCGCACCCACTGCTGCTCGCTCCCATAAGGTAAAGGCTGCGCGTCGCTCTAACTTTTGCGGCCGCAGGGTTGCGCTTGTCTTTCAGCACTTGTTTATTTTGACATCTCTTGGGTCACACGTGCCCCTGTGCATGTCTTATCTCCCATGCAGCTGTTCTTTACCCTCCATGTATATCCTAGAGGTATGTGCTTCCCCTGTCTGCCCCTGGTGTGTCTCACAGATTTCCCCCGCTCGTGCCGCTGCTCTGCTCTCGTGGGGGGAGACAGCCTTGGGGCTCTCTAGCATGCGCTCGCCCTGCTGCCGCCCCACCTCACTTCCTGGTTTACCCTGCCAATGCATTCAAGCCCCAGCATGCACCGTACAGCCCCTCATGTCCCTGGTTAGCCCTTCACTTCCTCATTCTTCGCCTTTTGGTAGTTTTGTTGTCTGTGCACGAGTAAGAGGCACCCAAATTTTACTCCAGCTTAGCAACGACTCCTGCGACACAGAGAGGCTCAGGTGAGGCGATGCGATGGAGAGCTAGGGCATTTCACAACCTCCGTCTCCTCTGAAGTTGCGCTCAGCACCAGCGGGCATGTTTTCTAGAGCCTGTCACTGGCTTCACCTTGTGATGTTTGCATTCCATAATACTTACACTTCTGTGGAACTAGCGCGTAACGTGCATTGCTGAATTTTAAAACAAGAATAGGAGCTCCAGGGTATTTTCTGAAGCCCAAGTCCAGCACTGCCGGTTGGGTTTAAGGGCTGCCTAATCTTTATTTCAAGGTTCCCCGGAAGGACTGGGTGGAAAGGGAAGTGGGTGTAGTGTAGAAGAAAATGACCAAGAGGGAAGGAGGAGGGGGGAGTCCTTATTGAACAGAGGTGGGTACATCGCCTGAGACTGGACATAGTGGGACATAGTGGGTCTCAACGATTCCGTACCCTGGGCCTCCTTTCGATACTAGACCATTGGAGTGACCGTCTTTCTATTGACATGATACCCCTGCCCCCAATTCTTTACTAAGAATCCCCCGTAACGCATGATAAGACGAACTTAAAGCTCCAGAATGGGCTTTCACCCTATTCTTCACGCTTATCTCCATAAACGGAATTGATATGACCAAACTAAACGAATTGTTTAGTAATAGACATTCTGACTGTTTTTAACTTACCCATTTAAGCCTCGTGAATATCTGCACATCAGCCCGATGTGTCTCTCCGGGCAAATTTTCACCTCCAACATGGCCGACGGCTAAACCCTTCTCTTGCAGTCTGAAAAATCAGACCGATGCCAGTCCCTCCGGCCTACCATTGCGCATGCGTGGATACTGACCGCATAACCACGCCCCCGCCAGACTCGTGGGATTATGGCGGCACAGGGTACAAGAACTTCCCGCGACTTCTTCACCAGTCGCTCCAGATCCCTTCCGGATTACGCGTGGGGTTAGGTTTGCAGGCAGAGACCGCACACCGCCTGGGTAAGTGTCATCGTATCTGCGTCGGCTTTCTTCGGTTTCTGTACCACGATACCAGTCGAGGCTAGTGATGCCTTGACACGCTGGGGTCCCCTGTGTTTACTGTTTCCGCTTAACCGGGGGCATTACGGCATAAACGGGATTCTGAGGTCCCAACGACATTGCTTGTTGGTGTGATACACGCTGGCGGACAGGCATTGGCGCAGTCTCTCCTCGGGTCCTCATACTTTCAGTTTCTACTGGCGGTGTGGGACGCGGGGTTCTTGACGGTGCCCCATGCTTTGCCCTGTCAGTCACCACCGGCACAGTAGCGGCTGTCCTCCTTGAATCTATTCAAGCGGGGTGATTTTGCCACAGCTGGCGGTCTACAGTGTGTACAGTGGACACCGGTAGTGATATGGGGTGATCTGTCCCGGTTGCTAGTGGTCTTTACCACGACCTGTTACCGGCACACGTTTGAAGATACAAATTGTCCTGTCCCCTTCCCCCTTCTTCTCTTAGGTCCCTGACTCTTCTGTGCAGGTCCCACAGAGCAGGCTGCGAAGCACCTTAGGGATTCGCTTAGGGTAAGCGTTCCTTGTCCATCTTCCTCTGAGTAGGCTCCTCTCGAGCCTTTTTAATGTTTTCTACAAGTGTGTGTACATTGTTATGTGTAGAAGTTTGCACCTAGATTACATAGGAGGGTTATTCTGACTATCCTCCTGTTGTATTCCTTTCTTTTTAGGTTGCATTACTCAAGGCAGGACCAGTTGGCCTGTCCCACCACAGACCTTAAGACCCAAGGTTGTATGATTAAGTTTTTAAATTCACTGTGTAGTACTCGCACTAAGGTCCTGAGGAATTGCTAGATTAGCAAGAAACATGTCGACCTAAACTGAGGGTTGCAGATATCTTCGCCGCATATGCTCCTGGCGTCTATCTCCCCTCCCACCATTTTTAATCAAGGGAGTTAGCCACATCAATAAAGTTCCTTGTGTACTAACCCGCCTTTTTTAATTAACCACCACTTATTCACGACTACACATTCACCTGCCCTCTCACACGCATGCACCATGTGGCTGGAACAAAAGATCTCCGCTAAAGAGCCCCTTCGCGGGTGCCCGTCAGACATTGCAGCGCCAGTCTGACAAGGAGCAGGACCCATATGATGAAGCATGACATCTAGCTTGCTGGGTGTGTGAGGGTTATAGTTCCCAAGAGGGAATCTACCCTTCCTCCTTCCCTCTTGGTCATTTCCTTCTACACTACACACACTTCCCTTTCCACCTAGTCCTTCCGGGGACCTTTGTGTATCTTCTTTGTTGCTAGTGATTTGGACACACACACTGGACCCCGTTAAAAATTGTCCACCTAAGGTTCCACTCCTTGTTAAAAAATAATCTTTATTTTACCAAGTGCCTCTTTCTTTTGGTCTCTCCTTCCCACTCGTGCAGATTATTCCATCCCTGACTTCTCCCTTTTTTCATCGTTTGCCATCTTTCTCCTCCTTTCACTGCTGTTTGTCTCTCTTGCTCTGTGTCAAAGTCTGGTGTTGGGAAAAAAGGTTCTGGACCCTAAAATAAGAGCAGACACCTGCAGAAATTGTGCACTGTGTATTGGTTGCTGCTCCCAGTACAACACAATCACTATTCTATTCATGGCCTATTCAGTAGATGGTGGTTAATCTGTTTAGAAGATTGCCTACTGATTCAATTGATATTATATTTGCCTGTCAAAGGTATCATCTAAGCAAAAATACAATTTTATAAACTGATCAAACAAAAAATGTGATAGTATCTAATACTTGATGCATTTGATCATTCTGGCCTACGTATTTTATATGGTGCAAAGGAACATCACTTGCCAATCCAAAGCGCTTGAAAGTCAAGTGGTGTGAAAGCTGACTGTTTTAGAAAGGTAGATTGATAGTATTTTAGAAGAAAAGCTGCTTTCCAGGGCTGGGACCCCTGAGCTGAGGCTTACCAGGATTGAGACATCCATGTAGAGTGTGAGACTGACAGCAGAGTAAGAGACAGGCTGGTGCTAAAAGTTGCAGCTGCCTTCTGCAGTGTCTGAAGGAGTTCCAAAGTGGTTGGAAGATGGCTCAGAGAGTGAATGACAAACTCACCCTCAGGATGTAGGTTCTATTTTTATTCCAACTAGTTCCTTCTGAGATGGAGCACATTGTGTGACTCTCCGCAGAAATAGATGGACTACTGCAGAGATTGATTGATCTTGCAACAGGCCAGGGTCACTGCCATGTCACGAAATGCACCCAATTTACCTACAGGCTTGTGTACCCCCGGCCTAGTGCTGCATGTAGAGTTACATAAAACCTTGTTTAAATGTCAGTAGCTGTTTGGGTAAAGTAATATATCCACAGAGCTGTAGTAGTGTAGCTTCAACTCCCGTTTCACTGCCCAGCTTCCTACAGAGTGAGTGCCACTGCACAGCCTCTAAGCTCTCCAGTATCCATGCTCATTATAATTCTGCAGACAGCAGAACTTCCTTGCATATAGTGAGGATTAATGGGTGAAGGTGCAAACCTTAACATGCACTAATACTCACAGAGGGAATAAATAGCACAAAAGCTCATACTTGGGTGTGTGTGGCTGTTCACCAGTGACATGTGAAGTAACATTAGATGTTGTAACACCCAGGATAATATGCTGCGTGGCTAAATATTTATAAGGACCCAAAGGCGAGACCTATTGGCTATGCCAATGTTTGTTAATCATATTATTGCCTCAAGTAAATTCCTTATGCAGTGAAAATAAGTCATTCTCATCCCTTTGGTTATAAAGTCTAATCTTGATCGAAAGGCTTTTAAAAATTATCATCCTATCTCACTGCTCACCTCATCTGCGAAGAGGCTAGAAAAACATCTAAATAAAGAACTTATAAACTTCATCGAGACTCATTTGTTGCTGGATTCTTCCCAAACTGTATTCCACAGTGAACACCATGGAATTGGCACTTATCGCGGCAGCGGACGGCATAAGCATCTGTGATAGACAGAAGGGAGACTGCGGCCCTTATTAAGTTAGAACTGCACGCACAGTTCAATACAGTCCAACTCACTCATTTGGTGTCACATCTCTCGTGCTTAGGCATCTCTGGAAAGGCTATGAGTCTCTTTGGTTCTTCCTTTATGAAAGGTTGCAATCTGTCATGTGAGGTCATACCTCTTCTAAATCCATCTCTCTGTCATGTTGGGTCCCGCATCCCTCAGCCCAACGTTGTTTAATCTCTATGCATGCTCCTGGCCCAATGGATTTGTTCTTTAGGTCTTGATGAGTTTTTTTAAGCTGCCGACACACAAATTATAGTTAAAAACTACATGCAGGAGATCTAATGTTGAATGAAGGCGAATTGCCTTAAATTAAATGACTACAAAGCGGAGGGCTTGCGATTTGGCTCACAGTATTCTTTGTGATCTCTAGTGGCCTGATGCTTTAAATTCGCCCCCCTCTCCAGGTAACTTGGCCAAGAACTTGGGGGTAATGTTTGATAATGTATTGTCCTTCGGCTCTCCAATTAACAGTACTTTCTTATCTTGCTTCAACATTATCCGCTCTTTACTGAAGATCTTTTCTTACCTCCCTATCTCTTTACATAAAGAGTGGTTCTTGCTTTGATGTCCTCATATCAGGTCTATTGCAGCACACTTTATCTTAATGCTAAGCAATGCTCATTGAACAGGCTGCAAACAGTGCAGAACGCCACACCTAAGCTGATTTTGGACATCCTTAGGTTTATGCCCATTACTCAGGAGCTTAAGAAACTTCACTGCTTCCCAGTCAGAAAACGTGTCATGTTTAACACTCTCTACATCGCACATAGGGCGCTCCACAATCGCTGCCCTAAATTTTTTAGAGACATCTTCCACTGATATTCTCTTAGGAAGGAACTGAGCTCTTCTTCCAGTAAACTACTTGTAGTATCTTGAATTTGTTGCACCCGATGGGGCGGTAAATCTTTCTCTTATGCTACTGCCAAGCTTTCAAATACTCTGTCTTACTCTGATATCTCTTTAGACAATCATCTTTTGTTTAGGAAACTTAAAACCTGGCGCTTTAACCTTTAGCTTTACCATCTCTAGATCTCTTAGTCTATTTCATCGTTTGAGCTTTTGCACTTTTCAGCTCCCTGACGCCATCAAGCATGTGAGTGCTTTACAAATTTTATTTTGCTCTCATTCATTTCACTACACAGGGGCAAACAAACTAAAATAACACAAGACACTTCTTTCACACTCCTGCCTATTTAACCCTTGGCAGAGTTGGCATAGTGCCATTCCGTGGAGTTTCACGGAGTTATGAAAAAAACCTGTGGAACAGGATTCCACTTCCTGCTCCTAGCCGAGGGTCAATCTGGCCGGGAAGGGGGTCTCTCATGCCCGGACAGGCACCCAGATCCCCCCGGCCTGACTGGGTTGAGAAGCAGGGACCAGGCCCGGGGCCTGTGTTTCGGGCAGGGCCTGCCAAGGGTCAGTCTGCCCGGGACAGGGGTCCCTGGTGCCCGGGGAGGCTCTCCCCAGGCTCTCCCTGGCTGGGTTCAGAAGCGGGAACCGGTTCCGGAGCCTTGGGTCTGGCAGGCCCTGGGGTGCGGGAGCCCATGTTCTGTGGCCAGCTGAGGGTCTGGGTGCCCATTACAAGGGTCCAACGGGCCAAGGCAGACCTCCCCTGCTTCGCCTGCGTGTCAAGGTGCCTGCAGTCCCCAGGTCAGAGTTCCGTCGGGCCCCCCCTTGCAGTCCCGTGCACAAGACCCAGCTAAGAGCTCTGATGAGCCCCTGGGAAGCAGAGCCACAGAGTCCTGAAAGGGCAAACAGGAGCCCTCCCGTGAAGGTTTGGGCAGGCAGATTGGTGCCTTTTGGGCCCTACCATCTGGTCGCACCTTTCCCCTCGACTGTCTGGTTGTGCTCAATGCTTTCCAGATGGCCGGGCTGGCCTGGAAGTCCAGATGAGGGCTCACCCGCCTCCCCGAGCCCACCCAGGGCTCCAGGAGGTTGGGTGCCCCTGTGCCCTGGGTCCCCTTCATCACTCGGTGCGCACGTGTTACCAGAAAGAGGGGTAGCTTTCTTCCGGATTACTAGGGACAGGGTATGCCGGAATTGGTCCCGGGCTGGCGGTTCTCAGCTGGGGACCAGATGTGCTGGGACTGGGTACCCCTTCCCCCCTGTCCGGGGCTCAATCCTCTGGCCTGCCATGTGGCAAAGTGCCTGTGACTAGCTCCATCAGGCCCGGGCGTTCCTCCCTTGGGTGTCTGGGCCCGAGGGCTGTCCCCACACTGGGCTCCATCCTTCACTCTACCATGGGCCTGTTGGGCGTTCCCCAGCTCGGTTTGGTTTCAGGAGCTCCGTTGGGGCCCTTGGTGCCCCTGGGGTGGAGGGTGCCCTCCCCACCCCGGGCTCCGTCCTCGGGCCTGCAATGTGGCAGGCACCTGGGATACGGACCTTGAGGAGACCTCCCCTGCTCGTGCCAGCCCAAGACCTCCGGACAGGCTTAGGGGACCAGGCTCTGTCCCCCTGCTCTGCCATGGTCCTAGGATGGGGGTCCTTCGGGCCCGAGCAGGCCTCCCTCCTGCTTTGCCCACCTGTCAAGGTCCCTGGGGGACTCCTGGTTGGAGGTCTGTTGGGGATCCCAGTCTGCCGCCCCGGGCCCGAGGCCCAGCCGGGGTCTCCAAGCTCCCGGGATGAAGACCCCCCAAGCCCTCCGAAGGGCAGGCGGGAGCCCTACTGCGAAGGCTCGGGGGGGCAGATAGGGGTCCTAAGGGCCCAGCCATCTGGTTGTGCCTTCCCCCCTCGGCCATCTGGTCATGCCCAGTGCTTTCCAATGGGGCGACCAGATGGCCAGGATGCCCTGGAATTCCCGATGAGAGCTCATTTGCCTCCCCAATCCCAGCCAGGGCTCCAGGAGGCCGGGCACATACGCACTTTGGGTTGTCTCAGTCTCGCGGTGCGCAACGGTTACCAGAAAGGGGTGTATCCTTCCTCCTGATTACTAAGGACAGGGTACTACAAAACCCCTCTTAGCCGAGCAGTCCCCAGCCGGAAGCTGGCAGCCGGACGTGTCAGGACACCCCCCCAGCCTGGGGCTCTGTCCCCCGGCCTAACATGTTGTGCCCAGTATGGAAGCCCATGGGCCTGGGGAGGCCTCACCTCTGCCAGGGAACCTCAATGGGATCCAGGGGCCCCAAGCTCAGTCTCCTGGCCTACCACTCCGCCAGCAGCCCAAGACGAGTTTCCGCTGGGCCCGGGGAGCGTACCCCTGCTTGATTGGGTACAGGAGCTCCAGCCGGGACCCTGGGGAGGGCAGCCTTCCCTCCCTGGGCTCCGTCCTCAGTCCTGCCATGTGGCATGGTGCCCGATATGGGGTCGCGTGGGCTTAGGGAGGCTTCCCCTGCACCTCTGGGCCCGGGAGACCGCTGGGGTCCAGGGCCCTCGCTGGGCCCTTGGTCGGGTGCTACAGCCCTGGGCCCCACCCTCCAGCCTGTCGCTCTGCCAAAGGCCCAAGATGGGGTTCCCTCTTGCCCAGGGAACCCCCCCTTGCTTGGCTGGGGTCAGGAGCTCTGTCCAGGTCTCCTGAGGGTCCCCTGGAAGGTGGTCCCTCCACCCCGGGCTCTGTCCTCGGGTCTGCTGCATGGCAGGGTCCCCAGGATGGAGTCCCATGGGCCTGGTGAGGCTTCCCCTGGGCTTCTTGGCCCCGGAGCCCCAGCTGGGTCCAGGGGCCCCATCGGGCCCCAGGTCGGTTACTCCAGCCCTAGGCCCTGTCACCAGGCCTGCCGCTATGTCAAAGGCCCGGGACGGGGTTCTGTCGTGTCTGGGGAACCTCCCCTGCTTGGCTGGGTTCAGGAGCTCCGTCTGCGGCACCTGAGGGCCAGAGGAGGGCGGCCTCTCAACCTTGGGCTCAGGCCTCGGACCTGCCATGTGGCAGGGTGCCCGGGACGGGGTCCCGCAGGCCCGGGGAGGACACCCTGTGCCTCTGAGTCTGGGAGCCCCAGCTAGGTCCAGGGGCCCCTCCGGGCCAAGGGACAGATGCTCCAGCCCTGGGCCCCGTTCCCCGGCCTGCCGCTAGGCCAAAGGCCTGAGATGGGGTTCTGTAGTGCCTGGGGAGGCCCCCTCACTTGGCTGGGTTCAGGAGCTCTGTCCCGGGCCCCCGAGGTCCCTGGGGAGGGTGGCCTTCCCACCCTGGACTCTGCGCTTGCACCTGCAGTGTGGTAGGGTGCCTGGGACGAGGTCCCCCAGGCTCGAGAGGCTACCCGGTATCTCTGGACCTGGGAGGCCTGGCTTGTTCCAGGAGCCCGCTGGGCCTCGGGTCAGTTGCTCTAGCCCTGGTCCCCATCCCCCGGCCTGCCTCTATGCCAAAGGCTCAAGACGGGGTTCCGTATGCCAGGGGATCCCCTCATGCTTGGCTGGGTCCAAAAGCTCCGTCCAGGGCCCCTGAGGGCCTCGGGGAGGGCGGCCTCCCCACCCAGGCTCAGTCCTCGGGCATGCAGAGTGACAGGGTGGATTATTTTTTCCAGCTATTGGCACGCTGTGCTAAAGTTTCCTTAGGTTCGTATGAAATTTTGTATTTGCATAGATCTTAAAAAAATGCTCTTCTGTCTCTTACACTATCCACTCAACTCATGCTCCTTAACCGCTTCGCCGCAGTGCAAATTCCGCTGTGGTGTGGCGGAATTTGAAGCATGAGCAGAACACAAGCACAACGCACACCCCCACCATTGCATCGGGCGGACGGGGGCCGTCCAACCCATCAAAGAAGTTAATTGAGATGTTATTGTGAATTGCTGAATTTCTGTTCTCTTGTGTGATGGTTCTAATTCAATACTGTACCTTTGTTTGACCATTACATGTGCTTTCAAAGCAAATAGATAAAAACAAAATAATAGAGAAACTGAGTTTGCATTATTGATTATTGTAAATAATGAGACATATGCATAGTTGTATATAGTGTGGTTTGTATAAATATTCACTTTGTTCTAGGTCCTCATGAGGGGGATATTCATCTAAATCTTTTGCCAAATCCCTGTCAACTCTCAGTTCGGGCAGAGGACCTAATGTTGAAATGGGTCAAAATGAGTCTAATGTAATAGAGATTTTAGACTGATAAGCAATATTACACTCTGCCTTAGTTAGCCAACCCACCCTTTTAAGCTGTGCACCGCGCAATCACCTCCTTAAAAGTATAAGGGACAGTGCCCTGACTAGTAAAGCTTCTTTTTTAACCTTTTTCAAGCTACCAAGGGCAGCCATAGAACCAACCATTAGGGGCCTCTGCACTCCAGAGGAAAAGCATAGAGCTCCAGCTACGAGTGCTTTAACAAAAATGGGAAGATCTCCTGGGGTTTTGTTTCTGGGGGGATCCTGCACTCACTAAAAATATATGTTTTAAAAGCCCTCAGGACATTGTGGGACGCTCCTTGCGAAGAGCTGTGAATAAGAAATGATCGGCTCCTGACACTCATGTATTGCTCTTTTATAAAATGTTTTATTTATATTTTAGATGTCCTGGTGCCCCCCACGAGATACCCAGATCTTAATTTGTTGTTTGGGGGCCCCACCGATTTCCTGCAAGCAGCCTCCTGAGCCACCAACAATGTTTTTTTATTAATTTATCTGAGGTGCCCCCTGTGCCCACCCAGGGCACCCCACACCATTATTTTTGTATTGGTCTGAGAGAGGAGTCCAATAGAGGGAGCCTACCTAAAATCAGTGGGGTGCCCCGATACCACACAAGGCACCCAACAACATCTCCCATGTTGGGGGCTGAAGGGCGGGTGTATGGCCCTCGCAACCCTGCTGGCTCCCCTACTTGCACCCTTCGTGGGGCTATGTGAGACTCTAGGCGACAAGCACTCGGTGGGCACCCTGAAGTCAACGAAAGGGAGCAACGCCATTCTGGGGTCATTCTGAAGGTGATTCACAACATATCACAAGGCACAGAGGCTCCCTCCTCCCCCTGACCCCTCTCAGTGAATACAACTCTTCTCATCGGAGCCCACAACTGGTGCCCCTCTGCGCCTGACTCCAAAATGGCGGTTTTACCAGAAATGCCGGGACACAATTTGGCTGGGATCATTCAAAAAAAAGGTGCAGGCGAGATCCGCCTGCCGCAAGCCGAGGGGCTGGCCTCTGGCTGCTGACCTGAACGAGGTACACAGACCTCCGGTCGCTGAACTGAAGGAGGTGCAGGTGAGTTACTCCCTGAAATAAAACCAGGAGACAACCTCTTGCCCTGGGTCCCTCTACTAGATACTTTTAGAGTAAACCGGACCTCCCCCCTTCGTCAAGGCTCTCTCCTCCTGTCCCGAATTAGTTACGTAGAGAACACCTTCCACAGTGACTACTCATCGTCTGCAGAGAGACTGCAGCCCCACGTCATAGCTAGCACCTGACCCAGTTAACACTCTACCCTCGGAGCTTCCGCAGCCCCACTGACGAATCGCTGTAGGGGGGAAGCACACCTCGACCCCTAAGCGCACTGGTCATCACCATTATTCCAATCTCCTGCAGACTCTAAGTTGACCCAAGATCCCCCATTCCCTATTTTCCCTTTATCTCCTAGATCGCGTCTCACCTGCAGACTCTAAGCAGATGCAAGATCCCCCATTCCTCATCTCCTCTTGATTTCCCAGCAGACTCTGAGTTACTTCTGACCTTCTCCCTGTGAACAGAGGCATCCCCCAAGGATCCGTTCTCTCCCCACAATTGTTCAACATATACATGGTACCCCTCACCTCCATTCTGAATAAAGCCAACATCCCCTTCCATCTATACGCGGATGACACCCAGATATACCTGGAATCCTCCTCCCTCAACGACATTCTAAGACTCAATAATACTCTCAAAGAAGTCCAAGAGTGGCTATCAGCGAACCACCTTAAACTCAATCAAGGAAAAAATGAGATCCTCCTCATCTCCAACAAGGAAGAAAACCTGCAAATGACGGTGTGGCTGAAAGCCATTGATACTCTCAATGTGAATCTCACCCTGACAAACTCGGTGAAATCACTGGGATCACCCTGGACCACAAACTATCCATGACTAACCACATCAAGAACTCTGCTAAGAGCGCCTTCTTCAATCTGAAGCTACTCTACAAAATCAAACCCTACATTCCACATACGGATCTCAAACAAGCCACTAAATCCCTGGTGTTATCCAGACTGGATTATGCGAACGCGATCCTCTCTCCCACTTAGCACCCTTAAAAACCACCCTCAATGCAGTGGCTAGAATGGTCTCACGGGTAAAAAAATGTGATCACATTTCTCCCACACTCAGAGAACTAAAATGGCTCCCAGTGGAAATGCGGGCGAGCTTCAGAACTTCCTGCCTGACACACAAAGCCTTGCACACAGGGAAACCAGAATACCTAGCCTCTAAACTCAAGAAAGCCGGTCAATCTAGAAGTCTCAGAAGCTCCAACTCACTCCTTCTCATCCCCCTGAAAACACGCAAACAGAAAACGGCAATCCGCTCCTTTGCAGGGAATGCTCCAAAAATCTGGAACGCCATCCCTGTGGATATCAGAACTATTCCTTCCTTTCTAAAGTTCAAAATCCGCCTAAAAGCCCTCTACCTCAACCGTGCCTTCCCAAACCCAATTACGTAACTCTCAAGCTCTAACATGGCAGCCTTCAGACCGCACGCACCCGCAACCTACCTCATCCCCTCTATCCTGAGGAGAAGTGTGGCTCAATGATTAAAGCAGCAGACCCTGATGCAGAGGTCTAGCCCGGGACCAGGGTTCAATTCCCCGCCTCGGCGGGTCTTGGGCCCAAAATTCCACAGACCTGATAATTCTCGCCTCGGTGCCTATTCCAATCATGGAGTTCCACTCTGCAACTCTGGGCAATAGCTTGCTTTATCTCCACAACGACCCCCACAATGCTAAGGATGCCTGGCCTCCACCTTGGGGGTGCCCAGGAGTGGACGCCTCACAGGGAAAGCCAGGATGGGTTCCACAGCGGTATTCGTACAAGGGCCTTGAGACCCTTGCAGGTGAGTAGTGCGGTATACAAGTATCAATTTACATTTACATCCTCCCCATCACATGGGGTCTACACCACCAGGCGAATCTCTCAGGATAATATTTTGCCGAGTCAGCAAGAATTCTCCTTGACCGTTCTACCTAAATGAGGACCTCCGATCCCCTGAACTCTACTCCTCAGCGTCACACTATCATCGTCTGTGGATTATCTGAACGCTTATCTTTGTGTGTATTTTACTTGTTGACTCTGTATTTGACTTCTAAGTATCCTGATGTGAAGCGCTCTGATACCCTCGGGTCTGGCAAGCGCTATAGAAAACTCCTAAAATAAAAAAATAAGGATAAGGGGGAGCAATTCTGTGTTTTCCATGGCCAATAACACAGACAGGGAAATAGTGTTGCTCTTTCACCTGGCAGGATCAGATTTCTGGTCCGCTGCAAGGGTGCACCTTATACTTCCCTGCCTGAACTCTCGGCAGGGAAAAGACGGTGTCCTAGGGCTTGGGGTCCATGGGACACTGCCCTTGATTCAGCTGTCGGAAATGGAGTCCACCAGTCTGAAGCATGGCACAAATAAAGGGGGCCGCACCACCCCCATGCTGAATATTCCAGCCCCTGGGAATGAGGTCCTAGAGGCTTGGGAAGGGCATCGTGCACCCCCCCTCACTTATAAAACACTGGCGATTGGGTATGAGGTCCCTGGGGCCTAATCAATGCCCCCTCTACTTAACACTATGATTTGCTGCCCACCCACTAAGTCCTGTCTCACCCCGGATGGATTGTATAAAAAAGAGGTGAGGACACAACACATTGAAAAAAACATCATGTCAGAATCTGCAGATCAGCAGTGCTGTTTAAATAAAAGGCAGATTTTGGCATGAGGCAACCCTCCCAACAGTCCTAAGATTGCTACTACCTTTTCTTTGATAGGGTGGCAGCCAATTAAATCTCATCTTGAGATCTGTCGGCTCCATGGCTCTGACGTACGGAAACCTTAATTTATGTAATACTATTGAAAAGATTTGCAAAAAATCACAAAAATCATGCTTTTTGGACAACCAAGATCTTGCTTCCTGCCAGATTTGGTGTAATTCCTTCAAGCCATGGAAAACATTAATGGTGGAAATTCTGTTTTGGGACCCCATCCCTTTTTGGCAGCCGTTGCTTGATGCACCACCCCAAAACTTTCCAGGAAGGAGCCAATATGGAAGAGAATTTGTCTTTGAAAGTTTTGTGAAAATTCATAATATCTTGCACCAATTTTATTAGGGAAACAAATACTGCTTTTCCTATGGAAACGTGGTCCTAACTGTAACTTCATGGGGCCCTTTTATAGAACTTGCCCAGTGGGGGTCTCAACAGTCATGGGTGCCTGCTTTGTCCACTCCGGGGCACTTTGGTATTTGTTAGAACCAGAGGTCTCTGGTTGGCACAGGTATGCACTTGTGACAAGCAAGGACCCTCAGCTCCACGTCAGGGCAAGGGAACTACTCCTTTGAATAACCCCTGCTCACCCTCTACGTAGTGTAGCGCGAGCAGACAAGGCTAATCCTCAGGGCGATAGTAAGTTAAGCGTTCATGATCACACACAGTAAACCCACTGCCCCACCACAAATGGACACCAGTCGTATGGTTGTATCAAAAATGCGTATACTTTATATAGAAGATAGATTCAAGCAGGATTATCACAAGACCAGAATAACGTTTAGCAAATTGAGGTCACCAGATTACAATAGGCAAACTTAGTCTTTCAATGTTCGTTTTTTAGCAAGGTACGATGACAGGGAAATAAGAACGTTGCGGACCCTGGATCCGATATGAACTCAAGACGGAGTTCAAGTGTACCTTGCTGGTGGAAGTCCGCGGCGTTTTAGGCGTGGCTACTTGTGAGGGCGGACCCCGAACGAGGCCAACGGTTCTCTAGAGGATCTCTCCGGCTCAATCCCCCTCGAGGAGCGAGGTGAAGGAGCTAGGCTGTGGAGGGTTGCGGCGATCCGGGATCGGTGCAGCTCACGGGGCGAGGCGCCGTTGAGGTCTGCGGGGCATACTACTTCTTAGCATGACTCATGGATCTGTAAGGGGCGTCAAGTTCTCAGGCAGACGGGTGCAGCACCAGGCTTTCGGTACCACGGTACGGGAAGGCTTTTCTTGAGGTGCGGCACGAGCCTTGGTATGCAGGAGCGCAAAGCGAAACAGTCGGGTACATTACGATGTACGGACCGTCCAAGTCTATGAGATGCTCTCCGTGCAGATTCCGGCTGGAGAAGATGAGAAGTGCGAAGCTCGCTCCGTAAGCGGCGAGGTGACAGGAGCTTCTCTTGGTCCTTCTAGTCAGGCAGAGGTCCGTCGTGTTCAAAACTGGATCTGATTTGTAAGGAGCCGAGCTCCTATATTTATACTTCATTTCTTTTGTCTTTGCAGGCCAGGGGGCCTGAGCCTGGTTCAACCCGGTTCTGAAGTACTTTGTTGACAGGACGCTGCCGTCTTCTTTCGGGGTGCAGGGCAGAGACATCAGACGCTCCGCAGGAGGTGGACCAGCATTGTGGTGGTGGAGCACAACCCTATTCAGAGTAAAGGACTACTCTGCCCACCCATCCTGGTGTAAGCACCCCATTCACCACCTGGAGCACCCGACTATCCCCGGGAATCTCCCAGCCCTGTCACTCACACAAACCCAGACAGCAGATACACATCCTGGCAGAGGCGGCCTGAACAGTTAGGCGAGCAAAGGCTAACTTTCTAAAAGTAGCATTTGCAAACACAGGATATTAAAATAAACCTTACTAAAGGAAGTATTTTATTATTCTGAGTTCAGGCATACTAAACTCGACCTGCTACCATGTTCCCTGAGCCTGCCGGGACTATAGCGTGTAATAGCTCCATCAGCTTATCTGGCCTAAGAGAACCGGTAGCCCTTCAATAGTGAAGAACGAGAGAGGCGGTAATTCACTACTAGGACATGCCACACTCTAGGCCTGTCCTACCTTATGCTTACAATGCACCCTGCCCGTAGGCCTACCATAGGGGTGACTGATATGAAGGAGAGTGAAGGTTCTGGGACTGGCAAGTGTGGGCACCTGCACAGCCAGCGTGACTGTACGGGACTGTGCGCGGGGTCAGCAATGGCGGACCCAAGACATATCTTGCGAGGCTGCTTCTGTGGGTGGCGCAACCAGTGCTGCAGGCCCACTAGCAGCATTTGTATCTACAAACCCCGGCACGCCTCGTGCACTTTACTGGGGGCTGACAGTAAACCAAATAATCCAATCGTGGAAATCAATTACACATACACTTTACATTGGGAGCACTTGCACCGCGGCACGGATCGGCCATGGCGCAGTGCCCTGAGCATCGAACACCAGCAAAACATCTAAGGCACATCAGCAAAAAGTGGAAGGGAGACTCACGCCAAGGTGCCAGGTCTAACAGTATTACAGAAGGGGCTGCGGATACTTGTGCGGCCCCTTCTGTAATACAGAAAGCGATGGTGCACATGTAGTGCAAGCACTATCTCAAGAGGGCATTCCCTCATTTGCTTAGGGGAGTGGCCACTTGCAAATGAGGGAATCTCCTTGCCTTTGCGCGCACGCTGTATTATAGAAACGGGCGCCTTGAGGCAAAGAAGCTATCAGGAGGTGTACTTGCGATGGGCCACAAAAGGTGACTCACTGTCAGTGCGCCCCCTGATGGCAGCCCTCTGGTGGGATCCAAGGGGGTCCTGTGGAACTCCCAGACGTCCCCTTACAGGCGGGGAAAGTCGCTCACTGCTCCCCCATTCAAGGGGATATTTCACCCCTCTTATAAGTGCAGGCAGGTTGCCACCTGCACAGTGAAACACAGAGATGCTACTTCAAAGCTGCTCCGTAGTTCTCTTGAATGTTATGTAGTAGATCTGACTCACCAGAGAAGATAAAATATGACTGTTAGAAATTGGATTTCTGGTTGGCTAAGGCTTGCGCCAAAGCCAGGCTGAAACCACCACTCTAGTCAGGGCAAGAGTGTCACACGCCAAGATAACCTCTGCTCACCCCCTTGGTAGCTTGGTACGAGCAGACAGGCTTATCCTGGAGGCGATGTGTAAAGCGCTTGCACGAGCACCCAGCAACAACACCCATGGCCCACCACAAAGGAAACTCCACACAAGGTTATATATATAAATAGCCTTTGTATTATATCAAACACATTAGATAATAAACACACACTGTACAATGTGCCATAGGCACGGGCAGAATTTACAGGGGATTATGTACATGGGACAGTGCCACATGGACCACTGTCAGGAATAAGCACTTTTAGAACTAGCAATTGGTAGAATTAGCACTTTGTGGAAATAATACTTAGTAGAAATAGCACTTTTAGAACATAGCACATATAGTAACTGTAGCACCAAATAACAAATGTAGCACATAACCAATAATCACTGGTAAAAGGTAAGTACCACCTACGCAATCCTAACCACCTTAGGAAAATATCACGCAGGGAACCATGAACTCACTAGTATAACTCTACCAGGTAAAACAACCGCCTAGGCATAAAAATACATTTAGAGGTATAGGCCAAAAAGCATTGCATAAATCACATTAGGCAAGTGATCACATATTTGTGCCAAAAAGCACATAGAACTGACGAACTGACCCCAGGCCAACCTGGCCTCTCAGGGGCTAAAGCGCCCAGTGTCCAACAAAGTCAGGGCAGGTTGCGCAGGCAGCCAAAGAAGATTCACAAGGGCCTAAACGTAGCAGCTGCCCACTAAGTGTTGGGCAGCTGGAGAACTGAGCCTGGCACCAGCGTGCCTCATGGCTCTCCTGTGGGCTCAATGAAACACAGGGCCATTAGGAGCCTTGTGGGCTCTCAGCAATAAAATGCCCCCAATCACATGGGAGTCCCGCTCTATGAACTCGGGAAAACAACGCCCCTCTTGGAGCCTTGTGGCTCTGAACAACACAATGCGGCCAAATGTGGGAGCCTCGTGGGCTCTGAAGATCGATGTGCCTGGGAGCCTCGTGGGCTCTAATTACAACAATGCGCCCGTCGCTGGAGTCCCCCCTCTGGGTACTTGGAAGACAATGGCCCTCAGATGTGGGCTCTTAATTAAAAAATCCCCCCAGAGCATTCTAGGCTCTAAGATAACAGTGCCCCCGTCGTTGGAGCTTCTCAGGCTCGAAATGCCTTAATGCCCCCAGGTCACGTTGTAGCCTTGTGGGAGCCTCACAGGCTCTAACTAAACACATGCCCCCAGCCGTTGAAGTCCCTCCTCGGGGGACTCGGATTCAATAAATGCCCCCAGGACGTTGGAGTCCTGAAACAAACTGTGCCCCTAGACGTCAGAGCGGCCCACTATCAAGGAACCAGCCCGAACCACACTGAGAACCCTCCTTACCGGTCTCCTGTCTTGAGCATCCTGGGATACTGTTCCGGTCCTGTTCGGGAGGTCGGTGAGGCTCTGCTTGGCTTCCCCAGATTAGGGGATGCGGAAGGAGGAATCGGCCAGTCCCGCCCTCGTCCGGGCGTCTTGTGCCTGGCTTCATGTTTCTTGCTACTGAGGGCGCCAATGGCAGCGCGGCCCTTGATAGGGAGGTGGGCATAGCGCCTCCTAGGCAATCTCCGGGCCGGGGGTGGTGATTTTAACACGGCAAAAGATGAGGGGTGGGCTCTCTCAAATTAACCCATACAGCGGGGTAACACCCGCTAAAAGTGCACAAATCTAGGGCAGACACAAGATCAAGTCACAGGGTGGGCACCTGCGCAATAAAATCACTATCATCCTGTTAGGGGGATCCCTACGCTGGGGAATCCCTTGAGACAGGGAAGGGCAGCTCGGGGCTGCAGGCTGAAAATAGAAGTGCTCCCCAGCACTCAGGGCATAGCGCTCCCCGGGCGCTTCAGGTCAAAGTTCAGCTACAAGGTCCTTAAGAAGAGAAAGGCAGGGGGGCAAAGGCTGGGCCCAGGGGCCAGCTCACAGGGCCCTTGAGGCAGGAAGGCAGTCCCAGTAGCGGTCCTCCTGGCGCCCAGCAGCAGCAGGCCCCCCTCAGCTTAGGATCAGGAACAGAGAACCTTTTGTAAGGGGTCACAGCCTCCTTTTATACACATTAATCCTTTGTCTGTGTCTGCAGGGTGGGGGGAAAACCAGTCGCAGCTGGTTTTGGAGCACTCTGGTGTGTTCAGCCCCTCTCACCATTCACCAGTCACGATAGGGTCATCAGTTGCATCACAGGGGGCGGAGCCAGCATTGTGTGGGGAAAGCCCAGCCCTATTCAGGTCCCAGGTGCACTCCTCCCCCTCAAATTAATCATGCATATCTCTCCACTCACCACCGGGGCAGACCCATCCTGACTCCTGGAGCCAGGCTCACCAGCCAGCTCCAGCCAATCACAAGCCAGACACCCAATTCACATAATTTACACAAACATGCCAAGTTCTATAGATTTGGCACTTCCACACTAGGTACAATAACGCCGCACACATCATCACACAGCATTTAATCACACGAGTCTGCACATACCAAACTCGCACCTGCACTCCCCACGCATCAGGAACTACCAGGGACACATACATTCCCCATGCATTCCTATGGGAGGGCAGGCCAACCTCAATACATGCACGCACTTTACCCTGGGACACAGTGGTAAAGTGCGGAAACGCCAAAATTCACTAACACCAGGTCACCATTAAAAGCAAAAAGTTCAGTGGTGAACCTGCCAGAAGGGCCAAGTCCAACACAACCCCCTTCCAGCCAAAACACAGGGTAGACCAATCACCACCGTGATGGGCTTCCTCGCTTTGGGCGATAGAACACGCACGCGGGCCCGCCGCTGCCGGGACACCCTCCTGTTCTGCGCCACGGTGAACCCATGGGATTCCTTCTAAAAGCACTGCCTGGAACAACTGGGCTACCCCACTTGTACTCCCAAGCTGTCCGTGGCCAGGACCAGGCCCGATGCCACCCAGGTGCCACTGGCCCTTGCCTATTCACAGAGTGGGGGGTAGTAACCTCTGGTACATAGTAGCCATTCTCCACTCTTCCTGTCTGCAGGACAGGGCTAGACTGCCACTGGTTCTCCAGCCTAGGGTCTACACCCTCAGGCAGACCAGGAGTCACAGGGGAGGCTCTCCTCCCTCTACCTCTCCTTTTAGGGTCCCTCCTCCTGCGAGAGGTACCCTTAGAACACCACTCTCCCAACTTGAGGGTTAACCCCTCAGGTTGCACCGGGGTCAGAGGTGGGCTCCCCCATCCTCTATACCTCCTTCCAGAGTTCTGCACCCTCCCAACTGGAGTGGTACCCCTGGAAGATGAACCAGTCAAGACGGTAGTTACAGACTTCCTACCCTTCAGGGGTCAGGCTGATCCTTAACCTGGCCTCCTAACCTCTGGTCTAAAATCTTTGGTGGAATAATTGCCTGGCACTTACGGACTTCTGGGGACTTACACACCATCCTCCTGAGGCTAACACATGACCCATATGTTGTGTGACCGTCTGTCCGGCGCAGATCTCCCGTCCCCTGTCCACCTGGCAGTGCGTGAAGATCCCCCAGAACAGAAGTGGTGTCACCATGGTCACTCCAAGGGAACGTAGCCCAACTAGCTAGTCCCTAACCCACTGGTTCTTCCCCTGGGGAACACATCCCCCATTCACTCCTCACTTCGGACTTCTGCGCCCTCCTAACTGGAGTGGCACTGCCGAACAGTAGAACCACTGGAGCACTATTTACAGAGACTCCAGGTTCTCTAGACACTAGGAGATCCTCCTCAAAGAGACTAACAGGACAGCCTAGGTCCCCAACCTGGTGTTCCCTTAAGAAACCATCCAGGTTCTGACACTGGGTTTCGGGCGCCTGGGAACACTCAGTCCAACACTCACTCCTACTCCACTGAGACAAGACTTGAGCCCCTACACCCCTCTCGCTACACTGGGACCTAGCTGGGGTACTCTGAACCTCTTCCACCACGCTGAGCTGGAAGACACCTGAACCACTACTTTTGGGAGCACTCACAAATTACTTTTCAGAACCTCTGGCACTTTCCAAGCGGTCTGCTTCCTTTGCAATGTTCCATGGACAAAAGTAGTCACACCTCAACAAGTGTTAGCGCAACTCCAGCACAAATCAATTGAGCAGGTGCTCTCTGATAACCAGGTTGAGCAGTCCATCAAAATCAGGTTCCTCGTGAACCTCTATCCAATCAAGCAGTGTATCACGACAATCATCCGCAAAATCCCCACAATCCTGGTGAGGCAGACTCCTACTGCCCCTGAAGTTCAACCTGTACTTGTCCTCTCGGGAACGAGGTACCATTCTTTGGGGACTGGGAATGGGACTTTCTGCACTGAACTTGATATTGCTGCCACCACTGGACTCAACCCTCCCTGGGGAGTCCAGAAAACTACAACTGCGCTCATGGGACAATCTACCTTCCAGAGCTAATTTCTCCCTGGCAAAGGGCCTCTCAGCCTCTGCCATCCTCTCCTGCACACCCAGCTGCACTATCTCCTTGGCATGCTCTAACCAGAGCTTCTCCAAAGCCAGCTGGTGCTCCCTGTCTTACCTCCTATGTACCCACTCCTCTGGGGACAGGGACCGGGAAAGGGATGAGGCGCTGCCTCGAACACTGGACCAAGCAAGGGGCTCCCTATCTATGGAGTCTTCACTATCTCCTGGCGCCCATGTACTGTCATATTCTTCCTCTTCTTCAGACTCTTCAGGTCTCCCCACAGACCCACCACCCTCATGGTGTGGGGCCCAGGCCCTGTCTTCCTCACTGCGCTCACGTTCCCATTCATCCTTCTACCACAGGATCAGGTTGTCCCTCAGTTTTGGACGGGGTGTCTGGCCCATTCACTGCTAGAACTCTACCAACTCATCCACACTGTATCGAAACAGCCCACAGAAATTAAAAGCAGTCTCCATCTTGGCAGGACGCTCAGGGGCACGTGCAACACAGGGGACCTAACAGTCTGAGTTGAAGCAAGAGTACACAATCTAAAAATGACACTCTTAGGAGCAGAAATAATGGAACTTCAAAAAACAATAATCCCCAAAATGTGATTATCTAAAATGCAGAGTTTTGTGGTGCAGCCAGTTGCTGCTGCAGTACAGCGCATACACAAGTCCTATCCTCACCGCTGATCACCAATGTTAGAAATGGGATTTCTGGTTTGCTAAGGCTTGTGCCAAAGCCAGGCAGAAACCACCACTCTAGTCAGGGCAAGGGAGTCACACGCCAAGATTACCTCTGCTCACCCCCTTGGTAGCTTGGCACGAGCAGACAGGCTTATCCCGGAGGCGATGTGTAAAGCGCTTGCGCGTGCACCCAGCAACAACACCCAAGGCCCACCACAAAGGAAACTCCACGCAAGGTTATATATATAAATAGCCTTTGAATTATACCAAGCACATTAGATAATAAACACACACTTTACAATGTGCCATAGGCACAGGCAGAATTTACAGGGGATTATGTACATGGGACAGGGCCACATGGACAACTGTCAGGAATAAGCAGTTTTAGAACTAGCACTTGGTAGAATTAGCACTTTGTAGAAATATTACTTCGTAGAAAAAGCACTTTTAGAACATAGCACATATAGTAACTGTAGTACCAAATAACAAATGTAGCACATAACCAATAATCACTGGTAAAAGGTAAGTACCACATACGCAATCCTAACCACCTTAGGAAAATATCACGCAGGGAACCATGAACTCACTAGTATAACTCTACCAGGTAAAACAACCGCCTAGGCATAAAAATACATTTAGAGGTATAGGCCAAAAAGCATTGCATAAATCACATTAGGCAAGTGATCACATATTTGTGCCAAAAAGCACATAGAGCTGACCCCAGGCCAACCTGGCCTCTTAGGGACTGAAACGGCCAGTGTCCAACAAAGTCAGGGCAGGCTGCGCAGTTCACAAGGGCCTAAACGTAGCAGCTGCCCACTAAGTGTTGGGCAGCTGGAGAACTGAGCCTGGCACCAGAGTGCCTCCTGGCTCTCCTGTGGGGCTCAATGAAACACAGGGCCATTAGGAGCCTTGTGGGCTCTCAGTAATAAAATGCCCCCAATCACGTGGGAGTCCCGCTCTATGAACTCGGGAAAACAATGCCCTTCTTGGAGCCTTGTGGCTCTGAACAACACAATGCGGCCAAATATGGGAGCCTCGTGGGCTCTGAAGATCGATGTGCCTGGGAGCCTCATGGGCTCTAATTACAACAATGCGCCCCTCGCTGGAGTCCCCCCTCTGGGTACTTGGAAGACAATGGCCCTCAGACGTGGGCTCTTATTTAAAAAAAAAACCCGGAGCATTCGAGGCTCTAAGATAACAGTGCCCCCGTCGTTGGAGCTTCTCAGGCTCGAAATGCCTTAATGCCCCCAGGTCACATTGTAGCCTTGTGGGAGCCTCACAGGCTCTAACTAAACACATGCCCCCAGCCGTTGGAGTCCCTCCTCGGGGGACTCGGATTCAATAAATGCCCCCAAGGACGTTGGAGTCCTGAAACAAACTGTGCTCCTAGACGTCAGAGCGGCCCACTATCAAGGAACCAGCCCGAACCACACCGAGACCCCTCCTTACCGATCTCCTGTCTTGAGCATCCTGGGCTGCTGTTCTGGTCCTGTTCGGGAGGTCGGTGAGGCGCTGCTTGGCTTCCCCAGACTAGGGGAAGCGGAAGGAGGAATCGGCCGGTCCCGCCCTCGTCCGGGCGTCTTGTGCCTGGCTTCATGTTTCCTGCGACTGAGGGCGCCAATGGCAGCGCGGCCCTTGGTAGGGAGGTGGGCATAGCGCCTCCTAGGCGATCTCCGGGCCGGGGGTGGTATTTTTAACACAGCAAAAGATGAGGGGTGGGCTCTCTCAAATTAACCCATACAGCGGGGTAACACCCGCTAGAAGTGCACAAATCTAGGACAGGCACAAGATCAAGTCACAGGGTGGGCACCTGCGCAATAAAATCACTATCATCCTGTTAGGGGGATCCCTACGCTGGGGAATCCCTTGAGACAGGGAAGGGCAGCTCGGGGCTGCAGGCTGAAAATAGAAGTGCTCCCCAGCACTCAGGACATAGCGCTCCCCGGGCGCTTCAGGTCAAAGTTCAGCTACAAGGTCCTTAAGAAGAGAAAGGCAGAGGGGCAAAGGCTGGGCCCAGGGGCCAGCTCACAGGGCCCTCCAGGCAGGAAGGCAGTCCCAGTAGCGGTCCTCCTGGCGCCCAGCAGCAGCAGGCCCCCCTCATATTAGGATCAGGAACAGAGAACCTTTTGTAAGGGGTCACAGCCCCCTTTTATACACATTAATCATTTGTCTGTGTCTGCAGGGTGGGGGGAAAACCAGTCACAGCTGGTTTTGGAGCACTCTGGTGTGCTCAGCGCCTCTCACCATTCACTAGTCACGATAGGGTCATCAGTTGCATCACAGGGAGTGGAGCCAGCATTGTGTCGAGAAAGCACAGCCCTATTCAGGTCCCAGGTGCACTCCTCCCTCACATTAATCATGCAGATCTCTCCACTCACCACCGGGGCAGACCCATCCTGACTCCTGGAGCCAGGCTCACTAGCCAGCTCCAGCCAATCACAAGCCAGACAGCCAATTCACATATTTTACACAGCCATGCCAACTTCTAGAAGTGGCACTTGTAATAATTCACATTTGTAAAGCGCAAACCATCACCCGTTAGGGTCTCTAGGCGCTGGGGGCCGTCGGGAAGATTAAGCAAGCTATTGCCCAGAGTTGCATGGTGCTGGGCTAATCTGCCGCCGGCCCCGGGGATCGAACCGTGATCCCCAGATTCCTGAGTCAGTCACCCTGGCAGCGGCGCCACACCTCTCCCACTAGGTACAATAACGCTGCACACATCATTGCACAGCATTTAATCACACGAGTCCCTCATACCAAACTCGCACCTGCACTCCCCACACATCAGGAACTACCAAGTAAGCATGGGCGAATTTTGCGAATCTGGCGTTCGCGAATTTTGCGAATTTGCGAACTCGCAATCCGCAAAATCCGCGAATTCTCGCGAATTTGCAGATTTTTTTTTTTGTGTTCGCAAGGATTTTTGCCAGTTCGCAAGGATTTCTGCCAGTTCGCGAGGGTTTTGTACCAGTTCGCAATTGCGAACTTACATGTCGGCTCGCAACGGTCACGATTATGTTGTTTCTACGTCTGGTTCATCATCACAGGTTCCCAGCACCCTCTGTTTCACCCATGCCACCCTCTGGTACATCAATGCCACCCGCTGGTTCATCATCACTGTAGATTATGGGGGGGAAAAGCAAGCACAACTGCCCTGCTTCACCTGACATGAATTAATTTGGGGTTGATTTATTAATGTGTCACTGTTTTAAAATTCCAGTCTGGCACCTGCTTCCTTATCTGTAATTTTCTTTCTGTTGCAGCGCAATTTTTTTTTCCAGGACCTTTGTGGCCTACTTGTAGCTATTCTATGAGCCTGCTGTGAGGGTCAGAGCAGGGTCATACAATTGTTGCAACTAGCAACTGAACTCTGGAGGGGCCCTTGTCAGGAAGCACTACAGGGAATGGTTACTAATGATGAGTTTGAACTTTTGAACCTGCTGAATGCTTTCACTCTTGCAAAACTCATTTTTCTGCAGAACAGCATTACAGCAACTGTAATGCCCCAAACAAGCTTACTTGAGAAAGTTGATTTCTAATCCAAAAGTGATCCAAAGAAAGTCAAAAGTCCTCAAATCCAAAAAAGTGCAGGCAAATGTTAACCTGAGGAGTTATTCTGATAAAAATCATCATTTTCAGAAGGTCTATGCTGCTTGCTAGTGGATTTCTTGTGCAGAATTGCAATTTTTGTAATTTCGCGAGTGCGAGATTGTTGCACCTACATGTTCGCAATTGCAAACCGCACGCCCCAAAATTGTATCACCAAGAAAAAAAATCCGCTGCGTGCGAATTTGCGGATTTTCGGTAAATTCGCGAGCGTTCGCGGATTGCGAATTTACCGAAAATCCGCAAAATTCGCGAGCGGAACTGATTTTCCGCCCATGCTTACTACCAAGGACACATACATTCCCCATGCATTCCTATGAGAGGGCAGGCCAACCTCAATACACGCACGCACTTTACCCTGGGACACAGTGGTAAAGTGCGCAACCGCCAAAAATCACTAACACCAGGTCACCATTAAAAGCAAAAAGTTCAGGGGTAAACCTGCCAGAAGGGCCAAGTCCAACAATGACCCTATCAATTAGATCAAACTATCCATTCACACAAAGAGGCTGACTGTGTTGCTTCTACTATCTTCTGAGACTTTCCAGTCAATAGTAACTAAGACAGGATGTTATAAAGTGCCGTCCCAAAGCTCCTGACTTTTCTTAAAGTACGCTAGCAAACATTTATGCTCCTGAACAGTATCCTAACATTCTTTCAGAGCGTTGGCATCTGTAAGATCATTTCCATAATATTCCCCAATTTCTAACAACGATCTGTGCTGACAATGGCACTCGTATGCGCGTTTGTACGCTCGCTGCTACAATGCACACATATCCTGATGAAAATGTTAAAGACACTTACAATGTGTACATTTGTGTGTGACTTCAACTACATTATGTGAAACTAGGGGCCACATGTAGGTAATCTCAATTCACCTATTCTTTTTTTTTATATATTTCTTTTTATTAACACAAGGCACTTCAATAAGTGTACAGTACAGAGATTAAACGTTCCCTCATATCACTACAACATATCAATAATGTTCAGAAAAATATGAAAAGAGAGGAGGGGTATCACAATATTTTACATTCAAGGGTCACGGAGACGCAAGTACATCTGGCAGTGGATCAACTGGAGGCACACAGAACTTCCCCCTGTATCGATTCCACGAACCCCAAACAGTCCTCCATTTCCGGGGTCGGCCCCTGGCAAGATATATGGTTTTCTCCTGGAACATACACCAGTCCATACTTTCCTTCCAGTCCTCAAGCGTGGGCGGTTGTGTGGCTCCCCACTGCTGTGCTATATTTCGTTTTGCTATCATTGCCCCCAGAGTAACCCACCTAGTCTCCGCCGTGTTCAGGTCTGTAGGTTCCCAAATACTCAGGAGGCATCTCCTCGCCTCCGGCAACATCGTGACCCCCAGTACCTCTCGCATAACATCATGTATCGAACTCCAATAATCCACCACATAGTGATTCTCCCAGAGGATATGAAGAAATGTTCCACACCCTCGCCTACACAAACCCTCGTCAGATAACCCCATCCGGACCAAGCGTGGACCTGTGACATATACCCTATGTAAAATTTTCATCTGGACTAGCCGCAATCGAGCTGGGATCGCAACCTCCTTCGGGGAGGACACAGCCGACTTCCAGTCCTCGTCATCTAGTTCAATACCGTTTCTCATCCATTTATCTCTTAAGTCAGACAGGAGATCTGCTCTATGATTGATCAACTTCTTATAAAAAAGGGAAATCTTTTTCTCCGGCAAATGCCCGTCCAATATTCTGTCCTCCAATGGCCTCAGGTATGTCCTCCTCCACAGGTCCGCTGAGCGCAGCGCATGTCTGACCTGCGCATAGCGGAAATACTCCGCCCCATTAAACTCAAACTCGGCTTGTAATTCAGCGGATGTTTTGATCCTGTCCTTGACCCAGATATCACCGATCTTAGCAATCCCTATCAAATCCCACTTATCCAAACCTTTCGTGTTCCAAAGTTTGCCAAGTTTCTCCGAGTCAAACAGCAGAGTGGCCAGCGTAAGGCGGCCCCTCCAGCCCAAAGATTTAGTGGCGTCATGCCATATCCTGACTGCTACACTAGTGGGTCCTGTCAAACTTCTCCCTGCCGACTTGGCATATAGAGCTCTAGTGTAGTTACCACCTGGGAGTAACCATCTATCCATTGCGTATCCAGGGTCTAAACCAGACCCATACTTACCTTGGTTTATGCCTGCCAACTGAGAAGCCCAATAATATCTCCTGATGTCTGGGAGGGCAATACCACCGTCATACCATGGTAACGTCAATTTAGCCAGAGCGATTCGTGCTCTGCCTTCCCATATTAATCTACGTTGCACCCCTACCACCTCTCGGAAATAACTGGCTGGGACTATATCCAATGTGTTCTGGAGGGCTTAAAGAAAGCGAGGTAGGGACATCATCTTAAAGAGTGCTGCCCTCCCCAACAGGGAAAGAGGCAGCTTCCTCCAGCTGTCCACGTCGCTCTTCAATCTGACCAATGGGGGAAGCAGGTTCCTATCGTATCGAAGTTTGGGATCCAGTGAAATAAAAATCCCCAAATACTTAAATCCATCAGTAGCGACTTGAATCAGGCAATTACGTGGGGGAATCGGGGTGTCGCCACTTAGAACATATAAATAGGACTTCCCCAATTTATAGTGAGCCCCGAATTCCTACCGTACGAGGTCAGAACATCACAGACGTCATTTAAGGACTTTCTGGGTGATGTTAAATAGAGTAAAATGTCATCCGCATACAGAGAAATCCGGTCCTTCATCTGGGGGACCACCGAATACCCAGAATGGAAGGCTCCCAGCGGATCTAGGCTGCCAAAGGTTCGAGTGCCAGTGAGAACAAAAGGGGGGAAAGAGGACATCCCTGTCGGGTGCCCCTTCCCAGACCAAACGCTGCAGAAACTCGGTTATTAACTACCACTTGCGCAAGAGGTTCAGTATATAACAGTTTTACCCAACTGATAAACTCCGGTCCAAATCTAAACTTAGTCAAGACCGCCCACAAATAAGGCCATTCTATCGTATCAAAGGCCATTGTCGCGTCCAGTGATGCTATTATAGCTTGTTCCCCCAGGGTATGAGCCCTGGCTAACACTCCGTGCAACCTACAAAGGTTCAAAGCCGTATTCCTATGGGAAATAAAACCAGACTGATCAGCATGTATCAGTCCACTAATAACCTTGACAAGTCAATTTGACAATAATTTAGCAAGAATCTTGGGTTCCGCGTTTAATAACGAAATAGGCCTATATGAGGCACACTCAGTTTTTGGTTTACCGTCCTTGTGGATAACCACTATATATGCCACTCTCTGATCATACGGTAACATCCCCTGCTCTCGTGCGGCTACAAACATGTCTCTGAGATAGGGAGCAATCCTATCGGGTCTAAGCTTATATAACTCAATTGGGAGTCCGTTAGGTCCCAGCGCCTTACCCGAGTGTAAGGAGCGCACTGCCAGGGCCACCTCATCGGCAGTGAGGGGACTGTCCATAAAATCGCTGTCTTCTTTAGTCAGTCCTGGGAGTTGGATATCCCGCAACAACAAGTGGGAGTCCTCCTCTGGCCGCCCCACAACCTAGGTGTACACTTTACGAAAATAGTCCGCAAAAGCGTCCACTATACCCCGGGGGTCTGTGATTCTCACTCCCTCTGCCGTCTCCAGTTCAGGAACCACCCGGTCCGCCCTGTCTTTTTTATCCAGCCAGGCAATAAGCTTCCCATCCTTATCTCCGACATCTCCAGCCCTGCTGCTCTCTACTTAAGGCCTTGGCGCTATCAGTGACTAACGCTTTATACTCTAGTTGCTTTAGATGCAGGACATGCAGTTTGGCCCGGGATACCCCCTGCTCCAAGTCCGCCTCAATCTTAGTAATTTCAGATACTATGTTCACCACTTCTGCATTCCGATCCTTCTTCTCCCCTGCGATTAGCGACAAGGCCTGGCCTCTTATTACCACCTTAAAGGCCTCCCACAGTGAAAGTGGAGACAATACTGATCCCTCATTTTCCTGCAAATAATGTTCTAACGCCTTCAGCAAGTCCCTGTCGACCTTAGGATTGCGTATGTACCATGGATTAATGGTAGCAATCCTGCTGCCCGAGTCCGGCCTCATGTCAAACCGGAGTCAGAGTGGCGAATGATCAGATATGCCTCTAGCCAGGTGCGCAGCCTCGGTGACGCCGTATGCCTGAGCTTCCGGCACTAAACAGTGATCTATACGGGAAAGACTACCATGACCGCCAGAGTGGAAAGTGAACTGTTGCTGACCCGGATGAAGCAATCTCCAACTTTCGATCAAACCCAACGCTTCCATGAACTCTGGAAGCCATCTTTTCGCCCGCCCGTATCTTTGGGCGGATGCCTGGCCATAGTACCCAACACTACAGCATTAAAATCACCTCGCAAAATCAAGAGACCCCTCAGGAAATCCAGAAGGGTTTTCCCAAAATCTACAAATGTGGTTGCCTGCATACCTGGGGGAACGTATACCGACATCATGGATAGGATATGACCCTCCCAACGGCCCGATATTCCTACATATCTGCTCCTGTCATCCACAGTAACCGAATAAATCACCATCAGCAGCGTTTTCTTAATCAGAATCCCCACCCCTGGACCCAGAAGTGAAACCTGCATGCGCAACCAATCGGAACCCCATTCTATGCATTGCCCTGCACGAGTTACCCACTAAATGCGTCTCCTGAAGCAGGACCACCTCGGGGGCGTGACGTCTAAGAAACTGAAGAACCACACCACGCTTAATTTTGTCTCCCAACACATTAACATTCCAGCTTAACACCTTCAACCCCCTACCCCCATCATAAAACATGAAATGGGTCAGTCTCCTCTCCAGTGCCTATACCTTAAACATGCTACAATCCTGATTAAAGCCTTGAAATGAAATACGTGCAACAAACAATACCAAAAGATAACAAAAAAGACCACTCCAATACAAACCCCCTTCACCACCCCCCATACTGCAACCCTGCTCACGGTATCCATCCGCCCCCAACTCGCAGTGTGCATGTCGCCCCATAACCTATCTACTAAACTATCGAAGAGTAACACTGAGGAAGAGTACGGCCCTCATTTACCCGCTCAGCCCCAGCAATACGATCAGGACCATCTAAGCAATGCAGACAATCAGCTAATGTTCACAGTCACCAGCCCGCATCCCGCCCCAATCCAGCCCGACCACACCTGTAGCAAAAGAAGTTTTTATTCTTTTTCTTGGGGGGCCTCGTCTTCATCACCGCTCCGTCACTGTCAACTCTCAACTTTGCAGGATACAGCATGGCATACTTTAGTCCTTTGTCCCGGAGTCTCCTCTTGATGACAATGAAGGTCTGCCTCTGTTTCTGAACTGCTTGTGTAAAGTCCGGGAAAAAACTGATAGCAGAGTTTTCATACTGAAGAGGACCTCCATTCCTGGATGCTTGCAGGATAGCGCCTCTGTCCCTAAAATTAAGCACCCTCACAATCAATGGCCCGGGTGGGGCCCCAGGACGCGGTCTCCCACCCGGAACTCTGTGCGCTCTTTCCACAGTAAAGAAATTGCCAAGGCCTCGGGGCTTCAACTGGTTGAGAATGATGTCTTCAACAAAAAGGTCGGCGGCCTGCCCTTCAGCCTTTTCAGGCACACCAATAAGACGCACGTTGTTTCTACGGGCCCTCCCTTCGTATTCGTCCAGCTTGCGGCCCGCGATATCACTAGCGGTTTTGAGATCACGAACTTCTTGCTGCAACGAGGCCACATCCTCCGTGAGACTGGTCGTTTTAATGTCCAGGGATTTCACCTTTTCGCTGGTTTTAGTGAGGTCTGCACGGATTAAGTTAACCTCTATCATCACTGTGTCCAGTTTATGATCCAGGGACTCCATCTTCTTACCCAGAGAGGTTCGCACCCCCTCAATTGCCGCCATCACATCCTTCAGCATGGGATCACCTGTGGTAGTCGACATCTCCACACCTACATCCTGGGACTTCCCGGTGCCAGATGGCGATCCCCTAGGTTGTGTGTAGCAGTCCAGCTTGTTGGTTTGGGTATACTTGGGTCCCCTGGGTGCCTTCGATTGTTGCTTTTCGGTTTCAGGCTTCGTCGCCATTTTGTCAACCGTGTAAATCAGTCCGAGCCTCCGCAGCGCTCCCACCATTGAAGAAACAATTCAGGAACGAAAAGCAATATAGGCACACCCTCGAAACCAATGCGACGAGGCAATCCGTGCCTGACTTAACAACTCGGAGCAGCAACGGTCATTCAGGCCCCATCGATCCCCACTCCTGCGGGCGGTCTATCATGCTCCGAGTTCAATGCAATGCATGATGCCATCAGGTCTTCGCTAGCGCTCGCACCACCAACCTTCCTCCAAGGTCTGTAACATACTCAATCGCTGCTCCCCTCCAGGGTGCGACGCAGCAGTCAAGACAGGCACCTCCGAGCTTCAGGCACCCAATAAACTACCCTAATGACTGTCCGTGGGGAGGGGAAGGTCAAAATGCCTCGTCCAACAGGGGAAACAGCACAGCAGCAGCTCCCAGCCCTATAGAAGAGGCAAGTAATTACACGGGCCGGCTGCTGCAGAGTCCTCCTGGCCCCAGCACTCTAAGGGCAAAGCCTGTCTGAGCCTCGGCGAGCCCAAGCACTGGAGAAAGAAGGGGGGGTGGGCTGGCCCAACCAATGCACTCTATTGCGCTAGCCCAACCACGGCTCCGCACCCGCAAATAGTTCCAGGAGTGAGGCAGAAACTTCCACGGGACCGAGCCGGTGACTTCCGGTTTGGGTTCCCCTAAAGATCAATTGCAGCCGGGGCTGAGCTCTCACTCAAGTCCCCGGCTTACAAACGTCCAGGCCGCAATCTTCTGAGGCCTCTTTCTCCCGCACCACACAGCTGATCGGAGGGCCGATCAAAGCGCTCAGCACCGCTTCATTGCCCGCATCGATGCCTGTAGCCAGAACACAGGATAGGCAACAGGATAATCCCCGGGGCGGCGGGGGTCTCGGGAGCCTAGGACTCACGCGGCCATCCCGGTCGCGATCGTAGCTCCTCCCCAATTTACCTATTCTTAAATACTGAATTTTACCAACTCGGTATTTAAGAATAGGTAAATGGGATGTAGATACATTTTCGGTAAAAATTACCGAATCGGTATTTACCGATTCAGTAATTGCCATTCATTCCGATGGGCCTGGCAATTACTGAATCGGTAAATACTGATTCGGTAAAATGGGGGAAGCATTCAAGGATGCCAGGGTGTTACTTTGACACCATGTTGCACCCCTGAATCGTGCTTGTGTGCAGATGTGGCACACATACATGCCCTAGGGGCATTTATGTCTGTCACATGGCACATTTGAAAATGCACAGATTTGTATTTTCAAAGGTATTCCGTATTTACCACCATCTTATAGTTGGTGGTAAATAACGAATCCTAAAATGGGAAAAGCCCTCATTTGAGTGCTCCCTACTTTGCAAATTCGGTAATTTACCGATTCGGCATTTTAAGGATTCGGCAATTTACCGATTCCTTAAAATACAGATTCAGTAAATTACTGAATTTGCAATTTAGGCCACCTACATCCCAAATGCCCAATACCGGTCGGTAACGGACGAAATTCTGTAATTTTGGCTGTTACCGACCGGTATTGGGCCACCTACATCTGGCCCCAAGGCCCCAGTTACAAGTGTTCCAGAGACGTTTGGGATATTTTTCACAGCCATTAATAGGTGATTCCTAAAAAATAGAGAATAACCTGTAGATTTCCATGCATTCCGCACCAAAACCTGGATAGCCTGGCAGACATTTTTTCTCCTTAAAATCTGACAGGTTTTGATTTAGCAAACATTCAAGGCAATCTCTGTCACTAGGATTTGTGATCATGTTGCAGAGCTTGTAATTGAGATGGAACTCGTTGTCGAGACATTAGTGGGACAATACCAAGGCAGCACACCTGCACCCTACAAAGTCAAATACAGTGCAATACATTGACGTTTAGCAAATGTGACCTGGCTGCCACATGGCTAATTGTTGAAGACGAATTGGAGATGAGCTACCTAAGATATATAAAGAAACTTCAGTATCATAAGGTGGTTTTGCCTTGGGTTTGTCTGATTGGCATGATGCAATACCACAGCCAGAGAGCAATGATCTCATGTGGAACATTCAGGTACGGGAAACATTCATTACAACGCAGCTGTTTCCCCGCAATGCCATTACATCGCAAGCGTAACGGCGCATGCGATGTAACAACGTGTAGCCATTACTATGCATGTTTTTACATCGCATGCGCTGTTACAACTCATGCAATGTAATGCCGATCCACTTGGCTGTGAGGAAACAGAGACTCTTCCGTTTCCCACAACGACGTCCACCGCCCCTGGATGTGAAGCAGAAAGCAGGAAAAGGGAGCAGAGAGGGCGATGCTGGAGAGGAACCACGAGGAAAGAGAGGTAAGGGTGATTGTGCTTGGGATGGGAGTAGTGTGGGTAGTGGGTTAGGGTGCTGTTGTAGTGTTTTTGTGTAGTGGTTTTTGGGTAGTGTATGGAGTTGTGTTGGGTGTAGTGTTTTTGGGTTTAGGATAGTGTAGTGGTGTTAGACGGACCGGGAGGGTCAGCCGAGAATAAGGGGAGAGGTCTCCGGGGAGAGCCGTCTCCAACGATCGTACAGACGAGTAACTTCCCCCCCACAGATGTACACCACACAAGGATAAGGTTCAACGTTCTTTATAAGCAATTCTTTAAGTACGGTGGAATGGTACAAGGAGGTCTGGACTCAGGGGTCCCCTCGGTTCTAGTCTCTTGATTGGGAAAAGGGTAGCGGGACAGTCTTGTTACCAATCTAGTAGATGGAATAGCTCACAATCCTCGAGCTCGGCGTTCTAGATGATCGGGCCGCGGCGGAGCCAGCAGGTCCCGGGATGGTGGAAGGTAGCGACGGTCCGCGGCGGAGCCAGCAGGTCCCGACGACGAGGAAGGTTGCAGAAAGGTTGCGGAAGCGCCAGCAAGCAGGACGATAGTTCGCAAGGCAGGACTACGGCAGCGCCAGTAGTCCGTCAAGGATGAGTTCTTCACTGCGTCTCTCGACTCCAGGATACAACTGCCTTCCTGCTCTGGAGCTGCCCCAGTTATAGGTCTGGTGCCCTTTGATGTCCGGACCCTCGCACTTGGTGGTCGGGAGGTCCGGGATGAGGGAGTCCAGACACCCAGCAGGGGGGTGGAGCCAGCGCCCGGGGGAGCTGGGCGCGATCGGCACCTGGCGGGCGAGAGCCATCGATACTTCTTTCTCCCATTAACCTGCCAAGTGGGCCGTTCACCTCCTGGGTGGATGGTGGTGCCGGGATGTCGGGGCCTGGCCAGGCCCAGGGTTAGGGTCGATCTGAGGCCACGCGGCCTCGTGGTGCAGGGTCCAAGATGGCGGCCGGGCCGGCCGAGGGAGCGGGAAGGAATTCGGCCCCATGATACAGGGAGGTCCGCGGCAGGAGTCCCGCATGGGACGGGGTGCGGGTTGCTTTTGTGGGTAACATCTGGAGGACCGGGGCCCGGGTCCTGTCATGTGGGGAGGAGGCAAGCCCTTCACGTGGCCTGTCCAACATGCGTCCCCCCCCAGCTGAAGGCGGGGAGAGTCACCCATCCTCTTGGGGACTCTCCTCGTCGAGGCGGAAAAATCTTGACAGGCCATCTGCGTTGGCGTGGTCTTGGCCAGGTCGATGTTCCACGGTGAAGTCCATCCCCTGCAGGGAGATGGACCAACGCAACAGTTTTGGGTTTTCCCCCCGCATCTGCATTAGCCACTGCAGGGGCCGATGATCTGTTTGCACCCAGAAGTGGGTACCGAAGAGATAGGGCCGGAGCTTCTTGAGGGCCCACACTACGGCGAAGGCTTCCCTCTCGATGGTGCTCCAGCGTTGTTCTCGGGCCAGGAGACGTCTGCTGATGAAGGCCACTGGTTGGTCAAGTCCTTCAGGGTTCAACTGGGAGAGGACTGCCCCAATGCCATGGTCGGAGGCATCCGTTTGGACGATGAATTCCCGACTGTAGTCGGGGGCCTGGAGCACAGGGGCAGTGCACATAGCGGCCTTCAGCTTCTCGAAGGCCGCTTGACAGTCTGGGGTCCAGTTGACCTTCTTTGGGTGGTTTTTGGAGGTGAGCTCCGTGAGGGGCCCCACAATGCTGCCATAGTCCCTCACGAACCGTCTGTAGTAGCCTGTGAGCCCCAAGAAGGCGCGGACCTCGGTCTGGGTGATGGGGGGCTGCCAGGACTGGATGGCAGCGATTTTGAGTTGCAGCGGGGCCACCAGACCGCTTCCCACCTGGTGCCCGAGGTAGGTCACGGACCCCTGGCCAATTTGACACTTGCTGGCCTTGATCGTGAGGCCGGCTCGTTGGAGGGCCTGCAGAACCTCTCAGGGGTGGTTGAGGTGGTCGGACCAGTGGCGGCTGTACACAGCGATATCGTCCAGATAGGCGGTGCTGAACTCTTCGAGTCCCGCCAGGACCTGATTTACTAGCCGCTGGAATGTTGCTGGAGCATTCTTCATGCCGAATGGCATGACCTTGAAGTGGTAGTGGCCATCAGGGGTGGAGAAGGCAGATCGCTCTTGGGCTCGGGGTGTGAGACCGATCTGCCAGTAGCCCGCTGTCAGGTCGAAGATGCTGAGGTAGCGGGCAGCTCCCATACGGTCGATTAGTTCATCTGCTCGGGGAATGGGATGTGCGTCGGTTCTGGTGACCGCATTGAGGCCCCGGTAGTCGACGCAGAACCGGAGCTCCGGAGTGACGCAGGGGGCGGCTGCTTTGGGGACCAGTACCACTGGGCTGGCCCAGGGGCTGTCTGAGGGCTCGATGACCCCGAGCGTGAGCATCTTGGACACCTCCTCTTGGATGCAGGCCCGTACCCGATCTGGTACGCGGTAGGCCCGATGTCGGACAGGGGGACTGTCTCCCGTGTCTACATCGTGGGAGCACCAGGGGGTGACCCCGGGGGTGAGGGAGAACAGAGCGGCAAACTGCAGTAGGAGGTCTCGGCAGCCTTGACGCTGCTCCTGGGTGAGGGCCTCCGAGAGTCGGACCCCGTCCACGGAGCCGTCCTTCTCTCAAGTCCGTAGGAGATCAGGGAGTGGCTCGGAGTCCTCTTCGGTTCCGCTGTCTGTTGCCATCAGGAGACTGAGCTCCGAGCGCACAAAGTGGGGCTTTAGTCTATTGGCGTGGAGGACCCGGAGGGGGTTCCGTGAAGATTCCATATCGATGAGGTAGGTGACAGGGCTCTTGCGCTCGACCACTTTGAAGGGCCCTGTCCATTTGTCTTGCAGGGCGCAGGGTTCGGTGGGAGACATCACCCATACCTGTTGGCCGGGTTCAAATTCGATGGAGGAGGCATTTTGATCGTACCACCTTTTCATGTCCTCCTGGCTGGCCTCCAAGTTTGCTTTAGCCAATTCTCTGAACCGTCTGGTCTGGTTGCGTAGGGTCAGGAGGTACTTGAAAACATCTGGAGGGTTCTTCAGAGCGGGCATTTCCCAACCTTCTTTGACTAGGCTGAGCGGCCCTCGCACCGGGTGTCCATATAAGAGTTCAAACGGGCTGAAGCCGAGGGATTTCTGGGGAACTTCTCGATAGGCAAAGAGGAGGCACGGCAGTAGCACATCCCACTGGCGACGGAGGGGCTCTTCCAACCCCCCAATCATCCTTTGAGCGTGCGGTTGAACCGCTCAACTAGGCCGTTTCCTTGAGGGTGATAGGGGGTCGTGAATCGGTAAGTGACCCCACACTGTGCCAGAGGGATTTCATGTATTTTGAAATAAAGTTCGTGCCTCTGTCGCTGACGACTTCTCTGGGGAAGCCCACCCGGGAGAAGATTCCCATCAAGGCCCGGCCAACCACCGGGGCTGTCACAGTTCGCAGGGGAACAGCCTCGGGGTAGCGGGTGGCGTGGTCCACCAGTACCAGGATGAACCGATGTCCTTGTGCTGTACGGGGGTCCAGGGGCCCCACAATGTCTATTCCCACCCTCTCGAACGGGGTGGTGACTACTGGAAAAGGTTGCAGAGGGGCTTTAAGCTTGCGGCCGCTCTTCCCGCTGGCCTGGCACGTGGGGCAAGACCGGCAGTGCTGGAGTACGTCGTTCCTCATCTTGGGCCAGAAAAAGTGGGTCACCAGGCGACTGTAGGTTTTGTCCTGACCCAGGTGACCAGCCAGGGGGACATCGTGGGCCAGGTTTAGCAAAAAGTCTCTGAAGCGGAGGGGCACCACTAGCACTCGACTGGCCCCTAACTCCGCGATTCTCTGTTCGCTGTACAACAGGTCATTGTCCCAATAGACCCAATGGGTTCCGGCGGTATCCCCTGCGCTCTGGGCGAGGGCTTGTTGGCGGAGTCCCTCGAGGGAGGGACAGGTCTTCTGCTCTTGACGAAACTGTTCTTGGGGGGGCCCCCCTTCTTGACGCCACTGAGCCAGGTCGGGAAGGTCCTGGAGCTGGGTGAGACCTTCGGGGGTTTGCTCTGGAGGGTCGGCACGGACGGTGTCTTCTACTGGAGCGACCGGGGGAGGAGGTGCCGGCCATTCAGGTTCTTCGGGTCGGGGGATGGCACGGGCGGCCATGGACCGGGTGGTTACGCACGCCCAGTCCGGGAGGCCCAACATCCCCAGGTGCTCTCTCCTCTCTACGGCGGCCCACGGGGAACTCTCCAGATCATTTCCCAGGAGGCAGTCTACGGGGGCATCATCTCGGACCGTCACCTTCAACATGCCGGAGACTCCTCCCCACTCGAAGGGGACGCAGGCCATCCGACAGAGACTCTCCGAATTGTCGGCTGAACGGACAGGGCAGAGAACGTTCGGCAGGATCTGTTCTGGGGTCACCAGGTGACAGCGGACGGCTGTCACACTGGCCCCGGTGTCACGTAGGGCTTCGGCCCGGCGTCCATTAATGCCCCCCCACTGACTGTACTTTCGGGTGTTGGTGGGTAGGGGGGCCCGCGGGACCATGTCTTTTCCCCCTAGGCACGCTAGAACCATGGCGGCTGGTTCCCATTCTTGGTGTTCTTGCTCACGTTCCTCGTGTTCTTCGGAGATTTGTTCTTCCCCCAGGGCGGCGGCAGCCATCTGGCGGGGTCTCGGGGTCTGGCTCTGTGGACAATTCGGGTCATTTGCGTAGTGGCCGACTCGCTGGCATCGGTGACACGTGACATTGGCTCTGTACCCCGGGTGCGCCGGGGTGTTGCCCCGGTTGGCCGGGGGTGGCGCGTTGGCAGCGGGAGTGGCCGGGGCGTGGTCTCTTCCTCGTCCCTGGCCCCCTCCTCCTCCTCGGGGACGGTGCTGACCTGGGGGGTTCCGGTGCTGTTCATGTGACCCATTTCGGCCCACTCGGGTGATTTCCCACCGGTCAGCCTCGGCGGCGAGCTGTCGTGGATCGGTCAATTTACTGTCGAGGAGGTGCTGCCTGAGCTCGACGAAGCAGTTGTTAGATAGATGCTCCCATACCATGAGATTGAAGAGTTGCTCATAGGTCGTTACATTGCTCCCCTTGATCCAACCCTCGAAGGCTCGGCTGAAATAGTTCACGTACTCCACCCAAGTTGTACCCGGGATCCTGGTGCAGTCTCGGAACCTCTGGCGGTACATTTCGGGTGTGAGTCCATAGCGGGTGAGGAGGGTAGCTTTCATGTGGTCATAGGAGGTCATTAGATGGTCGGGGAGCTGTAACAGGGCATCGCGGCCCTCATTGACGAACCTCCCCCAAAGACCGGCTCCCCAGTCGCTTCTATCGATCCGGTGGGAGGTCATAGCGATCTCGTAGGCCTTGAACCACTGCTGTATGTCGTCATCTCGGAAATATTCTCGCACGACATCCTTGGGGATGTGTACTTTTTTTCTGTTGCTCCCGGGGTGCGCGGTTGCTCGGGCACCCCTAATTCTTTGTTCTGCTTACGTAATTCGATCTCTGCTAGGTTGCGCTCGTGTTCATACGCCAGTCTCTTCTCTTCGAGCTATCTTTGTCTCTGTTTTTCCTCTCTTTCTTCTCGGAGCCGTAGATGTTCTAGGTTCAGTTTTTGTTCGGCTAATTTGAGTTCGCCATCCATTTTGAGCCAGGACATTTCTAGTTCATGTAGTCTGTTTTTCTCTCGCTCTTGGATTTCGTTTTGCGAAAGACCTGTTCTTCGCTCCTCGGGAGCCGTGGCGTTTTTCTCTGTTGCTTTGATGTTTTGGTCCGGGGGTCTGACGGCCCCGGTTTCTGCCCATGACTCAATGGCGTGCTTGAAATCGTCCTTAGTACTCAGACCGGTGGTAGCGATACCTAGTTCAATGCAGACTGTCTTCAACTCACGATGGCTGTACTCTTCCAATTTCTCCATCTGGAACTTCTCGGTGGATCCGCTCTCTTTGGTTGTCATTGTGGTTTTGTCGTGGGGTGAGCTACTCTCTGTACGATTACGCGTTGATTCGGATCGCGCCGCTAGCCACCAATGTTAGACGGACCGGGAGGGTCGGCCGAGAATAAGGGGAGAGGTCTCCGGGGAGAGCCGTCTCCAACGATCGTACAGACGAGTAACTTCCCCCCCACAGATGTACACCACACAAGGATAAGGTTCAACGTTCTTTATAAGCAATTCTTTAAGTACGGTGGAATGGTACAAGGAGGTCTGGACTCAGGGGTCCCCTCGGTTCTAGTCTCTTGATTGGGAAAAGGGTAGCGGGACAGTCTTGTTACCAATCTAGTAGATGGAATAGCTCACAATCCTCGAGCTCGGCGTTCTAGATGATCGGGCCGCGGCGGAGCCAGCAGGTCCCGGGATGGTGGAAGGTAGCGACGGTCCGCGGCGGAGCCAGCAGGTCCCGATGAAGGTGGTGGTTACAAACGGTCCGCGGCCACGCCAGCAGGTCCCGACGACGAGGAAGGTTGCAGAAAGGTTGCGGCAGCGCCAGCAAGCAGGACGATAGTTCGCAAGGCAGGACTACGGCAGCGCCAGTAGTCCGTCAAGGATGAGTTCTTCACTGCGTCTCTCGACTCCAGGATATAACTGCCTTCCTGCTCTGGAGATGCCCCAGTTATAGGTCTGGTGCCCTTTGATGTCCGGACCCTCGCACTTGGTGGTCGGGAGGTCCGGGATGAGGGAGTCCAGACACCCAGCAGGGGGGTGGAGCCAGCGCCCGGGGGAGCTGGGCGCGATCGGCACCTGGCGGGGGAGAGCCATCGATACTTCTTTCTCCCATTAACCTGCCAAGTGGGCCGTTCACCTCCTGGGTGGATGGTGGTGCCGGGATGTCGGGGCCTGGCCAGGCCCAGGGTTAGGGTCGATCTGAGGCCACGCGGCCTCGTGGTGCAGGGTCCAAGATGGCGGCCGGGCCGGCCGAGGGAGCGGGAATGAATTCGGCCCCATGATACAGGGAGGTCCGCGGCAGGAGTCCCGCATGGGACGGGGTGCGGGTTGCTTTTGTGGGTAACATCTGGAGGACCGGGGCCCAGGTCCTGTCATGTGGGGAGGAGGCAAGCCCTTCACGTGGCCTGTCCAACAAGTGGTTTTTTGTTGAGTGTAGGGTTTGTGCTGGGAGGTAGTGTTAGGGTTTAGGGTAGTGCATTGGTGTTTGTGTGGTGTAGGGGGTCGTGATGGGAGTAGTGTTTTAGGGTTTAGGGTAGTGTAGTGGTGTTTGGGTAGTGTAGGAGTTTGTGCTAGAGGTGGTGTTTTAGGGTTTAGGGTAGTGCAGTGGTGTTTGGGTAGTGTAGGGGGTCATGCTGGGGGTAGTCTTTTAGGCTATAGGGTAGTGTAGTGGTGTTTGGGTAGTGTAAGGGGTCGTGTTTGGGGTAGTGCTTTAGGCTTTAGGGTAATGCAGTGGTGTTTGGGTAGTGTAGGGGATTATGCTGAGGGTAGTGTTTTAGGGCCTAGGGTAGCGTGGTGGTGCTTGGGTAGAGTAGGGGGTCGTGCTGGGTGTAGTGTTTTAGGGTTTAGGGTAGTACAGTGGTGTTTGGGTAGTGTAGGGGTTTGTGCTGGGGTAGTGTAGAGGGCCAGGCTGGGGTACTGTAAATGTAGGGCGAGGACTGGGGGTTGAGGGTGAGTCGTGCAGGCGTACTACATTAGGGTTTAGTGTAGGGCAGGGTAAGGTCACTTACCTTGTAAACATTTACTATGACTATACTTTTACCACGCATGCCTTTGCATTGTAATGGCATGCGTGGTAAAGGCATAGTTGTGGTAAAAGTTTGTGATGTATTGGCATGTCGTTGTCATTGACATCGCGTAGTAATACCCGCGTTGTAATGGCACATGTGGTATTGGTACGCGATGTAACGACATTCATTCTTCGAGGACAAGGTTGTGGGGAAACTTATCTTCATCATTCTGAAGTCAAGATTCCTGTCTCCTTACAAGTCTTGGAGAGTATTTAAGTATGATACGGTAACATGCTGCCCAACATTGCTGCACATGACATTGGTCAAATGTTACAAGGGTACTAATGGTTTGATTATAGAGATTTGTGCATAACCTGAAAGTTATCAGTTTGAAAGAGGAAGGGCCCCATGAGGCTTTCATGATTCTTGGGTCAGTAAAATTAGAACTATTCAGCTGGGTGAAAACAAATGATACCATCACCTAGGAACAAGACAAACTGTAAACTATGGTATATAATGTGCTTATTATTATGGTCATTATGCACCATTGTCAAATTTTGGTGTATACATATGGAGATTAAAGAGGATTATGGTATGGATAATGAAATTCAAGGTCAGATAATACATTTGGCACATAAGTATCAGAACCATGGAACAGAGACTTGGCCTATGACGTATGAAGACATACACATGTTGGGATGATTGTAAATCTGTATTAATTTTCTTCACAGATGCTGAATTGATCATCAGCAAAACATGTCCAACACTGCATAAACTGAATGTGAGAAGCTGGCCTGGTATATGATGTCTACTTCTGTAATCGGGTACCTTGCACCAGTCCAAACAACCCTTATGGTGATTTAAGAGGTCTTAGACAACCTTAGAAAGCTCTCTAAGTGGTAGCTGTGGAGAGCGGCCTTCAGGCTTAGTCCAGAAGGAGTGTAAAGCAGCTTGTTTTACCAGAATGCAGTCTTATAGTATAGATTAAGTGAAAAGAACCAGGCCAAGTATTTATAAAACTATGTATTTATTATATAATACTCTCTAGTAGGTTCAAATATCTCCTACACAGAGATAAACACAATGCACACAATACTTTAGCATAGAAACACAGCACATACTGTGCTGCAAACACAAATAAAGCTAACAAGTTCTCACAAACTGGATATGAAGGAGGGAAGGGTAAGTATCCATTGCTTTACCAGTGCTCCTGAGCATGCTTCACAAGCCTTGGAAGGTTCTGGTATGATGCACAGGCACAGACAATGCAGCAGACTTGAAAGGAGATGAAGTCAGGCCCAAACGAAGTCCAGCAAAGAACAGAGTGCCCAGACGGTAGAAGAGGAAGTGGTGTTTGATTTGAATCTTATCCCACGACGAATCTAGGGACCTACACACAGGTAAACCCTTAAGTACCCTAAGGAAAAGGTTGGGAAGATTCAAGGGACCCTCCCAGGTGAGGGTCTGGACAAGGGGGAGGTTACTTCCATGTCCTTTGCCAGTTTCGGGCCAGCGCGGGACCCAATGCCTCCCAGGACTGTCTTAAACTGGACTATGTACAGGGACACCAAATGTGCCCCTCATGCAGATTGAGTGGTGCTGGCAAGCGCGCCCACCCCACCCCAATACACTAAATCCTGTCTGGCAGGTGGTCATACCTCCCTGAAACAGGGTGCATATTCTTCTGCCTTTCCCTGCTCTTGCTTGACTGAGCAGCAGGAGAACAGAATCGTGTCTCTGGTCGGCAGCAACCATTTTGTGCTGTCCGGGTCAAGAATGATTCAGAAAAGAGGGTGGTGATGAACAGAGTGTCTGAATTAAGCAGACCACTCTTACCCAGTCCAAAGATCAGGGCTTGATCCATCACCGTTTTTTAGCTCACTGCACCATCCCAGCTCAGAACTTGGCTATATGCAAATTAGTCTGACCCTGGCCCAGTGCATCATGGGAACAGGGCAGACCAAACTACCAAGCCAATTCTTATACTGGGAAGGAAACAAGCTACCGGGGACCGGTTTCTGGCATTTCAGCCGTCTTCGGCCCGGCTTGGCCCATCACCGTTATTTATCTCACTGCACCATCCCAGCTCAGAACCTGGCTATATGCAAATCAGTCTGTCCCTGGCCCAGTGCATCATGGGAACAGGGCAGACTAAACTACCAAGCCAATTCTTCACCAGAAAGGAGACAAGCTACCGGGGACCGGTTTCTGGCATTTCAGCCGTCTTCGGCCCGGCTTGCTTGAATCCTGATGGTGCAATGAGCTAGGGACTCACATCTGAGTATACCCTTCCACGCTTATGGTGGACAAAAATGATTCAGAAAAGGGGGTGGTGATGAACAGAGTGTCTGAATTAAGCAGTGTTTAATTCAGACACTCTGTTGAATTAATGTTTCCATTCCAGTGCTTTTCCTTGGATTCCGATGTTGTTGAGACGTTGTAAAAGGGTGCTGTGGCAGACTGTGTCGAAGGCTGCGGAGAGGTCGAGGAGGATGAGGGCGACTGTGTCTCCATTGTCCAGTAAAGATCGAATGTCGTCTGTTGCTGCGATGAGGGCGGTCTCTGTGCTGTGTTTGGCTCGGAAGCCGGACTGTGAGGGGTCGAGGTATTTGTTGGTTTCGAGGAAGGCGGCGAGCTGGTTGTTGACAGCTTTCTCGATGACTTTGGCCGGGAATGGAAGGAGCGAGATGGGGCGGTAGTTTTTGAGTTCGGTGGGGTCAGCTGTGGGTTTTTTCAGAAGAGCGCTAAGTTCGGCGTGTTTCCAGCTTTCTGGGAAGGTGGCGGAGTTGAGGGAGCAGTTGATGACGTCTCGGAGGTGTGGTGCTATGATGGAATCTGCTTTGTTGAAGATGTGGTGAGGGCATGGGTCTGTGGGGGATCCTGAGTGGATGGAGTTCATCAGGCGGAGGGTGTCCTCAGTGGAGATTGGGTTCCATTCATCAAGGATGTTCAAGGGGTGTGAAGGTCCTGCAGAATGATGGGTGGGTTGGACTCCGGGTTGGTTGTCGAAGCTGTTGTGGATGTCTGCGATTTTGTTGTGGAAGAACGAAGCTAGGGAGTCGCAGAGGGCTTGAGAGGGGGTGATGTCGTTGGAGTTGGCAGAAGGGTTGGTGAACTCTTTGACGATGTTGAATAATTCCTTGCTGTTGTGGGCGTTGTTCTCTAGTTGGTCTTTGAAAGCGGCTTTCTTGGCAGACCGGATTAGTTGGTGGTGTATAATGGGGCGACAGGCACACTGCAAGTTGGGGTGGCTGATGGGTCAGACGCAGGGGTGCAGGGAGGGGGGTAGATGCTTGGTTTTCTGGTTGGGGGGCGGGGGTTGGGTGTTGGGGTTTGATTTGGTTTTACACAAGGTGCCGTATCGTTTGCTTATTGTCCGCTGGTGATGCATTTTTCTCTGGGATGGGGTGGTGGTCACTATTGGGATGGGGGATAGGGGGTTGAGACTAATGTCATGGAACGTCAATGGTCTCGAAGACAGAATTAAAAGAGGGGTGGTTCTCTAACTACTCAAGAGAATGTTACCAGATGTGGTCCTGCTACAAGAGACGCACCTTATAGAAAATTCCTGCTCATCCATGAACAGACGAGGTTATCGTCTTGTCGCTCATTCGGGCTTCATCTCCGGGTCTCGGGGTGGGGGTAATGATCAGAGCCTCCCTCCCCTTGGAAATTGACGAGGTGATTTATGATGACAGGGGACGTTGTGCAGTAATAGTGGGCAGATGGGAGGGCAAGACCATACTTCTAATGTCTGTTTATGTCCCGCCTGGTCTGCAATCGTCCACATTTGAAGATATCGGTAAAGTATTTCTGAATCTCCCGGAAGGATTCCTGATAGTGGGTGGTGACTTTAATTTGGTTTTTTGTGGGAGGGAAGATCGTTATCCACCTAGGGACCTGCCGGGATCAAAGGCTTGGCTGAGTAGGCTTATGGACACTTTGGGATTAGTAGATTGTTGGCGCTTGCTACACCCTGGGAAGACACAATACACCTTCCACTCCGGGGCACATGGCAGCCTCTCTAGGCTTGATTATGTACTGATGCCAGCGGCGCCGGCCATGATGGTTAAGGAGGTTAGACATCTGCCTCGTGGCATTTCAGATCACTACCCGCTACTCATGGTGTTGGATACTGGTGTTGGAGCAGAAGGGATGTTAGCTCCCATAAACCCATGGTACCTCCGCAACCCTAGGACCCGTGCAGCATTGGTTAAGTCTATAGAGCACTATTTACTTGAAAACTTGGGGTCAGTGTCTTCTGCTGTTTGACTTTGGGAGGCTTTCAAAACAGTTATCCGTGGGCAGGCTTTGTCGTTGATTTCCTGTGCCAAGAGGAGTAAACATGAAGAACTAATCCGACTTGAATCCGAAATAGACGAGTTGGAAGAAGATTTGGAACATGATGTTACTCAGGAGAAATTTCATGCTCTTAGTCTCAAACAGAGTGATTATAAAGCACTGGTCACTGACGCTGCCAGATCCATGAGTAGAGAGCAGCAGGGGCGTTTGTATGATGTTGGGGATAAGGCAGGTAAATTGATTGCATGGCTGGACAAGAAGGAGAGAGCGAGTCGGGTGGTTCCGGTGATTGAAAGTCAGAGTGGTATTAGAGTTACTGACCCAGTGGAAATAGTGGAACGCTTCGCAGAATATCTTCAGGGGGTTTATTCTCCCGTATCGGACAGACCCGAAGAGGACTCGCACTTGTTGTTGCGAGACATAACTTTACCCCGCCTAGCTGACGAAGACAGGGAATTGATGGATGCTGTACTGACTGCTGATGAGATTGCGCTGGCGATCCGTTCAGTGCGTTCAGTCAAAGCGATGGGACCAAACGGCCTCCCTATTGAACTTTACAAACTAAGACCCGACAAGATAGCGCCATATCGCCGGGCTATGTTTCTTGAATCGCATGATGTGGGCCTCCTCCCCCGTGATCAAAGGCTCGCAACCATTGCAGTTATCCACAAAGAGGGAAAGCTGCGAGAACATTGTACATCCTATAGGCCCATTTCACTTTTGAACGCCGAGCCTAAGATTCTGGCTAAGGTTCTGGCGAATCGCCTTATAACAGTCATTGGTGATTTAGTCCATCCTGATGAGTCCGGCTTTATTCCACATCGCAATACCACACTCAACCTGCGGCGTCTCCATGGAGTCCTCGCGAGAGTGGCGCCCATACGTGAGCCGGCCATCTTGCCATCCCTGGATGCAACGATGGCCTTCGATACGGTGGAGTGGCCATACCTTTGGGCCGCGCTCGCAAAGTTTAGTTTCGGCCCGAGATTTATCAGATGGGTAAAACTGTTATACAAGGAGCCGCTGGCCCAGGTAGTGGTGAATGGCAAAGTCTCTGGTCCCTTTGTACTGGGCAGAGGCACGCGACAGGGATGCCCGTTGTCCCCTCTCCTCTTTGCTCTGGCCTTGGAACCGCTGGCTGCGTTGGCAGCCCTCGATGAGTGGTATCAGCTGGACCCCGGAGTTTGAGGATCGCATTTCGCTCTAAGCTGACGACATCCTTTTATATCTTTGTAAATCACCCCCTAGCAGTGTCTGGGAGAACTATGGCCTCCTTAGTCATAGTGCATGTCAGGCATTGATAATGGCATTCTGTGTGGCATGTGGATAGGGGGACAGGTTTGCTATGAAAGAAATCACTTATTTAGTGGAATGAGAATTTGGGGATGATTGTGTAAGAATTGGAAATGCATGGGACTAGTGGCAGACTGTATGAAAGGAAGGGCTATTTGTATTTAAAGAATGTAAATCGAGAGAAGATTTCTGGTATCTACAGTCCAAAGACAATAGAAATAGAGGAAGGACTGACATCCTTATTCTATGACATAGATGCCTTTGGCTGGGGAACTTTCAGCAGAGTGGGTGGCTCACTGTGAATGTGCAGGGGCTTTGAGTGAGTTTTGACCAGGGTTCAAACCCCAGCTGGGGAAAATCGTTTTTTAAATATTTTTTTTTTATTTCTAAATTCCACAAATGAAAGCTGTGCCTTTGTAAATCACCCCCTAGCAGTATCTGGGAGAACTATGGCCTCCTTAGTCATAGTGCATGTCAGGCATTGATAATGGCATTCTGTGTGGCACGTGGATAGGGGGGACAGGTTTGCTATGAAAGAAATCACTTATTTAGTGGAATGAGAATTTGGGGATGATTGTGTAAGAATTGGAAATGCATGGGGCTGGTGGCAGACTGTATGAAAGGAAGGGCTATTTGTATTTAAAGAATGTAAATCGAGAGAAGATTTCTGGTATCTACAGTCCAAAGACAATAGAAATAGAGGAAGGACTTACATCCTTATTCTATGACATAGATGCCTTTGGCTGGGTAACTTTCAGCAGAGTGGGTGGCTCACTGTGAATGTGCAGGGGCTTTGAGTGAGTTTTGACCAGGGTTCAAACCCCAGCTGGGGAAATTATTTTTTAATATTATTTTTATTTTTTTAAACAATTTATTTATTTTAGCAGAGTGAAACATAGTCCTTTGGAAATGCTCAACTGATAATAATGAAAGACCAAGTAGAAAATCTATGGCATATGTCACATCAGATGTGGCATATGCCACATGACAGAGTGACACGTGTCACATGCCAGACTTGGGCTCCAACCCTTACTGAGGTCATGCTCACTTGCCCGGAGCACGTAAAACAATTACATTTGTGTCGGAGGATCTCGACACCAGAAACAAGCTGCGCCTTGAGAGCACTCCAGAGTTTCTGTACATCACTTACAATTAAAGTGCTGTGAATAGGAAAACAACTCGGTAAATCAAGTGAAATGGTTAGTCAGTTATCGATCATCTAATCGTGTGCGCCACAACAAAATTATCCTATGTACCCGCTAAACTGTGTTTTTTAGGGCGCTGGAGGGCCACATTTAAAAGCAGCCATCTCCGGGGATCAGCCGCCTGCAATCCTAGGAACAATCACTATGCACTTGAAATGGTGGATGCAGTCACAAATGTGAAAGGGTGCAGTTGCTCATTAAGAAGAAACTGTGCTCTTTGCAAATGGGAAGCAGCGATTCCCCTCTCTCTATAACAATACATCAGGACAAAAATCCAGACCTTTTGGAGGGGTCAGGGCTTCACTTTGGACGAGGTGCAAGGGGACTCGCTGCACCACACCACTTAACGTAAAATGAAGGCTACCTCCCCCCGCTGTGAAGAAGAAACACAACAAAATAAAAATTGCACTGCAGCAATCATTGAAATACAAGCACGTCCTGCGCTGCAAACACCGATAAAGATAAAAAGTTCTCACAAACAGGAGATGAAGAAGGGAAGGGTAAGTGTACTATGCTTTAGCAGTGCCCCTGAGCATTTACAGGAAGTGACGTATCAGGCTGCAGAACGAGACAGGAGGTAGCAAAGAAGAGCGATGCCGGTCTGCACCAATTGTAAGTAGGAGATAGGAATACAGTTGGTTTATTCATTACAACAGTTCTAGCATACTGCGCATGCAAGCTGCCACAGCGTGCCGTAAAAAGTGGTGGGGCATATGGAGGGGGCGCAGGGGGGTACAAAGGGGGGGGTAATAATAATTTTTTTAAAGGAACTTTTCTGAAGCTGGCAGCCACCTCCCCTGTCACGTCGCTCCTCAGTGTTCTTCCTGGTTCCAGCAGACACTGGGACTACATCACAGACTCCCTGTGCAATCCCTGCACAGCTCTCATGCTATGAGAGCAGCGCAGGGATTGGCCTGAGCAGGCTTGTTTGACGCTCCCCTTAGGGCAGGGGATCTGTGCTGTTTCTCCAACCCAACTGTTCAATATAGCCAGGTTGGAGAAAACTAGGTGCCCGTGTGTGTTTGTCCAGCCGAAGCTACCAGCCAAGCACACATAACCTAGAAGTGCACAAACCAGTCCTCCATGGCCCTGGCCCTGCCCCTCCCTACGCACACTGGCTCAGCCAGCAGGTGAATAAAATAAAACAATGCTAGAATATCATTTTATTTTCGCCTGCTGGCTCTGAGCCCTTGCACATGGTGTCCTGTGAGATCCCACATAGGTGAAACAGGCATAATGGTTTGAAGTTGAAGTTGTCGTAGATGCACGGGGGATGAGGATGTTAGCATTATGTCTCTAAATATATTCTCGCTATCTCATTCTGCTTTGTATGTCCGTTGAAGAGCTAAATTTGAGGTAGTCTGCCATTAGGAATCTTAACAGAAAACTTTGCTAAAGAAAAAGATATACATGACTTCAATAATTCTTAGATATTTCGTCTGGACTGGTCATGATTGTTCCTGTGCTGGGGTTTAATTGCGTTCAGTGATCTTTGATCACACGTGTCTCTATGCTGTTTAGAGTATAAAGAAAGACATGATGGATCTGGCAGGTGAAACCCAGTTTCTGTAGGCACTCAGGGGCGGCTCCTCCGTTTGAGCGGAAGAGTGTTACCACACTTAAGCTACTCCCCAAAGAATGAAAAAAAAATGGTAAATACGACACCCATATCAGGTTGAGTAGGGGTCTGCTGAATGTCAGCAGCAGGGAGGAGGAAGGGCTGTGTTTGCGCTTTTCAAAGTGATCATGTCTTTTTGGTCAGCCGCCTTGCGACGGCCAGCCACACATGCTCACTTTGAATCCTCTAACCCAGCTGTCTTAAGGCAGCTGGGTCAGAGTAAGGCCGGGCTCCAGAGTCCTCTGGAGTGGCAAGTGAGGCTGCTCCCTCCACTCAGGGTGCTGGTCTCACAGCGTGAGAGCAGTGCCCGGATTGGTGCCGCCTTTGCAGCATCTGGTTGTGGTTGAGAAGAGGTCCGGAGCTGAAGAAGTCGAAGAACATCGGTTAAGGTAAGTTCTTTCTTTAAATTAAAATGTTTACTGGCGCACAACCCTCCCCCGTAGATGCCAGCCGTCACTGTAGGTACTTGGAGTACAAGAAAGTCTTCTGCATGGTGCACAGCATCTTAAATTTGTATTCTTTGTTGTATTAAATGGCACAAAACATTTGATTGGCAGTTCCAAAAGAGGTACATGGAAATATTGCATGGACTGCAATGTCTTCTGTGGTAGGAGAACTGCCTGGACATGTCTGCAATTTATTGCCTTGCTTCACATTTAGGGGCATATTTTTCTTAGTAGGCGTTCCATGGGTGCAGCACGAGTGTTCCCACACATCCACCCATGGATTTTGGTGCATTCCCAGATTTACCATTATTGGTAGACTGGGAAATGTGCCAAAATGCTACCCCTCCAGAGGAAAGGCGTAACAAGGAGAAATATCTTTATTTCTCCTCGTTGTTTACTCTTTCCTATTGTGCAGCACTCATAGAAAGAGGAAAATGTCTCTTCCACTCACTCGCAGGGCCATTAGCGTCTTTGTCCGTATCAGCATTGTCTCTTTCTCTTACCCGTTGGACACTCATCAGTCCATTTCACTGTTTATACATGTGTCCTCCTCACATGTGTCTAACTAATCTGTCTTCTCTATTTCTTCCTTTCCTGTGTAGTCTTTTCTCTCTGTCTATAGAGTCCTGCCTACGTGCTTTTTCTATTCCTGAAGTTCTTCTCATAACAGGCAGCTGGGCGAAAGTCCTGAAATCTGGTCCTTCTTCTTTAGGCATATTTCCCCTTCTCACAGAAACATCCAGCACTTTTTAGCAGATGTCCAAAATCTGCCCAACTCTAAATAAGGCACAGAGTCACATAGTCAATAGTGTGATCAGATATTTGAGCTTTACATAATGCACATTATAATGGTATTTACATATGTTTGTATTTATTTTTATGGTTTGGACACCTTCAAGGGGTCTAATAGCAAAAAAGTAACATTTAGGAAAAGAAGACCACGACAAAGAACTAATTTAGCAGTAGAATACTTCAGAGTTAGCTGTGAGTTCTGTTAACTTCTGGTCCACTTGCCTCATTTAGAGTAGAGTACCTCATAGTCTTTTAATCAACAAAGCCCCGGTTTTCTCCAATGATGGAAAGCTTCATCTGATGACCCGATGGAGTAGAGGCCATTAGAAGAAGGGCATTACAGAGCCCACCCTATTTACAGTGAATGGTATGATGTTCTTTTTTTCTGTCTGTCATGCCAGGAGAAACTTGAAAGGAAGAGACATAAAAAATAATGCCCCCACACAATGTGAGAAAAACCTCAGACTGTGGCATCTATTAGTTTTTTTGTTTTTCAAAAACAAACTCACAATTTGGCAGTTTTATTTTTGAAGATCAAAAAACTTTAAAAGTTTGATGGTCAGCTATCAAAACCAATGGCGGCAATCAACAAAACTTTTTGTATCTTGAAGGGAACTGCTATGACAACAGGTTATTTCAATGTAAAGAGGTGATCACTAGGCCAGCGGTCATCTCTTAATTTGGTGAACAGTAGTCCATCAGGGACGCAGAGGTAACATTCTTCCCCACCCTGATGGACTGTATTCAGTCGGGCAAAACTAAATCAGCCTTGAGATTTTGAAGCAAGTATGGAAATAGCAACCTTATGGTTACCTGAACAAAGACAGATGGATGAACCAGTGACACCAGTAGACAACAGTAGACAATCTAGATCTTCATCGAGTATAGGCATATTACCATTGAGAGTTAAAAGTGTGATAGTAGCCCCTGCAATGCTTCTGAGCCTGAAGTCAGCTTATGGTCAACAAAATTGGGATGAGAAGTTGTAGATTTTTATACAGTTTTTCCAAGAATGTTCAGTTTGGAAACTGGTCTGCGATCAGCTAGTTTCCCTTTACACAGGGACTTATTAATGATGTTTAGTAGAAGGAGTGGAATCTTGAGAAAGCATTTTAAGTATGGCTGCTTGTGTTGAATCCTCTTATTAGAAGGAATGCTCAATGCCAAAGAATTCTAAGAACATGTGAGTTAGATCTAGAGGTTTAAAATTACCAGCTTAGGATTTCTTGCAGAGGTTGATAATGATTTTTAATGCTTAACTTATGATTGTTTTTTCGGAGATAACGACAGCAATGGTATATCATTTCTGCTTTGAACGGACCAGTAATTTTATGTACCTTAGCATATTGTCAGAGAAACCTTTGTAAATAAAGCCAAATCCACAGTACTTTGAGAAGGTGGATACAGCACAAAATAGTGTGTCTAAATCATGAAAATTCAGAGAACTTCTGTGACCTTAAATGCCTAACGCTGATTATGTGCAACAATTGGAATCTATAAAGATTCCTAATTAAGGTCAATGATGTAGATCAACTCAGAGAAATTGAAGAGTCCAGTAGGAGAGTTCTAGTTGATATCATTATAAAATCTGGCATGTTTCCTTTTCTGTGAGCAGAGGAGGAGAGTTTATCTAGGTCAAGGAGAGCAGTTCCTTCCAGTGGCGGCTCCTCTGCTATGTCGGAGGAGCGTCACCCCACTGCTTTCAAGCAGTGAGAGAAACAAAAACATAAATGGAAAATAACTTTCAGTATTATCATTTTATGTTAATGCTGCTTAGCGGGGGTGATTCAGTATCCAATGCGGTTAACCCAGTATCCCTATGAACCTGGGCAGTAAATTAATATTATAAACAGTTCTTTCATTTGGGTGCAACGTATTTCTTTTGCTTTCTCATATATACATGTAGCATTCAAACAACTCTATACTTAAAAAGTGTTTCCAACACAAAATATATTTTGAGGAACAGAATCCAAACCATCTATGTATTCATGAAACGTTTTATACATTGTAATCATTCATAAATACTTTGAATGTATATCATTTACAAGAAAAGGCTGAAAAGTGAACAATAAGTGCAAATCGTGACTTTCAGTGCTCTGTGCTCTCGGCGCGAGTGTGACTGAGAAAATATACAAACATTATTTACAAAGGGGGGATAGAAAAAAAATGTATCGTGGCCTATACTATTTCTACTATCCAACTGTATACTGCAATTTGTTAATTCGCAGATATTAATAAAAGCCAGTATTCCTTCCTGACTTAGTGGCGTGTATCTACCGAGTGATGCTCCACAGCGGATGCACAGAACCAATGTTACTTGAGGTCTACAGATTACGAGCACAGTCGGTGCTGTTTCCCACTTTTCCGACTCATGAATATTCAACAACGGATGCAGTGACCGGAGGAGAAATGTCTTCCTAATCGGCGTTGCTCCTGCAAAGTTATGCGTAAAAAGTGTGGGAAAGTGGGAAACAGCACCGACTGTGCTCGTAATCTGTGAACCTCAAGTAACATTGGTTCTGTGCATCCGCTGTGGAGCATCACTGGGTATATACACCGCCATTAAGTCAGGAAGGAATACCGGCTTTTATTAATATCTGCGAATTAACAAATGCTATCACTGTCGGGGGCATAAGTTGCGGTTGCACCAACAGAACTGATTTATACAGTTTTCTCACCACCAAAACCCGGCTGGGTTTATGAGAAGGCTGTCCTCCACCCGTCCCACACAGTCCTGAGGAAGACCCGCCTAGACGCCCCAAGTGCGCTTCCAGAGGGTCGAAACGTCAACGATTAATATAGTGGGCCTATCATATGAAGGTCCTGTATTTAATACTGACAATTGCAGTGTACAGTTGGATAGTAGAAATAGTATAGGCCACGATAAATTCTTTTTGTATCCCTCCTTTGTAAATAATGTTTGTATATTTTGTCAGTCACACTCGCGCCGAGAGCACAGAGCACTGAAATTCACGATTTGCACTTATTGTTCACTTTATAGCCTTTTCTTGTAAACGATATACATTCAAAGTATTTATGAATGATTACAATGTATAAAACGTTTCATGAATACATAGATGGTTTGGATTCTGTTCCTCAAAATATATTTTGTGTTGGAAACACTTTTTAAGTATAGAGTTGTTTGAATGCTACATGTATATATGAGAAAGCAAAAGAAATGCTTAGCGGGGGTGGGCAGGACTGCTTTGCTGTCAGAGCAGGGTAGGGGAGGAGTGGTTTGCCCACTCCTATGTGCGCAATGACTGTTTGGTCAGCCCTCACGGGACGCCCAGACCAGTCAGGCACACTTTTCCCGTTCTCAATGCAGGCTGCATTGCAGCCTACATGGAGAACATTACCACCCCTCCAGCAGACGTTTAAGGCTTCTGCTGGAAGCAGAACCCCATAACCCCTGCATAGAAAATATGTATAAAAGTTAGACCAAACATACCCACTTTTTGCGGTTTTCAAACTCTTCATAAAAAGGAAGGGAGTATTCCACAGAGTAGCCAAAGGACTTCTGAGTGACCATGTTGTGAACCAAATCCCCAGAGGTGAGGGGACATCATCTGAAGTCTGCACTGGAGGAGCTAAGGGTCAGACTGCCTGCCTGCTGAGAGACAAAAGGATTCTGCCAGGCCCTGCAGGAGGGGAAACTTTCCAGGAAGAGAAGCCCAGCATTTTCCTGTTCCGGCCATAGGAACATTCAGACAAAGTGGACTGCTATAGAAAGCAAGGTCAAGAGCAAACTGTGCTCCAGATCTCCCGGTCTTTTCCTACAGTTCTGGTAAAAAATGCATAAGTCTATGTACTTCCATATATCAACTCATGGTGGACTGCATCTATCTTGCCATGTGTATCGGTCAAGATTGTGGCTGCAACTGCCTGTCGTATGCAACAGCAAAAGGTGGCCTGCATCTACCTTGACATTTGTTTAGGCCCGGGTGAGGGCTGCCAGGGGCTGGCATGTCTATCAGCTAAAGGTGGACTTCATTTGCCTTGGCATGTGTATTAGCTCAGAAAGAGTTGTAACTGCCTGATTCTGTTTACTGACTTTGGCGAGCGGCAATTGCTGCTTCATTTGCATTGCCAGAGTCGGGCCTAATCTGCCTTGCAGCAGCCAAGTAGTGACTTACAGCTATTGAGGGTGCCCAGGTAGCAGCACCAGATTCTTCTGAGGGGCATCTGACAGTCCTATTAGCTGCTCTTGGTGAATATGTGAGCTGAACCAGACCGCCCAGGTGGTCAGGTTCAGAGGCTGCAATTGCTGCACACTCCCATTTTCAGTTGCACTGAGCTGCTACAAAGGCACTGAGGTGAACTCAAGAACCAAAGACTCCTTTTCTTCCTACTAAGTCGATGAGGTAAGAGCAAATGTGAACATTTAAGTGATGGCAAATTTGACTTGTAGGTAAAGGTAATCTGCACCTAAGCTTTATTGATACTTCTTCTAAAGTTTGCTGATTGACAATCATAGATAGGTCTCACCTGAGTTGGAGAAAGCATGAAGAGAAGGGAAGGGATGTAGTGCCCATAAGACAGTGGTGATCAGAGGTATCATGCTACATTCACAAATGGATTGTGTAGTATTGAGTAATGTTTTTGTGATAGTAGGTATTTCCTTAACAAATAAAAAAACAAGCACTGGGCTGTATATTAAAGATATTGTGTTGATTGTTGAGTTCTGAGCTTGTGACCCCTACACTACCTCCTTGAAAAACCTGTTACTGCCTCCCCTCACTACCCTGAGAGTCAAAAGTGGAAAGAGATATACTTAGCTTGTTTTTCAGAGCCATTTTACGAAGGAACCCAGGACACCAGAGTCTACCTTGTAGCCCCACTAACAGAGTCTGAAAAGAGCAAATAAATCACCCTGATGGTGTAAGAACAGAGTACTTACTGGTGGAAAGAGTGCAACAGAAGATATTTAAGTCAGATATTTTTCAGCTAGACCATTTAGGGACATTTAAGCCATTCAAGGGTAATCACAGTTTTCAGCAGGTATGACTAGTATTTCTGATGATAAAGGAAGTATATGAGGTTGACCAACATCAGTTTTGTGAGCCCCTCAGCCTCAGGGGAGATTAGGTGTGAAAAGATGGGAGTCAGTGGAAACAGCAGTCGGCAAACTAAAAATAGGAATAAAAGTATTTTGCTAAACACTGAGGGGCAGATTTATTAAGCAGTTGTGTCTCCCTTGCACCACACAATGGAATGAAAGGGTGACACAATTACTAAGTACCATTTGCAAAGCAAGGCCACCTTGAGTGGCCCTGCATGGCTTGATAAATCTAGAGTTACTCAACACAGCGCAATTCACTGCATTGCATTACTGTGTCTCAAGGAGGCATTCCATGGCTGGAGCATGGATGTCCACTGATGGATTCCTAGATTTCTCATTACTGGTAGACCTGGGAACAGGTTAAAATGCTAAGCTTCCCCTGTAGATGCTTAATGAGGAGAAACAGATTTATCTTTATCTTTCCTCGTCTTTTCATCTTTCCGTGTATGCTGATTATGGAGCACACATAGAAAGAAGAAAACGCCACTGAGGGTTGTTTTTGTGCAGGAAGGTGTCCCTTCCCACACAGTTTGTATGCTAGCACCTTATAATGTTAAATATGGCTCATTCTTGCTCTTTCATGGAGCACAGCAAGGTGGCTTGCTGCACTGCGTGAACATCTGATAAATGTGGCCATAAATGGCCTATTCACAGATTGCATTTTGCAGCACGCTTAGTAGAACTACAATAGTGCTTCTAAAGCACTACACAATCCAATTGTAAATCTCTGCCTCCACCTCTTCTATCCTTTCTATATGGAGATCCTCATTCATGTAAGTTTACTACTCAGGGGGAGAGCCTGGAAAAAGGGTTGTACTTGTTACTAAATGGGACGGGTTTAGGAAGGTGCAAGGAAATATTTAGGGAAGTCTAGGGAGGAGTTTAAAAAGGAACATGCAGCTGCCGTCATAAGAGTAGGCCCATTGCAATTCACAAACTGCCCTTCTAACATTTCTACAAGCAAAAAGGTAAAAAAAGTAATCAAAACTGTAGTACATTACTCCAACTCAGAGCTGGAGTAAGTACAGCACCCCACATGGCCAACAACTAGTACTGAAACGCCCTCCCAAGAAGATTATTTAAGTAGTAATTAAACAAAATGTTACTTTAACTTAAACATTTATTATTTAATTATATAATGTTTTAGTTGCCTTTTTCAATTGTAAAAATTCGTATAAATTCAACTTGTATTAAAATTAAATTCTATTACTTTTATTTCTACATTGTTGTATATCACTTCTAATAACTAATATTGCATAAAAACATTTTTTGTGCTGTACTTTAGGTGTGAATATATTCTTTAATTTAAATTCAGGAAAATACCTTTTGAGTGTTATTTAATCTCTAGTTGAATTAATTCAAAATTGAAAAAAGTAAGTTATTAGTGCTGTGGCATTTTTCATTTTGTTAATTAAAAAAACCTTTTTTACTTTTCCCCTTTCTTTACCATAGTGAGCTCCAAAATCGAGGTGTGGATCTCCCTGTGGTAAAGTATAGAGAAAACTAAAAGTGTTTACTAAACTTTATAATAAATTAGTAGGAGTCCCACAGTCCAAGCAAGTAATATCTAACTCTCCATAGCTCTCACTAACTTCAGGCCCTCTAAAAGAGGGGAAGGAAATGTTGAATAAATCCAAGGATGCAAAGAAAGTCTGACAAAGAAGGAATTTTGAGAAGCTTGGCAAAAAAAAATCTGTGAAGATGTTCTTGACATCTAGCTTGAAGATAATTTCAACTGCAACATAGGTGTAGCGCTGAACTGAGGTAGAGGAAGACAGGTAAAAAGCGAAGCCCAAGTATATGCTTCCTCTTATTACCAGAGAGGAAAGCAAATTACCTGCCCTCACTCTGTGTGTGGCTTTTATAGACTTCAAGATCCTCACATCCTGCATTGAATATCAAATCTTGAGATCCTCGAATCACGGATTCTCGAATGCTGCAGTAGCTAAGCGAATTCTGCAGTAGCCTGCCGCTCCACAGGGCCTGACTGGCCATAGCGGGCTTTGTGCATTTCCCCGGTGGGCTGCCAGGGTGGGAGTCTGTTTTGGACCTCTGGGGGGGCCGTTTTTGTTACCGGGGCCAGTTTTGCATCATAGCTGCAATATCGACCCCCAATACCAAATGCAGCCACAGTTTTTCCACACGCACTCCCCTCACCCCCACGGCGGTCCGATTCATTGCCAGGGGCGGTTTGTATTACCAGTCCGGCCCACCCTCCGATGGGCATATGATCATGGCTTTTGGGGTGCCCACATAGAGATAACTCTTATTGGTTAGGATGAGAGGAAGACACAAAATAAATGGAAGGAACAGAGAGAAATATGGAATTGATTCTTCTAATCATAGTTGTCAACATGTCATGTGCTAGCACCTTTTCAGGACATGAGTTGTCATGCATTGCATTACATATTGGCAATGTATTGTCTACAGACAATTGTAATTATTGCATGTACAATATTGGTCTCCATTATGTAACTTCATATAGAGGTAAGTCAGTATGCATACAGTGGAGGGTTACATAATGCAGTTGTGCTTGACACTTGAGCAGCCACATCTCATAACACACAATTGTGGATATGTCCCACAGTCTCCAGTGTATGTAGAGAAAGATTCTTGTTATTAGTGCTTTTGTTTTGGTCATGCCTCACAGACGAATAGGCGACCACTTTTCATCTATATTGGTAAATTATCCATTTATCTGGGTTTTTGCTTAAGTGTGGAATCAAAACGTACATGCTAATTTACTTGTAAAGTTACACAAAGCAAACTTTGTGAGTGTCACATAGGTCACATATATCTGTGGCTTCATATTTCACATATATTATAGAGCACATTTGTTGTCTCTGATGTAACCATCAAAAGGAATGACAAAGGACGTCATCTTTAATCTACCAATATGCGTCTGGTCTGAGGCAGATAGAGACTGATAACTAAAAGAACCGCAAGCAGAAATATTAACACTTTACCCTGGTTGCACCATATGAATTAGTGCGGAAAACTAGTTGCCTTCTCTCTCTCTCTCTCACTTGTGTTTTAGGATGGAGCCCTCTCCCTTGCGAAACTTTAAGAAAAATAGTTTGAACATCACAGCACATTTAAAATGTGTTGGCCCGCCCTTAATGGATGGACCTTGACAGCCCAACCATGCATAAAAGACACCAACTTTTTTTTGAGAGGCAGGGATAGCTGAACCGCGGACCGCGGTGATCAACTCCAGTCGGAAAGCTATACCGCGAATATTATCTGGTCTACCCAGCAAAATTCACTACTTTAACTACTGCAAAAAGTATCGGAATTCTACGGACCTTGGTGAAAACGTTACACCCAGACAAAATTGATACCTATACCAAGACTAAATCGGTCTACCTTTGATAATAGTATACCCAGCCGTTGGAATCTTTCACAAAAGCCTGATAATCTTGAGTTTATATACTTGATGGAAATTAATTCAACCATCTTTCAAAGAAAGCTCACCACGTCCTGATGATGATCTAGAGTTGTTTAGATTGAAACGCCGTCGACCCATTCAAGGAAACTCCCCTACCCTACTGTATATATTTTTGTGGATATTACCCTTGTTTGTGACACTTTGTATATAGTTTTATTTTAAGCTATTCACTCAGTCACTATAAGCACTTTGTCACTTGTGTGAGCACCTGAAGAAGAAAAAAACATTTGTACTTTAAAACATAAATAAAATATTTTAGTTGTATGTTACCCTACAAAAACTCTCTCCCAGGATTGATTCTAGTACCATAGTAATACCCTACCATATCAGGACCTTTTGAGGCCACCAAAAACCATTGTTGTTTCCTATAAAAGACACCAACAGCTTGTATTCCACTGGGAAGTACTACAATACCTGGAGCCGTATTATGAATATGGCACACTTTCCCTGTTAGCGCCATGGCGCACCTTTTAAAAGGTGTGCCGGGTGCAAGCAGGGACTGTACACCATTTAAAAAACCAATTGCTGCCCCCAAGGCAGCTGCAAACTAGTGCTGACCTCTGGGTAGTGCATTTAAGTGAACTACGGAGCAGCAGGAGTGAGACATCCCCTTGCAGGCAGGTGCAATGAGTGACTGCACCCCCTGCACTGGGATTTCTCCCCTCCAGAGGGCTGCCTTTAGGAGGTGTGCTAAAAGTGTGCCACCTTTTTGTGACATAGTTTCAATGTGCATCCTAAAGACCTGTGTGCCTCTGGTCCATGTCCACAATATGGAGTGGGCACAGAGGCAAACTAGTTCCCTCATTTGCATCGGGCCACACCTCCATGCAAATGAGGGTGCGCTCTCTTATGCTAGGGCTAGTGTAGCCTTTGTGCCAGTGCTTTCTGTATTACAGAAGAGGATACACAAGCGTCTGCAGCCCCTTCTGTGAAGTCATTCTGCTCTGGGGGTGCATAAAGCACAATGTGGCACAATGTATTATTTAACCCCTGAATGGCTAATCTGTACATTGTCTAGATTGCCTAATTTCCACATCCAACACTGGCCTAAGCATGTTACTATACAGAATGCACATCATTGTTCTAGGGATTTCTCTGTACATGTCGAGCTTCATTGACTATTCTGACACATCAAATATTTGTGTGCACATGCAGGTAGAGATGAATAGATAGTTCTGTAAAATAAATGGAAGTGATTGCATTAATTATGTTCATGCTCCTCAGGCTGGGCATGCATGGCCAACCAAGTTGTTGACAACACTCAGCTATGCAGTGGGGATGAAGCTGGACTGCACTTTCCTCTTCTACAGCCTGCCCTCCCCAGTATTTTTAATCGACATAATTAGTCTTTTATTGCTTCCTTATGTATGTTGTACATGCAATGTACGTAGGCAATGTTCTTTTAAAGCATTAATATGTGTGGTGTGTGAATTTGGTCCAAACTTAGACATGAACATTTGTGACCAGTTCGTGTACAGTTGTTCATCCAGAACAATACAGGAGAAACTGTTGAGTTGAAGAAATACCACACTCACAGAGGTCATTGATCTTGGCAAGAGCATAGAGTAGTCCCTAATTTCAACTAAAGTACTTAACACACATTTTCACCTCAAGATTCAGACAACTTTGATAAACAGGACCACTGCATCACCTTAGCCCTAACCCCCAGGAACGCCACCCAACAGACCCTTCTCACTTGGACCCCACTAACAATAGAAAACACCTAAAAGACCATGAAGAGCATCCACTGCGGAGCACCCTCAGACCCCTGTCCCTACCACATTTTCCACAGAGCTGCCACGAACTTCGCACCCGAGCTATGCCGGACAATCATCTGCTCCCTCGAGACCACTACATTACCCGATGACTGGAAACGTGCCGAAGTCAACCCCCTCCTGAAGAAACCCTCCGCAGACCCGACGGACCTCAAGAATTTCAGGCCCATCTTACTGCTTCCATTTGCAGCCAAGGTCATCAAAAAGGCCGTCAACACCCAACTAGCAAACTTCATAGAAGCCAACAATGCCCTGGACATCTCCCAATCTGGATTCCGCAGCAACTGCAGCAACTACAGCACCGAGACTGCACCACTCGCCATAATTGACGACCTCCACGCCCTCCTCAGCCAGGGCCAAACAGCAGCACTCCTCCTTCCTCACCTCCCAACTGCCTTCAACACCGTCTCCCACCACACAATAATCACCAGACTCTATAACACCGGAATCCGAGGAAGGGCCCTCGACTGGAAACGCTCATTTATTACAGGTAGAACTCAGCGAGTCACACTCCCACCCTACCTCTCAGAACCAATAAAGACCTCAGTCTAACCCCCTTCAACATCTACATGGCCTCCCTTGCAACCATCATCAGAAACCACAGGCTCAACATCGTCTCCTATGCCGATGACACCCAGCTCATCCTCTCCCTCACCAAGGAACCCAACATCACCAGGCACAACTTCCAAGAAAGGTTGAAAGCTGTCATCACCTGGATGAAGGACAGCTGCCTGAAACTCAACTCAGAGAAAACAGAAATCCTCATCCTTGGTTCCACCCACTCAGCGTGGGACAACACCTGGTGGCCCCCATCATCAGAACCCCCCACACCCGACAGACCATGCACAAAACCTCAGCTTCAAACTGCGCTCATCACTCACTATGAACTGCCAGATCAACGCCATATCCTCGGTATGCTTCAACACCCTCTGCATACCTCAGAAAATGCTCAGCTGGATCCCCTAAAAATCCAGAAAAATGGTCACACATGCCCTTATCACTAGCAGACTGGACTGCAGCAACGCCTTCTATGCCGGAATCATCAGAAACGTCTTTGCAAACTCAGGACCGTCCAGAACTCCACAGCCAGCTGATCCTAAATATCCCCCGCCACAACCACATCACCTAACAACTCTGCGACCTCCACTGATTCCCTATCGAAAGAACAACCTTCATGCTCCTCAAGCAAGCATACAAGGCCCTCCACAACATCGGACCAGCAAACCTAAACAACCGCCTCTCCTTCCACACACCCAAGAGAAACGTCTGATCAGCCTACCTCTCCCTGGCCACCCTGCCACTTATCTCCAAGACCAGAATAGGTGGAAAGTCCTTCTCCTACCTCACAGCCAAGAATGGAATGACCTCCACCTCCGGCAAAGCCCTAATCTGCTCAAAGCTCAGGAAGGACCTCAAGACTTGGCTCTTCAGATGACCCCAGTACCCTACGGAGCCGCCCCCCCAGTACCTTGAGACCCTCACAGGTGTGTAGCTGTGCAATACAAACCCCTGATTGATTTACATATTCCTCTGTCAACTCTGTGTTTGTTGAAGGAGATCACCAAATGGGTCCTGTGTGTGTTGTGGACACAAAAGGAAAAACACAGAAGTATGGGAACAAGAAACCATCAAGTGCATGCAATAGGTGTGCGTTCAAAAAACACCTCAGCAATTTTACAGGGTGTACTGCTATCGGCAAACACTGCCTGTTATACAAGAATATGGGGCACTTTCAGATTGCATGGAAGAGCGGTAAAACCCCTGTAAGAATCGGTAGTGTAGATGTGGAGGTTGATTCTTGTACAGAGTCACTTACCAACGTTGCTCTTACTGTAGAATGAAATTCTGTTTGTGCACCTGTAAAGGGGCAACCTGTGAAGCATAAATAAACGATATCCCTTTACAGGTCATGGCTGACTCAGGATCTCCCATCATCATCCTAAGAGATACCACATTTTATTAGAAATGGAGCAGACAGCTAAAAAACCCTGATGTGACTACAAAGGCATTTAGGGACAAAGAGATTGAAATGCCTGGGCGATTTACAAATAAGATGGTCTGCCTCTGGAGAGAAACATTTTCAAAGGTTTTTGTGGCCATAAAAGGAAAGGACATCATAGGGTGGTAAGACATTGCGAGAATGGGTTTATATTTATTACCAGAGTCAGATAGCCAGTAGCGCTAGGAGAGTTACCTACCGATTATATCTGCAGTTTGGAGGAATCCATAAGGAAATTATTGGATGAGTTTAGTGATCTGTTCCATGAACAGGTTGGTATGGTGCAAGGATTCAAACACTGGATTAGATTAAAAGCCCAAGCACAACCTATCATACACAAACCATGTACAGTTCCATTAAGTATTAGAGTTGATTTGAAACGGCGAATTGAAACTCAAACTGGAGAATCTGTGCTCTCAAGGTATTGGAGAACCTTGTGAGTCATTGCTGTGGGTAGCACTGATAGTGGTGGCACGGAAGAAGTCAAGAGAAATCAGACTATTCGCTGACTTTAAAGCTCTCAACATTCTTGTGAATTGCTGCTCCCTACCCAAGATTCATAAGCTGTTGGCCAACCTTTATTAACTTAAGATAAGCCTACGACCAGGTAGCCTTGTCTAAGGAAACTCAAATGATGATGAATTTCGTCACATCATTTGGTGCCTACAAGTACCTAAGATTACAGTTTACACTAGCGTTGGCTGCTTGTGTATTCCAAAGGTTTATGGACAATCTGGTTGGTAATCTCAGGGAGTGCAGTTCTACCAAGATGACAATTTATTATGTGCCAATAGTCAGGAGAAACATAACTGATCCTTAGAAAAGTACTTATGATCTTGTTATACAATTGAATGACAATCAGGAGTGAGAAGTGTAAAGTTTGCCACCAATGAATTAGAGTATCTAGGTCACAGTAAATCCTCTTCCGGGCTAAAGTCAAAGTGTTCCCTGATCAAAGAAGCATAGGCCCCCATGGACAGAGAAGCCTTTCGTTCCCTCTTGGGCCTTGCAGAATACTATGCATGCTTTGCGCTGGGTTATGCCCAAGCAGTTAGGCCATTGAGAATGATACTTAGAAAAAGGGGCAGAAGTTCCTGTGGTCTGAAGAGAGGGAGGATGTCTTTAATTAAGTTAACACTTTGATAGAGAGAGCATCATATTTGAACGATTTCCATGAGTGATGCACTTCCATCATTGCAATGGATGCAAGTCTGATGGGTTTATGGGCTGTCCTAAGTCTATACATTTCAGGTAAAAACAGAGAGTAGCTTTCGCCTCACGATCTTTAATGCAGTATTAGAGACAGTAAAATACCTGTGAATAGTTTAGTATTAAGAGCGGACCATCTTCCAACTACAGAGTTGCAGGATCCCATCATTACTTAGGCTCAACAAAGTCATTTAGATGCTACCAAAACCAGCATGGGCATTAAACAGCATTATTCGTGCCTGCCATTGACGCCCAAATGATATTCACTATAGACTATATAGAAGTGTTCAGAATGTCTACTCTCTGACAAACACTTGAGAGTCAACAAGACACCTTTGCATCCTGTGGCCTTCCCAGATGCGGCATGGGAGAAGGTGGGTCTAGATTTCTCTGGTACATATATATCCCTGTCTGACAACATGAAGTATTTAATCTTGGTAATTGATTATTTTTCAAAATGGATGTATTTTTTCTTTGTTGAGTCACCTAATACCGACGCTGCCTTGAATTTGCTAGAGCAGGTATTTTTCCTGGAAGGTGCATCAAAAAGTATTGTCACCTACAAGGGCATGCATTTTACCTCTGAACGTATCCATACATTTTTTAAGAGCCATAATATTAAACACTTGAAAGTAGCTTTGTACTCCCCTTCTTCAAATGGGTTAGTGGAAAGGGGAAACAAACTAATTAAGGAGGGTGGCATCAGGTCTTGAAGATAAAAATGTGCTCAAACAAAAAGTGTGGTGTTACAATACGACACCACATTTTACCACCGGTGTTACTCCAGTTTCCCTGTTGGGGGGAAGGAAAGATCATACTGTCACGTTCCCCTACCTGGTTAGGAGAACAAGTGGAAAAGGTGGAGGGCAGTGTGGTACATGACATGGAAGATTTTTCTTCTAAGGTGGTGTCAAGTCAAATTAAAATGAAACCTGACGTTAACAGGAGACACAGAGTAGCTAATCAAGGGAGCAACTGGGGATTGGGTATTGATAAAGGGTCCTGTCAAGGTAAGGAATGTCAAATCTATTTTTTCTGCACCAGTGACAGTACACAAGGTCAGCAGGGGAGCAGCAGTGCTTTAAAATAAAGGGTGGTGGAACAAGAGGCAATTGGTAAAGCTCATACAGCAATAGGCTAATATCATACCCGAGAAAAGTGATTTCATTGTTGAATCAGAGTGGGCACTCTGGCTGCAACCTGTGGTTGATCCAGAGGTGTAAGGAGGAAATGTTTGTGCTAATGCGGTGATTTCTGCAACTGTTTAATCTTGTTTTTCCCTGGAGTCAATAGCACAGGAGACCAGCTAGGTCATGTGAAGTAAAAGTACCAGAAAAGTTTATAGATTTTGTAATGTCTTAACTTGAATGTTAGCATGCAGAGTTTTTTTCTTTATTTTAAGGGGGAAGGTGATGTTTTACCTGCAATGTATTTTAAAGCATTATGATGTGTGATGTTTACATTCAATGTAACTTCATGCGCAAAGAACTGTGAGTGAAGAATCCATCAGTACTAGTCAGTTACTCTGGGATCCTAGCTGGCCGGTTGCAGCACATCATGGGTGAACGTAACCTTGAACTAAATCCTTTTGGAGCATTCTAAGGGACCGTGTACAGCATCTTACTACAACCTCCAGCCCTTTCTAGGAGTAAACTCCACTACAATGCACTCAAAGCCATATTTCCATTTTGGCTTTGTGGGCTACCTATCAATCTGAGATCCCATAAAGCTGCAACAGTTGGGAATGCTCCCCTCCTCAATGATATTCAGTTCCCCCAAAACATTCCCCGCTTCTCATATCAGTCATTGATTTAGTGACATATTTTCAAGACAACAGCAGAGAGGATTTGCACTTCCACCTTGTGGAATGTTGTGTTAGTGATATAATCAGAATCAACATAGATATATGTGCATGCATGTGCAGAAATAAAGCCAAACAAATATAAGCTCATGTCTTGTGAGTGGCAGTAGATATTTGGCAAAAAATACCAAAGAAAAACATTCACTTATTTACAGTAAAGACGTTCCAAATTGCATTTACAGATCATAATATTATTAAATATCCACATACGCTTATCTAGAAAAGTTTATATGAAATGTTAATGTTGCTTAGATTCCTTTACAGGAGGTAATCTCATGTAAATTGTAAGGCTGTTAAATCGAACACAAGCTTAATGTGCTTGTTAGTAAAGGAACATTTAACACAGCCCTTGTATACTGCAAAGGGTATGTGTTTAACATGACCTATATATGAGTAGGAATGAATTATGCAAGTATAAAACAATGTATACATACAAAATCATTTAAAAAAGCAAAACTAGACAATAGCATGGGAAAATGAGGTTGGCACAGTTTTCATGCCATACAAGGTATAGAGTTCAAACGCTATAGAAGAATAATGAAATATCAGGATAAGAATTATGAACTGATGCTCTAAACCACATATCTTCATGGATGTAACATCGCCGTTCAGTGTGGCAGGTTTCCAAAAAATTAGGTGAAGTATGAGTCAACTCCATGAATCCTGGAGTCTACCCTGATTCTTGTGCCCTGCCACTCTTTGGGGAGCACCATTGGAGTAGAGGTCAAGTTTAGATATGTATGCAAACTGATCTTGTACAACACGTAGCAGGTACGGTAATCTTGCATGCACAATATATATATATATATAGATTAATTTTTCTGCCCACAATTCCATGCTTATTGCCATGATTAAGATCTGCTTAGAACAGAACTATTTTCTGTTCAACAACCAGGTCTATCAACAGACTAGAGGGGTAGCTATGGGGGCCTGTTTTTCTCCCAGCCTGGCGTGCTTGCACATGGGCTGGTGGGAGGAGCAGGTCCACATGGTACAACATCAGGCCATCATGACGAATCATGTTCCCCTCTATTTAAGGTATATAGATTACCTTTTCTTTATATGGCAAGGTACCATGCAGGAAGCATATCAATTCGTAGAAAAACTGAATTGCAATGACCTAAATCTTGAGTTTACATCCACCATAAGTACATCCCAGTTATGCTTCCTAGACATAGAGGTATACATTGATGCAGGGAACCTAGCGACGAGGTTATATAGAAAGCCGACTGCAGGCAACACTATCCTGCACGCGGCTAGTCAACATCCCCACCACTTGATACAAAGCATCCCCTTTGGGGAGATGCTTCGTATCAAAAGAATATGTAGTGACGAATGAGAGTGTGCTAAAGCTATGGAAGCGAGCAAATTACGCTTCCTGGCGCGGGGATATTCTGAGAAAACAATCGCCAAGGCAATGGAGCGCTCTAGTATTATATCAAGAGCCCAGATACTGGCACCTAAACTTAAGCCGGGCCCTATCCATCCAGACACTCCATCAGAATCCTCAAGGGTGGTGGTTACTTATAATCAGCAACACAAGGAGATGCGGCGGATCTTCAGTCGCAACTGGAACTTGGTGACAGGGGATCCTGTCATCGGAGGTTCAGTAGGTAGAAGGCCAGAATTTTCCTTCAGAAAATCAACCTCTATGTCAGACAGGCTGGTCAAAAATCATCTGGAACAACCTATATCTAAGACTTTTATGAATCTAAGAAAAGGTTTTTTAAAATGTTCCATTTGCAAGGCTTGTAAGAATGGGTGTAACAAATCACGATACTATACACCATTCAGGGATGATCCTGTGCTCATTACAAAACAGCTATCTTGCAAAACGGAGTTTGCTGTATATGTGCTGCAGTGCCCCGCTGTGACCTCCTTTATGTAGGGAGCACCCGGCTTCCGGTTCACAGGAGAATACTGCAGCACATAAGAGCAATTTCCAACAATGACCAATCCTATCCGGTGGCGCGCCATTTTCAAAATATCCATGAGAGTGACCCAAGACATCTCACTTACTTTGTCATTGACTGTATTTTGCCCCTCAAGAGAGGAGGCAATAGGGATGCATTGTTGAGGGTCTTAGAGACTCGCTACATCTTGGAACTAAACAGTCGTACTCCTGGAGGTCTTAACGCCAGTGAGGATCTGTATACCTGTTTATGATGCCTCAATAATTGTCTTTACAAACATGGGCATTTGCCCATTCACTTTATTGCAGACAAAAGACATACCTCTCACTAAATGGTAGCCACCATTCACTAATTTATTGGGTTTCAGTACCATCTTGCACTATGGTATACAGCTGTTCATTAACACCAGTCAGTTATCTGATTTTAAAGGGAGGGGCCCCTCCTTTCACAATTTCAGAAAAAAACAATTCACTTGCACTTAGCACTTTTATCTACCTAAATTGCACTTTGCTATGAGGTCTGCTCTTTTGCCACAGAATGGGAATAACAGATAGAATTGTCCATGTTTACAACGCTTATTGTTTACATGTAGCACTAGACACTACTGGGGAGGAATGGTTAATAGCAGCTATGAGGTTAATAGAGATTCCCACTTGGGATGAATTCTGTACATGTTTTTTTAAAAAGTTAGGAAACATGGTCTTCAAAATATGAATTCAACACTATGTTTTTATGACGTATATATTTATAAATTTATGTATGTATATATTTATTTATTTGCTCTGAATTTCACAACTGTACATATATCATATTATTTATATACCCACTGTGGGTTGTATTCAGGACCAGGAAAGCTATGAATTACTTGTATAGTCCCCTGTTTGTTTCCATAAACTTTTGAAAACATTGTTTATACATGTGGGTGGTTACGTTTAGTCCACCTTTTGTGTCATTGATGTTGCATATAATTCCCTTGTAGCTTTGCGATCACATCATGTGATCAAGACAGTGGACACTGTCGAAACGCGTAATGGCGGGCATGCTGAGCGAAATTGAGCATAAATATATATATATATATATATATATATATATATATATTACCTACTGGCGGTCACCAGTAGGTAGTTATAGTTAGGACCTATCATCCATAGCAAATCCGCAACATTCTATTTGGACTAACTTTGGCGCCGGTTCATGAATCTTTGCAAAATTTTCAAAATTTATGGCCCACTCCGGTCCGCTCCTATCCTGAAAGTCTCAATATGATTTGTCAAGCGGGGGCTGAGAAAAAAAGGGGGTGGGGGGCAAAATGTGTCTTCCCATGCAATTTCCCATAGGAACCTTTGGTCGCAGCTGCAGCCCGAACTGCTGAACGAATTACACCAAATTTGGCAGAAAGGTAGACCTTGGTTCAGAGTCATGCCTTTTAGGTAAAAGGTGAGAAAATGAAAATTAAAATCACATATATATCTATGGCCGTGCAGGATCTGTGCACCCTGCAGAGCACGAGCTGTATGCTAATTGGCTGTCAACACTCCAAACCAGGAAGTGTTGGCAGCCATCTTGTGCCTCGGTAGAACCGAGGCACAAGAAAGCAGAAAAAATTCAAAAAACGGGCAGGGTAGAAAAACCCTGACGCCCTAGGCCTGCTTAGGGTATCCCACAAGGAACCCCAGGGCCCCCAAATAATAATTATTTTTTTAGATTGGCAAAATCCGTGCAGGGTACGCAGATCTTGTTGATAAAAAAAACAAAGCGCTTCAATGCTAATTAGCCCCCGGGGGGCCAAGTCCCGGGGGCTTGTTGAAAATAAAGTGTGGGGGTAAACCCCCCCACACTAATGTTGGGGGGGCCCGGGGACCGCCAACCCCGGGGCTCTACTTAATTGACACCCACCACCACGGGGCTTTTTTTAATGAAGAAATACCCTGTGTGACTGCCACCTCCCCAGGGCTCTAAATATTTAAATTGGGGGATCCGTGATGGACCCCCAAGCCCCGGGGACCACCACCCCCCGGGGCTTTGTAAAGTGTGTGAAAGGGAGTCACGGCCCCCCCTGGAGCCAATGATGGCCCTGGGCACCGCCACCCCCTGGGCCGGCTCCTGAAGTGTCCCGTGGTGCCCACCCCCGGGACACTGTAGATTGCTATGGCAGGGCAGGAGCCTCGCGGCTCCCGCCCTGCCATAGCAAACTTGGTTTGAATTTTGAAAGAGAGAGCAGGAAACCAATTTGCTTTTCCATGCAGCTCCCCATGTGGAAAAGCAATGCCGGCTCCCGAGGGATGTGGGGAGCCGGCGGGACCGTGGGGGGATTGGGGACCCCCCATGGTCCCCAATGGAGAGGGCCAGCCTCAGGGGATTACAATTACAAACACAATTTAATAAAATAGAAACGCCGGCCCTGGGAGATGGGTCCTCGGGGCCATAAGTGGCCAGAGGAGGAGGGCAAATGCTGATTAAAGGCCCCGGTGGTACTGTGGGGGGATTGGGGACCCCCCATGGTCCCCAACGGAGAGGGCCAGCCCCAGGGGATTACAATTACAAACACATATTAATAAAATGGAAAGGCCGGCCCTGGGGGATGGGTCCCCTGGGCCATAAGTGGCCAGAGGAGGGGGGCAAAGGCTGAATAAGGCCTCGGGAGGGGGGCCGCGTGGCCCCCTTCCCAATTTTCTAATGACATTTTTTTTTAGGGGGCAGGCCCTGGGCGATGGGGTCCCCAGGGCCAAAAAATGAGAAAAAGAAGGGGGATACGCAGGCCCCCTTCTTAAAAAAAAGACATACGGGCATTGTGCCTGAGGCCACGCCCCCTCCTTCAGCACTCTGCAAACACCCCCCTTACAATTTTGCAGATGGGGAACAAATTCCCCTTGAATAAAGGGGGGGTCCCTGGGGACCAACTAGCCCACCAGGAACCTCCAGTATGTACCAGGGGTCTGAGTAGCGGAGAGGTGTTCCGAGGCCACGCACCTTTTTACACCTCTCTGCAACGCAGCTCTGTGGCGCTTAGTGGATCTATCTGGTGGGCTAGTTGCACCCCAGGGACCCTCAGGATTCAAGGGTAGTTAATCCCCCAACTTAAAATGCGCCACAGGCGTGTTTGCATAGTGGTGAAGGGAGGGGGTGGGCCTGAGTTCACATGTGTTCAAACACACCCTGTGGCACGTTTTAAGTTGGGGAAATAATTCCCCTTCAATCCTGAGGGACCCTGGAGGCCAACTAGCCCACCACATGCTTCTAGGAAGCGCCACTGCGCTGCATTGCAGGGAGGTGGTGCAGGCAGTGCCCCTTTTTACATCTCTCTGAAATGGTGCTTACTGCACGTACCTAGTGGGTAATTTGCAGCTAGGGACCCTCAGGATTCAAGGTAGGAAACAGGGCATGAGGTGTTGTGTGCAAAAACGCCCTATGGTGCGTTTTAAATTGGGGAAATAATTCTCCTTCAATCTTGAGGGCCCACGCAGGCCAACTAGTCCACCAGGTGCTTCCAGTAAGTGCCACTGCGCTGCGTTGCAGAGAGGTGGTGCAGGCCGTGCCCATTTTCTCTGCAACACAGCTCTGTGGTGCTAACTAGAGATACCTGATGGGCTAGTTGTACCCAAGGGACACTAAGGATTCAAAGGGACTTTATCCCCAAATTAAAACGGCCACAGGGCATGTTTGCACACGTCAGCTCAGCCACCCCCTCCCTTCACCAGTGTGCAAACATGCCCTGTGGCGCGTTTTAAGAGGTAGTTTTAATCCCCCTGCCCTATTATATACTAGGGGCTTACAGAGGAGGTCTTGCTAATAACAGGGGTACCCCAACGCAAAGTATTCCCTAGTGTATGTAGGTGTTTTAACTGTATTTTAAGTGTATTTTAGCATAGCACTGGCTCTAGGACTGGTTAGTCAGAGTCACTCCTCTGTTTGTTCTTTCTGCACGTCTTCTTTCTTCCTGCACTTTTCTTCGTATTCGAGGACTTCTGTTGCTTCTTTCTGCATTTCTTTTTCTTCTTTCTGTGTGTTTTTTCTTCTTTCTTCACATGTCCTACCTCTGTAGGCATAGTTAGAAACTAGCATTTAAAAAAGCTTTGAAATTCACTTAAAAAACCATAGGTTTCAGTTACGTTAAAGTTAGAAATTAGCATTTAAAAAAACCTTAGAAATTCACAGAAAAAAACATAGGTTTCAGGGGCGTTATAGTTAGTCGGACATTTCACTTGTACAAAACCATTGAAATTCCCCTGTTATAGTTAGTTCAGCTATCTATCACTCGCGCGCCCGCAATGCACTGCTGATGACGTCACATATTACATCACTCATGACATGGTCAGTGACATCACTCATGACATCACTGATGACATCTCAAATGACATCACTGATGACATCACTGATGACATCATCCTTGTGATAGAGTGGCAGACTTCTTCTCACCCTAATATAATCTTTGATACACATATTCAAAAATAGAAACTAACATTTTCAAAAAAATGGACATACTAATACCAGTTACAACAACCTATTCAGTAATTCCAAAATCTACATACACATCCACTCATTCACCAACAGTCCTATATAGTCACTCATATATGTACTCACTCATCATATGTACTCATACACCTTTACATCCTGTTACGCACCGCCACTCATTCATAGAGATTCTCACACACATAGTCAATCATGCTAATAAAGAATAAAACATCCATTTACTTGCATATAGAGTTATACACACACCACTACAGCTACTTCTACAGAAACAGATACTTATTTACACAGGAACTCTTCCAATCTCTCACTCTCACATATACTCACTTATATACACCAATACTCACATATACTAGTTTTAAACATATGTGGTTAATCATATTTTGAGACAGTCATTCACTCACTAACACACCCATACACACACTCATCCACCCATAGAGTCCTGCATACATGCTGTCTTCAAAACACATACAAACAGTGAGTCACTCATTCATGCATATATGCGCTAAGCAATACGCCCCACCAAACCACTCAGACACTAATACTGATACTCAAAAAACCAACTAATAATCCATATAGACACTCATGTAGCTACTCACCAACTCATGCAGCCACTTATACACAATGTGAGAGACTGATTCAGATATTTACATATTTAAACATTACTCACTAACACATGTATTCACCAAGATACACTTAATCAGTCAGTTATACAATCAATTTTACAAAAAAAATCCATTTAGACACTTATTTACCCATTTATTCTTCCATCGACTTTGAGATATAAATATATAAAAAGTATTTAAATTTTAGAAAGACACACATTCACTGGATGCTGCCATCAGTGATGTCATCAATGATGTCATTTGAGATGTCATCATTGATGTCATCAGTGATGTCACTGACCATGTCATGAGAGATGTAATGTGTGACGTCATCAGCAGTGCATTGCGGGGGCGCGAGTTATAGTTAGCTGAACTAACTATAACGGGGGAATGTCAATGGTTTTGTACGAGTGAAATGTCCAGCTAACTATAACACCCCTGAAACCTATGTTTTTTTCTGTGAATATATATATATGGTCCAGTGGAAGGCAGGAGCCGAAACGCGTAGACCGTCCATTTGATGCACGTTACTTTTTGCACTGGTGTGTAAATAAACAACGCTGAAAACCATCTGTTGCTGTGCCGTGTTCTTTGGTCTACTTAACGTAGAAAGAAGAAGCTGTGGAAATATATATATATATATATATATATATATATATATATATATATATATATTTTTTTTTTTTTTCACAGAAAGCACCATAGGTTTATAGGTTTAAGAGTGCATGAGGAATCAGGGAATCAGTTCTTTGGGTGACTGAGTGTATTTATTTGTGTGTTGGTGAGCGAATATATGTTTTAGTTGTACATCTTCAACAAAGTAAAAAAATAAAAGGCATTGTATGTGAGAGTTGGTGTATATAAATAAGTTTATGTAAGAGACTGATTGTGAGAGTAACTATATGCATGAGTGCATAATTGTAATGGTGGTTTTTTAACATATTAACTATGAGTTACTATGTGTTTGAATAAATTAGGTGTTGTGTGTATTATTGTGTAAGTGTGTAAATGTAAGTGTGATTAATATTTTTCATGAGTGAGTAGGATGACTGCAGAACTGACTAAATGACTGCTGATGTGCCAATGTCCATATATGTGTATAAGTGCATTTGATAGTGTTCTATTAATCAGTGACTGCATGTATAAGTGATTTTTCCATCTACCTTGGGATATAAACATATAAAACAAATTTAATTTTTAGAAAGACACACAGTCACTGGCTGATGTCATCAGTGATGTCTTTTGAGATGTCATCAGTGATGTCACTGACCATATCATGAGTGATGTAATATGTGACGTCATCATCAGTGCATTGCGGGGGCGTGAGTTGTAGTTTGCAGAACTAACTATAACGGGAGGAATTTCTATGGTTTTGTCCGAGTGAAATGTCCAGCTAACTATAACACCCCTGAAAGCTATATTTTTTTCTGTGAATTTCTAAGGTTGTTTAAATGCTAATTTCTAACTATAACATCTATGAAACCTATGTTTTTTTTCACTGAATTTCAAAGCTATTTTAATGCTAATTTCTAACTATAACGTCTCTGAAACGTATGTTGTTTTTCAGTGAATTTCAAAGATTTTTTTAAATGCTAATTTTTAAGTTTAATAGTAGTTATACCTATTTTTCTGTACTGATTTTCTACAGTTTTCTGAACTATTTATAAAATCTGAATTATTTTGGATAAAAAAACCTAATTCCCTGCACCCCGGTGGGATGAATGATAGAATTGAACTCTCTTGTTTTCTTTAATCCTACATGAACTACCGTAGCATTGCACTATGGCCTATCCGACCTCCCCCTGGAAGTCTTGTGTATATTGAATTATATTTTTGTATATTTTTGTTTATGTCATGAACATTTGTGGATTCTCCATTTATTTATTTTTCATGTTTACTTTCATTGTTACTTTTATGTTATGAGTACTTGTTGATTCTCCTGTTGTGTATTTCCTTTTTACCATTCACATTATGACACTCCAGAATACATCCCACAACACATACCCACTGTGTCCTTTACACCATTTCCACCCGTTTTTTACCCTCGGTCTTCGTTTTTTTCACTTTGTCGCACATTGCACGATAGTCAGTCCGATTTGTACAATCGGCAATTCTATGCACCTTCTATGCACCCACTAGACTTTTTCAATCATCTTTATTTATCACTCCTCTTATATTCAGCATTGGTCATTGGTTATACACGCGATATTATTGGCTGAGAGGCTTCCACAGCTTCGTTACCCGGAAGTTTGAACATCGTTACGGCGTTCCCCGAAGTAAGTTTGATTTCAGAGATCTGGACACTGATTCTCTTCGTATCCGTTTATTATAGAGTACACTCTTTACCTCCGAGCTGGGCACTTCCTCAGCGCTCAAAACCTTGCGAGCACATAGTAAAATATCGGCATTATCTATCATGTCTCTCACTACACAGCATCCCGAGGCTTTTGTATTTCATCAGCGTCATGTAATGGGCACTTTCTCAGCGCTTGAAACCTTGGGAGCACATAGTAAGATATCGTCATTATCCATTATGTCCTCCACTGCACACCGTCCTGAGGCTTCTGTATTTCACCAGTGTTATGTCACTCCACAACAGAGCCCATTCACTCACTGTTTCAAATCCTTACCATTCCTTTTACATCGGTGCAATCTCCCCATCAATGGTGTCATTTTGGTATATGTGTATATTTGTTTGCAACATGAACCTGACTGTAAAGGTCCTGTATTTGTTTTCTATTTAACAGACCCCTGACGAAGGGTCTTTGTATTTGACCCGATATGCATTTTGTATGGTGAACTACCAGACTACCATAATGAAGTTGGATATGATATGAAGTAATTATACCTTGAAGGATAAACTTTTTTCGCAAATTAAAAAGAAGAAATTGTAGAAAGACCAGATGATGTGTTGTTTTTCTTAAAGCGTCAAATCAAGTGAAGAAACAATTTAGTTTCAAGTTTAATGTGCGCATTCTTAGTGATTAGAATATCACAAAATCGCCGATTCATTGAAGGCATTGCCAGACACAGTGCAACAAGAACAGCGCCAATCAAAAGCCCTTAGAACTATTTCAGTATACGTACGTACAAGGAGTGCACAGAGATAACATATTGTTTATGCTGTGGAATGCAGCATGCATTGAAAGAGGAAAAAATGAGGAGAAATTAAAACAATTCTCCTCGTTGTGCCTTGCTACACCAACTCTAGGATAGCGCAGCATTCACACACATCTCCAGATTCAAGATTTCACATAAATCTGGAGATGTGTCTTGTTCTAAAGGTGTTGCGAGAGAACATCCACAGCAACACCTATGGAACACCCCTTCAACACAAAGTTCTGTGTATGAAAGGGCGTATTTACAAGGAGAGGAAAAAACCATGCAGGGTGGCTTTTCCTATCCTTGTAAATATGAAGGAGTGCCTGGCGCCATCAGTACGTTACAAAAAGTGACGTACTGGTGGCGCAGGGTACTAGTAAACCTGCCCCATAAGTGCTTGGGTATTGGCTGACTGATACAATAAGAACATAGGGCTGGATGGGTGATTGAAGAATTGCATGAGACTAACAGGAGGTATCCTATACTGCATGGGTACTACAGTATTTATTGGAGTGGACCAATAGTATGTATCTGCTTAGAGATTTGTAGGGATTATGCACCGAATATTTTATGTGTACTTGTGTTGGTGCCTAGGTCATTTTATAAGAATACCACTAGTAGGTGGAATGATGACAGTGCTGCAAACAGAGTGAACACTAACATTTATAAGTGCTTATGTGTTGGTGGATTGATAGGATAAGTAGACAGTGGTAGATCAGTGATTAAAGAAGTGCAATGGACAGACAGAAGGATTCCTAGACTGCACAGGAACTAACTCGGTATTTAGAAGATCGTCTCAATAGTATGTAGCTGGTTAGAGGTCTGCATGCATAGTGCACAGAATATTGTAGCTGTACTAGTATTGTTGTGTCTGGTTTCGAGAATTTTTGGGTGTGAGGAGGTGCATCAGATGATCACGTGGATGATGTTGTCAGTGATGTCATTTGAGATGTCATCAGTGATGTAATTTGACATGTCATCAGTGATGTCATGAGTGATGTCACTGACCATGTCATGAGTGATGTAATATGTGACATCATCAGCAGTTTATTGCAGGGTCGCGAGTTATAGTTAGCACAACTAACTATAACGGCTGAATTTCTCTTATTTTGTATGAGTGAAATGTCCAACTAACTATGACGTCCATGAAACCTGTGGTTTTTTCAGTGAATTTCTGAGGTTTTTTTGAATGCTAATTTCTAACTATAATGTCTCTGAAACTTGTGGTTTTTTTCAGTGAATTTTATATATATGTATTTAATCTCCTCTCACTCTTACAAGGAAGGATTCAGCACTCAGGTTGTAGTTTGGAAGTATTTAATCTGCAAAGGACATCATCCACGCATTTCGGCTCGTCAGAACCTTGATAACGATACAGGACGTCATTGTAGCATACTTAATTAAATGTACAAATTCCTACAGTTGCCAACATTAACAAAGGACTACAATTACTTTAATCCAAAAAGCTGGCGGCCAAATTGGCCTGGTCATGATGTGAAAATCCAGGAATTGATACAATAAAGAAAAGAAAACAAGTGTTAATATGCACACAATGTCATTTCAGCATATCTTGCCCTGTTCCCATCATACGTGTATGCTCATCAGGCCACAGGTGTGGCTACGCCCATCTGGGCTGGGTGACAAAAAGTTTCACAGGTGTCCTGAAAACAGCTGCAGCACTCATTGAACAAACAGCCATTAGCCTATGATGAAGTGATTCCTAGCAAAAAACGTGTTGGGCTGGACTGGGATTCTAGTGAATGCACTCTGCTGGTGTCCAGTGTATTCTCGCATTAAAGATGTTGGGTGGTTTTACGTACCTGAGTGGGCTCACTCTTTCGCAGGCAACTGCTTTGTGGATATTGAGCGGGACCGCCTGAGCCACGAGTGATGCCCCACTGCACATCGTGCAGTTCTCCTGAGACCCCAAACATTGGAACAGCACTGGAGCAGGTATGCCGATGGGGGATGAAAGCAACCCGAATACCGGCATCAGTGTTTTCCCACAATCCACTTGGGATTAATATATTCTGAATGATTATGGGCGCACGGTGACTCACTTGAGGAATATATGGCCACTACATCGACCATCAGGCCACAGGGGTGGCCACGCCCATCTGGGTGGGGTGACGGGAAGTTTCACAGGTGTCCTGTAAACAGCTGCAGCGCTCATTGAACAAACAGCCATTAGCCCATAATGAAGTGCTTCCTAGCACGAAACGCTTCGGGCTGGACTGGGATTCTAGCACATGCACTCTGCTGGTGTCCAGTGTATTCCCGCATTAAAGATGTTGGCTGATTTTACGTATCTGAGTGGGATCACTCTTTAGCAGGCATCTGTTTTGTGGATATTGATTGCACCGCCTGAGCCGCGAGTGATGCCCCACTGTGCATCGTGCAGCTCTGCTGAGACGCCAAACAACGTAACAGCACTGGAGCAGGTATGCCAATGGGAGATGAAAGCAACTTGAATACAGGCATCAGTGTTTTCCCGCAACCCACTTGGGATTAATATATTGTAAATGATTATGGAAGCACGGTGACTCACTTGAGAAATATTTGGACACTACATCGACCATCAGGCCACAGGGGTGGCCACGCCCATCTGGGCGGGGTGACGTGATGTTTCACAGGTGTCCTGAAAACAGCCACAGCACTCATTGAACCCATTAGCACATTATGAAGTGCTTCCTAGCATGAAACGCGCCAGGCTGGATTGGGATTCTAGCGAATGCACTCTGCTGGTGTCCAGTGTATTCCCACAGTAAAGATGTCGGCTGATTTAACGTACTGAGTGGGCCCACTCTTTTGCAGAAAATGTTTTGAGGATATTGAGCGGCACCGCCTGAGCCACGAGTGATGCCCCACTGCACATCGTGCAGTTCTGCTTAGATGCCAAACAATGTAACAGCACTGGAGCAGGTATGCCGATGGTGGATGAAAGCAACTCAAATACTGGCATCAGTGTTTTCCCACAACCCACTGATTGGCTGATTTTACATACCTGAGTGGGCTCACTATTTCGAAGGCAACTGTTTTGTGGATATATATATATGTAGTGGGGATAGATTTGCATTTGAGCATTCTCAATTTAGCCAACACAGTCATTAGCACTGAGATAGACGATATTTTTAATTATGATGCAATTTGTGCAACATCATTCATTTATTTGTACACACATTTGTGATTTGTGTTTAATACTCTAACACACCAATGCCAGGAAAATTCTTGATAAAATCTATTCGCGTACATATACATTTTGTATAGGCACTTCGAAGGCAAAGTACTACAAAACAGTTTTACAAGTATTTTTTCTATGTCTGCTCTTTGCGCAGTGACATCACTGTTTGGTGCCCTTTGTGATTTTTAAATGTCCGCCTTACTGCCCGTTTGTTTGTAGTGAACAAGGACACAGCCTGGTGTCCGAAACGCATCTGAGGCATGCCCGTTTCTTTGCACAGTAAATAAAAATATGGCTAGCAACTACTATCATGTCTGTTGTCCTGTTCGGTGCAGCGAAGCACTTGGGAAGTGGATTGTATATATATATGTGTTTATATATATATATATATATATATATATATATATATATATATATATATTCACTGAAAAAACCATAGGTTTGACACATGTTATAGTTAGCTGGAAATTTTACTGACATAAAACCAATGAAATTCCACGTTATAGTTAGTTGGACTCACTATAACTTGCGCGTGCAATGCACTGCTGATGACGTCACATATTACATCACTCATGACATGGTCAGTGACATCACTCATGACATCACTGATGACACCATCCTTGTGACATAGTGACAGACCTCCTTTCACTGTAATGTAACCCTTGAAACAAACATTCAAAAAAATAGAAACTGAAATTTAAAAAAAAATGCAGATACCCATATCAGTTACAACAAGTAATTCAGTAATTCCACCATCTATATACACATCCACTCATACATATACTCACTCATCATATGAAGTGATACACCTATACATCCTGTTACACACCGACAATCATCGAAAAGTTACTCACACACATACTCACACGTGCAAATAAACTATTGAACATCCATTTATTTGAATATAGAGTTATACACACACTTCCACCTTACTTCTATTGAAAATTACACATATTTATTCTCTTAAACAATCACTTATAGAAACACATACTTATTTAAACAGGAACTCTTTCAATCTCTTACTCTCACATATACTCACTTATATACATCAATATTCACATATACTAGATTAAAACATGTCGTTACTGATAAAGACACTAGTGAGACAGTCATTCACTCACTAACAAACACATATACACACTCATCCACCCATACACTCCTGCACATATGCTGTCTTCAAAACACATACAAACAGAGAGTCAGACACTCATGCATCTATGTGCTAAGTAATACCCCCACCAAACCATATAGACACTCATACTGATACTAAGAGAAACATCTAATAACCCATATACATACGCATGTAGCTACTTACCAACACATGTAGCCACTTATACACAAAGTGAAACACTAATATATATATTTAAATATTTAAACATTACTCACTAATATTTATTTTTCAGAAAGACACATATTCACTGGATGGTGTCATCAGTGATGTCATGAGTGATGTCACTGACCATGTCATGAGTGATGTAATATGTGACGTCATCAGCAGTGCATTGCACGCGCAAGTTATAGTGAGTCCAACTAACTATAACGTGGAATTTCATTGGTTTTATGTCAGTAAAATTTCCAGCTAACTATAACATGTGTCAAACCTATGGTTTTTTCAGTGAATTTCATAGGTTTTTTAAATGCTACTTCCTAACTATAACGTGTGTAAAACCTATGGTTTTTTCTGTGAATTTCATTGGTTTTTAAAATGCTAATTCAGAAAAATGTCGTGTATGCAACCCATACTTTTGGCAATAAAGTTCTGGCAATATTTTTTTCGAAAGCAAGCCGTTTTCTTCACTGTTCAAGTTGCATAGACACTCCTTGTAAAGCAATACAGAATTCGAAAGTCTGTACCTTGCCTTTTTTTAAACACATTAAAATTTGTCTGTAAATAAAAATAGCCTTACTAAACTTTTGTGCGCGACCCGGTGTGCGCACTCTCGGAAACAGTTGTCAATAAAATGGATATCGCATTTCCAGGCTTTCGTGCGCGACCGAGTGCGCGCACCAGCCTATATATTTCGTAAAAACCTTGCGATTTGCACTTATTGAATTTCTTCATACACCCCTCAAAGAACTTATAGTACGTCAAAGAGACTGTACCTAGACTTCTTTTTTATTCTTATGAAACTTTTCAGTAAATGGAGCCGAATGTCTTTTTAAACTTTCGTGCGTTACCGGATGTACACACCTTAGTATTTTTTTTAGAAATATAAAACGTTTCATACTTTAACAATTGTGTGCTTAAATCCAGCTCAGAAGATATACAAAATCAGGATGGTAGTTGGTTCAACCCGGACCGTTTATTAGAGGTAGATCGTCCGACTCCACCGGAGGACACCCCTAATAAAAAGGACATATATATAAAATGCGGACTAGCCGCTGTATCGTGCTAGCAAACTATAACATATAAATCGTTAGAAAAAACAAAAGGAATCGAGCAAAATCAGTAGGCCACTGATGAGATCTTTTTTTGACCTCGCTAAAATAGAAAAATTAGGAACAACCCCTCATGAGAAATATGAAACTAGTGAGAGGAACCGAGCTCGACGCCATGATGGCTGCAAGACAGCTCTGCTCCGCCGCCCACCCCACCCAAAATAACGACAAATATTATAAAGATACACAACACACCAGCAAATTAACAGGGTAAAACGTTTTATTAAATAACTATTTACATGGCAGCCTACTGCAACATGAAAACAACACTTTCAATTGGTTCTTAATAGTTTCAATTCTGGAATTTACACGCAGCACTCCACCCACTTCCCTCACTATCTTTTCTACTCTCAAGAGAGAACAACGTCCTACATCTTTCGGAAGACTTTGGTGAAATGGCTACCGTATCTCATTCATCTTCCGAATCTGACCAAAATGATCGACTACCTTTAAAAAGAAAAAATAAATCTTTCATCTGGCAATTTTTCACTTATCCTGAAGATCAAAAGAAAGTGAATGCACCAAAAGTAACCTGCACGATATGTGACTTGGTTCTCTCAAGAAGAAATCCAGCAAAAAAAATTCCTTTTCCATACATACCATGGTGCGTCATGTCAAACAAGTGCACCCTCTGCAATTTGCAGAGGCAACGACAAGAGCCCTGGCCACGCTATTACCATTAGAGGTGGCCAGCACATCTTCTGATCGACGACCTGTATCCCCATCGAGCGCAGAGATGGACTTCAGATATTTAACTATATATGGTCTATAACCTATGGTTTTTTCAGTGATTTTCTTTGGTTTTTTAATAGCAAATATCAAAAGCTTTTTTGTGGAAAATGACTAAAATTAGGTATACATAAGCGGCGTTCATTTATGTTCACCACAACCATTGTTAAAAGTAAAGTGAAAGTCGCGAAACAGTAGCCACGCCATCTAGTCCCTTTAAGGCCCCATCATGCACGTAAGTAACAGCCATTTTCTGTGTCATGGCCTCTCTGCCCACTACCAATAGCCTATGATTGTTCGAAATTGGTTCTCTTTGGGTCATTCTCTGTTCACAAATAAGCATAAAGTCGCAATACTCTGTTTAGTTTTTGCAGATAGTGAAGGATAGGTAGTGCACACTTTTGTCCCCTTTGTAACCCATCATGCCTATCTCTACCCCGTTTGTTGGTAGTTGTTTCAACCCGGACCGTTTATTAGAGGTAGATCGTCCGACTCCACCGGAGGACCCCCCTAATAAAAAGGACATATATATAAAATGCGGACTATCCGCTGTATCGTGCTAGCAAACTATAACATATAAATCGTTAGAAAAAACATGAAACTAGAGAGAGGAACCGAGCTCGACGCCATGATAGCTGCAAGACAGCTCGGCTCCGCCGCCCACCCCGCCCAAAATAACGACAAACACTATGCAAATATTATAAATATATTCAACACACCAGCAAAGTAACAGGATAAAACGTTTTATTAAATAACTATTTACATGGCAGCCTACTGCAACATGAAAACAACACTTCTAATTGCTTCTTAGTAGTTTCAATTCTGAAATTGAACACCCAGTACATCCAGAGGTCATGTCTGACAAGTTGTGTGGGGGGATGCCTTGCTAATGCCGCCACCCCCACCACCTTCTGTAGGAAGGACTCTGGATATGCTTGGTCCCTGAGAGGCTTCGATGTCCCCGCCTTGCACAAATGTCATAAGTTCTGGATGTTGAGAGCCATACTTCAGGGTCCGACAAGTTGTGTGGGGGGATGCCTTGCTAATGCCGCCACCCCCACCACCTTCTGTAGGAAGGACGCTGGATATACTTGGTCCCTGAGAGGCTTCGATGTCCCTGCCTTGCACAAATGTCATAAGTTCTGAATGTTGAGTGCCATACTTCAGGGTCCAAGAAACGCGGACTCGGAGGGGGCGCTTGGCTCCTGCCCCCTCCCCAAGTCTTGTTCCCCTGGTATGGCCTGAGATCCCCCCGACATAGGCGGCCGGCTCCCGGGGTCAGGCGGAACTTCTTGCCTTTTGATGCCTCTTCCATTCTGGACCTTGTCCCACAATCCGTTTGACCTGAAGACACGTCCTGCGGTGCCCTGGTCCGACCATCACATATACCTGCGCCAGGAGACGGCGTGGGGTGCACTGGAAGGGACAGGCGGCGCGAACGAGCCTCTCCCACCTCACGAGGTGGAGGTTTCTTAGCTACACCCCAGCGCTTCACTCGGCCAGCTGAGTTCCGCCTGCTCCTGCGGCACAGTGCCTTGCTCGGCCAGCTGAATTACGCCTGCTCTTGCTATTACACCGTTTCACCCGCCATCCGGCTGAATTGCACCCACTCTTCCGATACAGCGACAGGCGGCTGCCACGGAGCTCAGGAAATGGCGGTCGGCTCCACAGACTTGGGCCTGGCCTGCAAGGATGGCTCTGGGCAACCCTGGAACTCGGACGCTTGACTGCTAGGGCATGAGCCCCATTCCCAAAAGCGTCCCCTCAGCCTTGAAGATTCTACAAGAGTCACCGAGGCCCCCGACTCCTGCAGACTTCCGGTGGGGAGCAACTGCCATGATTGCTCGCGGAATGGCCACGGCGTAGCCACGGGGTGCTCTCATGCTGATGCCAGCTTCAGTCTGAAACATCCAGAAACACTGTAGACTACCAATTCGATCAGTTTCGGTGGAGCCCCAACGACGTATCGCGTTGTTGCGTAATCCGTCATATGACGCGCCGCGTTAACGCACCCGGAAGTGCTCCGGTGCGCGAGGCGCGAAGCGCAGCTTCCCGGAAGCAATGCGGAGCACGTAACGTAAGCATTTACATTTCAGTTGGTTCTCCCTCACAATATTTTCAATGTCACATAAAAGTCACCCATCACCCTCTGCCATCTCTGGCTGTTTCCATGGTAACACCTCATTCTGCACCTGGCTGAAGGCACAGGTCAAAAGTTCATATCTCAACGTTCTACAGCAAAGTAACAACACTGTTTTCCCTCCAGAAACACCTGCCAATCCACAGCTCTGTTACATGTCTTTTTTTTCACACCCAATAGTACTTTTCGTTTAACATAAACATTAACATGCAACGTACTGTTCAATCTCCACTTCTTACAATCAACCAATCATTTTTATTTTTTAAACCACACCCAGCCTCTTCCTTTTTCTTTATTTAGAATTTCAACTTCTAACTACCATTCCACTTCCAGAACCGATCGGAGGACGACTACAAATCCCTTGAAAATGAAGGTCTGGCTAATAGGACACAGTTATATTCACTGGAGTGAAAAATATGCAGTAAGCAGACGAATTTGCAACCTCAGCTTACCAAATGTACACATAACATGGATTTCCAAAAGAGGATTGAAATGTCACCAATTGATTCCATTGGTGAAAACTTTTATGCATCTCCCAGAACCAGACCTTATAATTGTGCACTGTGGTGGGAACGATCTAGGCACAATCACTGGGGTAGGTCTGGAAATGCTTCTAAAAGACACCTTTCGACAATTGATGACACTTTTTCCTCGATCTGCCTTGGTATATTCCAATATATGCCAAAGACAGAAATGGAATTGGTCCAATCAACATTGTGCACAATTTGAGAAAGCAAGGAGACATGTAAATAAATCTGTTTCTGCGTTCCTCAGAGATTATAGCATGGGTTCTATTTACCACAACAACTTACGATACCACATGCAAGACGTCTATAGGAGAGACGGTGTTCATTTCACGAATGAGGGAAACAGAATCTTCCTCTGCAACATCAGGCTCTGCATCGGTACTTACTTATAAATGCAGAAAACACTCAATTAACACAAGGGCTCTTTTCGGAGCCACCTTATATCTAAGCACTCAAACTACTGATTTATCTCCATTTTCACACTCTAGTAAAAAGGTGTGCGCGACCGAGTGCGCGCACCACGCAACTTTAAAAAAATATATATATATATATTTTCGCCTTTAAGGGCCTTACTGCACACCCTGAGAAAACCTACGCAGCAAAACAATCTCTACCTTCTCCCCTTTCCATATTCTAACGCTTTGAAATCAACAATATATTTACTCGCAATGACAAAATGGCGGTCAACACTTCCTGATTTCCTTCGAATCGAACGTTAACAGACGTCACGCAGCAAAATTCCGCTCGCGCGCGCAGCCGTTTGGGTGCGCGCACGTGTGCGCGCGTATAGATATATAATTGACTTTAACTTTAATTTCCTCAGCAACTACTGAACGGATTTACACCATTCCAAAAAAAGCGTAATCTGCGAGCCGGACTGTACAGTTTTGCCAAATTTCTTATAAATCCATTCACCCGTTCAACCTGTAGCCGAGTCTAAAGGTCCTATGGAAAATAACATGGAGAAAACACGTTTTGGGACCCCCCTTTTATCTCAGCCCCCACTTGACCAATCCCCCCAAACTTTTAGGGAAGGAGCGCAGCGGACCGAGCCATCTTCTTTGAGAAATTCGCTAAGATTCTTCAACCAGGGCCAAAGTTATTCCAAATAGAATGTTGAGGATTTCCTATGGAAACTAGGTCCTAACTATAACTACCTACTGGCGACCGCCAGTAGGTAATATATATATATATATATATATATAATACCTACTGGCGGTCGCCAGTAGGTATATATAGTTAGGATTTTTTTGAATAGGGATTTCTGAAAATTTTATGTTGAATAACTTTGGTGTTGAAGGACAGAATTGGCTGAAATGTTCAGGAAAATGGCACATTTTGTTTCTGATCGTCCCCTGAAAGTCTGGGGGGATTCGTCAAGCGGGGGCCGAGATAAAAGGGGGTCCCAAAACGTGTTTTCCCCATGTTAATTTCGAGAGGGCCGTTGGACTCACTTTTAGTTTGAACGGCTGAATGGATTTTTATGAAACTTGGCAAAATTGTAGGGACTGGTTGCCCGATGTGCCTTTGCTAGGTCTCAAGATATGTGCTCCAGTGGATTTTGAGAAATTAACGTTCAAAAAAATATATATATCTGTAACAGCGTCCCGGTTAGCGCCCCGGTTCGCGTACCAGACGCATAACAGAACTTCGCGTGGAGAATCAGATTGGCTCTCTGGTGACTGTGAACATTCTAAACAGTTCGGAGCGGCCGCCATTTTGTCTCTCGGTAGGATCGAGAGAGAAGAGGTGGAAATAAACAAAGGGGGAAATGAATGAAAGGGTGCAAGGTAGACCCCTCTTGACCCCCTAGGATTGATGTGGGGGCTATTAAAGGGCCCTGCGGGCAAAAAAATAAAATAAAAAATGTTTTCAATTTTGCGCGGTGGAAGCGCTACCGGGTACGCGAATCGGGTAGCTTACCGGTAGCGTAACGGGAGTCCGCCATCTTGCGTTAAGGTCTAATTTGGACACAAGATGGATGATAAACAATGCTGAATTTGTGTAAAAGGGGGCAAGGGAGACATATCTTGACCCCCTAGGTTTTGTGAGGGTGGATGAAGAGGACTATATATGTCTAAAAAAGAAAAAAAATCAAATTTTTGCGCGGTTAGCATCCGGTGCGCAAACCGGGTAGCGCTCCGGAAAGCGTAAATCGAGAAAATTAGTTAAAAAAAAGTTACATTTAAAATTTATATAGAGTAATCATAGTTAGGGTAGCTCAGAAAAGAGCTTTTGGGTCTGTGGAAGATTTAGGTACTTATAAGTAGGTTCCAATACACAGTCTAAAATTCTGGATGAAAACTCTGTTCCCCTTATCTGTGAAGTTCACACCATCTCCTCTGTAGATATCTTGCATGTAGTAACGCAAGTTATTGTTCTAGAGGGCGCCCATTCCATGGTCTCTCATGTAAGCTGAAACAGACTTATTTACATGCTTCCTCGCTTTCTCAATTTGTGGACAAAATTGATTGGACCACCTCCATTTCTGTCTTTGGCATATATTGGAATATACCAAGGCAGTTTGAGGAAAAAGTGCCATCAATTGCTCAAAGGTGTCCTTTAAAAGCATTTCCAGACCAACCCCAGTCAAAGTGCCCAAATCATTTCCTCCACAGTGCACTATTATGAGGTCAGGGTTTGGCAGATGCAAAAAGGTTTTTACCAATGGTATCAATTGGTGACATTTCAATCCTCTTTGGCCAATCCATTTGATTTTCACATTTTGTAAATTGAGGTTGTGTAAATTTCTGTTATCAGCATACCTGTGAGCCCAGTGGATGTAGCTATGTCCAAGAATCCAGACAGAAAACATGGTGAAAGGAGGTTTTGCTGCAGTCAGATGAAGTGTGGGAATGAAATGGCAGTTGGAACAGTAGGAGTTTGTAATGAAAGAAAATTGTGGAGTTTTAGTGCTAATGATTCAGTAGCAGTGATTGGTGGTTTTTGATTGCTGCAAACAGAAAGTTAGGGTGCATGGATGTGTTCTTTGAAAGATGTAATTCGAATGGTTAAGAAAAAATCATTTTAAGAAACATTGCACGGGATAAGCAGGATTACTGAGAGTTCAGAGTTCATTTGAAGCATTGGTGTGTGAACTTGTAAACATGAGAGGTCTTTCAGGAGGTAGTTGCTATGGAAAAAGGGTAGAAAGTGCAGAGGTGGGAAGGGTGTTGATTTGAAAAAAGTGAGAGAAGAGTTTTGATTGGGTGACATGAGAGATATGTGTGACGAATAACAGCATTTCTGTGCCATTGTTGGTTGCAGCCTCTGGAGTGCATACCCTTTGCTCTGCTAAAGAAAAATTGGTGTGTCTCTGAGACTGTTTTGAAATTCAAAAAGCATTTGCTAAGGTGAGAAAAGATTCATTTAATTTAGATAGAGACTAGTATGCTTTAGGGAGAAAATTAGGAAGAAAGTTGTGTATTTAAAATGTTTCTTTGTGTCAAATGTTTTACAACAAGATTTTGTTTCTTTGAGAAAATGTAATTGGAGATAATGTGAAGTATAAGTACTGACAGGGTGTGCTTGTACATAGGAGCTGTGCTGTGTTTTCAAATTGTGACTTGAAAATCGTTTTTATGGAAAAGCAATGCTTTTTAAATTTAAGAGAAGGAAAAAATGGTGTCTGCTTCTTTAAACAAATATTTCACTTGTCCCATGATTCAGGGAGAATAATTTGCGCTTACTTGATGTGTTTAAAAACGTTTCTTGAAGTCATTTAGGTTTCTTGATATGTACTGCTAGAGTTTCATAGTCAGCATGGGGCATATTTCTTAGGACTTTGAGCCACTTTCACGTTATTTTCCCAAGTTTAAAAGTGACGCAAAAGTGGTGCAAGGGCCTTGTAAATCCGCCCTCATGTGTGTTAGGGCATTTTAAGTCACTTCTCCATGAATCTGGGAGAATAATCTGGTTGCAGCCTCTGGAGTGCATACTCTTTGCTCTGCTAAAGAAAAATTGGTGTGTGTCTGAGACTGTTTTGAAATTCAAAAAGCATTTGCTAAGGAGAGAAAAGATTAATGTAATTTAGATAGAGACTAGTATGCCTTATAAATACGCCCTCATGTGTGTTAGGGCATTTTAAGTCACTTCCCCATGAATGGGGTTGAATAATTTGCTTATTTGATGTGTTTAAAAACATTTCTTGAAATCATTTAGGTTTCTTTATATGTACTGCTAGAGTTTCATTGTCAGCATGGGGCATATTTATAAGGACTTTGAGCCACTTTTAAGCCACTTTAACGTTATTTTCCCCATGTTAAAAGTGATGCAAAAGTGGTGCAAGGGCCTTGTAAATATGCCCTCATGTGTGTTAGGGCATTTTAAGTCACTTCCCCATGAATGGGGGAGAATAATTTGCTTACTTGATGTGTTTAAAAACGTTTCTTGGAGTCATTTAGGTTTCTTGATATGTACTGCTAGAGTTTCATAGTCAGCATGGGGTATATTTTTAAGGACTTTGAGCCAATTTCACGTTATTTTCCCCATGTTAAAAGTGACGCAAAAGTGGTGCAAGGGCCTTGTAAATCCGCCCTCATGTGTGTTAGGGCATTTTAAGTCACTTCTCCATGAATCTGGGAGAATAATCTGGTTGCAGCCTCTGGAGTGCATACCCTTTGCTCTGCTAAAGAAAAATTGGTGTATGTCTGAGACTGTTTTGAAATTCAAAAAGCATTTGCTAATGAGAGAAAATATTCATTTAATTTAGATAGAGACTAGTATGCCTTGTAAATACGCCCTCATGTGTGTTAGGGCATTTTAAGTCACTTCCCCATGAATGGGGTTGAATAATTTGCTTATTTGATGTGTTTAAAAACGTTTCTTGAAGTAATTTAGGTTTTATTGATATGTACTGCTAGAGTTTCATAGTCAGCATGGGGCATATTTATAAGGACTTTGAGCCACTTTCATATTATTTTCTCCATGTTAAAAGTGAAGCAAAAGTGGTGCAAGGGTCTTGTAAATCCGCCCTCATGTGTGTTAGGGCATTTTAAGTCACTTCTCCTTGAATCTGGGAGAATAATCTGGTTGCAGCCTCTGGAGTGCATACCCTTTGCTCTGCTAAAGAAAAATTGGTGTGTGTCTGAGACTGTTTTGAAATTCAAAAAGCATTTGCTAAGGAGTGAAAATATTTATTTAATTTAGATAGAGACTAGTATGCCTTGTAAATACGCCCTCATGTGTGTTAGGGCATTTTAAGTCACTTCCCCATGAATGGGGTTGAATAATTTGCTTACTTGATGTGTTTAAAAACGTTTCTTGAAGTCATTTAGGTTTCTTGATATGTACTGCTAGAGTTTCATAGTCAGCATGGGAAATATTTATAAGGACTTTGAGCCACTTTCACGTTATTTTCCCCATGTTAAATGTGACGCAAAAGTGGTGCAAGGGCCTTGTAAATACGCCCTCATGTGTGATAGTGCATTTTAAGTCACTTCTCCAGGAATTTGGGAGAATAATTTGCTTACTTGATGTGTTTAAAAACGTTTCTTGAAGTCATTTCAGTTTTTTGATATGTAGTGCTAGAGTTTTATAGCCAGCATGGGGCATATTTACAAGGCCTTTGAGCCACTTTCACGTTATTTTCTCCATAATAAAAGTGACGCAAAAGTGGTGCAATGGCTTTGTAAATACGCTCTCATGTGTGTTAGGGCATTTTAAGTCACTTGCCCCATGAATCAGGGAGAATAATTTGCTTACTTGATGTGTTTAAAAACGATTCTTAAAGTCATTTAGGTTTCTTTATATGTACTGTTAGAGTTTCATAGCCAGCATGGGGCATATTTATAAGGACTTTGAGCCACTTTCACGTCATTTTCCCCATGTTAAAAGTGACGCAAAAGTGGTGCAAGGGCCTTGTAAATACGCCCTCATGTGTGTTAGGGCATTTTAAGTCACTTCCCCATGAATGTGGGAGAATAATTTACGTATTTGATGTGTTTTAAAAATGTGTTTTTTGACTTAAAATGGCTCAAAGGCTTTGTAAATATGTCCCATACTGGCTATAAAAATAAACTTGTTTCTGAATAAGAACCCACGGAGTCAGCGCCTGTTTTCTGATGTAAAAGGACAGGATTGGAGGAAATATATATATATAGGGTAAACTTACATAAACCCATAATGTTCCTCTCTGTAATAATTGTAAATGGTTTGAAAAAACATGTGAGTTACTGGTAAGTAGAGGGATGATTTTCCTCTATGGCTGTAGTAAAATAGATGTGCTAGCAGGCCAAACATCTGTATTTTCACTATCTTTAAAATGTTATCAAATGAAGGGAGTGATCATTGGCAACTCCAGGCGTATTTAGATATGCGGCTCAGCACGGCGGGCATATTCCGGATAAATACACTGACTGACGACTAGACTTGACATACATCAGCTTATGAAATTGGCTTCTCTTTTAAAATTTATTACAGTTTAAAGATAACTTTCCACTTATTGATAATAAACTTGGTTATTACTCAGAAACGATAAAATACATTTCTTAATCTGCAGAAAATCCTGCAGTTAATATCGTGCAAATGAAAGGGTATAATAAAACTTGTCAATCTCCTATAAGCAATAGAGCAAAATCCAAACACCTGCCAAAGGAGAGTCTCCCAAAGTTACCTCTCCAGATACTAAAAGGGCTCAGGTGTCATTTTAAATCGATACATACATACATACACACCTACATCCATACATAAATACATACATACATACAAAAATACATACAAAAACATACATGTGGTCATAAACAAATTGAAACCGAATGCCTGAGGCAATTCAATCAAGAGACCCACGGAAATTCTAGAATTTAGTCAACAGTAGCTGTGTATTGTGTCCAACCTCTGCAGCTTGTTCAGTTTCACTAGATTCCAGGGTTATCCGCCTCATGAACCTATCTGGCCAAAAAAAAGAACCAGCCAGTGCTACTAACTACATCACGGACAACACTATTGTCAAATTATTTTCAATGCAGAGCATTATCGATGCTCTTCTCTCCATGGAGGGAGGTCGGGCTGCAGGAGCTGCCAATCTCCTAGCAGCAGAGATAAAATCAAATATTGACTGGTGGGTCCACTGACGATTGCATTTTTTTTATTGGATAACAGAAAGAGGAAAATTTGCACTCTCATGGAAAGGCACAACTGTAAAGCCGCCAGTCTTTAAGAGAGGTGGAGCAGTCTTCAGGCAAATTATAGGTTAATTAATCTATGGCTCAACTGTATTCAATAATTATGTTTCAACATTTGGACGACTGGATTCAGAATCATGGAACAAAATCTGGTACACATGATGACGTTCGCAAAGTCCCCTCTACTGCTGATCACTGCTTTTCTTTGTGAGCAATAGCACAAAAGTAATTGAACTTCATAGGAATCTATGTTGTTCCTTCGCCGACCTCTGAGCAGCCTTCGATTTGTTGGCTAGAGACCTTTGGGGAACACTGGTTGGTTGTAACATCCCTAAGGGCTGCTTTCAGTCCTCTACTGCGGCTCCAATTGGGCTCAGGTGAAGTTAGATTCAACTGATTCTTGTGAAGTATACAACAGCCTGTGTCTAGGTTGTGTTAGGGCCCCAGCTCTAATCAGTTTATATCTTGCTGATCTTCTCAGGAACTTATGAAGATCAAACCTATTTTCACAGAAAATAAATGAGACACATTTATTTTGTCTTTTATTTGCAGATGTATTAGCAATGATGGATGACACAATAGACTTGAAAATAAAATTAGGGACCCTCCTTGACTACTGTGTTGGCAACCACTTAACAATAAACGTGGACAAAATATTTGGTCTTAGGGAGAACACAGGTAAAGCTTTCATAGCTGCTTGCCAGAAAAAGTGTAAGGGGGTAAATTACTATAAATAACTCGCGTTAGGCTTCTCTAGCAATATGTGCGGGGATGAAAATAAAACACTGCTGCTTGAACCATATACATGTGGATGGGGGGCTTGGCTTATGCCAGACGGAGATGGCCGCGTTTCTTTAGCTCTCCGTGAGGCGAGGGTGGGAGCCGGCCCAACGCGACTTCATTTGTGATGAACGGCACCTGAACTTGGAGGACATGCCGTCGGAAGGTTTCCTGTTGCCTTCTACCTCATTTTGAGAACGCTGTTGGCCTTTAGTCTTGAAGAAAACTGCAAGTGAGTGTTACACGGCGCCGCCGATTTAATAGCCGCCATTTTGTGATTTCCGCCGACGGAGCGCTGCTCCTAGCGGTCTCTTGCACAGCTTTTTGCAGCAACTTTATCTTCATGCCGCAGCTATCTTCAATGCCTCATTTGTCTTGACTTTGTGGCTTCCTTGTGGTTGCTTCGTGGGATATCACCTTGCTGTGCTTCTCAGTGAGATTCTGCTCCTCATTTGGATCAGCGCCATTTTGTTTGTTAGTTCAGCGTCATTGCTCTCTTCGTCGCCTCAGAGTAATTTTTACCTGATTTTGCGCAATACTGCAGCCTCTACTAACATTTCAAATTCTCCCAGTGATCTCTATGGCTCATTTCATGTGTATTTGATATTTACCAGCGGAAATGCCTTTCTACCGACTCACATATGCTAATACATGTTTTACAGCACTCCTATAAACGTTCATAATGGTTTTCTTTAGAGTTATTCTACCAGTTTTGGTTCGCTGACTCTCACACGAAGCATGACTTTTTACTACAATGTTTGCCTCTATGCTCCAAGCTTATTTTTTGCCTCATATTTTATTGCTTCTTATCTGTATTAATATTAATGTTATGCAATGCTATGATATTGTTCGTATTGACCTTCTCTAATTGCCTACTTTTTAAAGGTTTATTCTCTCATGTTTTCTGCATTTATGCATGATTCCTTTAAAAGGCAGTACAAGTTTTTGTCTCCTGTTTCTCCGCCACTTGATTTTTGATGGTCATATTATTGTACCTTTTTATTCTGCTATTCTGCTTGTACCATTTTGACTGAACTGTTTTAATCTCATCTATTTCCTATTTTTGACGCAACCACCTTTTGCATGGGGAGACTCTCTAAAGACCTACGCAAACCCTCTCCCTCTGTCAAAAAATTCTTAGTTCACACTAGTTCTCGCTATCAGTGCTTGACAATGGATGATTTACAATGTACTCCATCCTCAAAAGGTTTGTCAGCATCCTCTACTTTGTCAACATCTACTACTAAAAAAGGTACCATTAAAAGATTGAAGAAGGACCCTCCTCCTCCTTCTTCACAGGCTTCTACCGTTACTATGGACTTACTCCTAGACGAAATACGGGCCTTGCGCCCTTTCATTGAAGACACTAAATCCACACTCCGAATGCTCTCAGATAAATGGTCTACCGTTGATGAACGAGTCACTGTTCTGGAACAAAATGTTGCTTCAATAGAGTCTTCAGTTTCTAAGGTTGATCCGTTATGCTCCCAAGTTTCTGCTCTACATAAACAGATTGAAAATTTGGAGAACAGAAGTAGAAGAAACAACCTTCACCTTTATGGCCTTGAGGAGGGTCTGGAAGGGTCTGACCCCATTTCCTACTTCAAATCCTTCCTGCCAAAGCTTCTCCATTTGCCAGAAGGTACTAATCTCAATATACAGAGAGCACATCGTCTTGGTTCAATTCGTGGCATGTCTTCTGTATCATCAATGAAGAAACCAAGGGGTGTTATCATGTACTTTCTCGAATATACTGACCTAATGACAGTTCTTTCTGCAGCATGAGCTATGAATCGTGTCACTTATTCAGGAAAACCTCTTTACTTTTCACAGGACTATGCTAAATCGACTGTGGATCGTCGCAAGGAATTCCTATCTCTTAGACCACAACTATGTTCTTTGGGAGCACAATATGGGCTTTTTCATCCCTGCCTTTTCAAAGTCACTCTCAACAATAAGACCACCACGTACGATGACCCGATGAAGCTAAATAGTTTCCTCTACTCTCATTCTGCGGAAAACATGGACACTACTTCTGCATCAGGCTCTAAGTAATCTTCTCTCAGTGATGATGTTTAGTTCAACTGTTTTAGAGTAACTGTTCTTGCTCGCTGTTCATGCTTTATTGCTTTTTTTTGTGCTTTTTTTCTTCTTATAACCTGCTTTATTAATTATATGTTTGGATTAAATTTGCATTCTTTTTTCCTTACACAGATCTTCCTCCTGCACATCTTGTTCCTCCTTTGTGTCTTGAAGTCCGTTGGGTCCGCCCTTCCCCTTCGTCTCCCCCTTTGAGCTTTTCCCGCACCATAATCCAGGTGGCCTCCACCCTTTCATCCTTCCCTTGTTTGTTCCAGATGTTCCGTAAGTTACTTACCATTTATTTTCTCTTTATGTTTTTGTCTTTTTTCTTTCTTTTTTCTTCCTTCTTTTTTCTTCACGTCTCCTCCTTCAACCTCTCTCATTCAGCTTTCTTACGCATTTTATTTCTTCTTCTTATCCTTCTCCTGCTACTTCCTTGTTCCTCGCCTCTATTTTTACTAATCCTTCCTTTCTCTCACCCTCAAGCATTTTTATCTCCTTACTGTAGGTTGATCGACACATTGCAATCTCATTTTCTCTGGGTATATTTTGACTGGTTTTTACTGTATTTTCATGACTTTTACACGTGCTTTTCTCAAGTTTCAGTCCTTTACATCCTTTTCTCTTTCTTTTTTCTACTTCTTTTCTCTTCTTTTTCTCCTATGTTTCTCACTCTTCACTTTCATTCTTTTCTAGTGTTCAATTTTGGCATTTGTCATTCATTACTCTTTGGTTTTCATGGTTATATCTTGATCGGCATATGATGTATTCTCTTATATTGTTCATGTGCATGACTGTTCTTTTCCTCTCTCCTTTATCATTATCTGGCTTTTCTCAATAATTGTTTTTGTTTTTTTAAACCTTTATTTTAGCATTCAATAAAATACAAGCGTGGGCCTACGACCGCGGGGGCCGGCCGCTAGACAAATTAAGACCACCGATATTACAGTACTACACAGCTCATCAGCCGACAACCCAGAGGTTCGGCAGCGATTCAGGACAAAACTGGTATTAGAATGCACAACTGAGTTCCAGGATGAGTCAGAGGTTTCATTTTATATTATATAAGAGCAGATCAGGTGCCATACAATCAAACCGGAGAATGCGGGGGACAGGGTAAGAAACAGGATATACATATAATAACCACTATGATGGAGAATCGGCGCCAAAGCATACAGATCGATGCAAATGAACACACAATATACATTCCATGTTGCACCATTTCTCGGAGCCCGCCCACCCGGTAATCGGATATCATAAAAACATAAGCACTAAATACAAGCATACGATAAAAAACTGAATGATTCGTAGCTATACTGATCCTTAAGAAAGAAAGAGAAGGAAAAGAAAGGCCATAGAAAATAAAAAAGGCAAACTAAAAAAAACCCCGTCCAGCCCCCCATCCTGCACCTCTGCAGATGGCTACAACCTAACCCCACTAGCAGCGTGCCTGTCGCCCCTAATAACTAAAACCCTAAAGGTAGGAAAAAGAATAGAGGAGGGCATATACATTTGGGCTCCCAGCCCCTTTACACCCCCCGCCAGAAACAGCCACCCCCTATCACTAAAAGAACACTTATGACAACACTATAGAAGAAAGTAGAGGGTACCGTAAGACACCACCCAGCCTCTTAGAGCTAACAGTTACAGGTCGAACACTTGTGAAAGCCACTCCAACCCTTCCCGACCTAGTCGATCTTAACCTTGGCCCTTCCGAACAAGAACACGAACCCCCGCCATCGAGACCCAAAGGCACACAAAGAGGTAATAAAGGAGAAAAGAGTCATCAAAAATCAATCCATGGCGATTCGCAGGCAGTGGGTCCACGGGAACTTTAGAAGCTGAAGAACTCTCCCTCCTGGATGAACAGTCCCAATGTATCCTGCACAGAAGTCGTAGAGTCACCAAGAAAGGAGAAGACGACCACAAAGTGAAAGGAAAGTCACGAACAGAAGTCTCCGGGAGGGGAACGCCCTTTGATATCTCCAGAGCCGATAGTGTTGGAAGGTTCGGTGATACCATGACAGCCTCGGGAACACCGTCTCCCAGGGCACCATCCGATGGTTCCAATGCTTGTTTCCTCACGGGGCTCTCGCACGGAGTCAAAATGGCCACTGTTTGAATGGCTGCAGATTCCTGTTCCAACCGTAAGGCCGGGTCCGGTTCTACCAGGAGCATCGTAGATAGGCGCAGTCCAATTTGCTCAACAAGATATCCACATATGAGCGAAACGCCCAAATTTCTGCAAGTACTGACCTCAGCGATGGCTCATGCATCGTTCGATCCTTAGTCTCATGCCCGACATCAATCCCAATCACCTCCCCGGGTGAATCCGGCATCCTCGGGGGGGACAAACAGGATCACGAACGTACAGATGCGGAGGGTGACCAGTCTTTATTCGCAGCCACGGTCCACACCGTTAAGGCCGCAGGCCAGAGGCCCCGCACCACGAACCCCGGCGGCCCCAATACCGGGTCCGCGGGACGGGGACCCCAACTCACAGCTAGCAATAAGCAGAATCACTCCTCCATCGATAATGAGCAATAGAGACGATCGCCGCCAAATTCGGGCTTAAACAAAGCCTCCACTCCGGTTGACCGGACCCAGCCAGGTTCTTCTGGCCGATGTTGTTGCACTGCAGCCCGGCTGTGAAAGTACTCGAGGCCCCGGCTTCACCGCTGGAGCAGGCCGCAAACTTCAACACGACAGAACTTCATCCAACAAGCCGATAAAAGTTTCCGGATTTCACCATCGGAGTGCGGAACAGTTCATGCACACAGAGACCAGGCGTAAAGTCAGGATAATGTTCAGGATATCGCGGCGGGCTACGGAGGTCGGCGGAGCCGGGAGCCTAAGCAGCCATCTTGTTTGCTGACGTAGCTCCTCCCCCCTCGATAATTGTTTTTGATCTTCGTTTATGCCTTTAAATATTGTTTCCTGGAATGCTAGGGGTTTACATTCTCCGATTAAGAGGCAGAGAGTTTTAACTCACCTTGCTAAACTAAATGCAGATATCCCATGAATACAGGAATCACACCTTTCGGCTGACTAATCTGTTAAACTGAAAAGAGGTTAGGTGGGGGACATTCATTTCTCCCCAGGTGATGGTAAGCGTAATGGTGTCTTGGTTCTGTTTTGGAAATCTCTTCCCGTCAAACTCGTAACAAGTCATTCAGAACATTCAGGCAGATGGGTTCTTGTAAACTTTACATTGGGTAATACCCCTATTTCTATTTTGAACATTTATGGCCCAGTGACTGGTGATGCCTCATTTTGGACTTCCTAAGCCCCGCACATCACACAACAATATGTAGATAACTTCATCCTTGTAGGCGACTGTAATGAAGTCTTCGACCCATTCCTGGATAGACAATCCTCTAGCCCTTACATCCCCCACAAGTCACATAAAGCTTTTACACAACTCATTCACCAGTATAAATTCATTGATGCATGGAGACTATGTAATCCAACTTTACGAGAATAATATTTTTTTTCACCACCCCATCATACTCAATCGAGATTAGACTATTTCTTCATCTCGCATCACCTTTCTCAATCCCTCATTTCCTTTGATTTTGGTTCCATTTTAATATCCGATCATGCGCCGGTTTCTATCACTTTGGATACAATTCCTAAGTCTCATTCTACTAAGAAATGGCGTTTCAATAACTCTCTCCTTCTTGATTCTGATTTTGGTTCTTCTTTTACTTCCTTCCTTCTTTCATGAGTACTTTCTGTTTAATCATTCTGATGATATTCAATTCCCTGTAACATGGGATGCTTTCAAATTGCCAGCCAGAGATTTCATTATTAGATATGTTCCTCGCAAGCGGAGGAAGGCACAACAAAATAGAAAAGATCTCCTATGTTCCTCGCAAGCGGAGGAAGGCACAACAAAATACAAAAGATCTCCTATCTAAAATCAAACACTTAAAGCATGCTTACTACACATCCAAATCTAAAGGTTGCTTAACGGATCTCATTGCCGCCAAACTCCAATTCAATAAAGATTCCACAAATAATGCGTCCAATTTTTTATTAAAATCCAGTGCTAAATTCTACGGCGTTCTAAATAAGGCTGGTAAATTACTGGCTAATTACTTAAAAGCAAAGCAAAATAAAGTCAATATTGAATCCCTTTTTGGTCGTGATGGCTCACTTAAACACAAGGACGGTGACATTTTACAGGAGTTTCTTCATTTCTACGACTCATTGTATTCATCTGAATCGACTGCCTCTGAGGATTCTATTGCTCCTAACTCAGTCAGAACTTATCCATGTGCTAAATTCTCTTAAACATGGGAAGGCCCCGGGCCCAGATGGCTTTCCAGTTGAATTTTTCTCTCACTTTTCCAAATTGCTTATCCCTAAATTACATACTCTTCTTTCCACTTTTCTCGATTCAGGTTCCGCTTCCGGTACATTTTCTGACGCTCTCATTTGTATTCTCCCTAAGCCAGGTAAAGATGCACAGTACTGCAAAAATTATCGTCCTATCTCGCTGGTAAATATCGATTACAAAATGTTCTCAAAATCTTTAGCTTTACACTTGGAATCGTATTTACCTTCTCTTTTAGGTAAAGAACAATCCGGTTTCGTTAAAGGTAGATTTCTTGCAGACAACACTAGATCATATTTTTATATCCTCTCTAAAACCTCACACTCTTCTCAGCCTCTTGCAGCCATAGCTTTGGATGCTGATAACGCTTTTGATAGAGTCGAATGGTTATATCTTTTTCAAACTTTGAAGTGGTTTGGTTTTGGTCCAAAAATGTTTACCCTAATTTCACTCCTATATTCTCATCCAAGGGCAGCTATTTCGGCAAACGGTGGCTTATCCTCTTATTTCTCCCTTAATAGAGGAGTTAGACAGGGTTGCCTTCTTTCTCCTTTTTTGTTCAATCTCGCCCTGGAGCCTTTTCTATTGAGAATTCACCAAAACATTGAAATTCATGTTTTCAGCTTCCAGCAGTTCTCCATTAAAATGGCTGCTTATGCCGATGATGTCTTTTTATTTTTATCCCAGCCCAACTCATCCCTACCTGCGTTCTTAGCCGAGGTTGATTCTATCGCACACGTTTCTGTTTATAAGTTGAATAAAGATAAATGTGAAATCTTACCCCTCACCAAATTCACTTATAAGAATGATTTTTCTGATTTGGGTTTTATGTGGAACTCCAATTACATTAAATACTTGGGTCTTCATTTCACATCTTCTCTTGCAGGTACGGTTACCCGCTGCATGGGCGATTGTATACAAAAATTAACCACTCTTACTTCAAAATGGCACCCTTTATATCTGTCCTGGTGGGGTAGATTAGATACGATAAAGATGATGCGTTCTCCTATCGTTCTCTTTACTATCTCCAATATCCCTTTTTCTATTCCCTTAAAATATTTTAAAAAAAATAATTCCATTCTGTCTGCCTTTCTGTGGGGGCATAAAAAATCTTGTATGTCCAACACGTCCAAAGTTGGAAGGTGGGGTGAATTTTCCCAACTGTTTCCTTTATCATAGATCCTTTCCACTACATCAAGCTTCAAGATGGGTTTTGGATTCCACTTCATCATCTCCTCTCTGGTTGGATTTGGAATGTTCTTTCATCTTTCCTTTCTCATTTAAAGAATATCTTTCGTTTTCTCGTAAACCACAAGCTTTATCTACCCCCATTCTGAAATATACTTCTAAGATTCTCCCCAGTCTTTTTACCTCATCCTTCTTTGAACAACCTATATGGCACAATGTTTCTATCTTAATTAATAATAAGCCAATTTTTTGGAAGTCATGAAGATCTCGTGGCCTTATCTGGGTTCATCAACTATATCATCAGGATCAAATTCTCTCTTTTTCATCTGCTCTCTCTCTTTTCCACTTCCCTCTTACTTTCTGTACTAAATATTCCCTACTGACTAATGCCCTTCAAGTTGCTTACCATGTACACCTTACTTCTCCTACCCCCGCATGCCAGGAATCCTCTATCACACCTCTATTACGCTCTTTACTTCTTAAAGAAGCCAAAGCTTCACAAACGTACACTCTTCTTATAACTCCATGCCCATCTCACATTAAAACCAAGACAGAAGAGGCTTGGGAATCGGATCTAGATACCTCGTGGCCCATAGTATTATGGGATAAACTTTGGTTGAAAATTTGTAAATTATCTAGAGCTGCCAACACTACTCAGACATTCTTTTTTCTCTATAATCGCCTACTATTTCTACCACTTCTCCTTAGCAAACAGTTCCCAGATTCCGCAGATACATGCTGGTCTTGCTCTTCCCCAGACCTATTTCATGTGCTTTTTATGTGCCCATTAGTTCATAATTTTTGGGTGAAGGTATGATCCCAAATTAATAAGATTTTCTCTTCTACTCATCCCTTTTCCGTTTCTCACATTTTCCTGGTGAGTATCTCTCCTATTTGGGGTCATATCACTTTTAATATAAGGATTATTGATTTATTATTAGCAGTAGCCTTCCAGCAAATTACCAAAAATTGGAAAGATTTCACCAAAATATCGTATCAGGCTTGGTGGTACACTGTATGTTATAATCACAGACTAGATATGACATTTGTTTATCCACTGAGTCTGACTGCAAAGAGAAGACAATTGTGGGAACCAGTTACGTCCTTTTTTGATGACTGCGCTAAACGCTGTCTGCCCTTATCACCATTGCAGCCAGACGTTCCTAAACCTCCATAATTCCCTTTTGATTGTTTTTTTTTTTTTTTTAAACCTTTATTTGGAGACAAGAAGGTACAAGGGGAGTGTACATTCAAAACATACAGTCACAATCAGCCATTACAGTGGTACGTCAGTGCCTAGAAAGCATACAAAATATACATGAATAAGGAGACACAAGGAAGTGCAGGGCAGGGCATCAGTCAATACCAGGAGCACCAACGAGGTGCGCAAGAGATATTAAAATACAGTGATCCAGCATGGGCAGGCGAGCCAGTAAAACAATGCAACATGAATACAGTACATCAGCGGAGAACACATTAGCCAGAGGGGACACAAGTATGAGGAGCACTGGATAGAAGGGTGCCGCATAGGGATACAAGCTGGATTCCCGTTAAACTACCTGTCCGAAGGCAGACTCCCACCCTTCCATAGCTCGCAGGAAAAGGAGACAGTCAGCTCCCCCCCCGATACCAAAAGAACAGCAGGTGTCGCGTGAAATCTCAGCCCACCACGTTGTCATCAGCCTATCCCCTCACGGTCCTCAAGGTCAGAATCAGAGTCCCGCGCCGCTCTGGTCAGGAGGTACACCTGAAGCGGACTCCAAAAATCCTTTGGTCTGCATCGAACAGGCATCAAGTCAGAATAGATGTTATACTGATCCTGACAGTAAATGAGGTCAGTCACCCAGTCTCGAAAGCGCGGCACTCTACCACGACCCCAGCAACAAGCAACCCTACGCTTAGCTAACAACAAGGCCACGTCAACAAATCTACGGTGAGGGGCAGGTACGTCTTTAGAAAAGCCAAGTAACATCACCAGGGGGTCAAACGCCACCCCATCCTCCGCCATAACCTGCAGGGCTTCATGAACCTGGGTCCAATATTCCGCAACCCCCGCACAGCTCCAAGCCACATGCAAAAAATCAGCGCCTTCCGCTCGACATCTAGCACACCTATCATCCTCCGCCAAATGAAACCGCAGTTTCCTCGCCGGGGTATAGTAGTACCTCTGAACAAACTTATAGTGGATAATTTTAAGGCGACAACTAGAAGAGACATTGGCCGTGAGTCCGCAACAGTATTTCCACTGCTCGTCCGTGATAGGAGCACCCAATTCGGCAACCCACTGCTCGCGCACCCGAATGGTCGGGACCAATCGCTGTCGGCGAATAGCCCCGTATAACTTCGACACCAGGTGTCGCCCATCTGAAACCAACAGCACATGGAGGGGGAGGGTCACCCCCGGCTCCGAAGGGTAGTCCGGTAGCAGAGCACGCATGCCCTGCCGCAGACGGACAAAGTAGAACAGGTCCAGAGGGGAGCAAGCAGCCGAACCGAAGAAATGAGCCTGCGTTCGGAAGGCACCTTCATGAAACAAGTCGCCCCACGTGAGGACACCTAGCCGCTTGCACATTCGCTGAAACCCCGTCTCCAACAACAGCGACAGATCCGGATGATAAGCCAGAGGCAAGGCCGGCGAGTAGAGGAAGGAAACGTCTAGCAATTGAGCCATCCGCTTCCAAGCATCCACCGTGCATGTAACCGTCGTGCGGGGCGTTTCCACATCTGACACCTTGCCCAAGACCATCCCCTCCAGTGGGAGCGGGTGGGCGACCCAATGCTCAGCAGCAATCTGGGGCATGAATGGCGTGGGGCGCATCCATTTTTTTTTTTTTTTTTAAATCCTTTTTATTAATGGATATCACAGGCAGGATTAAACAGAACAATCATAATTTTGTTGTACATAATTTCCAATAATTTTTAAAGATTATTACAAAAAGCGGTTTACCATTGCTAGTAGATGATAATCAATCCTCAGTCAGACAAAAGAAATATAAAGGGGGTTTACACAAGTAAATACAATCTTGTCTGATTTTGAGTTAAACACAACTTCGAATCAGGTTAGTTAATGTCGGGTATATAAAACATGTCTCCCCATATTCTCTTTACTTTAGTCATTGCTTTCACTCCTCTTTTCCTGGCTAACGATAGCTCCATATGATGTATCTCTTTAACCAAGCACCACCATTCATTCACATTAGGTGCTTGTTCAGCTATCCAAGCTCTAGCCAAAACCAGCCTTGCGCATGCCAACACAATAAAAATTAGATCTTGAAAAGGTGTAGGGTTAGTCTGTATACCTAGCAGTATCATTTCAGAAGTTAAAGGTGCATCAATTAGCAATTTCAATCTCAATATCTTCCCTATACTATTCCAAAATGAAGCTAGCGCTGGGCATAGAGCCAACATGTGTTCTAGATCAGCCGCTTGTAAATGGCATTTGGGGCATTTGGTTCGATCGTTAGAGCCATTATTCAAGGACCATTTGCTTATTTGCAGAGGAGTGTAGTAAAGTTGGCAGATTGTTTTATATGCTTGCAGTTTTAAGCTCGAAGAATGAACCAGCGTATCAATTTTCTTTAAGGAGTAAGATATTTCTTTTGAAGTGATACCTGTTGGAAAGCAAAGGGCCCATTTCTCTGCTATTTTTGGACACTCGTCTGGTTTAGTTTCGGTAAGGTATTTGTATCCCTCACTAATGGTTACTGTTTGGTTTTCTTCTCCCTTGTACAAACATTGCCAAAAATCCGAATCCAGAATCTCTTTCATTTTTAATTTTCTTACCAAAAAATCATGAATTTGTGTGTATTTAAAGTAAGTATGTTCTGGTAATTTGTACAATAACCTTAATGTTTCAAACTCCAAAAAGCCTGAGGAACCATAAAGATCCCCAAGTTTCGATATACCTTGACTCTCCCATATTTTACACCCGGAATCAGAAAAAATACTAGGTAAGCCTGGGTTGTTCCAAAGACTTAAGAGTGGGTGGTAAAATGATAGCTTATTCTGATTCATAAGTATCCTCCAGATGTTAATTATGTCCTTTGCAGTCTTAAACCTCACTCTTTTGAAGTAATTTGGATCATTACTTCTAGCCAAAAACTGCAAGCATTCTGGCCCCAGCATGAATTGATGAAAAAAGTATGGGTTATTGGAATTAAATAAGCTCTGTATCCGCCCCAAAAATGATGCGATATAATACGATCGGAAATCTGGGAAATTAAGCCCTCCTTTTATAAACGGAAGTTTCAGAGAGGAAAGTGCTCTTCGGTTCTTTTTATAGCCCCAAATGAAGCTGCCCAGTATACCATCTAGTTTTCTGAAAAAGACTGTGTTTATTTTCAAGGGTATACATCTGAATAAGTATAGGAATTTGGGCAAGATATTCATTTTAATAAGGTTGATTCTCCCAATAAGATTTAAAGGTACCTTATGCCATTTTTTAAGGAGGGCCTCAGTTTCTTTTAATAAAGCATCGTAGTTCAGTATATTAATTTCCCTTATATTGGATGTTAGCTTGATGCCCAGGTAAGTAGCAGAATAACTTACTCCTACCACAGGTATTATCGGTTTATAATTAGCTATTATTTGTGTCTTATCTAGGTTTAGCTTATAACCTGAAACTTTTCCGAAGGCATCTGCCTCTTTTACTATACCTAACATGGATTCGGTCACGTCGCTTGTATAAATTGCCAAATCATCGGCGTATGCTGTTATTTTAAGAGAATTTGCCCCGAATTTAAATGGTTTTATCATCATTTGAAGCTGTATGGCATTGATAAAAGGTTCCATAGAGAGGGCAAATAAAAGGGGTGATAAAGGGCAACCCTGCCGAGTTCCTCTTCTAATGGGGAATTTAGTAGAAAGTAGGCAGTCGTATCCAATTAATGCACTAGGTAAATAATAAAGTGCTTTTATCTTGGTAATAAACTTACTTTTAAACCCCATTGCTTTCAAAACTGACCACAGGTAGTCCCACCCCACTCGGTCAAATGCTTTTTCAGCATCAAGTAGTATAATACCGAGTGGGGTGGAGTCAACTGCGGCCATGTCAAGCACTGTGATGGCCGTATTTGCATGCTGCGTCGTATCTCTACCTGATACGAAACCATGCTGATGTTTGCTAACCATTCTCGGCATAACGGGGGACAGTCTCAAAGCTAATAATTTGGCAAAGAGCTTGGCATCCGCATTGATCAAAGAGATTGGGCGATAAGATCCACATTCCATGGGATTTTTATTCTTTTTTAAAAAAAATATAATTTTAGCGGTGTTCCAGGATGACGGGGCCCCTTCTTCTGTAGCAATCTGATTAATAACTAAACAAAGTATAGGCACAAGCTCTTCCCAGCATAATTTATAAATTTCAATCGGAAGAGTGTCATCTCCGGCGGCCTTTCCAGATGGAAGGGAAAAAATAGCTAATTTTAATTCTTCTTCAGTAAAATCTTTTTCTAACTCTTCCATACAGTTCGGGTCATTCTCCGATTGCCAGTTATTTCTTATATAGTTCTCCACCAAGTCAGTTGAAGGCACATTCTCGGGGGTATACAACTTAGTATAATAATCAGCAAATTGTTGCAGTATCTTATCGGGTTGAGTATAAATAGTACCGTCTGTCCCTTTTATACTCTTAATTAGAGAAGTAGCTCGTTCGTCGGCTATTTTATAGGCAAGTATTTTTCCTATTCTGTCGCCACTTTCATACTGTGTAATTTTATATTTGTGTAACTTAGCGGTAACTGTATCTCTTAAGAATTTTTTAGTCTCGCAGCGCAGCGTATTTATTTTAAGTTCAAGTCTGTCTTTATTTAAATTGTTAGGGGCTCCTGCGCTTTCCTTTCTAGTAATCTCGGCCAGGTGTTCTTCTAACCCTCTAATTCCTGAGATTAAGCACTGAATATCTGCTTTCTGATTAGAATTCTGCTGGATAATATATTGCTGTGCAAATCCTCTGATACTAGCCTTACAACAATCCCAAACTGTAGTTATCTTAGTTGAATCAATGTTAAACTCTAAAAATTCCTCAATATGAACTTTCAATAAGGAAATGAACTTGTTATCAGATAAGAGATGTCTGGGTAAAGAAAAAAGCCTGGGTATTTTCTTGGGAGAGAGTACCTCAAAAATTACCATTATAGGGTTATGGTCCGACGTTACCTTTGGGCAGATCTCCATTTTACTGCCAGTAATAATTTGACTCGTTGCCCAGGCCATGTCTATACGGGAATACATTTTATGAGGTATAGAATGGTAAGTGTATCCCGGCAGTGTAGGGTGTAGCTGTCTCCAAATATCTTTTAATTTATGTATACGGGCCAGTTCTAAGATGGATGCTCTAGTCTTGCACATTCGCTGCGAGGGGGTACTCTTAGTTGTGTCTATTGCATAGTTTATAACACAGTTGAAATCCCCCATGATTAGTATCTCTCCCTCCCACCCTAGTAGTTCTATATTTAAATGGTCAAAGACTGCAGCGTCATCATGATTGGACCCATATACTGCACATATGGTGTATTTAACAGCTGATAACGTGATTTGAACGATGACCCATCTACCCGCTTTATCAGATGCCACCCTATTAACCTCAACCTTAAATGTTTTTTTCTTTAGTATAGCTACCCCACGTATCGAGGTATTTAAAGATGTACTAGCTATCAACTCATACCCCCCTTGAACCAGCATTTTCCTATCTCGGTATCTTATATGTGTTTCATTTAGCAGTGCCAAGTGAGGGTTGTACATCCTTAACTCTTCAAATACAAGCTGTCTTTTACTCCTATTATTTAACCCTGATACGTTCCATGCAAGGCAATTAACTTGACACATTTCTTAAATCAAAAATGTTCAAAATAACCGCTTCTAGTAACATATATACCCCCTCTAAAATTATACATTTGTAGCATGAATCGTACCTGCCTGCGTGGGGCGCATCCAATGATAGGCATAATGCGCCTGAGCGCTGAGATAATAGAGTTCAAAGTCAGGGACGTCGAAACCGCCATCAGCGTAAGGCAACGTAAGGGTAGCCCAGGCCACACGTGGCTGCTTGCCCCCCCAGAACAATCGCAGAAGCTCAGAGCGGAGCCTACGAAAGAAATAAGCACCAGGATGATATGGGAGGTTCTGAAAAAGATAAAGAAAGCGGGGCAGAACCACCATCTTGATAAGAGACGCCCTGCCGGCCATGGAGAGAGGTAAAGACATCCATCTAGTGACATCATCCGCCAGTTTCGTAATGGCCACACCATAGTTGAGCCGAATCGCGTCTCCCCTATCCAAGGACACAACAATACCGAGATACCGCAACTCCGAGTCACACCATTCCAAAGGGTAGTCCAGGGGAAACCTAGCCACCGCAGCCGTAAGGGGGAAAAATTGAGATTTCCGCCAGTTGATATGAACCCCGGATACACCTCCAAAAGCGACCAGCTCCCGCAGGAGCGAATTAAGGTTGTTCTCAGGGTCCTTGACATAGAGTGTGACGTCATCGGCGTATAAAGAAATGCCGACCTGCCGCTGAAGACAATTAAAGGCGCTCTGCTGATGGAACTGACGTATCCTGCAGGCTAACGGCTCAATGGCGATAGCAAACAAGAGGGGTGAGAGGGGGCAGCCCTGTCGGGTCCCTCTCGAGAGAGGGAACGAGGGGGACAGCACCCCATTCACTACCACCCTCGCCATCGGATCAGTATATAAAAGCTTAACCCAAGAGATGAAAATCCTGGGGAACCCCATCCGACAAAGAACATCAATAAGGTAACCCCACTCGACAGAGTCAAACGCCTTAGTGGCATCAAGAAAGATAGCGGCAACCGGGACAGTGGGATCGATGGTCGACACAAGCGAAAACAAAGTGCGAAGATTGTGAGAGGTGGCGCGACCGGGCACAAAACCCGACTGATCCGGCAACACGATAACGGGCATGAGTTCGGCTAATCTCACCGCCAAGACCTTCGCGAGAATTTTTACATCGCAGTTGAGCAATGAGAGGGGTCTGTAGGAGCCCACATCCAGTGGATCCTTACCCGGCTTGAGCAGCGACGTGATGGCGACCTCCCGCATGGAGCCCGGTAGACGTCCCTCCTCCAGAGACTCCTCGAACACCTCACGGAGCACAGGGGCCATGACGTCAATATAACACTTATAAAATTCAGCCGGAAGGCCATCCAGCCCGGCGGCCTTCCCATTAGAAAGAGACATGATGGCATTCCTAACCTCCTCCACCTCCAGGGGCCTACCTAAGAACTCCCGATGACCATCCGATAGCCAACAAAGCGCCAACTCATCGAGGAATCCACCGTATCGAGTCTCACCCGTCTGCTGTGTCGTGTAGAGGTGTGCATAGTGTTCAATAAAAGTGCGCTGAATCTCCGAGGTGTCCCGACAGCGAGTGCCATCCGGAGACACCAATTCCAACACGTCCGACCCATGCCTAGGATGTCTAGTAAGAGCAGCGAGGACCTTACCGGGCCGCTCCCCTTCGCAGTATCGCCTCGCCGTCCAGTATTTCCCCCTGTGCTTAGCCTCACGAGCAGCCTCCTCCTCATACTCGGAGAGCTTAGTGCGGAATTGTGCCAAAAGAACGGGGTCCGAAGTCACCTGCATCCTGCGCTCCAAGTCACGCAAGTCAGCCTCCAGCCTCTCGAGGGTCCGAACGATCAGACGGAGTATGCCACAGCTTTTGGAAATAGTGACACCCCGGATCGTGACCTTGAATGCCTCCCAAATGACCTCAATGCTCTCCACAGAGCCCTTGTTCCTAGGGAAGAACGCCTCCACCTCCACACCGAGTTCCTCCTTGAACACCGGGTCAAGCAAAGCACCCGGAAACAAACGCCAAGGCGGGCGCGGCCTATGCAACCCGGGGACGGATAAATCGACCTTCACCGGACAGTGGTCCGAATACGTCCTAGCTAAATGTGCGGCCCCCTTCAGGCCAGCCACCAACCCTCTAGAGAGAAATACATAGTCCAGTCTTGCCCATGAACGAGCATGTGTGGTGTAATGGGTGCCCTCCCTAGTGGTAGGGTGGGTGTACCTCCAACTGTCAACCATCCCAGCCTCCTCCACTATCCCCCGCAGCACATCCCTAGCCTGTACATTGTACTGAGGGCTGCCCTCAGATCTGTCCAACTGGGCCTGAAATGCAAAATTGAAGTCACCCCCCCACACAATGTGAGTAGCATCCACAGCAAGAACATGACCCCACACAGTGACGAAAAAGATTGGCGTATCAACATTGGGAGCATAGCAATTAACAAACAGTATAGTGTTCTGCCCGAGCCGTCCCCACAGCAGCACATAGCGCCCCTCAGGGTCCCCCAAAGATCCAAGTTCCTGAAATGCAAGCGACCTCTTAACAAGGGTGACAACCCCACGAGCATATGAAGAGTATGAAGCAAACCCCCTGGCCGCAGCCCACCTTCCGCCGAAAGTGGGGGAGGGAGCGGGGCGTAGATGCGTCTCCTGGAGAAAAGCAACATGAATAGCATGCCTGTCCAAATACTGTATCACATTACGACACTTCCTGGCATCGTTAAGGCCCCGTACATTCCAGGACAAAATCGAGATCTGATCTACAACAGCAGTTGACATCACATAACGTAAGGGCCCCACAGGACCCAATAACCAAATACAGGGCATCCAACTCCCAGCAACAGCCAACGATAGGTCCACGCCCCAAGGCACGGGACGACCTCCACATACACTCCATATACTTCCCAATCATCTCCAAAACAACCAAACAAGAACACAACAACTCCCCCCCAATCGACCCATCCATGAAGCAAGCACTCAGGACAGTCTACGCGCCACTCGCCGCCCAGCCATACCACGTGACCCACAACTCGCACATGTGCTACGCACGCAGAATGCGTCCCGGCACGTGGCAGCCTAAAATGGCGGCCAGCGCACTCGGGCCCAGAATGGACGAGAGCTCGAATCCCAGAACCCATCACATAAGATAGGAAAGTGGAACAGCCCGGATAGCGGGCGCAGCGAGATTTCCGTGCACTCAAACAACAGTAGCAGCTACCAAAAAGGTCCAAGCAAACAGTCATGGATAGCGACAGCCCCCCCCCATCCACCCACCTGACACCACCCCAACTATCAGGCCGCATACACCCCCCCCCCCCCCCCTCCCTCAGCACACATCCAGTCAACCAACATAGGACTAGAATCCAAACAAAAGGTAACCATGGGGCACACCCTCCGGGGAACCTTCCAGAGGTGCACGACGCCACTCCCTCACGCCACGCCAGTGTCCGCGCCAACGAGTATCAGGCGGCCCCAGGCGCAGCGCGGGGGGGTGGGTGCCCAGAGCGCGACATCCCAGAACACCATCCTGCGGTGCCATCCCAACCCCACGTAGTCTGCAAAACAACGCACCCACTCATCGTAATACAAGCACAACCCACGCATCAGCAGAAAACGGACAATAGCTAGGCCGCAAATACTGAGCAGGCAGCCAACAGGTCTCAATACAAAAGTCACACGTCCACAATACTTCAAGAACCGGAAGAAAGATACACAAAGTCCAAAGTCACCAGAATCAGGCGACCTCCTCCTCAGCAGCCGATTGTTCCCCCTCCGGATCACGATCGTCACCACGATCCGCAGCAGCGCGCTCGCGCTGGAGGCGCTTCGCAAAGTCCTCAGCGTGCTGTGGGTTGGTGAAAAAATGTTGTTTAGCCTGATGCGTCACTCTAAGTTTAGCGGGATAAAGCAAGGCGTAGTCCACTTGAAGGTCCCGAAGCTTCCTTTTCACCCCCAAAAACTTCCGACGCTGGTCCTGCACCATCGGTGTGAAGTCGGGGTACATGGTAAAAGACACCCCTTCGAAGGAGAGAGCCCTGTTAGTGCGGGCGGCCTGGAGAGCAGCGTCTCGATCACGATAATTCAAGAGGCGCGCAATGATGGGACGCGGTGCAGCCCCAGAGGCCGGACGAGGTCCCAACGTCCGATGCGCTCTCTCGACGATAAACTGGGACGAGAAAACTTCCGTCCCAATGGCGCCCAACAGTAGCCTCTCCACATAAGTCTCCATTTTGCCCACATTCGTGGACTCCGGCACACCTACTATGCGCACGTTGTTGCGCCTACTCCTCGCCTCCAACTCCTCGTTCTTGGCGGCAATAACACGCAAAATATTGTCCATTCTCGCCAGCTGGGTGGTATGGGTGGCCGTCGTGTCATCCTGGTCCGAAATGCGCTGTTCTGCCGCCGTCAAGCGCTCCTCATGCACGTCCAATTTCTGGACGACCGCATCCATGCGCGACGATATCTTGTCCACTTTGTCCACTATAGTGGCGAACCCCTGCCTCATCTCTTGCATTATTTGGGCAAAGTCCGGCGGAGGTGGGTGCGGGACACTCTCAGCGACATTCGGGGGGGGGGACCGCGAGGCCCCAGCTTCCTGGAGCGAACGCGTCCCACGTTTGGCCCCACCAGAGTCAAAGGACAGTTTGGACTGTTTAGTGTCCGGCTTCCCCATAACGGTGGTACAGAAGGGAAACGAGGCAAATGGGAATCAGGATACAGTTCGGCCAAGGGACCTGGCCAAGCAATAAGCGGCTCGAATCGTGGGGGCACGAGCAGGCCAGCGCGCCCCGCCACTCCCAACGATGAGTAAAGGCCGTCGCCGTTCCCAGCCCAAGGAGGGAAAACCTTCAAAAGCCAGGTGTTAAATCCGTTGTACCTCCGCGGGTGATGGTATCTGGGCTGGCAGGCGGGAGAGCCGAGAGATAAGTCCGACAGCAGGGGAGAGCCAAGCGTCTCGCCCGGCCAGCGTACGGACCTGGCGGAGAAGGGCGGAGCTAGGCCTACACCCCACGTGCAGAGCCCCGGACTGGCATGAACAGTGACGCCGGGCAAGAGGGCATCAGATCTCCAGAGCGCGAGTCGGAGAAACCTTTGGGCCCTCGTAACTTCGGCCAGCAACCTCCGAACGGCTCAGGAGTTGGACCGTGGGTGGACAGCCGATATCCCAACCAAGCCGTGGGGTCAGTTCAAGGCGCAGCGATGGTAATCAGGATACCTAGGCGGATAACAGCTCCGGGCAGCGGGAGCCTCACGACAGTGCGGCCATTCCGCAGTGCGCCCTCTAGCGCCCCCTCTTCCCTTTTGATTGTTACATATGCTCCTTTTCTTTTATCTTTATTGTATATCTTGAATTTATATTTTCTATATCCTGTGTATTTTATTGCTACATATTTTATCACTTGCCGGTCATGTTTACAATCATTGCCTAGATTTGAATTTTTTACTATTGCTATTATTGCTTTTCTTATTGGTACTGTTGTTTGTTCTTATGTTTCATTTCTATTGATTTATTTTTCACATTCTTGTCTTATATGCTTCAATAAAAATTTTTGAACTCATATATATGTGGAGGGCATTGTGCAAATCAAGTTATGAATATGGGAGTATTTTCTGGCCACCTGAATGCTTTCAAAGGTAAATATCTCATCTAGCCCTTTTTGGAGCCGAAATAGCATTGCAAAAGCCAGGAGTATGTAGGCTAGTTATTAAGAGCTGCAGGTTACATTCTCAGTCTCCCATTTAATGTGATGGTTCAGGCAAATTAGACATGAGATTCATTTAACCTCATGGTTTGACAAGGGAGGTAAACATTTGCTAATATTTCTACATCAGCTATCCTGCAGGGATCAATGACAAATATTTCAACTCTGCTGGAGGAGGCACAAACACGTGAAGGAAAATGGACAAGGATATTAGTAAATCATCTGCATAAAGAGAAGCATATCACCCTTGGTAAGTTTGAGGGTTGGGACACACTCCCCAAGCATTGAGATGGTCTGCCTTGCGTATTTCACCAGCAAGGATCGGGAGCATCTAGCAGAGAAATCTTCAATCTCTTTAACTTTAATACCTTTAGGAAATAACCTCTTGTTCCGTGTTTCAGGAATCCTAGCAAATTTTGAAGGTGTTGATGCAAACTGTTTATGAAAGCTCGCATGTACTGATGGACTGTCTGATATATTCATATGTGTTTATTTAAAACTATTATTCTGAAAATATGGTACTCGATCTCGATTAGCTGCTGCAAGTTTAATGATAAATAGACGCTTTCAATACTGTCCATTCGGCTGTGCTTTTTTTATTATGAATTTTGTGTATGTATTTGTTTAACACATCATATTTGTCTTAATAAACTAGACAAATCAGGACACAGGATAATTACCAACAGCTCGTCTAAGACCCAACTAATGAAATTTCAAGCAAGTATCATCCTCTTAACTAAATAGAGAAATAAGTTATTACTGTATGTAGGAGAATGCAACTATACGAAACTGGATTATTAGTTGATGGGGTTGTTATGCTGTGTTATGTTATGTTATGCTCCTCGTTGAACAGCTAGGTTTTCCGCTTCTTTCGGAAGTTGAGGAATGGAGTAGCAGTTCTGATGTGTAGAGGAAGTTTGTTTAAGTTTTTGGCAGAGATTAAAGAGAAGGCGCACCGCCCTGTCTTGCTTCTCAAAAAATCTTCTGCGCTTCTAGCTTTCTGTACCAAATTATCCATTCATAGGCTAGTTATTTGTCACAACCCTGGCCATGATAAGAAATGTGTTTGCACAAAGGTCACCTATATAAACAGCAAGCCTTTATACCTCCCTCCAATCCACAGTACCCCACCCCTGTTTCACCTTCTAGAAATCGCAGAGTCTGTCAAAAAGCAGCATCTCGGAGATCAAGAAAGTCAAACATTGGAATGTTGGAGCTCCAAGCTTCTACCAGTCATTAGAAGTCTGTTTTAAATGGAGCTCCCAACGTTCCAAAGAACTAATATAGCCTTGTAGCCCGCTGCTAAGGGCTATATCTGTAGTTAAAATCCCTGACCACAAGTTATAAGCTTGAGCCACAGGAGAGGGCCTATAATGAGGGGAAGGGCCTTTAACAACTGGTAAAGCCTGAGGCAGAAGGGCTATAAGTCTATTTGGGGTACTAATGGTAGAATGTTCTAAATTAAAAAGGAAGAAACATAATCAATCACTCAATCAATCAGTATGTATTTGTAGAGAATGGCTATTCACCCAGAACCATATCCAGGCTCTATATTTCTGGCTTCTGTTGAAAAGCCAGGTCTTGAGTCTCTTCCTGAATTCCACCAGAGAGGGTGCCGACCGGAAGGGGAGGGGTGGACATTCCAGGACTTGGCGGTGAGGTAGGAGAAGGAAAAGCCTCCACTGAAGCTTTGGCGGATGTGTGGTATCAGTGCGAGGGCAAGTGATGTGGTGCGAAGGTCTCTGTTGGGTGGGTGGAAGTTCAGACAAACATTGGAATGTTGGAGCAGAAGACTAATGACAGTCATTATATGACTCGAGGTACTCCATTGTCTTAAATGAAGCTCTCAATATTCCAATGTTCTAGTAAATGTTAACACACTTCAATTTGATGAGAAAGTGATCACAAGCTGTCTGAGAGATATAATAGGTATTACTCAGTGAGATTAAACAAAAACTTAGTGTTGTACCTTGGTACACCCCTCCTCGCAACCTGCACCACCATTGTCCCCTGTTGGTTTCACCTACCTGGAATGTTGAAGTGAAGCTCGCTTTAGAATGTTGGTGAGCTCACTCTAGTTGTTGGCACTGAAGAATCCGGTTCGTAATAAACTCCCTTCACCTCTCACCGTGTGGATTCTATTCTTAATAATTTGCGATGATCACTGTGCTGGGGACGGTTGGATTCTTTCCCCTGTAATCCTTGCCAACTACAAAAGTCAAAAACTACTGAGATGATGAGGTTGTAACTTCCGTGGACGAGAGGAAAAAGAAGGCGACTTTAAACCAGACTGGTGTGGACAAGAATAAAAGAAGGTGTCTTTAAACCAGACTGGTGTGTACATTGTCTGGAAGTTAGTCAAATTATTCTAGAGGACATCGAGGGACTTTTAAGTTCGATACGAACGTTGCCAGCGCAGTTATAGCCAAGCAACTGACGAGCCCCCAGTCCCTACCATAGTTGATGCCGAGATATGTTTTGTGCTGTTTGAGTCGCACAGATGAAAAATAACAGTGAAAAGTGAGAAAACCTGTTTTGAAAGGGTGTGAGGATCAAGCGACGAGCAGTCCCGCTCAAGACAACCAGGAAGTAGCCGTGTTTGTGACAAAGCTCCTAGGTTACGGGACGCTCTTTCCAACCCCACCCGGTTGCTGAGCAAGGAATCCACGTCGGAGTGCTGCTCCGCCCTCCGGGTACGTTGTCCAGTCAGTTCCTTAAGACGGACTGCCTCCAGTGAAGTAACGTGTCAGAGTAGGGCGGGACGTGCTTTTCCTGTCATTATTGAGCCGATTGAGGTGCCGTCTCTGAACTGCCTGTGCTGTTCGGCTATCGGAGGAGCTGACAAGCGTGAAAGAGGTAGGAAACGTCGTTGCCTAAATCTCCTCATTCGACAAGCGGGGTTACCGCCTGTCCTGTCGTCGAGGGATTTTTTTTTTTTGGAATGAGTGTGACCCTGCGAGATTCCTGTCAGTAAAGCGGGAAATTGGTACTGTACCTAGCTCTCGTTTCAAATAAAAGGAGCGTTTTACAGTTGACTGTGACTCTAAATCATTCCTGTCAGAAAAATGGCGATTTGGTCCTACTCTTAGCGCACGACTTATAAGGGGGAGCGTTCTACAGCTGACGTCGTGGGAATTAGTGACTAACTCTTTTTCTCTTAGTTTGTTCCACAGTGAGCAGTTTCCTTAGTGTATTTCATTCGTAACAGCATTTAACCCTGTCTACTAGAGTTTTACTCCTTTTAGCCTCTCTATTACTCGTGGAGAAGCATTACTGCTGGGTTAGGGAAGGTTATCAATAGCTTTTACTGCAATTCTCTGGTCATCACATTACATGCATTTCAACTTAGGCTGGGTACCTTTGTGATTAAACTAAGAAAATTCAATTCACAGGAGCCATCCAACTGTTCCTTCGCTGTTTAGCACAGCTTTGGTCTCCTACTCCTGTCTGAACATTTACATTGGACCTTTTTAGGATCTGGTGGATATTTTAAAAATTGTACTATCTGTCATAGCTATCCTGGCTCTTCTCTTTATTTTCTTTTCCTCACACTGTTCTCTCCTTCCTTTTTTTCCAGTTTCCTTTAATCTCTCATCTTCCACTTCTACTTTTCTTTATTGAACATGACTGCCTTGAATTTGTCCCAACTACCGCCATTTTTGGATGAGGCAGGCGATCCTCTTATTTCCTGGAAAAAATGGTTTCATTTATTTGGATCATATTTGATCGCAATTGGGGGAAATAGATTTTCCTCATTAAGGAAGCAACACATTTTACTTCATAATTTGGGTAAATAGGCAAGGGATGTGTTTGAGGATTTACCTGAGGTAGTTGATGGAGGCGCAAACATCAGTGTTGGGGGAGATGGAGTAGCCCAACCCGATGTGTAGGAGGCTATGGTTAAAAAATTGGCGGAGCAGTTTGGGGACAGAATTAATATAGTTTTGGAGCGTCACAAATTTTTCTTACGTACCCAGGGGAAAAATGAAAAAGTGAAGAATTACATTGCAGTTTTGAGGGGTTTGGCAGCCACGTGTGATTTTGGAGTGATCACAGAGTCTCTAGTCAGGGACCAATTGGTCAGGTGCACGTGTGAAAAAAAATTCAGGAGAGACTTTTAGCTCAAGCTCCAGATTTACAAAGAGCAATTGATATTGCAATTAGCATAGAGCACACAAGCTACTGCATGAATGAAATGAAGGAAGCCCATGAAGTGAAACAGGTTAGTGACAATTGTATGCACAAGGTGGTTCAAAAAGATAGCAGATCTAAATCTACCCTGCCTGATGTGAATAAACATAGTGCGCAGTTTAACAAGCCTAAATGTTATAGATGTGGTAACCCAAACCATTTAGCTAATGATGTAAAGTGTCCGGCAAGGGGTGTCACTTGTAGCAATTGTAAAAAAAGGGGACATTTTTCGAGAGTATGCCATGAAAAGAAAAGTACTACTCACATGGTGGTCCAGGACTCTGAACAACCTTGCAGGGGGATATTATCTTCCAAGTGTTGAACATTGGTGAACAGAATGTGAATTGTTATCCCGAATTTGAAATATCTCTTGACAATGTTGTATATGAGGTCTTTGCGGATTCCTGTTCACCCTATACTCTGATAAATGAGACTTCCTTTAAACAAAATTCAGGCCATAAAAACTATAATCTGTTGCCACCTGACATTAACCCCTTCGCTGCGGCGGCTATTCCGCCGCAGCGCTAAGGGGGTGGGGCGCTCGCGCGGCGGCTCCATACTAGTGACGGAACCGCTCCGTCACGGCTCGCGGGCGAGCTGTGCTTGTGACGGAACGGTTCCGTCACGAACCCGCCCGCCCACTAAAGCCTCAGCGCAGGTGCGTAATCAGCGCCGCGCATGCGCGGCGAGTGGGCCGTGACGGAACCGTTCCGTCACAAGCACAGCTCACCCGTGGCTTGTGATGGAGCGGTTCCGTCACAAGCATGGGAGGGGTTAAACCAGGTGGATACAATTACAATCCAATTCCACTGGTTGGAATGTTGATGATGCAGATAAATTTTAAAGGTAGAACCACACTGGGTAAAGTGTATATCACAGAAAAGGGTTCAAATTTGTTAGGATGGAAGCATCAAAAGGACCTGGGTATCAAATTAGACCCAAATACCCCTGAACCTGTACTACTTATTGATAGGCCTACAGTTGGGAGGGAAGTGTGTGAAAAATTTCCGGAGGTGTTCACAGACAATTTGGGACAGCTTAAAGGGTTCCTCCACAAAATCAAGCTTAAAGTGGAGAAGTGTGGCTGTGGGGAAGTGTGGCTCACTGGTTAGAGCAGGCAGACCCTGAAGCAGAGGTTAGACCCGGGACCAAGGTTCAATTCCTGACGTGGCAGGGTGTTGAGCTCAAATGTCCACGGACTCGATAATTCTCGCTTCGGTGCCTGACCTAATCATGGGTTCACACTCTGCAACTCTGGGCATTAAGCTTGCTTAATCTCCACAACGGCCCCCCCGCGGCGGGATGCCTGGCTTTCACCTTGGGGATGCCCTGTAGGGGCTATCTCACAGGGAAAAACCAGGACGGGTTCCCAAGGCAAGCACGGAGATACCCCTTCGGGGGTCGATTCTGGCGCTATATAAGAAATAAAAAAAAAATAATAAATCAAATGCAAAGCCGGTAGTACACAAAGCCAGATCCATTACTTTGCTTTTGAAAGAACCTTTGCAAAAAGAATTGAACAGACTGGAAGAAAACAGGATAATAGAGTGCATTGAAAGTTCAGAATGGTTGGCCCCCATTGTCGTAGCGGCAAAAGGGGGGGGAAGGGTATCCGCTTCTGTGTTGACCTCAGGGATTTGAATGCTAACATCTGGGTGGATAGACACCCCCTCCCCAACATTAATGAGATGTTGATGGCCATTAAAGGTGAAAAGTTTTTCTCAGTCTTAGATCTGTCCTCTGCCTACCACCAGGTCGTTCTCCATCCAGAATCAAAGCACCTCACGTCCTTCATAACCCCTTTTGGTGCATATCAATTCTCAAGATTACCGTTCGGGCTCGCATCTGCAGCCGCTGTATTTCAGCGTATTATGCAAAACATCTTGCAGGGTCTTGAAACAGCAGTCTGCTTCCAAGACGACATTCTAATCTATGGAGCGACTGAAATTGAGCACAACAAAATCCTGGAGGAAGTATTGTCAAAACTCAGCAATGCTGGCGTCACTACTCAGAAGGATAAATGCAAGATAGGCGTGGAAACGGTGGTGTACCTGGGGCACACGATTTCAAGTGAAGGTATTAAACCCAAGGCCAGCCAGGTAGATGCAGTAAAACTCGCACCGGCTCCCTCAAACAAAGATGAGCTGAAATCTTTTTTGGGCCTGGTTGAGTATATGTCGAAATTTGTGAAGAATTTCGCAGACCAAGTCCAACCTCTCAGGGAGTTACTTAAACAGGGAACCAAGTTCGAATGGAGCACAGAGCATCAACAAACCTTTCAAATCATCAAAGAAGTCATTTCGGAGGCTCCTATCTTACACACCTTTGATCCGAATGCTAAGACCACATTGTCTATGGATTCAAGTAATAAAGGTCTGGGTGCGTCTTTGATCCATTTGGTAAATGGCGAAGAGAGAGTGATAGCCTTCGTTTCAAGAACCTTGAAGACTGCTGAAGTAAATTACTCCACGATTGAAAAAGAAGCACTGGCGTGTTACTGGGCTATACACCATTTCAAGTACTTCCTGTGGGGAATTCCTTTCTGCCTGAAAACGGATCACAAGCCATTAATACCGTTGTTTGACAACAAACTTTTAGAGAACACCACTCCAAGCATCTCCAAGTGGGTCTTAGGACTGCAGGGGTTCAACTATTCTATTGTGCATGTCCCAGGCTCAAGAAATTCTTTGGCGGATTGCCTTTCGCGTATGCCGCTCTTGGTAGATGAACCAGAAGGAACCAAGGAGGAAGAAACCATCCTGGCAATCGATATTCCAGCCATTAAGAAAGACGAATGGTTGAAATCCCTTCAAGAAGATGAGGTATTGGGAAAATTGAAAGACATGATTACCGTTGGCTGGCCAGAAGAAAAAAATGAAGTGCCAGAAGTTCTCCAGGAATTTTGGAACGTGAAGGACGAGTTGTCCATAATTGAAGACCTGGTCTGGAGAGGGAATAAAATAATTCCCCCGAATGGAATGAGGGATCGCATCATACAAATCGGACATGAAGGCCATCCTGGACGAAGCTTAACCAAGAGTAAAATTCAACAAAACTATTGGTTCCCTAAAATGGACACACAAATTGAAGAGCTGGTAAAGGAATGTATTGCATGTGGGGAGAGCGATAAGTCAAAGAATGTTTGCAAGGCTCCCCTTATTCTGGTCACTGTTTCCACCAAACCTTGGGATAAACTGGGGATGGACATTATTGGTCCTTTGAATTTATTAAGTCAATCTCAAAAATGTATGTTCGTCCTGATTGATTATCACTCGCATTGGATAACGACTAAGTTTGTCCCTTCCATTTCTACAGTATATCTCATTGAATTTTTGAAGGATACCTTTTCCAAAGAAGGCATACCCAGTGAGTTGATAACGGACAATGGTGTGCAATTCACTTCAGATGAGATGAGAGATTTCCTGAACAGTTTATCTGTTGTTCACATAAAATCTCCATTGTACTCCCCCAAATCAAATGGGTTAGTGGAAAGGGCTAACAGAATGCTTAAGGACTCAACTTGCAGTGTCAAACAAAGAGCCAATTGATGACAGCTTAAGGAAAATGTTGTGGGCGTATCACATCACACCTAATTCTGTGTCAGGAGTCTCCCCGTTTACTTCTCTTAAAGGAAGAAACCCAGGTTCAAAACTTACCCCCAACTGGTTGAATGGAGGGTCACCTGTGTGGGTAGACAGGAACACTGTTTCAGAGAAAGTGAAAGAAAACCAAGTCAAGTATAAAAATTGTTATGACACTAAGTGGGGGACCACTGACCGAGAATGGATGGTTGGGGATTGGGTGGTTGTCAAAAAACCCACTCTGTTGAAGTCTAACCCCCCTCTGTTTTCTCTAGACCCATCAGAATCAGAAGGGTCCATAGTAACTCTGTTTTGTTAAAAGATGGTAACTTTTGGAGCATGGATAGGTTGGCTTGCTGCACTAATGTTCATGTTTCGGAACTCCCTAGCAATGATGACTCCAGTAAAGTGTCGGGGGATCCTTCTATGGGAAGAGAGGCACGTCAACGTAGGCGTCCGGCATGGCAAGCTGACTACAGTATGTAAAGTCCATTTATGCGAATTGTTTCTCTTTGTGGAACTTAGAGGCACACCTCACCTGGGTGCTCTGAAAGTGATGTAATCTTATCTCTATTGTTTTCTCATGTTTTCTTTTGCAGGTTCATTGTGTTCTGCCCCATCTCCTTTTCCTTTCTCCCCCCCCTCATTTTGGAATGATATGTTTTATTGTTACTCTATTGTGCTACTGTATATAGGGAGGTGTGTTGTAACTTGGTACACCCCTCCTCGCAACCTGCACCCCCGATTGTCCCCTGTTGGTTTCACCTACCTGGAATGTTGGAGTGAAGCTCGCTTTAGAATGTTAGAGACCTCACTCTAGTGGTTGGCACTGAAGAATCCGGTTCGTAATAAACTCCCTTCACCTCTCACCGTGTGGAGTCTATTCTTAACACATAGCTCAACGACTGGCGCTCAATCCAGCCAAAGACGTGGGGTTTAACTTAGAGACAAAGCAATACCAAAGGGGATGTTGGACGGAGCGTTTGAGCAAATCCCGAAACCGGTCCCAGGATGCTTGTTTCCAGTCCAGGTAAGACATGGCTTGGCAGTTCGGGCTGGACTGTTCACATGAGGCACAGGGTCAGACTGATTTGCAAATAGCCATGTCGGAACTGGAGTGGTGGAGTGAGCTAAAGAATGATGATGGATTAAACCCAGATCAGTTAACTGGGGGTGAGTGTTTGATTTGCTCAAGCATTCCGTCCATCATCCCCTTTGGTATCGCTTTAACTCAGAGACAGCATTTGTGGGGTTATAACATTTCTGGCAGAAAGAGTGCTTGAACCTCAATATTCGTAACAGCCTATCCACCATAGTAAATGTCTATTGAGATAAAGCTGGAGTCTGCAATCATGTTTTAAAGGGTAAACATAGCAAGAAGACTGGGTCCACAGAAGCAAAGAATACATCTGAATAAGAATATAAACATGTTTGTGAAAATCATGTGTGATTCCAATTACTGAATAGAGGTGTTACATTATGGGTCCCAAAGCACTCATTCCCTGCAGCCTCCCACTCGAATGTATGACATTCCAACATAGGTCTTTACCATACATGCCTTTTCCACACCGAATTTAGCACACAGATGCCTTTACACCAATCATAGTAAGTATATGTAAGGTAAGTAAAAACCATATATACGTATAAATCCCTCTTCAGGATTTTATTTTTGAAAATATAAAAAAACTGTTTGGTGCAGGGCTGCCTCATACTGATGCAGACTTTTAGCAAACAGCGATATGCATTGATAGAAACTTCTGTGATGGTGGTTCCTGCCAATGCATTATAAATGACGGTCTGCTTGGCAGTCATTCATAAATTTGGCTGGTGGCCCCTCTGCCGTTGGGATGGAATAAGTAACTCCCTCTCCATGGCAGAATGACGGGCCATCCATCAAAATATAAATCAGGCCCAGATTTACTAATGATTTTAAATAGAATTGTGCCCAAGGCACCATGGCTGTTGAAGCTGCCATAAATCCCTGAACTCCACGGAACCCTTAACTAGGCTCTTGCTGATGCAGATGGCTGAGCTAGAAGAAGAGTGAGAAATTATTGAATTGCCAATATTCTCTGCTAGGGAAAAAACAGCCAACCCAATTGCATATTGAACTGAACACAAATAAATAACATCTCCTTCGATGGATGTAGACTGGACTTTTAAAAATTGATGATAAATCCAAGATCTTTTAGGATTCAGAATACTAATCCCACATCTTGCAGAGCCTTTAAGAACAAAGAAGCAGAAAGTGACCAGCCATCTAAATATGGAAAAAATACACATCTTGCAACTGCAGGTGTGCAACCACAGGACATAGTACATTGGTGAAACCTAGAGAGATGTTGAGAGACTGAAAAGCACAGCCTGGAACTGGAAGTGCTGGTCCCCTACTGCATATCACAGGTACTGTTTCCTGGAATGATGAATAGGGATATGAAAATACACATCCTACAGATTCAGGGACATCAGAAAGTCATCCTGTGATATCAAATGAATAATAAAATGTAGTGTTAACATTCTGAATGATTGCCCCAGGACAAATCTAATATTTGTATTTAGATCCAAGGCAGGGGCGAGCTTTTCATCTACCTTGGTAACCAAAAAGAGAATGAAATAGAAGCCTGTCTGCCTCTGTTCTTCGAGGATGTGTATCTCCATGCTCCTTCTGATACAACATTTGCATTCCCTTAAGCATTGCTTTTGCCTTTACTCCATCTCTCCGCAATGGTGTAGGTCTGTAAAGTGCTCGGGGTGACTTCTGCTGAAAATAAATTTAATAGCCTTCCTATATAATGTCCAAGACCCACTTATTCATCATGCATCATGTCCACAGATGATAATAGTGTTTCAACATTGCTCCAACTTATGGATAGTAATTTTTCTGATTGATCTTGAGAACTGTTGTTGAGAGGTTGGGATGTGTTACCAAGGGCTAGTTGTAGGTAATTTCTATTTACCGATTATTAAATACAGAATTTTACTGATTCGGTATTGAAGAATCGGTAAATAGAATGTAGGTAAACAATCGGTAAATTTTACTGATTCTGTAATATTTGTTATTACCGATTCGGTATTTACCGAATCGGTAATAAGGAATACCTTCCCATTCATTTCTATGGGCCTGGAGGCCTATAGGAATGAATTGGAAGCCATTCACTATTACCGATTCGCTAAATACTGAATCAGTAATAAAGGGAGCATTTTCAAGGGTGGCAGGGTGTCACATTGACACCCTGTTGCGACCCTGAATTGTGAATGTGTGCACATGTAGCGCACATACATGCCCTAAGGGTGTGTATGTCTGCCACATGGCACTTTTAAAAAAGCACAAAATTGATTTTTTAAAGGTATTCAGTATTTACCACCATCTTATAGTTGGTGGTAAATAACGAATCCTTAAACCAACAATGCACTCACTTGAGTGCTCCCTAAATAGGATTTAAGGATTCGGTAATTTACCGGTTCCTTAAATTAAGGAATCAGTATTTTACCGATTCCTTAAAATAACGAATCGTAAATTAACGAATCCTTAAATCCAGCTTCCTACATCTCAAAGGGCTAAATACCGGTCGGTAAAGGGAAATTTACAGATTTTCGGCCGTTACCGACCGGTATTAGCCCACCTATCTAGCCCCAAATGAGGCCTCCCTGACCATGAACGGGACGTTTTCCCTAAAGGGTCTGACTAAAGCGTTTTGTCAGAAAAAAAAATGCAACCCCTTTGGTGCTCATGACGGAACGGTTCCGTCATGAGCGTCGGTTGGCCTGTGCTCATGACGGAACCGTTACGTCATGAGTCCATAGGTTCTTTAGAACCTTCAGCACCGCAGCGGAATTTGCGCAGCACTGAAGGGGTTAATAGATACTAATTTAAAAGGCGCAAGGATATTTTAGTCGTCTGCTGCTTTCTGAATCCTATTGCCAAGTTCTGCCCCAAATAACTTTGGACCAGCCAATGGTAATTTGTGGGTAACAGCACTTTGACTTAACTCAAATTTTCAAAACTTTATTCACAACAGTTTACAACCTGAAAGTGCTGCACCTGCCAGAGCAGAGTAAGCCCACAAACTGTCAAAGAAACATCTGTCAAAACTTTAGAAAGCAGATCCATATTGGCTAAAATAGATGTAGAACATTCAATGGCTTGAATGGGATCACATAACAACTGAAAGTATTTTAACAGCACTTGTGTTGCATAAGAAGCACAGGTGTTTGCTCTGATTGCAAAATTCACAAAATTCACAGATGAGAACCCTCTTTTTAAAGAACTCTCAACTTTCTTATCTACACCATCAGTAAGTGTAGCGACTCCTGAAGCAAGGTTTTATGTTGACGCAATAGATTATGAAATTGTGTTGACCTTGAACAACTGTAAGAAGTTGTTGTCAGAGTCAGAAATTAGATATTGTTTGTGCAAAAAGGAGTGTTTGCAGCTTTATCCAAATATTTCCATTGCTTCTAAAAATATTCTTAATGATGTCATAAAGGGGAAGGTCTTCCACCTCAGTCTTTCGATATTGTGAAAAGAATCCTTCCTATTTTCTGGGCTACTCTTCAAAAGTCAGAGATTCTTTGATATGGACCAGTAAATCGCGAAACTAAGGTCCCTGCATATATTTTAATTTCTGATCCTCCTCGGAGTCATCATCTTGTTCTTTTAGCCTCTACTAAAGCAGAATCAACTGTATCATTGATTAGGGACTTCAGGTCTGCTGTGAAAATCAAAGAATCTCCTCCTCATCTAGAGTCGGCAGCTCTGTGTGATGCTGCTTTTCTGTAGCTTTGGCACCCTCCATAATGGCAACAGGAAACAAAACTGTAGGAAAGAGAAGTATACTGCAGGAAGGCTGGTTAGGCTACACTATGCAGTACTCTCACAATACTCCAAAATAGGTCCTTTGGATTCACACTAATAAGTCCCTAGCTCAGTCCTGGTAGTGTGGCACAGAGCAGTCAGGCTTTACTAGAGGGACATGTGTTAAGCATTTCAGAGGACCAATATAGATGATAAGTAATTGACAGGACTTGAAAGAAATCCAACACCAATTTTTTAAAATAAACCACACTGTTATATACCAAAACGAGTATAATAAATTAGTGTAATTCACTGCTGTAAAATGTTAAAATTTCGGTCAATGGGAAAAAGCACTGGTGACAATCGGACACTTGCAGGTTGAGTTGTGTGGAACCGACTGAGGGGTAAGGTGATGCAGGTGCCAGGACCAGGCCACAACAGTCAGTTTAATTTTACCTGGCTCATGGTGCCTGGGTGCAGAGTTGTCCTGGTTGTCCCTGTTGCTGAAGGGGAGCTGGTGTTACCGCTCAGATGGTGCTGGTGAGGAAACAGGAACAAAAAGTTGACAACGGGGCCCCTGAGATGGTGAGTTGAAGATGCTGTGGTGTTTCCTCGAGTTACAGTGTCAAACAAAGGTAGTAATGCCAGACTGGCCACCAACAAGACTTGGCAGTAGTAAGGTCAGATTAAAGATATTTTGATGTCTGGAAATCAGGGGAAAATGGTAGCCACCTGAATCTTGCTGGAGGTCAGGACTACATTTCCCTCAATGTACTGGACCATTTACATTTGTACGATCCCTTGGAGGGCCCAATAACCAGTGATTCTTTGGTTCAGTGAGTGTGCTTTACCTGCAGACTGGAAGGGACTAGTGCAACTAGTCCAAGGTAGTTCTGAAGTTGCCTTTGGTTCTCAAAGGGGTCCCTCTGTGTGGGGGAACAGGCCGTTGGTCCAAGATGATTCAGAGTTGTGGATTTGCAGGGTGGTTGTCACAGGTGCAGATCATCGCACCTTTGCTTTTTGCAGGTCTCGAATTCACAGACTCTGGTCTCTTCTTTGTCCTTTGTTGGAAGACAAATCGGATCTGAGGTTCTGGTGCCTGGGGTGCCCCTTAAATTCTAGATTATGGGGTGTTAGGGGTGTGGGTGCAAGTAGCTAATGGGCTACTAGCCCAAGTGGTTGATCTGTCCCTGAAGTGACCACCTCCGGGGGTGTTTGCCACCTTTGCTACCCAGAAACCTCTATGCTGCCACTTTAAAAAAGGCAGAAACCTTCCTTAGCTATATAGACCAGGTAGCACACCGTAGGCGTGTGCCCAGCCTTCTGGAAGTGCACATCTCCTGCCTACATAATTTTCCCACCTGCCCAGTTGCAAATGTGCCTGGGGGTGGGGGATGGCTTTTTTTCTTATTTGGGAGGCAGCCTGGATGCATATCAGAGGTGGTTTAAGCTTTGAAGTTCAAAGCTTTGATATACCACTTCACTAGCCATCCTGTCAGGGAGGGAGATGTCACCTACTTCCCAGGCAGGCCATTCTTTCTGACTTCTGGAATTGCTCACACCTTCTGACAGGGGGTCTGATTCCTGTCTTGATGGCCGCAGCTCTAGGCTGTCAGCCGGGGCACAGGAATGGCCGGGGCAACCAGGTGGGTAACTTCTAAGGTGTTCACCTGGTTGCATGTCACATCAAATCTGACATTTACATGGCCCAAGGGAGAAGACTCCGTTGGGATAGCCCAACACGGTTTATCCTCAGTCTTCCACTGGTTGGCCAATGCTCAGTTGAAATGTAATGAAGGGAAGTCGGAGGTGCTGCTGTTTGGCTCCTTTCCTTCGAATTTCAGAGAAAGGTTCGGGCCTCCGGGTTTCCCCTGTCTCTCTGAAAGAATAGAAGCTGTAAAAAACCTTGGCGTCTGGTTCGATGAAAATCTGAACTTTGCAACGCAAGTGAAGAAATTGTCCGGCACCTGCTTTGGCATACTTAAGAGTCTGAGGAAGCTTCTCCCCTTTCTGCCTAGCACTTCTAGAGAAACAGTGGTTCACACATTAATTTTGTCCCGCGTTGACTACGCCAATGCCCTCTTGGTCGGTTGTCCGAGGTCCCTTGTAAAAAAATTGCAAGTGGTCCAAAACTCTGCGGTTTGACTTCTCGTGGGCTTGTCTCCCAGGGAAAGTGTACGGTCACATTTACGTGCCCTGCACTGGCTCCCAGTTAAATGGCGCCTACAATTTAAAATGCTGACCATTGCGCATCGGGCCCTTTATGACACCGGCCCTATTTCCCTGCAAAAGAGATTCGTCTTCTATGTGCCAGGGAGACAGCTTCGGTCCTCTGCTCACTTGCTGATGCAGACCCCGAAGTTTAAGCGCAGGCGTCTGGGTGGCAATTCCTTTGTGCGCAGGGCTGGTTTGGCTTGGAACTTGTTGCCCTAAGTCTTGCGGAGCATTGAAGACCCATTGCTGTTCAGGAAGAAACTCAAAACGTTGCTTTTTTAGTCAGTTGAGCAGGCATTTCTTTCTTTCGGAAGCTAGCGCCGGACTACTCCCAAGTAGCCGTGCGCTCTACAAATTAAATATAACATAACATAACATAACATGGGAATCATGTCAGGTTTGATGAGACAAGTTGCTTGATACCATACATGGTCAATTTCAGTGGGACCATAATGGAGCTGGCACCCTCGAAGTCCCTGGGTGCCAGCCCATGTTATCCTATAGACCCCTGAACACTTATAGTAGCCCTTAATAAAAAGCAGTTACTATGGGGACATATAAGCTGTCACTTACATGTCTACACCCTTATTATCATACACACTGCATCCTAGGCTCAGGATTCCTGCCTTAGGGGTGGCTCTGATATATCAAAAATAGTTTTGTGACTTTGTCACTCATGGTGAGGGCAATGTCGAGTTTGAGCAGTTTGCATTGCTCATGCAGTTTGAACTGGGAGGTCTGCTGTCACCTGTTTACTTTTGTCACTTAGGGTGGCACAATCATTGCTTCAGGCCCTGTTCACCCATTAAATTGGTATGCCTTGGGTGACCCTGATACCATTGACCAGGGGCTTATAAGGGGATTACATTCCTTGCCAATCGGCGTTGCCAATTCATATACATAATTTTTAGGGAGAGAGCACTGCCACGGGGGTCTGGTTAGCAGGCCACAGGGCACTTTCAAAAACCAGCTTCTAGTAGTCCAAATGGGGGGCCCAAAGTGGGGGGACATCTGCAAAAAGCTGTTTTCTTACATAAACACGAAAGAGGTAATCAGGCCCTAAGACACTTCTACAGATATATATTTTCCACATAGTTCTTTTCTATCAGCCTTTAAGTAAAAAATAAGCCACAGAGACAGAATGACACAGCCCACCCACTCCTACTGTTACTCATAATTACTCCTAATGCTCATTTACTCTCTCCTACTTACTGCTACCTTCTATCATTCTTACTCATACTTGAATTCCTACTTTCTGCTTATTCCTACTCACATTCCTACTTTCTCATACTTTTACTCTTATTCATACAAACTCCTATTTTTACTCCTACTCTAACTTACTCCTACACTTATTCACACTTCTATACCTACTCCTACCTACAGATATGCTTACGTCTACTTACTTCTATTTTTCTAAATACTCCTACTCCAACTCTCCTACTGCCACACTTCTATTTAATCTTAATTGTGCCACTCTTACTCCTAATTATACCCCTAGTCTTACTCACACCCACTCCTACTTATACTCTTGCTGATATCCAGCCACCCACACACTAAGCATCAATAATCCACCCTCTTCCGTACATCCATCCTCGCACACGAGTATCCATCCATCTCTGTAAACACCCCCATCCATCTCTCGGGCCACCGCCATTCAAACATCCGTTGTGGACATATCTATACAGTCACATATAAATTAATCCATGCTTTCAACCAACACTGACGTTTGCGTACCTATAAGGCACATGGATGCCTTTTTGTGTTTTTTCTGTTGTGTATCTACAATTTTCAAACAAAATACAGCCAATACAACAAAGAGCACATACAAATATAAACAAGCCAAATGTATTAGCTTTGCCAGTGCTTGTTTTCACAGCGATCCAATATTCCTCCACCTCTTCTATGCTTTAAAATGAACAGTTGAGGCAGGTTGTCTTAGCTTAGGGTCCTGAAGTAATACCCGCATTATCTGTGCACTTGAATAATTATGAACACACTATGGGCCTTATTTATAGTTTCCCATGAGATACTTGGTCAGAAACGTGGCGGATGTACCGTTCGCCTTATTGCAAATGCATTGTCGCCTATGGCACTTGTAATACGACAGATGGTTTATCCCTCACGTTTTGATGGAGTATCCCTCTGCCAAACTCTAAATAAGGCCATATGTCTACAAACAGAAAATATTGTTGAAAATTCAATAGAAATGCAATGATCATAAATATCAAATCTGAAGCAAGGCATTAATATTTTATATTAATGGTCTTGAATTTCATATGTGTGATGTTATGAGTTCCATCTATAGGGCTGTCATTGCACTTAGAAGAAGAATTCTGAAAATGTGTTTTCACCTACCTTGTCAAAATGACATCTAAAGTTGCCTCTTTACGGGCTTTCAGCTGAATGCTTTCTGAACGTTTTTCTTTGTGAGGCCTAAAATAAAACTAACAAGGGGAACCAGCAGGACTTTTCTCAGCAGCTATAACGACTCAACATCGCCGATGAATTCATCAGAATAAGAGAAAAAGAAGTGCTCCAAACTCAATGGAATAATTTACAATACTATATATATTTAAAAGGAAACCAAAGGGTAGTATGTGAGAATATAAGGACAGATATATATATCATAAGGAAATATTGTTGATAAAATTTCTAGGAAACCAAAATATATATACTTTCCTACATACGTGAGCCGTTAAGCATAATAAACATATACTTACGGCCACGATACTTTGCTTCTCGATGTTTTGACAGAATATATTTGGATGACGGTATTCCGACCATGATATTCCGGTTGTATACCTGTCCGATTTTCTCTAGGATTCAAGTTAATATACGCCTTATATATTTGTTTGCAATCGTTTCCATCTACTACTGTAATAAGCGTTTGTTAAAATAGGAAACGAATGTGTTGTTGTAAAGCAAATTTGAGGGACAGATGTATTTAGTGAGCAGTGTCAATAAATGATAACAAATCTAAAGGATACCAATGCACCCACACTTAATCTATATTAAGATCATACCACACTGCAGTGGTGTAAATGAAGCCTTCACAGCAGCGGTTTCCTTCACAGCAGAGCTACCAGCAGGCCAGGATCCTTAGGTAAGGTGTAAGGCCGATCACCTGTCCCCACTGTGGGCCTGCAGACCGTGGAGGGTCTAAATGACCTTCTTAGTTGGTGTCCAAGCGGATGAGTTCACACAATTCTCAGGGTCAGGATTTGAGAATGAATCTTGTGTCTGACGAGGGAAGAAGTGTAAAAAAAAAATGACAGTGAACAAGAAGGAGGCACAACTAAACAAGGCCAAGTTAAAACATCGACGTGATTGCCCATTAACTCCTGAGAACTAGGTCAACTGACAAGAGAGAAAAATAAATTTATCCCAAAGGAAGATCTCCAAAATATTTTCAAAACACTGGAAACTGGGGACAGAGGAGGCCAGCAGGTTCCTCATTCATATACTTTCTCAGTTGGAGTCAGATTGGGCCTGCCCCATGACACCCTAATAACAATTGTAAGCCATGAGAAAGAACCTATGAAATATAACATTATAATCTTTTGAGAGGGGTTAACTAAAAACCTAAAAATGACATTATACACTTATGGGAGGCTGTATAACGATTGTATTTGTGCAGTCAAATCTTCTGTTTCATGTCTGCGTTTTTGTTAGCCAATATTCATCACCACGGTATTTATTCGATCCGTTTGTCTCGTTTACTAAATTCTTTATTATTTTACAACCATGTTTTTCAAAACAACGTTTCTCATAACCAAGCAGTGTCTCTATACATGTCTTTAATTAGGTGAAATGGATCATCATGTGCTCTAGTAATGTTTATACGTTTCTGCAAAATGTCTTCATCAAGACTAAGCGTGTCTTTAATTGAAAAACAACTTTTAAGGTGCAGTCACCAAAACCAATCAAAAACAGGTTACTTCTGCCCAATCATGGATACGCTCAGGCAGGCTAGAACATGATGCTGCTGGCTCCACCTCTTTGGCATTGCTTTCAAACTCAGGAACAAACAACAACAAATATCTGGGGTGTCCGGAGCAGGAAAGAAACTGGGACTCCAACTTGAATCTGGGGATATGAAGATTCCACAGGAGATGGAGACCAGCGACGTAGCAGAAGTTGAGGGGGGCCCCCCTGCAAGGTACAGGGAGGGGCCCGCTCTGGATTTAATCTAGAGCTCTCAGTCCTGAGTACTGTGCTGAGGGGCCCCGCTGCAGCTCGGGCCCTCCTGTAGCTCGGGGGGCCCCCGTACTGCGGGGGCTTTGGGGGCATATGTTACACCCCTGGAAGACACCTTGATCTCAACATAAGAGGAGGTCAAGATACAGATCGAAAGACTGAAGCCACTGCTGGTGTGTGATCCCACCTTGAGCTCCTCAATATTACACTCAGAGGCATGATGAAGAAGGCAACCTCTCACCAGGCTTATGTCTTGAACAGACTCAAGAGATGTTGAGGCCAAGTACAACACAGAATACCACTAAGTGCTACATAGAGTGGGGTTGGGTTGGTTCCATGGATCTCCAAGGGAGGGATCCTAATTCTTGGACTTCCTCACCTTGGCAGTGCAATAGGTGACCACATAGTTGACCACATGAAGGCCTGCGGACGTATCCCTTTGGGGATGATACCTGCCTGTTCACCGCTCTATCCAGTGTATCAGTAAGTTGTTTTGTCCACTGATTTTCCTTTTCCGTTGTTGTTACGATTGTTCTACCCCAGTTTGGGTTTTGCAAGGGGACACGATCATGTGAATGCCACACATATAGCACAACATGTACACTATGCATCCATGCTCAAAGCACCACTATGTAGATAAGGCCTGTAATATCGATTTAGGAATCCTTCACTAAAGACGCCAACACTACTACTCCTCATGGCTAAGATCCTTTCATTGAATGTCGAAGGATTAAACTCCCAAATAACAGAACAAGAGTATGAAATAATGTATTAGATGAACCAGTAGACATTTTGGCTGTTCATGAAACCCACTTAAAGAAATCCAAGGAAGCATGGTTTGGTAACAAGAAATATACTATTGCTTTTTTCAACAAGGGAAACAAAGCATTATAGACTTGCTCTCGTTTTACACATATCTCTCCCATTCTCACCAAAGGAGGTTAAATCAGAAAAAAATGGCAAGATTTTCTTGGCCAAGGTTTCAATGGACGGCAAAATGTTGACCTTAATTTTTGGATATGCCCCCAATTCGGGCACAAATGTATTCCTGAGAAAGCATCTGAATTTACGGCAGGCTGGGAACTTTAATACTGTCTTGGGATCCATCTTGAGACAGGACAGGTTCGGGGCTCACACAAAAGGGGGTTATCTAATAAAGTAAAAAACACAATTAAAGAACTAGGGGTCACATGTATCAAGCAATTTTGCATTCACAAATGAATCATCCCTTTTGGGGATGCAAAAGTGTTTTTCCCATGTATCAAAGCCTATTTTGCAATTCGGTAACCTGTTACGGAATCGCAAAATGAGTTTGTGATTCAGTATTTGGAAGGGGCGTGTTTAGGGCTTCCCTTCTAAATACTGAATCGTAACGGTATGTATGAATGTTTTGTGACCGTGAATGCGGTCGCAAAATATACATATGTTAACCAAGGGGCCCCTTCCCCTTTGGTAATGTACGCAAAAACTTTTTTTAAGAGCAGGAAGTGGTCCCACAGACAACTAACTGCTCTTAAAATAATGAACCTTCTGTTTTTTTTTTTGTAAAGCATCCCATTTTCCATTAAGAAAAACGGGCTGCTTTACAAAAAAAGATTACTTTATTTAAAAGCAATCACAGACATGAAGGTCTGACTTCAGCAGGCCACCATTCCTGTGATTTTTGCGATTCCTAATGGGTCACAAATTGCAACCTACCTCATTAATATTCACGAGGTGGGTCATTTGCGACCCACTGGGACTGACAAAACGGTTTCTTAATACATTTGGCCCTAGGCCTCCAAGACATTTGGCAGGAATGCTATCCTAATGATCAAGAATACACACGTGCATAGTACTTATTCGAGAATATTCTACAGTCTCATTAAATGGAATCCTTTGCCTCCCTTCAATCTGAGATGAGGTACTCAACAGGGATGTCTACTATCTCCTCTTTTATTTACCCTGGCCTTAGAACCATTGGCACATAAACTTTGAATAGATGGAGAAATTTGAGAGTTACTCTTTGGCCAGGGCACCTATAAAGTGCTACTTTTTGCAGATGATTTTCTGCTTGCGCTAACAGGCCCCAAGGTTTTGCCACCTTGTCTCCAGCACATGATACTAGACTGTGAAGCAGTCTTGAGCTTTAATAAACACGTTGACATCGGTAATCCTTAAACTAGTTCTACAGTTAAAAAAAGTTGCAGACCTTAAAGTAGCCTCACACTTCTCCTAGGTTGCTTTCTTGATTATGTACCTAGGAGTAACTATCACCCTCAAAATTTAAAACTTCTAGGAGGCTATTTTTCTTCCACTTTTATCCATATTAAAGGGGAATTTTCTTAGGTGGCAAGCACCTGAAAATTCCTGGTTAGGTAAAAGAGACTCCCTTAAAATGAAATTGCTTCCCAAGCTCTTTATTTGTTCCAAGCCCGACCCATTACAATCCAAGATGCCTATTTTGAAGATCTTAAAAAAGTAATTCTTAAACTTCTTTGGAGTACAGGTTGCCCAAGAGTTTTCTATGTCACCATGTGCCAGCCATGAGAAAAAGGAAGACTGGCATTGCCAGATCTTAGGGTAAAGTACAAAGAGGCCCAAACTTGGAGTGTTGTGGAATGCTGTGCTTGAGAATCTCTTAAAATTTGGGTAGACACGGGCAGAGGCATCACAGACTCTGTGTTGTGCTGTCTGATGTGTAAACCCATAGCGGACTGGCCTCCTTATACTTACCCTAGTCCCCCAAAGTCCATGAGCCTCAATGTGTGGCATACAACAAATAGAAAATTACATCTAACTACATACACTTCCCCCAAACCCTGATACACTATTACCTTGCATTTGCTCCAGCCCTTCTCCTGGACATCTCATAATAGGCGACCTTTTTAAAAATGAAGGGATAAAATCATTTCCAGAATACAGAGCTACCAAACTGATGAAACAGGGAGGTTTTGCCATACACAGTTAAGACACTAGGTGGCATATTACCAACAACTAGCGATAATTTTTGTCTCTAACTTGTTTAGAGACAAAAATTATCGCCGCACATCGGCGATTTTTATCGCAGATAAACCTTGCTATTAACAAGGTTTATCGCAAATGCGATAAAAAACGGCCGAAATGCATGAATATCGCTGAAAAGTCAGCGATATTCATGCATTATCGAGCAAATGCTCTTAGCCATGTTATCCACCTCCCATTGGATAACATGGCTAAGAACTGCTCAAGGCAGGTGTTAGCTTTTGGAGATATTCCCGCTTAGCGCGAATATCTCCAAAAGTTGGTAATAGGAGATAGCGATGTTAGCGACTGTTTTCAGTCTCTAACATCTTGGCACGCCCACTTTGCATCTCATTAGTGATAAATATCACTGACATGCAAAGTGGGGCCCAAGATGGTCGCTATCTCCTACTAGCTGTCGCTAACTGGTGTTAGCGACAGCTTGGTAATAGGGAGATAATTTTATCTGCGCTTTCTTGGCTTTTAAAGCCAAAAAAGCGGAGATAAACCCCCTTGATAATATGCCCCTAGGTACTTCAACTAGGCCTGTGAAAGGCAGCAACTAGAGACTTAACTGTGTTGGAGACATGTATACGAAGGGTTACGGGGTACAGAGGCATTTTGACTATTGGACCTGACACTTTCTGTAGGGTCACCCCAGATTTTTGCCTTCCTCTGCTTTACTTTGCTGAACAGGTTTGTGTTGGCTTTTAAAACTCAGTGTACCTTTTCCCCGCTAATCAGTGGTAAAGGATTTGTGTTCTGGCTTTAAAGAATGGTAAGACTGCCTTACGCCTGGTTTGTTTATTAAGTTACTTGTAAGTACCTAGTGTATATTACTACCTGTACGCAGGGCCAGTAAATTAAATGCCACTAGTAGCAAGAGCACTCATTGTGACACGCACAGAATTAGCCTTTTAAAACATGTCTCAGGCCTGCAACTGCAGCCTATAGTGCATTTTTTAACTTGCCATTTCAACCTGCCAATATTTAATGTTTTGCCAGGGCTAAATCTTCCATTTTAATACTAATAAATCACCCATAAGGTATATGCCCTAAAGGCTCATAAGAGAGGGTGTGTGGTATTATAAGATGGACATATGGGTTCAGGTTTTGCATGTCCAGCAGGGGCAAACTCTTAAAGTCTTTTTTCACTGGTGTACGTTTATCTCTCTCATAGACTAACACTGGGTTCCCTCATTACACTGAATGTGTGCTATCTTAGATTTGGACCAGGTAAACAAATTATGTTTATGCTCAAATATATTGTAATTTAAAATCCTCTCTAATGGCCAAGACAGATTTTAAGATACAATTTTGAAATGCCACTTTTAGAACATTGCCATTTTTAGCCCAAACCAACTACCTTCCTGACAGTGTCCTGGGTAATATGACTGTGAATGGCTCTGCTGTTGTGGGCTGTGTATTGCTTCCACGACATAGAGGCCTAGGTGTGAGCGAAGAGGGTTTTCCTGGTAGGATGGCTGGGGAGGAGTAGTGTACCACCATAATTACACTTTAAAGGGGCCTGCCTGCAGCCCACACAAAGAAATGGGAAGAACTGGCAGAACCAATTTTAGGGTTATGCCAGGTAATTCCACACAAAAAGGCTGGAACCAGGTATAAAATTGGGACATTCAGAACCTGTCATCAGAATACTCCGGAACCTGTAGAAGATTCATTTGAAGGACTGCCCAGCTGAACCTGCTTGCCTTGAACCTCTGCTCTCCAGGCTGACTCCAATGGTGAGTTGGATAACCAGGTGTTTGTGCTACAGGGACAGAACAGATTACCACAAGTCTCCCTGAAGTGCTCAGTTGTCGAGCACTACCTGCACCTGCATGGAACTGCCTGAGCCGTAGTTCTGGCCTCTGCTCAATGGAGTCTTAATCCCCAAGAGGTCCTCCCAGGTCCTGGACCCTGAGCTGGCATCAGTGGGTACTCTTCCTGAAAAAAAGGTGAACAGTTCACAATTAGTTTGAGATTTTTCAGTTGTTCTGTTTTCATTTTATTACTGTCTGAGTGCTGCATATATACTTTACGCATTGCCATGAAGTTAAGCCTGAATGGTTCTGTGCCAAGCTACCAGAGAGTTAAATACAGGTTTATTTAGTGTCTTTTGTGGTTCCCCCTATAAATGCTCGTGCTTATCATTAGAGTAGGTCCTCCACTCCTCTAAATCTATAACCCATATTCTCACATTGGTGTTCCGTGGTGCTGTCTAGTACTTTTGTTTGTGTATTGCTTCTGAGTGATTTTTGCAAAACTTAAAATCCCTCGTAATAATCTGACATCAAATTCGATTTTCTTAAAAAAAATTCTCCTTTATTGGTATTTCGTTTCCTTTTCCAAAATGTAGTTTCTGCCTCAATTGTGCACCTATTATACTTTGCAAGCTTAGAGTTGGATCTCAACAACCTTGACAGCTACAGTATAGCAGAGCTGAACATGTTGCACAGGGAGAGGTGATTGAAGATTCTTAGGAGATCCCCAAAATGTGAATACCAGGTAGCCCTCCAAACCTGTCAGGAGGTTTGCAGGTTGCAGTACAGTAGCAGGATGATGATGATGATGATCAGGAGGAGAATTACATGGACAAGCAGGGATAGAGAAGGATAACTTGGCAGCTGCCCCAGAGCTAGAGGGAGAGAGGAACCTCTTGTCCCTGGCCCCAGAACCAGAGGAGAAAGGACGAACCTATAGAGTGAGTTGCCCTGATAGATCCAGAGCAGGAAGCAGTGTACTTTAATTTATAAAACAGCAGACCAAGGGTGGTTTACCTTTCATAACTACTTGTTTTGAAAAATATGCCAATAACATGATGTTATCCACTGTAGAACTGTTTGGCCTGAATCCTGACTGATGGATGTGGAGGATTTCTTTTTCTTCTGCCAAACACTCTAGCTTCTTTAGTAAAACCCAGGCAAATGCCTTAGCTTGTATATCAAGCAGAGCTACCAGTCTGTAATTAGCTGGAGCTGATTGGTCTCCCTTTTTATGTATGGTATGTAGAATTGAACCTCTCTAAGACTGCGGTATTGTTGTTGACAGATAAGCCTGTTCCAATAGTGAGATCAGGATCGGGGTGAAAAATACCTGGGCTGTTTTGAATATTGGAGCTGGGATCCCATTGGGACCTGAGGCGCCATCATTCCTCATTTTTTCAATTATTTTCTTGACTTCACCCTCAGTGATTTTAGTGCCTTTGGTTTTGAGGGTAGATGCACCCTAGCTGTTTGTGTTTGTGAGTCCCTCCTGAGGCGGAAGCTGGGAGGTTGTGGTTGTGGTGCGTTCTTTTATCTTTCTGCTTGAATTTCGAAGCACTTAGATTTCCAGCTGCTAATTTTTAATAATCTTTTTTTAAAAATCGAAAATCGTTTTTTAATTGAAACGAGTCAACCAGTGACTTCTGCTCACTTACCCCCGCACTGCCCTGCTTCCTAATTCCATTGCAGCCGATTTTGGGGCTGGGGAGATTCTCTCCCGGGCAGGCAGAAGTGCGGCAGCCATCTTGGGTGGGGAAAGCATCCCACTCATTCGAGTGGCCAGTACATAAGGGGCACTGTGAGCCAGGCTCAGTCCTAGCTGTTTGTGATTGTGAGTCCCTCCTGAGGCGGAAGCCGGGAGGTTGTGGTTGTGGTGCGTTCTTTTATCTTTCTGCTTGAATTTTGAAGCACTTAGATTTCCAACTGCTAATTTTTAATAATCTTTGAAAAAAATCGAAAATGGTTTTTTAATTGAAACGAGTCAACCAGTGACTTCTGCTTACTTACCCCGCACTGCCCTGTTTCCTAATTCCATTGCAGCCGATTTTGGGGCTGGGGAGATTCTCTCCCGGGCAGGCAGAAGTGCGGCGGCCATCTTGGGCAGGGAAAGCATCTCCACTCATTCGAGTGGCCAGTACATAAGGGGATGGACTCTCCTCCGCGCAGCGGATGCGATCAGTGGACATACCGGACCTGCACCGGAGTCGCGCCAGAGTCCTGCCCGTCTGCACCCGTCCGCGCCTGTACGTCACCTTTCACCAGGAACTATGACAAAACAAATAAAGAGGTAATATCGTACTCAAGACAATCTATACTATCCCTAAGAGACTCGACCAGAAAGTGTGCCAAAGTAAAACTCTCATGTAGACAAGGTCCCTTCTCATGCCCATGTGGTTTCTCGCTCCCGAGTCCTTCAAGACCACCATCCTTGAATAAAGTCTCGCCCCAACAAATCAGAATAGGCCAGTTAAATGTGAGATCCATGCAAAAACATTGCTCGGAAATTTACGAGCTACTTTCTAACTATTCTTTAGACATTTTGCTTTTGACAGAAACGTGGCTGCAAGACGACATGAGCTCTGTTATCAATCTAGCCACCCCCTTAGGATATACTACACATACGCTGAATAGACACACCAGGGGAGGGGGTATAGCAATCATGGCTAAATCGGACTTTACTTGCCACATATTGAAACTAGAAATTAAGGAGAGTGAATGTGCATGATTCACAATTAAGATAAACTCTCAACTTAGTCTGATAGGTCTTCTGATATATAGACCCCCGGGAGCAAGCACGAATTTCACTACTTCGCTCCTGGAGCATTTATGCTCTTTGATCACCGACACTGCCAACTTCACCATTTAGGTGACTTAAACATTCCTTTTGATCTTACCTCTGATACCAAGATCAATACCTTGCTAGCTGATATGGATGCTTTTCAACTCCGACAGTTAGTGAGTGGCTCAACACATAGCGGTGGGCATCTCTTAGACCCCATTTTTTCCAATCTAAATAATGCGACTGCTGAACCCCCCATCCCGATGGTATGGACTGACCACTGTTTGGTGATTATGACCATCCCTTTTGCTAGTGACACTAACTCAAAACCCACTCAACAAGTCCTGAAAAGACCCTGGAGGAAGCTTCGCCTTGAAGACTTCCATGCACTCCTTACTATGAATTCCCCCCAATTAAGCGAAGACCTTGATCAAAACTATGAGCAGTTTTGTGAGTGGATCAAAAAGGCCTTAGAGTCTCTCATACCAGCTAAATGGATCAAAGCGCGTACACATGAATCTAGTCCCTGGTTCAATGAAGTACTTTCCCTGCAAAATAAGGAATGAAAAAAAGCGGAAAGAAGATGGAGGAGAGACTATGATCCCTCACTTAAAACCCTCTATATTCAAATGCAAAAAAGCTATCATCGGAACATTTGCAGGACTAGAACGGATTACTACACCACGGAAATCAAGAACAGTGATAATGCCTCCCAAACTATCTTCAGGATATTGAAAGAGCTCAGTGCTAAGAAAGCGACATACAACCCTAATATATCTTCTGCATTTTGTGACACTATGGCGTCTTTTTTTATCAACAAAATTAAGAAAATCTATAGCACCTTCCCAACAAACACTGTCCTCGCTCCTCAAGCTCACTTGAATGGGCCCAACCTATCCGAAATTCCAGCACTTAATCAAGTCGACTTCCTCAAACTATGCAATAAAATCAAATCAGGCTCACCTGCAGATCCCCTGAAACCGGAACTATTCAGAAACTCCGACTGGATGGTCTTAGGCCCTCTTAGAGACATAATAAATCTTTCCTTCTCAACAGCCAAAATACCCATTAAATGGAAGCAAGCCTGGGTGACTCCCATCATCAAAAAGCCCACACTAGATCCTGCCCTACCCGAAATCTTCAGACCCATTTCTCACCTCCCCTGGCCGGCAAAAATCGCAGAAGCCCACGTCAACTGCATTCTGACCAACTATTTGATATCCAATGCCATTCTGGATAGATCTCAACACGGCTTCCGCGCGGGCCACAGCACTGAAACAGCTCTTCTTAGTGTGACAGAACACCTCCGTACCATATGAGACTCTGGGGGGACGGCAGCACTGATTCTTTTAGATCTCAGTGCTGCCTTCGATACGGTGTCACATGAGATCTTGCTATCAAGGCTGGAGGGGATAGGAATAACAGGGCTTGCCCTCAAATGGTTCAAAGCTTTCCTTTCGGGCAGATCCTTTAGACTCTCTACCCCTCCTTTTCTGTCTAAAGAACACCCCATTGAACAGGGTGTGCCCCAAGGGTCAGCTCTGAGCCCTACCCTGTTCAATGTATATGTCCAACCCTTGGCAGAAATAGCTAGAAAACATGGTCTCTCACTAGTGACATATGCCGATGATACCCAGCTGGTGGTGTCACTAGACAATGAAAATGGCCTTAGTGCACAACATTTTAAGCAGACACTTATTGACATCACCAGCTGGATGACAACAAACTGTCTCCAGCTGAATGCTGGAAAAACAGAAGTGTTACTGGTGGGAAAAGAAACAACGACCTGGGGAAACAATTGGTGGCCAGAAACTCTCGGCCAACCTCCCGAATGTAGAGACCACGTAAGAAACTTGGGAGTCTGGATGGACACCGAGCTGTCTTTCACTCTCCATACCAAAAGGGTAGCAGCTACCTGTTTTGGTATCTTACGCAACCTTAGATCCATTCTTAAGTTCTTTGACCACCAAACCTGCCAAATTGTGGTGCAGTCAGCAATCCTGTCAAGACTAGACTACGCCAGCTCTCTCTTGTTAGGGGAAAACGTAGCAGAGAAAGCGAGGCTCCAGCGAGTTCAGAACACTGCAGCGAGAGCGCTAACCGGTCTCCCACGCTACAAGTCAGTGTCTACTGTCCTTTGAAACTTCATTGGCTTCCTGTTGAAAAAAGGATCCATTACAAAACCCTTTGTTTGGCGTACAAAATCCTTAAAACTGCCTCTCCCCCTATGCTAAGTTCCCTCCTCACATCGTACGTTCCCGGACGTACGCTGTGTTCAGAAGGACAGAACCTGGCAGTAGTACCCCGCTTCAAACTGGCAAGAATGGGCGGTAGGTCATTTAGACACCTCGCCGCAAGACTTTGGAATGGACTCCCTATCCATATTCGAAAAATTGAAGAACTTCTACCTTTCAGGAAAGCGATAAAAACCCACCTTTTCTGCTAATGTAAAACCACCTCACTGTGACAGAACTAACACTCTTTACTGACACACTTCTTACAGCAAGCGCCGGGACACACCTTGGCTGGGGCAGCTGTGCGCGGTACAAGTTCATTTAACATTAACATTAACATTGGGGTTGTGGATTCAACTTCTGTTGCTTGAGTGTCTTCGGTGTTATGGCTGATTTCTTCTGGTCTGCTCCTTCAACAATACCCTCAGCTGATTATTTGGGGTATAGTTGTTTATGATGTCTTTCCCAAACATTTTTGGCAACATCGTTCTCCTTTGACCAACCTTGATAGGAGATGAGGCGCATATGAGGCAACACCACGAAAGCTAATAAGCTAGGTGAAGGCGAGAACTCGCGTTTGGAGTACTCCAGCATCCCTTTCAACCCCTGGGCGGCCGGTATGAGCAACTAGGCTGACTCTGGTTAACCCAGAACAAGTGTCTAAGAGTGGAGTGGCAGCATATAGTGCAGCCCTGATGAAACTGCCAAAATTAAGGTGGCAGTGAAACATGTCAGCATTTTAAAGAGGTAATGGTATGCAGGAATAGCTACCAGCCTTTTTATATGTACAGCATACACCTATTTCCCTATGAATGAAATTGGTTAAGGGATCTGGTTGCTGTGTTTTATGCACTGATTTATGTTGTGTGTTTGTCACTAGCAGATGCTTCTGCTTTCCACTGTTTGTTACACGTTTTTGGTTGTTTGTTTTGGACAATTTCCTTCTACTTTCTTTGAGAATCAAGTGACTACCGATGATGAGACAGGGGCTTGTCTGGAAATTACATACCAGTTACCCCATTGGTGGTGTTTCCGTGAGGTGTCACTTGTCTCTCACACATTTTTTCTAAGCAGATATTTGTCCAACATTGTGGGTGTGGATATTTGTTATTGACCTAGATGGGTCAGACAAGTTGCACTTGTTGTTCTGTGTATCTGTCAAGGAAGTTGGGCATTTTATAACATAAACTTGGGCGCAGGGCAGTGAATTATCCCCTCATAAATTGTAAGGGATAAGAGTAGATATCAGTACATATAGACTGTTCTATATCTCAGTAACTGACATTTGTGGACGTCCGTTCGACAGGGTCTTTTTGTTGTAGGACTGTGCTTGCTCTGAGCCAGACCTTTGTATTGACAGGGCCCATGCTGTGTCACTTTCACATTCTTTCTCTAAATCTTGCATTGCACTTTCCCCAGGATCTGCTGCAGTTCTGCAATCAAGGCTTCCCATTCACTTAATGCTGAAAATGAGGTGACTGGCTTTAAGCTCTTTTTTTGTGTTTCAACCCACACCTTCAGGTTATCTCCGAAATTTGTTGACCGTTGAGTCTTTGGAGAACCTTTTGCCGCTCTTCTCCTGTTGTGCTTCCTATCACTTGATGTGTGGCCGCCTGACTTACAGTTAGTTGTAGAGTGACACCTAGTGGCCTGAGATCACTTTCAACTCTATCACCCACTTCGGAATCCCACAATCTGTCTCCTAGCTGTTCACTGACAAATATGTAGTCAATTGTGGATATGTCTTTAAATGTGGGTTTGTGTCGCCAAGCCTGATCTGGTGTCACTTTCAATGTGTGGGTTGAAAATAATGCATTTTTGTGGAGGAACGTTAGGAAGCCTTCAGCCTAGCTTATCTGCTTGTACGTTTCGATTTCCCCTTCCAGGCCCCTCATGTTAAAGTCTCCAGCAATGAGCCCGATGTGTCTATCATATGCGGTCAGCAAATCTTGCAGTGTCTCTGCGAATAATTTGATAACATCTTTTTCTGGCTCTGCACTAGTTGTATATAGCAATTTATTAACAACATTCTGAGAGGTTGTTGGTTCTGCCTTATTCCTTGTAATCGTATGGCTTGTATCTCTGGTGATTTAACCGATACTTCATTGCCAACAAGCTTGCAGGCGTGTTTTACAAAGACTGATAATCCTGTTGATGGGGGCCCAAAGATGTTCTTTTTGGTGGCTGTTTTAGAAGCTCATAGTAGCCTGTCATGGGAGTTCTTGTCTGTTCACATGTTTTCTTGAGGCAAACTATATCTCCAATGGCTAGGTATTCCTGAACTGACTTGTTCTAAGTAATTTTCCAAAACCCAGCTATGTGCCATAAAATGAATGCCACTTTATCTTGTTCTATTCACGCTCCCCTTGGCCCACCACAATTGGCCACATTTTGAAAGGAACTAGGGATATCGCCTTAATGGCCCTTGTTCCCCAATAAGTGAAGACTTGATTTGACTTAAGTGCGCTTGAATGAATGAATGCAAGTTTTATAAAGTGCGAACTTAGCCCAGGGCATCAAGGCGCTGCAGATAGGTATCAGGGATCAGAGATGCAAATGAAAAACGGACTTACAGATTCAAGCTGGTGAAGAGCCAGGTCTTCAAGGTCTTATGGAATGCAGAATGAATTTCCAGAGCCGAAATTGAAGGAGGGAGAGAATTCCGCAAAGTAACCGCAGCCAGCGAATAAGCCCTCCCCCACCATCTGGCTTTCCTGAACCTGGGAACTGTCACCAGATTCTTGCTGGCAGATCTTAGCTGCTTGCTGGGAACATATCTCCGAAACAGTTTTTTAGTGCCTTCTGACCCCTTATTGTAAAAGGCCTTGTGCACCAGGCACAGGGCTTTAAACCTGATTCCCCGACACAGAGAAAGCTTGTGCAGGCTTCTGATAGTGGCCGAAACAGAGTGGTATTGATGGAGCAAGGTTACACATGTACAGAAACTTGTTTGTACTCAACCCTCTCGAAATAACCTGTAATATATTACCCAATGTGTTTTATTAACTAATATTTGCATTTAACAACATTGCCAGTATCTAGGGGAAGCTTGCGTATCTGCTTTTACTAACAGTAATTAAAATGCATTAAAAATGGACGCGGCAACACAGGAATTTCACTGTGCATGCGTCTGCCACACTCCTGTGGTGTGACGTCTTTTCTGCTTTGGTGGGAAATCTTTGCTTCTGCGCACTAGTGCCAGAAATTGCTGCTTCAAGCCTCACATGCTAACGCTTATGCTGCAGCTTGTACTAAGCTTGTTCGTCTTGCTTAACCATTAATGTAAAAGTAAAAATTAAGTAATGGGGTTAGAGTAGAGATAAGTGATAGACAGTGCATTCATTTATTTTTGTATTCTAATGTGTCTTTCTTTGACTTTGTTACCAGCTCATATTATGGGTCTTAAATTAGACTAAAACTCCATATTGAATAAGTCGCGCCTGTGTAACAAATCCCTAAAAGTCATGCAGTCATTGGCATTGAATGGCTGCCAACATCCTTCTTATCCACGATGTTCCTGGGATCCTACTCTACTGACCTCTAAAGAGGAAGCAAGTAGACTCAAACAAATACAATGTATATAATTTGTATGCCAGTATTGGTGGGCAGAAAAAATGTGAGAAAGTAAATTGTGGGTGGGAACTTGATCAATTCAAGTCAATTTAGATGATCTCATCTTAGTATGGTGTGATGACCTCTCTTCGTCTTTCCAACCAATCACTGAAGGGGAACACAGAGATTTGCAACATTTAGGGCTGGTACATTGCCCCCAAAATGGTATAACTAAGGTAGGTTTAGATAAGAAATTGTCCGGCTTGTCCAAATAGCTGACCTGTCACTGACCCAACGCACTCAATAGGCGATCGAGAGCAGGGGTGCTTGCGGACCACTCTGTCAGAAGAATCGATTACTCAATTGGGGTACTAATTGGCTTATCCTAGAGAGAGGGGTGTGACTCTGGCTTTGTACTTAGAGGAGGTCACCTGTCCTGATCTGCACCTGTCTTGTCCCGTGGGCACCTGATTCGTCTGGAGCCTGGCCCTGGTCTTTTTGCCCCAGCCCGTGACCAGAATTGGTCATTGCACCATTCTAGGTTAATTTAATCTATATGGTATGTCCTTGTGCTATTTCCCTTTCTCACCATTCCCAGATATCGATGTCTAAAGGTGTTACTGTGATTTCTTACAAACTTTATGTCCTTCTGATTACATTCTTGCTTGTAAAATTTATAGTCACGAGATTGTGGCTCTGTCAACTTGACTCCGAAAATCTCTTACAGATAAAGTTTTTAAAACGTTCCCCGAGTCTGTGGTTATTATAAGAAAGTAAATATTGCCTCATTAATCTAACTCCCTTTACGATCCCTGGGACTTATAGCAAAGGTGACAAGGATTGATAAGTCATGGTTTAAAGGTATAAGTCCTAAAAGGACTAAAAGCACTGATAGGGTTATTAAACTTAGTAATTAGTTAGGCAGGACTACTAGTTCACAGTGTGATTTTGTTTATGGGCCAAGGTGAGTATGGTGAAACAGAGCTAGTTGGCCCCTTTGCGCTCTATCAGTGTTTAGGAAGGCCCATCACCAGCCTGGCAGCGGCATTCTGCACTAGTTGAAGTCAATGCAGGAGCCCCTTATTTATCCTTGTGGTTGTTGCTACATGTGACCCATATTTTGCTAAGAGCACCTGGTCTCGGTTGGTTCATGCTGTCATATGTGTTTTGTTGTTAGTGTCCCTCAAGACCAAGATAGCTCAATCCCACTGAAGTTGCTATGTTGTGTTATGTTATATTTATTTGTAAAGTGCACGGCTACTCAGCAGAGTGCCCCGGCGCGTACATTGGAAAAGGAGGCAAAGGCCTAGCAGTAACTAGAAGAGAAGGGTTTTTAATTTTCTCTTGAAGATTTTAGGATCATAGAGGCCGCAATATGTCATCGGCAATGCGTTCCAGACCAATGCAGCTAACCGGACAAAAGAGCTTCCACTTAGTCGTTTGCCGTTAAACTTGGGTGTCTACATAAGTAACTGAGAAGAAGAAAGCAGCTGTCTCCCTGGGTTGAGTCCCCATTGGTGTCACCATGAAGTTTTAAGAATCTAACCTACTCCAAGTCATCAGAATCAATCGGGACTAGGGATCCAATATGTTTGAATAGATGGAGGATGTTGGTCCTATCCAAGATGTCTTAGGGGCCTATAATAAAATATCTTAGAGTGAGCACAACCTCGTGGATATAAGGAATTTACCCATTGACCCAAACACTTGGGCATTATCTGAGGAGTATGCAAGAAATTGCAATTCAGTGCAGACCTTTAACTCTCAGTGTGTTAAATATAATCTTTACCTATTTGGTAGATGTAAACACAATTTAGGTTTCACATGTGATGAAGCACCTAGATGTGCTAGCAAACAAACTTGTTATAAATTTTAGTCTGAGGAGCTTACTGACGGTTTGGTGGAGCAGTTCTTGCGCCCTGCGAACCCTGTGAATCCCATGCTCTTTCTAAGGTTGGAAATATTACTGAATTACTGTAGGTGGAGCCTCCAATTATTCTGTATGTTGTAACCTCTGACTGCCACAGTGCATCTGTGTCACAGTGACAGTCGTACTGCCCTATTGAGAGTAGGCCTGATGTCACTCATTTTTAGGTTTCGCCTGCACATCGCTTGCGCTGTGCTTGTGAAATCTATTGTATTTAATATAAATCTTTAAAAAGGGTTACATCCAGCCCTTTGCTTTTCATTGGTTTCTGTGCTTTCCACTTACTTTTCCTCCATTTCTACTGGCTATAGCATAGTATTTCCTGTTGTTCCTCTGTATGTTTCTCTTATCAGTCTCCACTGGCTAAAATACTGTTTTCATGCACTTTGTGGGATTGTTTTTTTTTATTTGTGCCTGCACAGCGCTTTCCCTGTACTTGTTTTTACCTTATGCCAAGTGCATGGCTCTCTACAGTTTGCCTCCATCCCTCATGTTGCTTCCCTCTTCCTTCCTCCCACACACCATTTCAATGACAACCATAAATCATTTTGAAACATCCCTGTGTGCCGTTCAAGCATTAGTCCTGTCTGAAGTGGACTGCAAAGTCAAGGCTCACACTGCCTGAGGTGCAAACAGGCTAAAATTATATGTCACCATGCATTTGCCATGTGCATACACAGATTGTTTTATACGTGGTAGAGTCACAGATGCCACTGGTAGTTTAAATACCGAGCTTATCTCAGCCTTTGTGAGACTGCTACTATCTTAGAGTCAGGCAGTAGTCATGCTAATAGGAAATCGTGTTTCTGACTCCTTTCCAAAGATAAACAAGGTCAGAATGTTGAAACATCAGGGAGACTACAATGCTCTAGGAGTGATTATTGGCTGTGCTTGAGCTTCATTGGCCGCACTGCTGACCCAGAATGCACTACCTGAAGTGATCATTGGCTGTTTTGTGCGCTTTATCAGCTGTGATGCTGCCCCAAAATACGTAATGTGAAGTGATTTTTGTCTGCGCATGTGCTTCATCAAACCCTTCGCTGTTCCACAGTGCACTATAGAAGAGCTTATTGGATGATGTTTGTAGAGGCTGGGGCTACAGCGGTCTTCTGCATGCCTTAAAGCTAGTAAATCAATGAGTCACCTCGCAGACTTGAACCGCATCAAGAGTCCTATCCTCAGTAACTGGCACTAAGTCTTGCAGATTCCAACTATTCGCCACTAGGTGCCAAGAGTCGTCACCTGTACTGCCCACCAGGCATACTGCAGCTTGTCCCTGCTGGTTAGCCGAGCCAGCAATAAGATCAGCTAATATATGTGCTATGCCCTCGAATAGAAGGCCCGGCTGTTAGGGTTTCCCTGGAGGGAGCAAGCATGCGACATTTAGCAGCTACACACTGGCAAGGTCCAGCCCTTGCCCCCCTGGGGCTCTTACATCCTGCTGGGCTCCTGGTCCACCATCAAAGGATTGCGGGGAACGTATCACTCAAGTGGAATGTAGATTTCCCTAGTAACCTATGAAGGAAAGTTTTTATTGAAGACATAGAAGCGAGTATTATGTTTTCTAATCTTGCATAAATTTAATAGCAGCAGTCAAGATAAACACAAACGACATATCCCAAAAAAGCGAGCGGCAAGCTGGCAAATGGGAGAACACAGTGTCATAGAGGCATTAGTCAATCACGTGAATGGTCCAAGTATAACATTCAACTTAATTGCGAACAGCCCTCTTTCCTTGTGCAGGAAGTTAGATAGGACCGGAAAACAAAGGAAAAATGGAAAGAACAATAAAAATAGCTAGAATCAACATAGTGAGGTTCTGACAAGGGTCTATAAACAAGAGCCCTTGTGCAGATGCCAAGGCTGAGGACCCAGATCCATGAGGCAATAAGGAAGGGAAATAGAATGTAGACATCACTAGGTGGAAGACCATGTTTAGGAGGAAGGTGGTGGAAACATTGCAGCTGCTGAGAGGGGGAGGAAAAAACACATGTTAAACAGAGTTGAGGTGGGATAATACTCGCCTCTGTGTCTTTAATAAAATTAAGACCTTCCTTCAGAAGTTACTAGAAAAATCTACATTTTATGTCAAGACCGGAGGCTCCTAATATGCTTGTTTAAAGCATATCAACAACTAAAGAAGAAGCAGTGATAAAAGGTTTACAATAAAACATACCAAACACTTTATTATTGGACCAATCATCTGATCTCAGAATGTCCTCCAACCTAGAACCTGCCCAAAAGTCTTTGGAAGACATGGCATCTCTGGTAGAATGAGTCCCATAAACTGAAACATCAAGAACCGCAAGGAACATAACCCATCCAACCCAACGAGCAAGGGTAGCAGAGGAAACAGGTTTGTGACGTTTGCGGAAGGAGATGAGGAGTTGAGACTGAGAAGACGGAGGTCCGTTGTTTGAGGCACTGACCCACACAAAGTTTGGGTTGAGAATAGAAATGAGGATAAAAATCAGAGTTTACATTTCTTTTAGTATGTTTGTTAACATAAAACATCACACCCGGAGGGGTGTATTGGCAGGGCAGGACTGGGAACAAAAATCAGCCCTGGCAAAGTGCTCTGGCCAGCCCCCCTGGGGGTTGAGGGTTCAGCCGAGCTGTTTTCAGGGCAGGTTTTGGCCGATTTTGTTACAATGGCCGATATTACAGGTATGCTGCAAAAACGGTCCTGTAGCAAAAATGGCCCCTCAGTGGCCCAAAACCGGCCCCCACCCTGGTGGCCCACCGGGGAAATGCCTGGTGCTCGCTACAGCTAGTCCTGTGCATTGGCGACCCGAAACATCTAATACTTTAACATCAGAAACGCGTTTAATGGAAACTAAACACAGTAACATATTAAGTTTGGCAGAAAGAATTTTCAGGGAAAGAGTAGAATCATCCGACCAGGAAATAAACAGATTCAAAACCACATTGACATCCCATAATCTGGAGTACTTAGGTAAAGGAGATTTGGAAAACTTTACTCCTTTCAAGAGGCAGCGTACAAGCGAATGTTCTCCAACTGGTTTGTCATTGACGATGACGTGTTTGAGGAAAACAGCAGATATGTAAAGATTGATTGTTCTATAAGACTTACCTAAGGTGGCTTCTGCAGCCAGGAAGTTAACGATGTGAATTACATGTGGTGAAAAGTGATTGAGATATTTTTCCACACACCAGCTTGACCATAAAGCCCAAGAAGATTTGTAGGTCTTTGCTAACCCCGGAGCCCAAGCTCTGTTAATGAAGTCTAAAGCTTCTTGTGAAATTTCAAGGCCTGAGTAGTTAGCTCCGATATTCTCCATGCCAAAAGAATTAACGTGTTGTTGAGAACTAGGTTCTGAAGATGACCCAATGAATCCTTGAGGAGATCGTGAAAGGAAGGGAGGAGAATAGTGAAATCGACTGCTAGTTCCAACAGAGCTGGAAACAAGACTTGTGACTGCCAAAAGGGCACTACTATTACTATAGGGGCCTGTTGCGCCGTACCTGAGCTAATACTCTGCTGATCATCAGAAAAGGAGGGAAAGCATAATTGAGGGTCGGAGACCAATCCTGAAGGAAAGCATCCGTCGCAAGAGCTAACGGATCCGGGCACCAACTGAAGAGGAGCTGAAGTTGGGTATTGAGACGAGAGGCGAAAAGGTCAATATGAAGAGGACCCCACTTATGAAAGAGAGATTGGAAGACGAATTAATGAAGCTGCTAATCACTGACTGACAGAATTGAGATCACCTGGTAAATACTCCGCTTTGAGAGAAATTTTGTTGAGAAGGCAGAATTTCCAAAGGCTTTTTGCTCACTCTGCAAGGGGCTTGGACCTGGTTTCACCTAGATGATTTATGTAGAAGACCGCAGAAACATTGTCCATACGAAGAAGAATGGAACACTAAATTCTGCCTTTTGCTAGTCTTTTGGTCGCAAAGGCGCCTGCAAGCATTTCTAAACAGTTTATGTGCAATTTTGTCTCCACGAGAGACCATGTACCCCCAGTCGAGATCGTGGCACAGCAGGCGCCCCAACTCGTCCGACTTGCATTTGATTCTAACAAAAGATCGGGCCTGATGCAAGACAGTTTTCTGCTGTTCCAAACGTCTAAATGGACAATCAACCACTGAAGTTCTATACGAGATTCTGGATTGATATACAAAAGATCAGAATAGGCTAGTCCTAGAAGCAAATGGCAGATTTTGAGACGTTGAAGAGCCCTGGAATGAAGGGGATCGGGATAGATTGCTTGGATAGACGAAGACAAAAGGCCTCCGATTCTTGCTAGTGATCTTGAGAGAGATTTGGGAGCAGTGGAGAACATGAGAAATCTCGGATTTTATAGCTGAGATCTTTAATTGAGGGAGATGGAGAGAGGCGCTAGAAGAATTTACGAGAAAACCCAAAAACCGAATTTGTTGTGTGGGAGTGAGAAGAGATTTTTCGGTATTTAAGAGGAAACCCAAATCTGAGAGAAGAGAACAAATGAGATGAAGATGGGATAACAGAGTTTGCTTGTCCTGACTCATAAGCAAGATGTTGTCCAAGGAAATAATGAGCCTGATCCCCAGATCCCTACATGGTAGGTAACTATTGGTTTCATAATCTTTGTAAAGCACCAAGATGCTAAGGACAGATCAAAAGGAAGGGAACGAAATTGGTGAGTTACTCCTAGCCAGTGAAACTGAACACATTTTCTGCACGCCCGATGAATAGGAATCGTAAGATAAGCATCTTGATGCTCTAATCTGACCATTCAATCGTGCTGACGGAGAGAGTCTCTGAGATGGATTATAGTCTCCATTTGGCAGTGTCGATTTACCACGAACTGAATGAATAATCTCAGATTGATGACTGGACGCATCATTTTGTTCTTTTTTCTTACCAGCAATATAGAACTGAGGAACCCAGAAGGATCTATATTGGATTTTTGGATTGCTCGTTTTCGTAACAGGGGTTGAAGCTCTGCAGATATGAGATCTGACATGTCTATGGAGAAGACTAGTGGATAAGGAAAAACTGTTTGGAAATGTGGAGCGTAGAATTCTATAAGACAATCTTGGATGGAATTGAGAACCCAGGGATCTGCAGTTAGAGTTTTCCACCTTGAAAGAAACAACTTTAGACAACCCCTTACAGGAGGAGGGCCAGAGTAGAACTCACCCTGCTGGGTATTATTTCTGTAGTTCTTTTGACCATGTCTGCTGAAGCCTATGCTCCTCTGAGGGTAGAAACATGGCTTGAATTCTTGATAGTTGTAGATGGAATTATATCATCCTCTTTAGCCTTCATTTCGGTAGGAAAGGCCAGTAAAGCGGCTCCTGCCTCTACTGGCCTGGGCAAAAGCAGCTGGGAAAACACCTTCTTCAATGATTGTTGAGCTTTGTCAATAGAAGCAAAGGTAGTCACGATTTTGATCAGATATTTAACAAAGGAGTTGCCAAAAAGAAGACCATCAGCCTTGATGCCGGGGCTCAAAGTAGCCAGGTTGGTTAATTTAGGATCCAATTTTAACAGAAGTCCTTTACGAATTGGCATTGCCGAGAAAACAAAAGGCTCTCTGGATCCAGCGGATCAATGTCCATACTTTCTAATCTGGCAGACTCTACCATATCAAAAAAATGAGTCACAGGGCCCCACTATATCCAAAAGCTTATCTTGGCATGTAAACCATGCCTTGTCCATGCCCTTACGAGGGTCTTTACCAAATTTAGAAAAGAAGATGAGTAAAGGCTGATCAATGGAGGGAGTAGTTGTAATATTGGAGGAGAGCGACGGTCTTGGACATTCAGATTTCATCTTGGATCTGGTGGATTTATCCAAAGGAAGACAAAGTCTAGAGGATATGTATTCTCCGACATGGGATGCAGGATACCACTCTGTAGAATTATCATGATGTATCAGAGAAGGATCAAACATGGAGAACCTTCAGTATCCAAAACTTGTTTGGAAATGAAAGAACTAAACTTCAATGTTTTTAGATGGAGGAGAGGAGGAAGAATCATCAGCACCAAAAGCATCAGCAGGGTCATCAGTGTCACCCATATCATCATCAGTGTCCAAGGTGTGAGAAATAAAAATTTGTTTAGGTACCTCCACAACATTTTTAGATTTAACTTTGCACTTAGAAGAGGTTTTAGAGATCTCCTCCTTAGTAGGAGGCCTGGGAGGAACAATGTCCTCAATCTGGCGTGAGGAAACCTCACCACTCTCTTGAGAAACATTAGTAACCTTATTTTTAGAGGCAGCAAAAGATACAGACTTTATCTTTCTGCTATTCCTGCAGAATGGGCTATTAAAGTCTTGTACATAACATTTAATAATGAATTTTCCTTGTTTTAGAAAAATAAATTCACAGAAGCCTCTTCAGCCTGCTCCACAGATGAATTTATAAACATATTAAAGTTATTTTTGAAGGCCTCTCCTTCCTCGTTATCCATGTTGGAAAGGGGAGAACAATCTATTTCCATTAGCACATTCACAAGATAAAGAGCAGAAAAAACTGTTGGAGAAAAAAAAGGGGTAACTGTTGTGGGCAAGAAAATAAATATAAGAAAGTCCTGCCTTCGGGCGTGTACTTAACTCAGAGGACTCAGCCCTGAAGGAGGAAACCACGCCCAGGAGGGAAAAAGCTGACCCCTGAGGGAGAAAGACATCACACTAATTGAAGGCAGACTGTGCATTGCAGCGTGGTGAAAGGAATCAGGCCAGAAGGCACAAAAGCAAGACTCAGAGACCACCGCTGTGCTTACTCAACCAAAAATCAGAGCAGAACAAATGCTGCGCCACACATGCTGCATTGGATCTCCTCAAAAACGTCAAGGTCAAACAAATAAAGAAACCGTTACTCCTATGCAGGCCTTGCACGCCACACTGGCCAAAGCTAAGCAGTGAGCGCACAAGGTAGCTATATTAAAGAAAGACGAAAAATACTCAGCGCGAGGAGACAGTGTCCTTGACCAGCAATAAACAATTTTAAAATGATTCCTCACATTTTTACAAATTACATCACATTAAAACTCCCACTAAAGGTAATTCATTAGAATGAGGAGTAAAGGAGGGTACTTAGTTTGACTACGAGAAGAGAGAAAAGAGGGCGGTTCGCAGTCAAGTTGGATGTTATACTTGGGCCATTCACGTGATTGGTTAATGTTTCTATGACACTGTGTTCTCCCATTCACCAAGTTGTCGCTCGCCATTTTGGGATGTGTAGTTTGTGTTTTTCTTGACTGCTGCTACTAAAGTTATGCAAGATTAAAAAGCATAATAGGAGCCTCCGCTCTTGACATGAAATGATTATTCCTGTCATGTTGTCACGATCAGTGGCCACATGGTGGATTTGCATTACTCGTGTGGTATCTAGCTCCATATGCATCTGCCAGTTTTATTTTGAGAAAGATAGGTCCAGACGCAGCATAATGCAAGCTCCTACAGCGGAGGGGAATGGCAACCCCTCAGCCCTATTCAGCCAGAAGTAATTAGATATATATGAGATAGGGGAGCCTCAGTGGCTCCTCGCCCCATTTTGAAAGGAAGAGGCATCATTTAGTGTTCTACCACTGCGTACATTGCGTGCGAGCATTAGCCCATGAACTCCTTTTTTTAGTGCTTTATGCCTCGAGCTGGCCACAGAAAAGTTAATATTACACAACTATATTTATTTGTAGAGACAGGAGATTGAGATTTGCCTGTGGGAAACGTGTTTAAATTAGATTGAGGCGCTGCTGCTACAAGCCCTAAACTTGCGATTATGTAACCAATTGTGTCACGATTTTTGAAGTCCAAAATATGCATTTCATATATCTCTACTGCTCACCAGAATCAGAAAAAAGTCCATGTACGCCCAAACGTAGCACCAGGATGTATTGTAATTTGTCCAGGATCACACAATGCAATAAGGGAATTATGGGAGCTGCTTCACTTAGTCTCACACAGCTGGGACTCTAACTCCTTTCCGTATTTCAGAGAGAAGGGGAAATGTGTTTCCTGACGCAGAAGGCTTTCTTACTGTTGATTTTTTTCACAAGCACATGCACACACCATCATAATGTCATAAGGGTGTGATACACGACGAGAACACTGGAACACTGTCAGCACTGCTTTATGTATTGGGGTTTCATCATTTATAGACTTTTCTTAACATCGTCTTGCACATCAATAATAGCCTTTTTTTATAATGCATACAACGTAGGCAATTGCCCCCAGACACTTCCTTAATGGATGTCATTGTTACCATTTTCATTGGTACTTCATTTAACTTCCTGTAAAGGATGAAATGTCGTTGACATGTTCATTTTTGATAAGAGGTTTAGCTAAATAGTCTTTGTAGAGAACATTCAAACACCAGCTTCCCAGTTGTTTTGTTGGTTAGTGTTGTCTTGAAATCTTACTCAAAAATGTTTTACTAGGTTTAATCAATTTCTTCTTACTTTACAATGTCAATAAACAAGTCATAACACTTTAACGGAGTTTCAGTAACGTATATTGCACAACTGCTCACCAAACTACAACTTACAACAAAACAAAGCTCATAATTAATCAGATAGGCGAAACGTATTGCATTTACCAGTGCTTGTTTCTGCCTGTGTCCTCCACGCACGCAAAGCAGAAACAGCATGTTAAATAGTCCCATGGGGAAGAAGAAAGCTCCCTGTGCGCCAACCATTTCATTCCTGTTCATAGAAAACAAACTGCAAAGCCAGCGCTTTAAAAATAGTGCACACCCTGCAAGCTTCAGTACTGTGAAGGGAGCCACCAGGGCGCGTGGGGGAGGTGATGAAATCCGCCCTCCTGGTGGGATGCTATCATTCTTTAGCGATGACGTGAAACGGATTCTGCTGGGAAGCAGAAAGTTTTTCCAACAACCCTATTCATTAATATTTGAGAGAATGTATTTAACTGTACCCTATCACTGTTGTCTCTCAATTATTAGGGAAGGTGGAATAGAATGAAGTAATCATTAATACAAATAATAGGCTTATGGATATTCTAGATAATGCAGATGTTTTAATTAAAGTCTATTAAGAAGGAATGCTTTAATAAAAAGGCATCATGCACGTTGGTGCTCCCTCCCCCCATTTAAAGGAAGCCAGTAATAAGATAGCCCTTCTTTTCATTATTAGCGAAAACATAAACCTTCGATTGATTATTTTAACAGCGGGTGTCTTTAAAAGCCCCAGCAGTAAAGAAGTATGTTAGGACATAGTAAGAAGCAGAATACCCACACAGGTTAATATTTTGCTTGGTTCTATAGCATCTCATGTATGTGGACATTTTTGGTCGCTCATACCCTTCACGAAATATCCTCTCTGAGGCAGAAATATGTTGGTCTTGCCTTAAAGAAGATGACTTGCCAGGATTATGCAAACATAGCAAAGCTTGGGAGTTGATATATCCCTAGAAAATGGATTGGATACATTTCCGAGGAAGAAAGTATTTGAGATTGGAAAGGCAATCGGCTATATACAAGTTTTACAGCCCATTGCTCAAACAATGCCTCTCCACTGAATTCTTCATGGGCCAACTTGTCTATTAAATGTAGCACCTCAGCTATAGATCGCGCCATCAATGGCATACATATCATCTCTTTCAGAAAAAGAATTTTGGAGGGGGCTGGGAGGAGAGGGGCAAGTCAAAAGGGTCCAGTTCTGTACGCCTATCATTTAAGATTTAGTTGAATGATATGAAGACTACACAAACCTCCGAATGGCTGTGATATATTCCCAGTAAAAACACGAATGGAGACAGAAAGCAAAGACGAGAAGCTCATAATAAAAAATAAAAGTTTCCCAAAAATGCAGAATAGCTGTTTAACGGAAAAAAAACTCCAAAATTATGGAGATGGACATGACGATGTAATGTAGAATTTAATTCCAAGAATACTTTCCCATTGAAACTGACAACATATGAGAGAGCTAGACTAATTTCTTAAAGTGAGTTAAAAAATATGGCTCTGCAAATCCCGTTCTTTCCTTTTGCAAACTCCCATTTGCACCCAAAGCAGGAACACGAGTTAGATGCGCTTCCTCACAACTAGTCAAACTATCTTCACAATTTGTGGTAGAGAACATCTGCCAAGCATGGGCAAACGCATGTGTATAATTGTCAGAAAGTGCATATGATTCGGCTTTCCCGGATGCACAAACAGTAACAGTTCACAAATTGGGCACTAATTAGCAATAACGTAAATGAAGGGGTAAGCAGCTTGCAGTTACATTTTGGCAGATCATTGTAATCAGGGACTACGTGAGCTACAGGTAAAGACATTCTCAAATTCCTAGAAGTTCTAGTTATGGGGCGGAGGCATTCCTAATACATTCTCCTTCTGACCTTAGTGGTTTTAAGGTAAATGAGTTACAAAAATTCTCTGCGAGCACTGCTAACACCAATATCTGAAGGAGAGAGGCTGGATAATATGGGAAAATGCTCAGGTTTCTTTTTTTTTACTGCTATCATGAGTGATCCAGCAGTCTATGGTCATAAGGAGAATGTGATACTAAATTGTTAATGGCCCAGGAATAGTGAAACAATAGATAGAGTATTTTGATTGAGTCATTGTGAGCTGATTAGTTCATATTTAGTTTGGAGCTGAATGCTCATTGTAGTGGACTTACTTTGGGGGATCCCACTATCAGGGTTCTTTTTATGAGTAAGAGTAATTGCATGTTGCATTTCCAATTAGCCGCAAGTTTTCAAGTTCAGTAAATCAAAAGCATAGTGCAGGCTAGAAAACGTCACATGGGAGAGTGGCCGGGCTGTTTCAAGCCATGCGGAGGATTTTCATTCAAACAGTATATAAACACAATAATATACAAGAGGTTTCAGAGAAATAGGTACAAAAAGGAGGACAGACTACACTCAAATGTTTACGTGATGAGAGAGAATCAATTTTCCTACATCATAAGGTTGGAGTAGAGATATCACAGTGATGACCTTTGTTTAGCGATTTAGTAAGTTCAAGGATTCCACCCTAGGAAATCGTGATCTATGGTGAACCACAATCTAAAGAAATGCCTCTTTCATATGCTCACCCCAAGTTTTTGGACTGATGCGGCTAGTTTTTCGACTCTGAGGGTGCTCTGAGGCTTGCCAACCAGACCTCCATGCACTTAGGCTTAAACTGACAGGCTGCATTGGCTTTTACCCAATTGGCTGAGCTAACTTACCTGTAAGTCCCTATTACGTAGTCCCCAGGGGAGCCAGTGCCTGTAAGTTAGAGAGTCCCCCCCCCCCCTCAAAGATTACAGCACTGGTTGTCTCAACCTGGTGGGGACACAAGTAAAATTAGACTCCCAGACTTGCCATTTAAAGGCTGGAAGAGCAGTTTTAAGTGCTGGCCCAACTTTCCCATTTGAAGCAAAGGCAAAGCCAGACTTCCCAGCTAGTATATTACTAAGTCACCCCTACAGAAGGCCTAGCGAGTCATAAGACAGGATGCCATTGAAGGAGCAAGGATTCGTAGGGAAAAGACTTGCTCAGAGCAATCCACTCGTTTAACTCACTAACAACTTACTAATCCTGTTTTCGTGAATAACTAATACGCACCACATTGAACACGCAGGTTATTGAAGCTTGCTTATGTGTGTTGTTATGTGGATAACAATGAAGACGGACTACTAGCGCTTTAAACCGGGAAACTGTTGTGAAGGGAACATCGTTTACGATGCAGTTTTTACACCGCAGTGCCTTTACCCCGCAGCTATTACATCGCAAGTCGTTACTACGACTTGCGCTGGATGGCGCTGTGGGATAAGGAATCTTGCAATTTGATATTCCAACACCTTCCCTACTGTTACGGGGACTGGTGTTGGAATATAAAATTATAAGATTCCTAAATCCATGCTCTACAACGCAAGTCGTTGTAACGACTTGCATTGTAAGACTTGCGTGGTAAAGGCATGCGTTGTTACAACATGCGTTGTAACAACGTACATCCCTGGTGTGTGCATGAGTCAACTGTATCTACGCAGTATGACGAGCTAATGCTTGGAGGGAAATTCTGGCGTATAAGCAAAAGATACTAAAATGGAATTTTGAAGACTCGTCTGCATGGCTTCTGCTTGTTTAATCTAAATCGAGTGGTTTTTACTAATGCTAATGTGGGAAAAGACAAATAAATTAATTGGATTAGAGTAGAGGTGGGTGGTATACAGTACAACCATTTTGTTTGTGAAAGTAAAATCTGGCTTCTGACTTTTATCACTAGTGCGTATTTGGTCCGCTCTCGTATATCTGAATTGAATGAAATGATGCGATGCCTGCGCATGTTCACTGAGGGGAGCCATGAAAGTCATGACTGAGCAGTTGAGAGGAAGCCAAATTTGAGTGTAACAAACATGGGAACGGATGGTGAACAGTTCAACAAAGAAGACTCGTACTCATAATGTATCCAGTTTTCTGGTAGCAGAGTTATGGTTATTATTGACTAGTTTGGTGATAAGTATTGATTATTGATTATTGGTTTGTGTTTAACAAAGAAGCTAGTGTCTTGTTTTATGCTGTCCAGAAGCACAGGTACAGAGGTTGCCTGGTCATCCCGGGAATGGAATGTTTATTTATTTATTTATTTTAAAAGTTTTATATAGCGCTCGCTAGACCCGGAGGTGTCAGAGCGCTTTACATGAGTTATCAGACCATAAATTGCAAGTTAAATCTTTACAAAATGTTACACAGGTATTAGCGCCTGGCAACAATGTGACCAGTAAGGTCGAGACAAACAAATGGACATATACGTAAGGGAAAAAGCAGGCAAGGGAAGATATTCAGGAGAGGATGGGGTAAGAGCAGGGGAAGTAGAGAGAATGGAGAAGGGGAAAGAGGAGGGGAGGGTGATAAAACACAGCATGGAAAGAGGGGTGGGGAGGGTGACTGGGACACGAACCGGTAGACGAGTCAGAGCTGCGTCCAAAGTCCAGTAAACTGTGATCCCAGGGGAAGTGGTATAATTTCCCCATCTCTGTTGCAAGAGGCTCCCTAAACGCAGTGGACTCTCTCAGAGGGGTCTCTGAGACTCCAAGGCCTACATACTGGATCCTTCCCCAAAAAGGGGAGAGGGAGTGCTTTGGCCAGGGGCGCCATACCATACCACAGCTGTGAGTGGTTCCCTTGGTGCAGTGGACTCTCTCAGTGGGTTTGCTGAGACTCCAGAGTATAAATATTGGATCTTTCCCCAACAAGGGGAGAAGGAGTGCTTAGTTAAAGGGTCCAAAAGGACAGGGGGGCTAGGGGTGTAGCGGGCAAGGGGAAAGATTCAGGTGAGAGGAGATAGGAGCAAAGGAAGTAGACAATGAGAGAAAGAGTGCTAAATGGGAACATATATATAGATAGGAGACAAGGAAAAAGAATAGTTACAGAAATTTGATGTGGGAGAGGGCGAGACAGGGAGAAAAACTGTGCCCAAAGTCCGGCTGGGTAGGTGACGGTCAGGGGATGAACCAAGGCCGATCTGCTCAATAGCTGAACAGAGCAGCTCCACCGGGCGTCGGACATAGTGCTCGGACTCCACTGTCAGTGTGGAGATCAGGAGTACTCAGAGATTATCAGATTGGGGAGGGAGAAACCATGGTCCGAATTAATTCCAGACATCATCTTGAGGTCAGACACAGTCCTGGTAGGATTATGTAAGGAAGAGTTTAGTTAGGACTCTTGGAAGGCAAGGTATTGGCATCAAGGACTCGCACAGCCCAACAATGCACAGCCTGCCAGCAATGCACACAATTGCCAGGAGAGACCTTCACTGTTTTAGGTCTGCCAAGCAGTTTCCAAGGAGAATCTGGCCATTTAGCGCTGATATGGTAGAGGCCACTCCTGAGAGAACCTCCTTCCAGTTTTCTCTGCTGCAACTCTTGGCTCACCAGGGAAGGAGGAGGCAGGGGGGGGGTGAAGATGAAGATCTGTGGGCTGCAAGAGAAAGTGTGCCGTGCATCAGCCGCAGCCGGCCATACTTTGAGAATTACTGCAATAGCGATATCATTAAGTCTGCACTCTTCTTTTTGTAAAATTACTATCTGTAAGGAGCACGTCAACTTTGTAGGTCTAGTTCACATTATATAAAACTTTCAACAAAAATTTATTAGGAATAGTTTTTTGGGGGGTTCTGATGGTGCATTATGCAACTGATAAGGTAATAAGTAAGGTGACAAGTAGAGAACTAGCTGTGGGAATCCAATAATCCAGTAAATGAAGGGTATAAAAACAGGAGAACTCAGCCCGCAGATAACATTGTCCTAAGACAACGGCCCAACAAATCAAGTACAGCAAGTTCGAAGGGACTGACACTATCCAGAACAACCCCCCAAAATTATACCCAGAGGAGAGGTAATGTGGCAAACGAGGGAGGAGTTGATGTATCTATAAACTTACCACATGAATGCTGTCCCTATGTGGCAGTCCTGGTTAACGCCCCCCTCCACCGTTGCAGCCAGGTCAGAAGGAAACCCAGGACACCCTAAAGAACAGAGTGGTACACTGGCTTGATAAGAATTGTAGATACCCAGCGGCAGGAGCTGACCAGATACTTTTAACGTGAAGAGTGAGCTGGATTGGTCCCCTATTAAAGACTCTTAAAGGAGGTTGTATAATTATTAATTTTAGAAATCCAAGCTGAACAAGAAATACCCTAGATAGAGCAATTCCGCCCATGCAGTTCTACCCGAATAGGTCACTACAACCGCTTGGCTTTTTTTTAAGGCACCCAAGGTTGACAATACAGGGAAGACGGGTCAGGCCATTAACGTATGACCCAGGATTTGAAAATCTGAACCAGATTTGAAAAGTTAAAGTTGTACAGTGTAATGATAACCTTCAGAGTCTGGTTCGGGTTCAAACTTAAATAAAATCATTTTTTTAAAAGCCTTTCTCTACAACAGACCTTGATTGCAACCCAATTAAAAAAATAGTTAACAGAATGGTCTGCTCAATTTTATTAAACTCTTCTTTATTGTTCCAAACAACAAAAATTACATGAACATTTTAGTCACACTTCAATCTAGAGAGGTGGGAGGGTACAAGCCTCAGCTTCGCCATGTTCTTGGGTAAGAAAAAGAAAGGGGGAGCGGTTGAAACAGAGCAGTCTTTATTTGTAGAACTCATGCTCCTGTTCATCCTTCTTTGTGGTGATAGAAGCCATACTGCAGGAGGTTGCGCGTCTGTTGTCGTAACACTGAGAAGCTACGGAGGGCTGGCAGTGTTGTATTAGGGACTATATCATACTAAAATAGAGTGCTAGTGAAAGCAAAAGGGATTCGCAGGTGAAATTTTGGTCTCATTTCCCAATACGGGTGAGACTGGAGAAGTAACAGGTTCTTCTGAGCTTGAATGAAGGGTAAATAGGGGTTTTACTCAAAGTAAAAGGAATTCTAGATTGATTCATAATCTATCCTGATTTAGTACAACAGACAGAGTAGCAAATGTTTTATGCTGTTACTAACAAATTTACATTAAGAAAAGTTAAAGAAATAAGTTTTTGTAATACCTTGTGAAGGGAGGGTCAGTCGCAGGAGTTATACTGACTTCACAGAGAGCCGTGCTGGGATTGGTCGAAGCAGCGGGCATAAGAAGTGAGCAGATTGTAAAGGGAGGGTCAGTAGTGAGAAGCAATACTGGAATCACAAAAAACAGCGCTAATATTGGTTAAAGCCCAGCGCAAGCCTGAGCATTGATTGGTTGCTCAATAGAAACTTTGTTAGGATTGTTCAAAAGAAAATTGTATGTGGATTCTGATTTGATATTTGGTGTGAGTCGCGCAAAAATATTACGAGACATAGGTAACAGAACTCGAGGATTTTCGGAAGACTCTTTCATATATCGTGCATCTAGAATGTATCGAGAAAAGAGGAAGATGTTGTTAATAAAGAAAATTAAGAATTTCTTTAAGCCTGTGTTGACTAGAGAGGGAATTCCTACCACCAAAGAAGCTAGCTTCATTTATAATGATGGATAGAGGATATCATACTTGTGTATGGCTTGAGAATTGGATAGATTATACAAAAAGTGATGCTGTTCGAGCTTTTCCTGAACATGGTACGTTTAATGGATAATCCTTCAGAATTTGAGAAAGAGACTGAATGATTTAGATCCAAGACCTAGGTTAACTCAGTATGAGGCTTTGGAAGAATGGTAAACTGAAGCGTTTCAACAAGAGAAATTCAGAAGTGGAAAGAAATTTAGAGGATTTTTACCTAGATATCCATATGAGTCAAGTAAGGATCGGATGAAACAGTGGAGAAGGGTCATGGTATCAGAAGGTTTATATCCAGTGTTAATGGTTGAAGAACAATCCGGCAGCAAGTGAAAGGAAAGACAAAACATATGAATGTGTCAGGGTACGGAGAATCAGATGATGAATTATTGGAGGATATTTTAATCAAAAACCCTCTACCGTATCAAGAGATGCCTAGTAAAGTCACTCCAAGTGCCCCAGTGTTGGAAACACCATTGGTTTCACAAATTCTTCATGATACATCGAGTGATAGGGTATTACAAGACATTGAGAGAGAAACTTCAAACAAAACTAAATAAGAATTAGTACAGTTGAATCTAAATACGGAACTAGTTCAGTTGAATCTAAATACGGAAGCTTTGACAGTGCCAGTGACAATAGATCCTGTGATCCCATTGTATGGAGATAAAAAGAGTAGTCCAAAACGACAAACTGTAACAGTTCTTTTAGGTAATTTTAGTAAAGAGAGAGTGATGTCTGATGATCAAGCTAGTGAGAGTGATTTGGTTATTTCATTAATGGATCTTCCAATTATGGAACTTTTAACTGAGACTCCAAAGAGAGTTATACCTGGAAAGGTGAAAGAAAAGGTGTCTACAAGCTCTAGAGGAGAGGGATTCTCAACGAAGGTTACTCCTGAGGATTTAGAGAGATGGGCACAGGGTATAGAAAAACGAAATTCACAACCAAAGGCTTTAGATATTGCCAGATTGATAGTGGATTTGGAAGAAATGATAGCTGGTAATATAAGTACAGAAAGATTGAACATTTGGAGAGAAGAAGAATTGTTGTTTATGTTTAAAAGCATAACAGGAAGAGCAAAGATTTTTCATGAGAAGTTAACAGAGGTTGCCTCAGAGATTGGAATAGATATAGAGAGATCGAAGTTGTTACACAAACCATAGAGAGCGGAGTATACTGAAAAGATTTTGAAAGTATAAATACTTCTCGTAAAAGACTACAGATAAAAGAATTGATGAACATTTTTAGAAAATGGGGAGACATTTATAAATGGAGAACTAGATGGACAAAGAAGAAAGAGGAGGCATAGGCTAAAGAAGCATTATCTCCATTTCCAATGAGAGAAACAGAAAAGGTTGAAAGGGTATGTCCAATGAGGGAAGTACCTGGTGGTGGATATGTTCATGTTCCTTGAGGTAGACTGGATATTTTGTCATTTACGAATGATTTCTCTAGGTTTGGAGAGAAATCAGTTGAATGGTACAGGGCAAGTGGAGAGATTTGTGAAAGTTTCAAAGGTTTTGTTGAAGTTCCTGCTGATTTATGGACGGAGTATAAGATTACGGTTGATTGGCCGAGTGAAGAATATGCAAGAGATTCCAAAACAGGAGCTCCGTCGAAAAAAGTGATGAAGAAGTATCACCAACTTTCTTGGAAGGGAAAATCCCTCCAAAAGAGACTGATTGGGTTAAGATAGATAGAACAACTCAGGAACAAAAAGAACCTGTACATGCGTACTATGACAGGTTGTTACAGGTCTTCAAGCAGTATAGTGGATTTGAGAACATTGGTGATAAGGATATGGAAAATTTTGTATATCGGTATGTGTATGGTCTGAAACCGGAGATTAGTCAGATGATTCAGCAGCACATGTTGTGCTGGCAGAGTTAAACCATAGATGAAATATTGAAATATGCCAAGTATTGCGACAATAACATTGAGGCAAAGCATAGGAAGCTTAAAGAGAAAATGATGTGGGCACAGGTGAAATTGGCAGAGCAGCAGGAAGCAAAATTAATTTCTCAGACTGATAATATGATGAGAGATCAGAATCAAAGTGAGCAAGTGTTGAGTGGTGGTATAGGACGAGGATAAATTAATAGAGAGGAAGCAAAGAAGACATTTCCTTGCCATGGGTGCGGAAAGCTTGGACATTGGAAGAATGAGTGTAAGGTTGTCCAGATTAATAATGGGCCAAATCAAAATTTAAATCCACAGAAGCAGAATGAAGGTGTTGTGAAACTGCAACAGCAGCAGCAGGTAGTTACTCCACCATATAAGTTGCCACAGCTTCCTATGCCAAACCATGTGAACATTCAAAAGTACAGTGTGAACACCAGATTTCATGGAGAAATTGGAAAGAATAACCCTGTGGTTTCACAATATTTTTTGCAAAACAATGGCGAATCGGACTATGTACAATGATGGAGCCTGAGGGGGAAGGAAGAGCAGTGCGTCCTTGGTGCATTCTTGCCAGTAGATCAGACAGGTTCCTTTATTGATGGGAAAGTCGAAGGTAGTGACATCACTTTTCTATTGGACACTGGTGCTACCCTGTCTACTGTGAGAACAGCAGACATCCCTCTCTTATCTCTCTCAGGAGAAAGTATTCAAGTTGTAGGAGTGTCAAATAAACAGATCAATGGAAGTCCACACTGGAAATTTTAAGGACATGCATCTGCTTGTGATGTGTTATTGAAGTCCAGTGAATTATTTAGGAAGGGACCTAATGTGCAAAATGAATTGCAAAGGCTACTGTACACCTGATGGAGTTGCTTTCCAAACAGCTGATGAGGACGTTGTATACAAATTGATGTTAGCTAAGCAAGGTACAGAAGTGGATGAAATGTTTTCATTACTAGCTGAAAGTGAATTACCAGAAGAATTAAGAGACACCATAAATCCAGAGGTGTGGGACTTTACAGGAATGTATGTTGGGATAATGGCGAATGTAGATCCCGTGAAAATAGAGGTGAAGGAAGGTGCAGTTTTTTCCAAATATAAAACCGTACAAAATGAGTCCAGAAGTGAAAGCAGGAGTTGCTCCAGTGAATGAACAAATGATCAAGCAAGAAATTCTGAAAGAAATAGTAGGAAGTCTTTGTAATTCGCCAATTATGGGACTTCAAAAGCCTAGTGGCAAGTACAGAATAGGTCAAGATTTGAGAAAGATTAATAAGATTGGAGTGCCTTGTTGTTCAGTGGTGCCAAATCCAGCAGAGATTCTTTATCAAATCCCCTGGAATGCAGGTTGTTTTACAGTGATTGCTCTGTGTCAGGCATTCTTTTCCATTCCTTTACACCCGGAAAGCCAGTATTTATTCGCCTTCTATTTTGGAGATCGTGTGTAGGCATAGTGTCATTCATCAAGGGTACAAAGGGAGTCCCTCAATTTCCAATCAAATCCTGAAAAAAGTGTCTAGAGTCATTAGTTATGCCTGGGAAATCAGTTCTGGTTCATTACATTGATGACCTATTGGTGGCATCAAAGACACGAGAAGCTTGTGTCACTGACACAATTGCATTACTGAACCATTTGGCCGAAAGAGGACACAACGTGTCTCCAGAGAAATTGCAGTTCTGTCAACAAGAAGTTAGATATTTAGAGCATAAAATAGAAAGTTTTGGAAAAGTGACACCGGAAAGAATAAAAATAATTCAAATAGATGCAACTACTTCAGACCCAAAGAGAGATGCGAATGTTTCTGGGAGTGGTTGGGTATTGTAGACAGTGGATAAACAGCTTCTCCCTGTTAGCGAAACCATTGATCCAAATGATTCGGAAAAGAGCGAAACATCCAATTGATTGGAATGACGAATGTTTGGAAGCATTTGTGAAACTGTGAAATTGTCTGCGTGAGGCCCCTGCCCTAGGCATGCCTGATTATTCAAAAGAATTGACGCTGTTTTGTTGTGAGAGAGAACATTGTGCACTTTAAGTTTTGACTCAGACATGGATTAAGCCGACGTCCAGTGGCGTATTTCTCTGTCAGCTTGTATTCAGTGGCTTCAGCATTACCGGGCTGCTTAAAAGTAGTAGCTGCTACCTGTCTGAGTCTGGAGCAAAGTGAGTCAATTGTGATGGGACATCCCGTTAAAGTCTATGTTCCACATTCAGTTGAGATTTTTTTGACAAGAACGCAAACACAGCACCTCACTCCTAGTCGGTTGACTAAGTATGAAAAAGTGATTGTGGGAGCAGAAAATGTGACAGTGATAAGATAATGAATCCTGCCCCATTACTACCAGATCCATGTTGTGAGGAAGTAAAAGATGAGACTGATCATGATTGTCTGGATGTGACTGAATTATGTACTAAGCCCTGTCCTGATATAAAAGAAACCTCCTTTCAGGGATCTGATCATGAACTATTCGTGGATGGGTCTGGCCTGAGAAAGGAAGATGGAGAGCTTAGTGCTACATATGGTGTATGCAAAATAACAGGGGTCATTGAAGCATCCTGTTTACCGGAAGTCAAGTCTGCACAAGTAGCCAAATTGGTGGCCTTAACAAATGCATGCAAAATTGCAAAAAATTGGAAAGTAACCATATTTATGGATAGTCAATATGGTTTTGGGGTTGTGTACGATTTTGGACAGCTCTGGGTGCAGAGGGGATTTCTGACTTCTACAGAATCTCCTATCAGAAATAGTACAAATGTAAATGATTTGTTGGAAGCATTATAATTGCCAAAAGAAATAGTAGTGGTCAAATGTACTGCACACCAGTCAGGGAATGACTATGTGACGGCGGGCAATAGATATGCTGACCAAATTGCTCAGTACTGTGCGAAAAATAAAATGGCAATTAACAGAAAAGTGGAACCAGTTCCCAACTTATGTTTTTCTCAGTTCCAGAAACATGGGATGAGGTCAGCCAGTTGCAGGAAGAAGTTGAGGAAAAAGAAAAGGAAATCTGGATAAATTCAGGTTGTACAAAAAGGACAGAAGATGAAGTGTGGATGTACTTAGATGGCAGAATAGTCATGCCAGATTGTTTACTCTTTCAAATGGCAAGAGTATACCATAGGACAACATACATTGGCCGGGATTCAATGATCAGACTATTTAGACAGAGTTGAAACAATCCAAAGTTTAGGGAAGTCACAGAGAGCCTTTGCCAAAGATGCGTGATCTGTCAGCAGCAAAACCCAGGCAGGAAGACATTGGTCAGTTGGGGGAAGATTGGAAAGGCAGAAGGACCCTTTACCAGGTTGTAGTTGGGCTTCCTCGAGTTGCCTCCCTGCAATGGATTGAAGTATGTACTTGCCATAGTGTGCCTGCTCTAGAGATGGGTAGAGGCATACCCCACAAGAAGAAACGACAGTATCACAGTTGCTAAATTATTGTTGCGGTAGTTGATACCTCGTTTCGGTTTTCCATTTACTTTGAAATCAGATAGAGGACCTCATTTTAACAATGAGCTAATTCGATTAATCTATGCTGCATTTAACATTGAACAAAAACTGCACTGTGCTTATCGTCCAGAGGCTTCTGGAATAGTTGAACAGCTTAATGGCACAATTAAGTCAAGAATAGGGAAGGTGTGTGCATCAACAATGCTAATATGGTCAGATGCATTGCCTCTTGTATTGATGGGTCTCAGAAGCATTCCTGACAGGAAAACAGGCTTGAGCCATCATGAAGTGCTCATGGGAAGGGCAATGAGACAAGCATTTATTCCTGAAAATATATTGATGAATATATCTGATGATCTGGTATTGGACTATTGCAAAGGATTGTCTGAAATGGTGCGCTCTGTCTCTCATCAGGATGGATAAGATGCAGTTGCAAGGCAGCCAGACCAAGTGCATGATTTGAATCCTGGAGGCTGGGTGTTAGTGAATAAACACAAAAGATAATCTTGTCTCGCACCCAGGTGGGGTCAACCACGTCAAGTCATACTTGTCACTACCATAGCAGTGAAGTGTGCAGGTTTACCTAATTGGATGATTCACCCAGGCCATACCAGAAGAACTCTGAGCCCATCTGAAGAGCAAAAGCAGCAACTGACTGAACCATCTGCGACACCAGATGCTGATGGTTGTGAAGTTGAAGAATCTAGAGTGAAAGATTCTGAAAGACAAAAAGATGATGAACAACCCAGCACAAGTCAAGAAGACTGGATACCAGTGATTAAAATACCTGAAGCTATTAGAGAAAAAAGAAGAACAAGTAAATTAGAGAGACAGGCAGGTCGTGAGGAAAAGATAGGGAAAGAAGAACACACTCAGGAAGAAATAAACAAAGCTATTTAGAAACCTGAGCAGGGTGAGATAGAAGAAGAAGAACAAGTTCAGGCAGAAGAAGAGCAAATTGAAATAGAACCTGAACAGGACCAGATAGATCTAGAAGAACAGGTTCAGGCAGAAGAAGAACAAAATACAATAAGACCTGAACAGGTGCAAACAGAAGATGATCCAAACACAGAAAATACAGAACAGGAACAATTAGAAAGGGAAAAATAACAAGAACAGATTGTGCCCAGAAAAAGTGAAAATAAAAGAACTTTAGAAAACGATAAAGAAGGTGAAAGTGCAGTTCAGATCAAAAGAGTTACAAAAGGTGATAATTGGCCAGGTGGAGTAAAACGATTAAGATACTATTTAAGGAAGCCAGAGCAGCAACCAGAACAAGTAAATGAAGTTTCAAGTCAAAGTAAATCCAAACCGCCAATAGCAAAATACACTCGAAGAAGTCCAAGACTGAGGATTCTGAATAGAAAATATAAGGCCCCTGAGTGGACCTATGTAATTTTAGAAAAATTTGAAAATCTAAATTTAGGAGAAGAATCAGAGGAAGTTCATGTTGCACAGATTTATGAGAACCGATTAAGACCACCTTAGAAAAAAAGAGACTGAATTGTAAATAACGAAAGAACAGAGAAAATACATTTTCTTTGAATTAAAATGGCAGAAGTTGAAGTGGCTGCACAACCGAAACGAACCATTAAACGAATATGTCTTAGGTTTTGCCTGTGTAGCATTCTATTAGTAGTATTAGTGTGGTTATTTCTAAAAGTAGGAGTACCTTTATTAATGGAAACAAGTAACACGAAGAATACAACTACTAATGAGAAAGTAGATAGAATAAAGGGAAATAAAATAGAAATAGGGGTAGAAGATGAGATAAACTATCATCATAATAAATCAGACAAGGATTCGTCTTTAAATGTGTTTACTAAGTTGTTAATTCAGTACGTTAATACAATGGTGATTAGTGATTGTTATGTCTATATGAAGTTACAGTCGTCCGTATCAGAAGGGGTGACCTATCACCATATACCTTTAACATATGGTGTGTCATGTAATGTTCTATCAAGATTATTTTATGTAACCGGAAAGATTCAGTATTTTTACTCAAACTTGGATGTAGTGTTTTCAGAGCTACCTATGCGAAAGAATATGAATCCAGTACTCAGTAGTAAGGATGCACAGTTTATGGCTGAATTTTTCTTAGCAATGAGTTCAATGAAATGTATATTACGTGAAGAAGAAAAAAAGTTTTTGAATTTAGTAGAAGAAAGGAGACAGGATTTAGCAAAGAAGGCTGCTGAACAGAAATCCCATGTACCTCCATGGCCTGAGAAAGAGGGAATTTATGCAAAAGGTGGGGTTCATGCTGCGATGGCCCTAGACTTTGTGAAAAGGGGAAATTCTGCCTCCATAGGTTAAAGACAGATTATAATAACATTTTCATTGGTTCCAGTGAATGTGAACACAACATTCTAATTTTAGGTGGATGGGGACTAAAAGGGGGAACCGATCCTGTATATCCTGGAGTTTAGTATGTATGTGGGAATAATGCCTATTATAGGTTACCTGCAAGATGATATGGCAGCTGTTATTTTGGAATCGTTTTTCCTAAAATTTACTATGTGGACAGAATCAATGAATCAATTAAATATCTAATGGACTAACACGGGTAAGAAGAGCTAATTTTTCTGAAATTGTAGGTGATATATTTAGTGCATTCATACCCTCAGTTGGAGTCATTGTAAATTTGCATAAAATGTGCAAATTGTCAACAGTAGTTGATCGCTTTCTACAGACACTGCTGGAGGATTCTTAACGATTAATACAGAAATGGTTGAGATAAGGTCTATGGTTTTATAAAATTGTCTTGCTCTTGATATTTTATTGGCAAAAGAGGGCGGACTCTGTGGTACATTGAAAATTCAACATTGCTGCACTTATATTCCTGATAAAAGGGTATATTGAAAATATTACAAGAAGTCCTAAATATTTGACCCAACTGGAGGTTGACAGCATATGGGGAAAACTATCAAAGAGTATAACATCACTAAGAAAATAGTTTACTGATTTTGGGAAGAGTTTTCTAGGTCAACTAATATTACCAGTAGTTGTGATAATGACAATAGTATTAATAGTAATGATCACATGCAAGTGTTACAGAAAGTAAGGAAAAAGGAAGAATACATATAAAAATGGAAGGGAAAGGAAAGAAACAAAAGAGGGAATCCGAAAAGATCCAGCTGGAGGAAATAAAAGGAGAACTATAAAAAAAATGAAAGATTAGAAAAGAGAATGAGAAACTGACACAGATCAGAGGGAAAGAAAAGAAGTTGAAATGTGCTAAAGTTGGCATTTAGTTGGGATGGGTAATTTTGTGATGCCTCAAAAATGCCATCAGAGAGGGGATTGATGCAGCAACGACTCGTAGACAAAAGACTTGCTTGGCGCAATCCACTCATTTAACTCACTAACAAGTTACTAATCCTGTTTTAAGTGAATAACTAATATGCACCACATTGAACACGTGGGTCAGTGAAGCTTGCTTATGTGTGTACTAATGCGGATAACAATGAAGACGGACTAATAACTCTTTAAAATGGGGAACTGTTGTGCTCAAGCATCAACTGCATCTACGCAGTATGACGAGCTAATGCTTGGAGGGAAATTCTGGTTCATGAGCAGAAGATACTAAAATGAAGTCTTGAAGACTCACATGTATGGCATTTGCTCGTTTGAACTAAATAGAGTTTTTTTTACTAATGCTAATAACATAATGTACATTTGTAAAGCGCACGTATCACCCGAACATCTCAAGGCGCTTAATAACAGATGTATATTGTTACCTAACTCAATGGTACTCAATGCGGGAAAAGACATAAATAAATATACTGGATTAGAGTAGAAGTGGGTGGTATACAGTGCAACCATTTTATTTGTGAAAGTAACATCTGTCTTCTGACTTTTATCACTAGTGCTTATCTATCACTATCATTATCACTGTGGGCAGCTCCTTGGGGTGCTGGCCACAGGGTGCAGGGATGAACTGCACCCCTGCCATTCTCAATGCAGGCATGCACTCCACTCGGAATGCATGCCTGCATTGTGAAGTGTACGAGTGCGACCGAACCCTGTTTGGTTGCATCGTATTAGCAGGGCCGTAACTGATGACAGCAGGTTAGTCGGTTACGGCTCCTGACCGATGTCGGACGGACCTGAGTCCGTCCGACATCGGAATAGACCCCTTAGTGGTGAAAAAAGTTTAATAAATATCCCCAAAAGAACCTTTATGTGTGTTATTTTTTGCGATAATGAAATGAGATTGTCCTAGGAATAAAGAAAATAAATGTTATAATAGTAGCACTATAACATGTTGCAATGTGTAATAAAAACAAAATATCAATTAGCATCCACTTCTCTAAATGCAGACTGAATAAAAAATAACTAATAAATAAATAAATAATCGCCAAAGTATTCTCTAGGGGCAATTGAAGCTAAGTATACATACTGCAGATGAAATGCGATGGACAAGGGTTACAACTAGGTGATTATTGGCTGAGGGATCCACCAGTGGAATAAGGGTTAATTTATTTTAACCCCTAAACAATTAATTTAATTTTTACCTACCACAAAGACTGAATTTCATCCTCGAAATGAGCAGCCTGGGTGAGCATGGCTTACAAGTCATGGTCCAGTCTCAAGTCACCAACCCCCTTCAGAAATACATTCTAATGTGCTACATACAATAAGAAGTAAAAAAATTGAATAAGCAAATGATTAAAAAAATAGAGGGAGAGAGTATGGGGTCAAAAGGGAAAAAAAGTATAAATTAACCTCTACAGGCGTATCAATCACAAATACAGTAGAAATATATAGGTCAATTGCAAAACGTCTAGGGTAATATGCTCTTTTCACAGTTTCAGATGGCTATAATGTAAGCCCATAACAATTCATCTAAAGATTTATATATATTATGTATAATTTCAACATGAGTTCCAATATTTTTCAATGCATCCTAGTGAATCAATTTGACAGTGTTTGTAGACGTGTTCCCATACACTAGTCCTATTTAGGGGTAAGTCGAATGCTTAATTCTAGAATTGGCAGAATTTTGGCCACTCCCCGCTACTCTTTAACACATAATTCTGGACAAATTCCACGAATCGCAGCATGGTAAAATATCTCTCCCATGAGGCTCTAGAAAATGCAAGCTGGCTTGATTTTCTAATGTGGACGGTGGCAGTTAGGGTGTTGTCCCTCGAGTAGATTTTCTACTCAAGCAGCAGCAAAATCAACTTGAATGGCAGGGAGCACTTGCTCCATGCATGTTGCAGTTTGCACTGATTTTTCAGCACTAGTCACACTACTGGTAATAAATTCCAGTATGTGCAGCATGAGTTACATATATTTCGCCCTTTGGCGGGACTTTGTGGAATCTCACAGAGTTTTTATGTAACTCTGCAGAATTCCGAAGAATGAAACACCAAGTGTTCCGGTCACCCGAGTCCTATTGTGATAAATAGGTTGATGTGAACAGCCGATTCCTCACCCTTGTCTAGGCCATAGGAACCCTAAGGCACTAATTACAATGTTGGTCGAAGTTGCCTCCGACTGACACCATCTCAGTGTAGAAACCGACTGACCGTAGGTCAGCAGATCCGAACACCGTATTACAATGCGACTGCAAATGGTGTGGTCACAAACTGCCATTTCCCTAAGTGAGCTTGTGCAGCAGTAGAAAACCGGCCACAGCACAAGCTCCCATAGAGAAATTGGAGTTTCTTTAAATCCCTGCCACATGGTGCAGGGATTTACAGGAGGGCACAGGCCCCCAACATTTAACACAAAACAAAAAGACAAATGCAATGAAATAGTAACAACCTGAAACAGATAACATTTGTTAGTTCAGAGCAGTTTGATTTGTAGCAATAAACAAGCAAATGTTAAAGTCCAATCTGTAAAAAAATTGGTTACATAAAGCATTGGGTACATAAAGCAGAGACTTACTAACATGGCATAATATTTAAACATGCTGTACATTGCAAAATATGACAGTACCACAACATCAATAAATGCATAAAATGGGATATCTAAAAGAGTCCAAGAGATAAAAAGATGGACAGAAAGATGATTGCTTTGTTCAAAACCTTAGCCCCCTCCTAGCGACTATGACCCGAGGAGAGGGGATGCTCTGTGTATTACGTAAATCAAAAAAAGAAATAACCTGACAACTATCAGACCTCTGTTGCCAGACACAACCTTCACCTTATTTCACCAAAGTCTGACTTTTCCCTAATTTTCCAAATTAAACCCTAGTAGTGTGGGTGATTGCCTGACACCCAACGGTCCAAGCGCAAACATCCACATTTTCACTTCTCTTAAATCCCCCCAGTGTTTTTAGAAACCCCAGAAATTTCTAAGAAAACAAATTTCACAAAAAAATAAGATCGAGGTGTTGACCCTATATAACTCGCCAAGGATCGGGTGTACTGCTGTGTAATGCTCAACTGTCCAAGCTAAAAAGTAACCCTATACAACATAACACACCAAGGGTCAGGGGTGTTCTGTTGTATCAAGCCCAACTGCTCAAACTAAAAAAAACTGTTGCTACCTACACCTTTCTCTAGCATGATGACTAGGGAAAAAATTATCTACACGGTGGTCCTAGTTTGCCAAACCCCACACTCTGGGAGTATGAATCAGATGTGGTCTCTTAGCTTTGTGACAGCAGCCTCCGGACAGACCTCTGCTCGTGGATTCAGCAGAACATCTAATCAATTATGGTGTCTGCTCACCGATTTTTCTAGCACAGATTAATCAGCTCCGGCAGGGGTCTGTGTTCTTCGGCAGCAGTCAGGCTCTATAAACCAATCTCTCCTGGCTGGCTCACCAAAATGTTATGAATTTACCATAAAGAAATGAAAAAACAAAACGCGTTGGACAGCGTCCGGGAGATTCTTGACAGAATGTGTATGAGGAAATTTTCTCAGTGTACAAAGTTTTGGCTGACATTACATACATCTCGTCAGTACTATAAAGTAATTTCAGCATTCCTGAACAGCATCTCAGTCATAAATTCACCAGATCGGGCATCAGTTAAGGACACAGATGGCTCTGGACCTCAGGAAGCGCTAGTGTGGGCCAGTGTGTATGTGTCCAGATGTCCTGCATGAGTAGCAAGTATCACTACAAGTGATGTGCATGTTGTATCCGGCTGAGTGTTCCAAGCTAGCTGTGGTAACATGTTTTATTGCAGCCAATTTCCTAGGACCAACTTGTGGTGCAACTATCTATACGTGACCTTTCCCCCAATAGGTGTGGGTGCTGATCACAGGGCCTGCCAGACCACATATCGCTGGGTTGATGGGAAGGTCACCTTGGGGAAATCTGACAGCAATGGCACAAGTTTGTTAGAGCTATGTTAAATAATATGGCAGTCACTGATATTATTTTTATCAACAAAGTCAGGATTGAGCATACAGTTATAATACGTACATTGACATTGTTTTAACTGATATTGACACAGTCATACTTCCCTATGTCACAGCGTGCATCAACCATCAACATTGTTTCTACTGGTAACAACGCTGTCATTCATGGTATACACCTGTTACAACGCATTTGTTACAACGCACTACTGTTACAACGCGACTTTTACAACACATACCATTGCAACGCATTGCGCTGGGGGGTGCTCTAGGATAGGGAATAAGTATAATTTACTATCCAACACCTTCCCTAGGGTCCACGGGGACTGGAGTTAGAATAGTAAATTATACTTACCACTATCCAGCACCTCAAAGCGCTATGCGTTGTAATGGTATGCGTTGTAATGGTCGCGTTGTAACAGTAGGTAGTTGTAATAGTATGCGTTGTAACATGGTACATCCGTCATTCATGCATGAGTTTTGGCATACATTGATATTGTTACTGCCGGTATCAACGCTGTTAGGTGGGCATATATTTTGCAGGGCCTGCGCATATCATGAAATTCATTGACCTCATATTTACCCATTCCAACACAGCAAACCAACCCTCCTAAACTCCGCTAATATCTTTCAGAAAAACAGGTTCTCTATTTACTTATGATGTAAGCCTATAAGAACCTAGTAGTTCCTGTTTGTCTTGTCTCATACATCCTGAACTTATTAGTCATCTTCTACGCCTCGGACCTACAAAGGATGTTCTGACCCTTTATTGCACAAGGGCTGCTTTTAAAAAAAATGTTTTCCTGTTTGGGAATGCATATGCAGGGTTGTAGGTCTGTAGTCCTTTGCAGGCAACTATCCCTGTATTTCCAGCCATTCAAAGGGGTTCGCAAATAGCAACCTGATTAAGGACTTGATTACAATTTTGGTGGTGTTGCAGCAGACTGTCAAAGCATCACTCCCCTGTCACATGGCCAAAGCCCTACTGACATCTCCTGCCAGATTAGGAGCTTTCTCCTGCTCTGGTGGGCAGTTCTTTGGCAGCCCCAGGCAGTGAGCCACAGAAGGCCCTGCATTGGGAATGCCACAGCTAGTTCCTACAGAGCATGGACTGTTAAGACCATGCCATACAGGAACTGGGCATGCATGTGGACAAGAGGGCACAACATGTGCCCCTGCATGCACGCCATGGCCCTAAGGCACCATGGGGCCTGTTGGACCCCCTAGGTTTCCTTACCTCCACAGTTTTCATGGCAGGCTCACCGCTATGATAACTGTGGCAGTGAGGAAACTGTTAATATGCTCGGTGGTGCAGCAGCGGCACCACCAGCATATTGTGTGCCTCAGACAGCTGCAAGACTGCCAGGGATCACAGACCTGTGGCGGTAGCAGCAGTCCCATGGCAGTCCAACCGCCCAACTCATAATAGGGCGATCGGTAGACATAATTAGGCCCTTGGTAATAATCATAAGGCAGTTGTTGGTACTTTCTGTGAATAAGCATTTTCCAATGCAATTTGCCACAAAATCACAGGCAGTCCCAAAAATGTGGTAAGCAATTTGCTCCCACCAAGTGAACTGTCCTAGACAGATCTTCTCCAATATCTCCTCCTTGGAGTGGTCGTGGGGTTTTAGCCACTTCTCGGCCGTGGTCTTTAACTTGAAGTAAAGCACTTTTGGGGTATCCACGGGCTTCCCCCTTTCTTGTCTAAACCACAGTCTGTGTGTCTTTTCATCTAAGCCCGCCCGGTCTAATATTATTATTCTTACCTCTTCATAGGAGGCTACGCCTTGCGGGTTATTAGTTTGATAGGCTGCCTGAGCATCACCAGATAATAACGGGCCAAATAGAAAGGCTACCTCTCTATAGGCCAGGCACTTGCTCTTGCGGTACATTTGAAATTGAACAAAAAGGTATCAAGATCATCTCCCGGTAGTAATTTCTGTGGAGTTATCATAGGGATGCTGGGTGTAATCACCCTATGACCGATTAACCCTGAGGTCATCTGTACTTGTTCATGAACCAGATCAGTCAACTCTTCTGTTTAGGTCTTCAGTGCATCACAGGACAGTTCTCGATCAGCTTTGGCTGTAGACTTTTGCCGTTCCACAGCCCGCTCCAACTTTCGTTGTCCCAGGACCTGGTGTTGTATCAAGGCATCTATTTGTGTCAATGGAAGGGGATTACCCGCATTCTCTATCACTTGTCACGATTTACAGGGGTAATCAATCTATAAAACACCAGAACAAGTTCCTCTAAATTTTTATTTGTACCCAAAACCAACTTAAATATATCATGCAGGCTTTATCTGTAATAAGGTAAGTCCAAGCCTGGAATTTACACAGTCTTCTTTCTCTATTTTCTTTCTTCCAGGGTCTTCAGAGCTCCTATCCACCAGTCCCCATGGCATAAAAGAAGCAGCGCAGGTAAGAACCTACTTATTGGCAGAATGTGAAGAAGGGTTTAAGTCTTTGAAAATGGATTTGAGGCAAGGATAAGGTCTCCCGATATTACTTGCCTAACTCAAAACACAAAACAACAAAAAGTAATAAGGATCTCTTTGTTGAAAATCTGTACCCATAAAAAGTAAATCTTTATAGAGTTCTCTTTTTCATTTGTTCAATAAACTCTAAGTCATTCAATTTGTCTGTTTGCTTATTTAAACTTTTAGCCCATGCATATACCGCTCAGCCCCACTCCCTTTTAAGCCCCCTTCTCAGTGACCACCCTCCGGCTCTTGGTTGTGAGCCTTGCATGCACCTGGTGACATGGCGCGGTCTCCATGGTTCCGGGGTCTGCCAACTATTCAGTCTCTTTTCGAGAATATACCCCCTCCTCCAAGGATGACAAAGTGGGGGTTCTGTTGTAGGGTTACCCCTACACTCCATCTCTTCTTCCTCTCCACTGCCCGACACACACTGCACTTTTTCTTCCGTATCGTGTGAAGGTCCTTGGCCCCACCTCTCTGCAGAACTTCCGGGCAGACAAGAACTTCTGACACAGCTTTCGACTGAGGTATGCTGAGGTCTTTGGGTAGGTGACAGTGTCATATGTGGTTCATGAACTAATGTTTTAGGAATCAAACAACATCTTCATTGCATTTAGCACCCTAAGTATTCAGGGAGAGAAGAAAGTTTTAATGGAAATAAGACAGCTAAGATTTGTAGAGAGACTGCGCTTAAGTCGCCTGAAGCTCTACCTTTATCAATATGGTCAATATGAGCCACTCCCAATTAAAACACTAAAATTAGCCACTAAGAAATTATAATGAGATGCCCAATAATACGCCTTCTACCACTCCGTTATCTCAACAGATACCATTCTCTGGTTCATTCCGCTTTGCCATCAGCTTTACTAGAACATTTACGATAGTCACAATCTACAGTCCAGACAAAGTGCATGTGAAAATCCAGCAACAGAAATCATCGTTCCAAGGACCCTACCAGATCCTGTTCATCACAAACAATGCTGTGAAGTGTTGCTGCCTACCCGCATTAATTCACACATTGCATTGCAAGCTAACCACCGAACCAAGAGACTCGACCTGCCAACAAAGCTACCCCTGCACTTCTTTCTTACAGCCAAGACGATCGTGCGCCAGTCCCACAGACTGCTATTGCTTCAGCAGATGGCTTTGTTTCACTCTGACGCCTGGATTTGCTACGTTTGCTAGAGTCCAGCTTCACAAATCCCACCCATCATGATGCAGAGCCTTCATATGTCCATGGCTGTAGCATGTGATCTTCTAGATGGAAGTCCCTGATCACTCAATGGATCTAGTCAATTAATTTCTTCACTGATAGCCTTTTTGGTTGGCTCACTGTGGCTCATCATGTGGCTTTGTTTGGAAGGTGGTGGTGGTGGTCAAGAAGAAATGAACAGCACTAAGCCTGCTGCCCACTTCCAAAACCAATGCTCACTTTAATCTGAAAATACTTCATTTACTGAAGCAGTACAAGCAAAATCTCAGCTTTGCTTTAATTGAAGGGAAGAATGCAATGTGTGTGTCCTTTTTGACAAAGAAGAACAATGACTTGAATTTTACCTAATCAGGCATCGCCCTGCTGAATGTGGCAATGCCACTGTCCTCAATCCCCTTTTAACTGGAAGTTTCTATTTTCCTGGCGAGTGCATTTGATCGCCTGCAGTGTGTCTTGTGTGTACTACCTATCATCTGGCCTTTGAAAGAAGAAATGGCAGGATCATAATGAGTATGACTTTACCTTCCCTGCTCAGTCTGGATCTGAACTATCTCAATATTTCTTCAAACCCCCTCCACTACCCCACCCCCACCCCCCAGGTTCTCTAAACTAATAGCCTCACCTGTAATTGGGTTTGGCATTTTTATGTGTGCGGTAACCAGCCTACGTGTGGTTGCTAAAGCATTGATCTGGATCTTGTTAGCCAAACTTCCTCCTCTCTGTATCAAACTGCCCAAACATGTTTGAGACAGCTTGCTTCTTCTCAATTATTTTCCCTACTAATGGAGTGGAAACGCCCATCTATGACATCTGTGAAGTTGCCAAAGTATTAGTGGAGGTCAAACTCAACTGGCACTGCCTTAGAACTGATTTCAGATTTGCTGGAGGCTCAAATAGCTGCAATTGTATTAAATAAATATGCCTCTTTATTGACTAGCTGCCTAAGATGGGCTATGAGCAATCATAGGTGCGCGATGTTATACTTACATCCCACAAAAATATCGAACAAAGTGATCAACTACAAGAAAGTGTTAAGGACATTCACAAGATAGCTAATTGGACTGGCTTTGAAGGGTGGAGTCCTTGGTCTGGCTGAAAAGTAATTTTGTAGGCTGGGAAATAAGGATTCTTGAAATTGTGCTTGTTGTCTTTGTGGTCCTAAAACTGATGTACATTGTTGTCCAAATTTGTATTAACTCAGCATTCTCATGAAAGGCAAAGATACCTCTTCATCTTAGCCGTTGGATGATGATGAGAAACGATTGCAAATCTAATTATGGTTATTTACAAAATGTTGAATCTGATATAGAGTTGGAGGTGAATTGCCTAATTACTGTTGATCTTTGTCGATTCACGCTAATAAATAGATGAATATGGAGAAATTGTAAAATGTGAGATATTACTTAGCTAACAGTAACACTAACTGCTGCACTGATGCTTTCTTGTTTATGTTAACAAAATGCCTATAATAAGTGCTAGTCTCTAACTTCAGAGGATCTTGGCTCCCCAGATGCGAAAGTGGTGATTAACTTGCTCAGCTGAAAAAGTTTACTTTTTTGAATTTATCTTAAAGTCTACTGTTTTCTTTCTTATGATCTACTACACCTATGTACAATCTTTATTTTACAAATTTACATGATCTTCAATGAGGGCTATGTGTAGAACTCCATAAATTGCTGTCTTCCTTTTGCTAGCCAAATTTGCTCTTATAGGGATTTGCTGGTTGACCCCATGGTATACGAATCTATGATTAAGATCCTTTTTGTTAATAAATCCTTCCAGACTTTGAGTCACACAAGTAAGCAGACTCCCATCTCACTGAGATGTAGAAATGTTGGGGACTTATCCTGCTCATGGGAATAGTCCACACATCAACAATACAGTGACACTGGACTGCTACAAAAATGTTAGCAAAACCATTATCTCTATCTACTTTAAGTGGAGATTGCTTTATGATTATGTGACATATCCTACATTACCATAACTACGCTGTATTGCCTACAATATGCAGACTGTGCCATGCTGTTTGATATTCCCCCTGTACGAGCATTTATCTGACCAATTTACTGAAGCTTGCACTCTATATCAAAATATACAGGTAAATGGAACTCTGATCTTGTGCAAAGGCAGACTGTTGTTCAGACAGTATTTACCTAATAATAGACATCATGATATATCAGGGGGCATATTACACAAGCTGCGCACTTTCCTTCATTGTGCCGGACGCACCTTATAAACGGTGCGTCCGGCACAATGCAGGGAAAGTGCACCGCATTATGGGGAATGTGCTGTCCCCAGAACTCATGCTGCCCTGGGGACAGTTCATGCACATGAAATGTGGAACGGCTGCTCTACAGCTGCTCCTTGTTTCACTCTGCAGATGGCAACCCGCCTGAACTTTTAAGGGGGAACAGAGATCCTCTTTCAGGCGGGTGCAGTCAGTGACTACATCCACCTGCAATGGGATGTCTTGGGGGTGCATGAGACCCCCTTTTCCCTCTTCAGAGGGCTGCCATCAGGGGGCACACTGACAGTGCGCCTCCTGAGGGCTTCTTTGCCTCTGTGCCTGCGTCTGTAATACAGCACAGGCGCATAGGCAAAGGGATTCCCTCATTTGCATGGGACAAACCCACAATGCATATGAGGGAACACCTGTAGCACCCCTGGGGCACTTTCTGTAACACGACCCTTGATGTGAAAAAATTTGACTGTGTCCACATATATCCATACACTGTATTGTGGAAAAGACTCCAATATTTAACCCAGCAGGTTGGCTTTCCCCAATATGAATTATGAAAACATTATGCAATGATCCTGCTCACTCTCTATGTTAAAGGTTCATAACCTTTATGTAGACAGTGTTTATCTCTATATATGGATATAGTTGTTCAAATAAATGTTGGCCCTGTAAGTGGTGCACAATTAGAAGGAACTTAAAAGGCTTCCCTAAAGCTTGTCTGTAAAGTGGATTTAGATGTTTTGGTTATTCTTCATTTCCAGAATCTGCTGACAATGACATTCAGTGACTGAGGGTAAGCGTGTGTGCTCAGTATAATTCATGACAATAGGACTTCTTCTGTCGCAATTTGGGGGAAGGTAGCAGAGGTTTATAAACCCAATTGTATTATTGATTGTAACATGGGCATAAAAGTGCACCCCAGAGGCTTGTACCATACGATGCAGGTTGTATATCTTGCAATTGGCACAAAAAGTTAGCTGTGCATTTTTTAACATCTGAATACAGCTAATATTGAAACCTTCTTTGTAGCTGTGTTGTTACATTATTAGTTCTGCTCGACCCACAAGCTTTCATCTCAGTGTATTACTCACTGGTGAACCTTCGTGTATATTTATGCCGTTCCTGGAATCAATGGAAAGAAAAAAAACAAGATCTAGAGGCAGGGGCACATTAGCACATATTGATTTCCCTTGTTAACAGGCCAAGAGTGTTCAAGACATTGGTTTTCAGGACGTTACCACTGTAAATGTTAAATAGAATGAGCTGAGAATGTTATGCTAGGTGTTAACCATATTACAATTCAGTATACGAGAAACGGATAGAAAGAAGAGGGATGCACTAGAGTTTAGATGGCTTTCTCACCATTAATTCATATTTTAATATTAGCCCACCATACATCTTTCTTAGAATCTGGGTAATTTGTTTTAGGAATTATGCTTTCATGCTACAGTTGTTTCAGTCATGCATTGCACTGAGGGCATTCAGTATTTTCCACTGTTTAACGATTACAAAACAAGCAACTGCTGTGAATAAATAAGATAATTAATCGAATTTTGGGTGAGTGAGCATACTATACTCCAACCCCAAGTAGAACCAGAATCGGCTCAAATGTTATTCGATCACCAGTGACAGTGTGACCAGAATGGTGTTAGCTGTGGGCATAAATTTAACACGCCTGCCTGGTCCAAATCTCGTTCTTTACGTCGTGAACATTGGTGCACAGATTTAGGGTACAGGCTGTCTTCTCTGTGTATAACATGAATTATGGTATATCAGAAAAGGTTGGCTGAGATATCACACATCCAAAAAGACTTTGTAAATCAAAAAATATTTTTGTTATTTCTTCAGTGCAATCCTTCTCCTTAACATGAATATATAATACATGTATGTCACCGCAACACAGTGATATTCAGAAGTAATGATTGCTTTGACAAAATTATGGACTTGGTTATGATGTCGACCAACGCGGTAGCTGGACCGCCCGACTAGGAGTGCAACCGCCTTTACAGTGGTCGGAATGTGTATTCTTTGTATTGCAGCGTATGCTGCAGTCTGCAGCACATGCCGCAATACAAAAAAACACATCTGACATATCCATGCACTATGTGGCAGGCACCATAGGTTGCCCCCAGGGTCCATATCGGAAGACCAGTGGGTAAGGGGGAGTCACTTTCTGTCTGCCTTTTCATCATGGGTTAACCTCCATGAAACGGCCAGCAGAAAGGGACATTGTAATTCCGACGGCAGTCCCTTAATAGGCACAGCCACTGTTGTAGCTATTGCAGTGCCTCTTATGGTCTGACGGGCTCCTTGAGCCCATCGGATGTGTGGCAGTCGGTCTCTCCGCCCAACCTTCATTCACCCGCCATCATAATGTGGCAGGCAGTCCTGCAGGGTCTGATGGCATTGGGACTGCCACTGACGGCCTGACGGTAGCGTTCCCAACTGTCATTATAATGAGGATCCAAGTTCCTTGCTGGATTCATAGATCATAAACAAGCAAATATCTCTGTGAACTATAATTTAATAGTAAAGCAAATGTTTTGCGTATCTGCTGACATTTCTTGGCATTGACCCATTCATCTAAAACATCTTAAATACAAAAATAATTTCTAGTATTTCAGGGTGGGAATGGATTTCTAATAATGGGAATTCTTTGTTACCCAAAGTGATTTGTATAAATGAAAAATTAGATATTAATGAAATAATTGAAAATCATGCAAAAGATGTAGGAGATCCTCTATGTTCAGCCTCACTTTCTTTTTAAAATTCTGACTGTTAAACATATACGGCGCATAGTTACATCTATAAGTGGCAGTAGTTGATAGATAGTGGGTATTTACTTTGGCTTGCATCTCTAAGACTAGTGGGTTCTATGCTTAAATGTATCTTTTTCCTTGGAAAATCAGGAAGTTTTATTCCTCCAAATAAAACTATTTACTCACCTGTCTAACTCGACAAAAACAGAGTTGGTATGTTATGCTTTGTCGATTTGTAGAGCACAACTAGTCACCTGTGACGGTATCCATGAGCTTGAGCAGGCGAGTGGGTGTATGGTGCCCACAAAGTTATTTGAAGAGCCAGGTCTTCAGCTTCTTGTAAAACTCAAGAAGTGAGGAGGAGCTCTAATGTGCTGTGGCGAGTATTTCCATGTTTTGGGTGTGATGTAGGAAAATGAGTGACTCCCTGCCCGGTTTTTGTGGATGCGGGGGGTGTGTGAGAGCGAGAGTGAAGTAGAGTGTAGGTGTCTGATCGACTGGTGAAAGTGTATGAGGCTGTTGAGGTATGTCAGTCCAATGTGAATTTGTGAATAAGGAGTTTGAATTAGCTGTGTTTGTAATCGGGGAGCCAGTTGAGCTCCTTGAGATGTTGTGCGATGTGGGTCCAGTATGAGTCTAGCAGAGTCGTTCTGGATGTTTTTGAGTCTTTGCTGTTGTTGCTTGGAGATTCTGGTATAGAGTGCATTGCCATAGTCAAGCCTGCTTGTGATGAGTGCTTGGGTTGTGGCCCGTCTGGTGTGCTGTGGTAGCCGCTTGAAGGTCTTTCATAGCATGCATAGGATGTGAAAGGAGAAGGTGCTCATTGCATTGACTTGTGTTCTCATGGAGAGTTTGTTGTCTAGGATGATTCCTAGGTTTTTCTTGCCTGGTTGGTGGGTATCGGTATTGATCCTAGCTCCAATTGCCATCAGGTGGAGTCCCATAGGTAGGTCTTATTTCCTTATGTAAGCATTTTAGTCTTATGTGAGTTCAGCTTCAGGCAGTTTGTTCTATCCAGTCTGATACCATGGTTCTTCTTGCTTCTTGCTTTCCGTAGGCTCCTGAAAACTTGGCTTTTTCCATAATCTTACACCTCGACTCCGCAAGCTCATCCACTAGCACTGGGACGCTCACGGGCAGCCATGCGCTTTATAAATCCTTCTTTCATTTCATTTCATGCAGTTTGCGAAGTTGGTTCTGGACATGCTTCTCTTGTCCAACAATGAGAGGATGAGTTGGGTGTCATTGGCATACGAGAAGATGGAGTTGCCTTAGGATTGTATGATGTCAGCTAACAGCGGCAGGTAGATGTTGAACAGAGTGGGGCTCAGGAAAAATCTCTGGGGCACTCTGTAGATCAGTCTCATGGTCTCTGGTGTGAAATGGTGCTATACTCATTCTTTGGGTTCTTCCCCTGAGGAAGGAGCAGATCCATTGGAGCGCAAGTCCTTGGATGCCTATTTCGTGAAGTCTTTTATCAGAGTGTTGTATGATATGGCATCAAAGGCAGTGGACAGGTCGAGCAGGATGAGGGCTGCTGTTTGTTAGTGGTCCGGTATGGTCATAATTTTGTTGGTAGCTGCGATTAGTGCTTTTTTGGTACTTTGGTTCTTTATGAAACTTGATTGGGTGTTGTCAAGTTGGTGGTGAAGCTAGAGGTGGGTTGAAAGTTGCTTGCTGACGGCCTTCTCCATTACTTTTGTTGGGTACAGGAGCAGGGTTATTGAACCATAATTCCACAATTGGTTTGGATGGCCTGACTGTGTTTTTTGGGAGGGCATTGACTTCTGCATGTTTCCAGTTGTCATGGAATGTGGATTTATAGCTAGGCAGTTTATAGAACAAATATAGCAATTTTGGGGAAAAAAAACATTTTAATGCACAAATTCTACCAGCGTTCAGCATTGGAAGATGTTGATTCTGGTCCATCTGGTGCTTAATATCAGCCCATTTATATTATTAATGAGATACAGTCATTCTATGTTATTAGGAATGATAACCCTAAAATAGCTACCTTGTTCTCTGCTATTAACTAGAAAAGAAAGCTGGGTTATACTAATAAGTAGGGTGTGCTATCTTTTTACCTTCCAATTTAACAACATTCATTTGATATGCTGAGTTCTTCATGAATATCCTGGTCTGAGGGAATAGCCAGTAAGTTGCCTGGATAAAGTTTAATTGTGTGTGTAAAGAACCCTAGCCTAAAACCATGAACTATGGAATTATTTCTCTGGAATGCCACCAGTGTCCCTATGAAAAGGAAAAACAGCAACAGGGAGAGGTAACTGCCACATCTAGAACATTGGCAAATTGGGCATTCCTTACCTTGAACTCCATTTATAACAAAGAAAGCTTTGAGGGTTTGGTATAGGGCTTGTACTTTGGTTGGACCGAATTGACAAACTTGAGACCGATCTCTCTCCTCCCTTTTCTAGGGAAGCTCACTGAGAAGTTTGTCAACCGGCACCTGTCAAAATACATCGAAAGTGCTGGGGGGTTAGACCCCTCCCAATCTGGGTTCAGGCCTAGGCACAGCACTGAGACCGCCTTGCTGTCCGTCGCTGACGATCTTCATATGCTACTGGATAAAGGATATTCCGTTATCTTGGTGCTTTTAGATCTGTCAGCGGTGTTTGACACTGTGTCACACGACATCATGACCTCCAGACTAGTTGACATCGGTCTGGGAGGCAAGGCGCTGGCCTGGCTAAGGAGTTTTTTCACCGAACGTACTCAAAGAGTCATTCTGGGTCCATATCAGTCAGAGGAGGTGGAGATCTCTAAGGGGGTGCCACAGGGCTCATGTTTGAGCCCAACGTTATTCAACATCTATGTGGCACCCCTAGCCAACATCATGAGATCCCACGGGTTCATCCCTGTATCGTATGCGGACGATACTCAACTCCTCTTTCCGTTTAAAACGATGACACCTGAAGTACGTAACTCCTTTGCCCGGGGGATGAAAGAAGTGGCCACTGGATGGCAGCAAACTTCTTGCAGTGTAACGTCTCCAAGACTGAGGTGATGCTCTTTGGGGAAGCCAAACGCCTGTGGACTCCTGACTGGTAGCCTCAAGATCTAGGCCCAGTCCCGAGCCCAAATTGGTCGTGAAAGATCTAGGAGTTAAACTGGATCAGGAGCTCGCCCTCAAACAACACGCCAATCAAGTGGTAGGCTCCTGCTTCCATGTTATTGGGCTTCTTCGGAAGGTATTCCCCCTGTTACCTGATACCACCAGAAGAACACTGGTCCAGTCGCTCGTACTGAGTAGGCTGGATTATTGTAATGGTTTGCTGCTAGCCGCCAATGAGGGGATTATCGCAAGACTACAGGTTGTGCAAAACACTGCTGCACGCCTTGTTCTCAATGTCCCGGCCCGTACCCCTTCAAAACCCTTATTAATCAAACTTCACTGGCTCTCAGTGAAACAGAGGGTGATGTTCAAAACTTGCTGCATCATTCACAAGTGCCTCACTGGTAAAGGTCCAGATTACCTGACCAAAAAATTCAATCCATACGTTCCCTCCAGATCTCTGAGATCAGGAGATCAAGAACTGTTATGTGTCCCCAGGTTCAGGAAGACAAGACAAGGGGGAAGGGCTCTATCAGTGGCCGGCCCAAAGCTATGGAATGAACTCCCCATTGAAATCAGATTATGCAAAGAACATCTTCCCATAACATGAATATATAATACATGTATGTCACCACAACACAGTGATATTCAGAAGTAATGATTGATTTGACAAAATTATGGACTTGGTTATGATGTCGACCAACGCGGTAGCTGGACCGCCCGACTAGGAGTGCAACCGCCTTTACAGTGGTCGGAATGTGTATTCTTTGTATTGCAGCGTATGCTGCAGTCTGCAGCACATGCCGCAATACAAAAAAAACACATCTGACATATCCCTGCACTATGTGGCAGGCACCATAGGTTGCCCCCAGGGTCCATATCGGAAGACCAGTGGGTAAGGGGGAGTCACTTTCTGCCTGCCTTTTCATCATGGGTTAACCTCCATGAAACGGCCAGCAGAAAGGGACATTGCAATTCCGACGGCAGTCCCTTAATAGGCACAGCCACTGTTGTAGCTATTGCAGTACCTCTTATGGTCTGACGGGCTCCTTGAGCCCATCGGATGTGTGGCAGTCGGTCTCTCCGCCCAACCTTCATTCAACCGCCATCATAATGTGGCAGGCAGTCCTGCAGGGTCTGATGGCATTGGGACTGCCACTGACGGCCTGACGGTAGCGTTCCCAACTGTCATTATAATGAGGATCCAAGTTCCTTGCTGGATTCATAGATCATAAACAAGCAAATATCTCTGTGAACTATAATTTAATAGTAAAGCAAATGTTTTGCGTATCTGCTGACATTTCTTTGCATTGACCCATTCATCTAAAACATCTTAAATACAAAAATAATTTCTAGTATTTCAGGGTGGGAATGGATTTCTAATAATGGGAATTCTTTGTTACCCAAAGTGATTTATATAAATGAAAAATTAGATATTAATGAAATAATTGAAAATCATGCAAAAGATGTAGGAGATCCTCTATGTTCAGCCTCACTTTCTTTTTAAAATTCTGACTGTTAAACATATACGGCGCATAGTTACATCTATAAGTGGCAGTAGTTGATAGATAGTGGGTATTTACTTTGGCTTGCATCTCTAAGACTAGTGGGTTCTATGCTTAAATGTATCTTTTTCCTTGGAAAATCAGGAAGTTTTATTCCTCCAAATAAAACTATTTACTCACCTGTCTAACTCGACAAAAACAGAGTTGGTATGTTATGCTTTGTCGATTTGTAGAGCACAACTAGTCACCTGTGACGGTATCCATGAGCTTGAGCAGGCGAGTGGGTGTATGGTGCCCACAAAGTTATTTGAAGAGCCAGGTCTTCAGCTTCTTGTAAAACTCAAGAAGTGAGGAGGAGCTCTAATGTGCTGTGGCGAGTATTTCCATGTTTTGGGTGTGATGTAGGAAAATGAGTGACTTTCTGCCCGGTTTTTGTGGATGCGGGGGGTGTGTGAGAGCGAGAGTGAAGTAGAGTGTAGGTGTCTGATCGACTGGTGAAAGTGTATGAGGCTGTTGAGGTATGTCAGTCCAATGTGAATTTGTGAATAAGGAGTTTGAATTAGCTGTGTTTGTAATCGGGGAGCCAGTTGAGCTCCTTGAGATGTTGTGCGATGTGGGTCCAGTATGAGTCTAGCAGAGTCGTTCTGGATGTTTTTGAGTCTTTGCTGTTGTTGCTTGGAGATTCTGGTATAGAGTGCATTGCCATAGTCAAGCCTGCTTGTGATGAGTGCTTGGGTGGTGGCCCGTCTGGTGTGCTGTGGTAGCCGCTTGAAGGTCTTTCATAGCATGCATAGGATGTGAAAGGAGAAGGTGCTCACTGCATTGACTTGTGTTGTCATGGAGAGTTTGTTGTCTAGGATGATTCCTAGGTTTTTCTTGCCTGGTTGGTGGGTATTGGTATTGATCCTAGCTCCAATTGCCATCAGGTGGAGTCCCATAGGTAGGTCTTATTTCCTTATATAAGCATTTTAGTCTTATGTGAGTTCAGCTTCAGGCAGTTTGTTCTATCTAGTCTGATACCATGGTTCTTCTTGCTTCTTGCTTTCCGTAGGCTCCTGAAAACTTGGCTTTTTCCATAATCTTACACCTCGACTCCGCAAGCTCATCCACTAGCGCTGGGACGCTCACGGGCAGCCATGCCCTTTATAAATCCTTCTTTCATTTCATTTCATGCAGTTTGCGAAGTTGGTTCTGGACATGCTTCTCTTGTCCAACAATGAGAGGATGAGTTGGGTGTCATTGGCATACGAGAAGATGGAGTTGCCTTAGGATTGTATGATGTCAGCTAACAGGGGCAGGTAGATGTTGAACCGAGTGGGGCTCAGGGAAAATCTCTGGGGCACTCTGTAGATCAGTCTCATGGTCTCTGGTGTGAAATGGTGCTATACTCATTCTTTGGGTTCTTCCCCTGAGGAAGGAGCAGATCCATTGGAGCGCAAGTCCTTGGATGCCTATTTCGTGAAGTCTTTTATCAGAGTGTTGTATGATATGGCATCAAAGGCAGTGGACAGGTCGAGCAGGATGAGGGCTGCTGTTTGTTAGTGGTCCGGTATGGTCATAATTTTGTTGGTAGCTGCGATTAGTGCTTTTTTGGTACTTTGGTTCTTTATGAAACTTGATTGGGTGTTGTCAAGTTGGTGGTGAAGCTAGAGGTGGGTTGAAAGTTGCTTGCTGATGGCCTTCTCCATTACTTTTGTTGGGTACAGGAGCAGGGTTATTGAACCATAATTCCACAATTGGTTTGGATGGCCTGACTGTGTTTTATGGGAGGGCATTGACTTCTGCATGTTTCCAGTTGTCATGGAATGTGGATTTATAGCTAGGCAGTTTATAGAACAAATATAGCAATTTTGGGGAAAAAAAACATTTTAATGCACAAATTCTACCAGCGTTCAGCATTGGAAGATGTTGATTCTGGTCCATCTGGTGCTTAATATCAGCCCATTTATATTATTAATGAGATACAGTCATTCTATGTTATTAGGAATGATAACCCTAAAATAGCTACCTTGTTCTCTGCTATTAACTAGAAAAGAAAGCTGGGTTATACTAATAAGTAGGGTGTGCTATCTTTTTACCTTCCAATTTAACAACATTCATTTGATATGCTGAGTTCTTCATGAATATCCTGGTCTGAGGTAATAACCAGTAAGTTGCCTGCATAAAGTTTAATTGTGTGTGTAAAGAACCTTAGCCTAAAACCATGAACTATGGAATTATTTCTCTGGAATGCCACCAGTGTCCCTATGAAAAGGAAAAACAGCAACAGGGAGAGGTAACTGCCACATCTAGAACATTGGCAAATTGGGTATTCCTTACCTTGAACTCCATTTATAACAAAGAAAGCTTTGAGGGTTTGGTATAGGGCTTGTACTTTGGTTGGACCGAATTGACAAACTTGAGACCGATCTCTCTCCTCCCTTTTCTAGGGAAGCTCACTGAGAAGTTTGTCAACCGGCACCTGTCAAAATACATCGAAAGTGCTGGGGGGTTAGACCCCTCCCAATCTGGGTTCAGGCCTAGGCACAGCACTGAGACCGCCTTGCTGTCCGTCGCTGACGATCTTCATATGCTACTGGATAAAGGATATTCCGTTATCTTGGTGCTTTTAGATCTGTCAGCGGCGTTTGACACTGTGTCACACGACATCATGACCTCCAGACTAGTTGACATCGGTCTGGGAGGCAAGGCGCTGGCCAGGCTAAGGAGTTTTTTCACCGAACGTACTCAAAGAGTCATTCTGGGTCCATATCAGTCAGAGGAGGTGGAGATCTCTAAGGGGGTGCCACAGGGCTCTTGTTTGAGCCCAACGTTATTCAGCATCTATGTGGCACCCCTAGCCAACATCATGAGATCCCACGGGTTCATCCCTGTATCGTATGCGGACGATACTCAACTCCTCTTTCCGTTTAAAACGATGACACCTGAAGTACGTAACTCCTTTTCCCAGGGGATGAAAGAAGTGGCCACTGGATGGCAGCAAACTTCTTGCAGTGTAACGTCTCCAAGACTGAGGTGATGCTCTTTGGGGAAGCCAAACGCCTGTGGACTCCTGACTGGTAGACTCAAGATCTAGGCCCAGTCCCGAGCCCAAATTGGTCGTGAAAGATCTAGGAGTTAAACTGGATCAGGAGCTCGCCCTCAAACAACACGCCAATCAAGTGGTAGGCTCCTGCTTCCATGTTATTGGGCTTCTTCGGAAGGTATTCCCCCTGTTACCTGATACCACCAGAAGAACACTGGTCCAGTCGCTCGTACTGAGTAGGCTGGATTATTGTAATGGTTTGCTGCTAGCCGCCAATGAGGGGATTATCGCAAGACTACAGGTTGTGCAAAACACTGCTGCACGCCTTGTTCTCAATGTCCCGGCCCGTACCCCTTCAAAACCCTTATTAATCAAACTTCACTGGCTCTCAGTGAAACAGAGGGTGATGTTCAAAACTTGCTGCATCATTCACAAGTTCCTCACTGGTAAAGGTCCAGATTACCTGACCAAAAAATTCAATCCATACGTTTCCTCCAGATCTCTGAGATCAGGAGATCAAGAACTGTTATGTGTCCCCAGGTTCAGGAAGACAAGACAAGGGGGAAGGGCTCTATCAGTGGCCAGCCCAAAGCTATGGAACGAACTCCCCATTGAAATCAGATTAGGCAAAGAACATCTTCCCTTTAGGAAAAAATTAAAAACTTTCCTCTTCAATTACTAAGTCAACTGGCTAGGGAATTAGGATATATGACTGGGCCTTTTTTTGCTCTCAGATGTTGCCAAAGGCGCGGAGATACTCCTCAGGGAGTCGATTCCTAGCGCGGTACAAGCTTGCAAATAAATAAATAAATAAATATGTGAATCTAAAAATAATCTCCCATAGATACTTCCACTACACTAAATCAAAAGCTTTCTCTGCCTCTGCTACCACAGCTACCACAAAACAATAAGTTACAACCAAGGAGTCTATACAACACAGAAATTCTGCTATACTCATACTTATGGTATGATACCTTATATAACCCAGCTGATAAGGATATTTAATACACAAGTGCTCTTTGTTGTCTTTCGGATAATACCTTTGCATACATTTAACTGGGGAGATGTAAGTGTAGGACAAAGACAGAGATCCTTGTCTGGTTTACTAACTATGAAAACAGAGAATTGTAGCCTTGTTCTCAGAGTGGTACCAGACACAAACACCTCCTGGCAAACACACTTTATTTTGATTCTGATATGATTAATTAGAATTTTCCAAAGTTTCATCAGCAAGCTATCCAGTCAATATACATTTTCATTCTTCAAAAATGCCACTCCTTCCATAATTTCATTATTTTGAGAGATTAAATTAACATTCTTCTCTTTGTCTTCTGTTACCAAAGGAAGAGCTAGTTTCTCTATAAACGTCTGTGAGAATAAGGCTGTCTCATTAGTGACTGATCTTGCATACAGAGCTTCTGAAAAGACTGGAAACGCTTCTTAAATTGCTTCATTCATTGTTAAATTATTGTTCTTGGACCATCTTGATCCAGGTACAGTTCTGCAACTAAGCTCTGAGTAATGGGATCAGTGACAGATTGGCATATTTTTCAATCAGCCTATCTTTTTTCCTTCTTTTTCATCAGTTTGTGTTGTGTATTCAGTAATTATATCTCTTAAGCAGGCTTTGCAGAAATCTCATCCCAGGAATATATGTGTTGATCCCATGTTCAGCTGAACATATTCTTGGGTCTTTGAACCAATCCATCAACTACTCTATAACCTTCAGCTGAGACTTATCAGAGGTCCTGGGAGAAAATGTATTAATGATCAGAGAATTATGTAATTTAAAAATGATCACTGCATGAGCTGATATATGTTGTGGTGTAACTAAAACATATTTCTGCTGTGGATATGGACATAAAAAAAATCAATATGGGTCAGAGATTTATAGTGTGAGAAGTAAAATGTAAAATTTGGATTTTCTGAATATAGCTTCCTATAGAGAGTAAATAAACCAAACGTCTGTGTAAAAATTTGCAGCACTTCATTCAATTTAGCATGTGGATTAAGCTGCATTTTAGTGGATCTGTCTATCTGTTACAGACTTAAGTTCCAGTCTCAAGCATATGTAGATGGAGCTTACATCTTTGATATTCCAATCAATAATGTTTGAAAGATACGAGGGTCATGTAAGGAACTGGGTTGTTGGTTGACTATAGTGTGAAAACTGGTCAGGCAGCAAAAACAATGCTTGTCAGGATGAGGCATAAAACCAATCCTAGATTAATCTGTGCTCAACCCTCTGGCAGATTGGCACAGAGCAGTCGGGCTGAACTTAGAAGCAATGTGTAAAGTATTTGTGCAACACTTTAAACAGTAGTAAAGTGAAAATACCTCACAAAATGTATCCCACACCAGGATAGAAAATAGGGCTTTCTTTAATAAATTAAACAAGGCCAAATTGACAAACATCCAATCAGTAGAACTGCTGGAATGTAATAGTATACATTTTAGTGAAAATAGCATCAAAAAGCACAAAATGCCAACTGTGGATATCTGGTCACGTAGGACCAGGACAAAATCACAAGTTCAGGCGCACTGCAATGGACTGCAGAGTGTCTGCAGGGACGCGGTTAGGCCAGCTGAAAGGAGTAACTTAAATCCAGGTTTACAGAGCGATGTAAGGATTGTGCAGCTAACTAATGCAGCAGTCCCGAGATGCGGCGAAGCTGTGATATGATGGCCTGCATTGTCATAGAGGGTCCCATTGACTGGGCTTGAGATGGGCTGAGGAAGCATCATGCAGCGGTGGTTTCTGATGGGCTCCAATGTGATGTGGGACTTTGCAATGGGTCCAATCCATGCAGAGGCAGAGACTTAGTGGTTTCGCTCAGGTTTGCATCACGCAGCAGAGGAGGTGCGTCAATTTTGCTAGCTCTGCAGAGGCTGGCAGGGCACCTTAAGCCCACTTGCAAGGGTCCATGAATGGGGTGGCACCAATTGGCAGGATAGACTCACAGATGGTAGAGTCCAGGTGCACATGCAAGATTATTGGAATCCTGTTTTGTCACTGAGGCCTCAGATCCAGAGGCCAGCCACCAACCCTTTAGCCACCCTGAGTTCTGGGTTCAGGAGATGCAGTTCATTACTTCTCACCCAGGCAAGAGGGCAGCAGGCATCCGTTCTACACAGCATTGCAGCAGTCCTTCAGGGCATAAGTCCAGAAGAGTGGAAGTCCTTTCAGCAACACAGCAATCCTTCTTCCTGGCAGTGTATCCACATGCTCAAAAGTGTACTGAAGAGTTGGTATCTGATGTACAGTGTTTATATACAGTTATGCCTTTAAAGTGGGAGAACCTCCTAGAGGCCTGCCTTTGAAGTGCATAGGTGACCTGTCTTCCTGGCTCTGGATGCAGACTAACTACAGAGGGTAGGCAACCCTGTGTGTGGAGGCAGGACACAGCCTATTCAAGTGTAAGTGGAGCTAGGCCCAGCACCTCCCTCCCTTCCTGCAAGTGATGTCCCATCCAGTCACACCTAAGCTCTCCATTGTGTGTGGCTGTCTAGGAGGAATACACAAACTGCAACCAATCATGTGACCCAGAGACAGATTACAGGCACCAAATGACTATGGTAAGAAATTGCCAACTTTCTAAGAGTAAAAAGAACAATTCATGGATGGAATGCTGCACAATGCAAGCATTCACCCCCAATCACAATCTATCATTTTTTTCCTCACCAAACCACTCCAAAATCCGACATCACCACATGTTAAAATTTTTCATTACAATTCCAGAGACACCAAACATAAACTGGTTACCTGTCACATTTGGAACTTACACTATAAGTAGCTCCAATGTTATTGTGTGGAATAATTAGCCATTGTAGTAATGAAAAACAAATGTAAGAGTTTTTCACTAGCATGTAAAACTTAAAAGTACTTGCCCTACTTTTTAAATACATTTTATCCTGAACACTGGACTGTCCACGGCCTACCTTAGGGGTGACTTACATGTAATAAAGAGGAAGTTTTGAGCCTGGCAAAATACTTACTTTGACAGGTCAAATGGCAGTTTAAAAGTGCACAGACATAGAATACATTGGCAGCCCTGAGACATGTTTAAAGTGCTACTAAAGTGACTGGCACAATCAGTACTGCAGGCCCACTAGTAGCATTCAATTTACCGGCACTGGGTACAGGTAGTGCCACTTTCCTAGGGACTTACAAGGAATTTAAATATGGCATTTAGGTATAAGTCAATGTTTTAAGGAAAGAGCAAAAATACTTTAGCTCTCATTAGCCTTGGTAAATTGTGCAGAATCCTAGGACCAGCAAAAACAAAGTCAGCAAAACAGTCGGTCTGAAGGCAAAAGGTTGGTGCGGAAACCAAGACCAAGAATGCCAGGTCTAACACATGTTCCCACAACTAAAAGTGGGAGGGAACTACACAGCTCCTCAGGAGTTCTCTACACTAAGCTGGAAGAACCTAGCGAGACCTTAAGTATTGGCGTGGTTTGTTCCAGGACAGCCATCTACCACAAAGTTCATTCCCTGTAGGGAGATGGACCACCTCAACAGCTTAGGATTCTCACCCCTCATCTGCATTAGCCATCTGAAGGGGTTTGGGGTCCAAACAGGTCTCAGCTTCTTCAGTTCCCAGACCACAGCAAAGGTTTCCTGCTCTATTGCCCTCCACCTCTGTTCCCATGAAATTAATGTGAAAAGTAACATGTTGATCCATGCCCTCTTCATGCAGCTGTAAGAGAAAGCCCTCTATACCATGCTCTGAGGTGTCTAAAAGTACAATAAAATACTTAGAGAAGTCAGGGGCCTTGATCACGGGTGCTGTGTACATCACCTCCTTCAGGGTGTCAAAATCGTTGTGGCAAGCCTCCTTGCAAATCACCTGTCTGGGCTGTTTCTTAGATATCAGCTCTGTCAAGCGTGCAACAGTGGTGCCATACCCCTTAACAAATCTCCTCTAGTGACCAGTGAGGCCTAAGAAGGCCTTTTATCTGTCTGGGTCTAGGGGGGATTCCAAGACAGAATGTTATCACTTTTGGTCTGGAGGGGATTAACCTTGCCTTCTAACGTTTGGTGTCCCAAGTAGACCTACTGGACTGTCAGGCCTGCTCTCTACAGAGCCAAAAGCACTTCCCAGAGGTGCCACAGGTGGCATTACAAGCTACACTTACAGAATTTAATAAAACAACTCCAATGTTATCCTATGGGAGAGGTATTCCTTGCAGTAGTGAGAAACAAATGTAAGAGTTTTTCACTATCAAAACATGAACATTTTACATGTACATGTCCTATGTTTAAAATGCATTGCACCTTGCTCACTGGGATGTTCAGAGCCTATCCTAGGGGTGAATTATACATATTGAAAAGGAAAGTTTGGGCCTGGCAAAAGGTTTAGCTTTGCAGGTTGGAATAGCAGTTTAAAACTGCACCCACACAGGCTACAATTGCAGGCCTAAGACATGTTAAAGTGCTACTTAAGTGGGTGGCACAATCAGTGCTGCCGGTAGTATAATTTAATTTACATGCACTGGGCAGAGGTAGTGCCAGTTTACTTGAAACTTACAAGGAAATTAAATATGCCAATTGTGTATAAGCCTATCTAACATGTGTTAAGGAGAGAGCAAACTTATGTTAGCACTGGTTAGGAGTGGTAAAGTGTGCAGAGTCCTAGAGCCAGCAAAAATGAAACCAGCATATATAGGATGTCCGATGGCAAAAAGTTAGAGGGAAAACTACACCAATGATGTCAGGTCTAACAGGTCATCGCTGTTGGGTTTGTATGTCCATACTGATTTTAAAAGTTCTCTATGTTTTTGAAGAGTAGTGGCCGCCCATCTGTCGTGCATTTTTGACTAACAAGAAAGTATTAAGAACTGAGCTGAATTTCTAATTGGAATAGCTGTGCCTCTGATAAAGGTTTCTTGTTGTGATACAGTCAAAATAAATGCCTAAGGAGTTTCTAAGAGGATAATATCGCTGTATGCAATAGGGGTTTCATGAATTAATGTTACATCAACCCCAGATTTACCTAGCTTTTGTAATAGTGGGCATTGTTTATTCTGTCTATGAGGCAGCCCATTAACATTCTAAGAACCAAATGTAAATAGTTAAGCCATTTTTAAATATTCAGTGCATTATCATCTTCTCTCTTCTCCTTTTTATTAGTTGTGTAACAACCTTTTGCATTTTCTTTTCTCTCCACCAACCTCCAATTCACCACATGCACTCTTTTGTGTACCCAAAATTCTTTCTTTCCTTCCTCCACTTTTGCATCCCACCCTAAGGAATATTCCTATCTCTTATGTGCCTAGCCCTTTGCTCTTTCAGTAAACAAAGGAACATTAAAAATTTCTGTGACAAAATGTTATGCTTCTTTCTACACTATTTAACATTGTATTCTTGCATTTTCTTTTGCATGACATCACTCATTATATTTTCCATCAATTTCTCATCATCCTACATGAAGATTATAAACTTAAGGGGGGCATAAACAAGGATCTTCATTCTAGAATGGTCCTCAATGGTGCTGAAGAAAGTAATCATAGCCTAAATTCTTAAATCTGGAATATATTCTTGGAGTTCCCATCTTCTGTGATCCATATGTTTTGAAATGTCAAGTCAAAAGAGAACTTAAGCGATTTCTATATTGAATTGGATTACGGATATTTAATAGAATTGTCTCCAGTACCAAATAAACCTGAGAACTCATCACAATTTTACTTGGCTTAGAGGCCACTGAATGTCTATATTTAAATTTGAGGGAGCCAAACCTTTCACATTCTTATTTAAGATTAGTATAACGCGATGTCAGTGTCATTTGTATTTCTGCATTATCGGAGACTCCAATAAACCATGCATTAGTCCAGTTGGAATAATTCTTCAGTTGCTCAATGTCCATCTCCAGGATTCCAATGTTATTATAGTTTTTCATTTCTGTAGGTTATTGGTCTACAGCTCATTGTTTAGATACATGCATTATAAATAAGACCTTTGAGCTATAAAGCTATGCTCTGTCTTCATCTGGGGGCTTTAAATAGACCTTTGAAGAAACGTCTTGAGAACCTGCAGTTTAAATATATACTGATCCCACCTCAGGGTGTTTAACATCTGAATTGTAGGTATGTTTAATAGAAATTAAATTAATTAATAGAAATGGTCACATGTCTGCAAGTAGGCTCGCTCAAGATTGGATGACTAAGTGGATTAAGATTTCTTAAATAAGAAAAGGGGGGCATGGGGCTAGAAAAGGTCCAGCATACGTGCCCCTGTTAAAGACTTGTCATAAAAAGGTATGCTTCTCCTATAAGAAGATGAAGGTCTACCAGGAGGTAAAGAGGGGGAGTGCTTTTTAGGTTTAAGATTTCTTCCTAGGAGATTGTGCTTCTTCCTCTTAGTTCCAGAAGGGGTGGGAGCAATTTGGATTGATCCATCCTGTCTTGTCAAAATAGCTTTATCCAACAATGGTTCTTACAATTACCCTCCCACTTGGCCCTTTGAAAAAATATTAACTGTATTGCAATTGTGGTTTCAAATCATTGTAGATAGTTTGCCAGGGATTTAGTTCTTTGTTGCAGATGATATGTGAGGTGGAAATTGGTACCCCAAGGAGTTGCCTGCAGAAGCTGCGTTCTTCCTATTGAATGGCTTCGCAGTTTGCAACCCCCCCATATTTTTGATCAGTAGGTAGCAATGGAGACACATTGAGATTTATAAATCAGTAACACGGCTGCCAAATGCTCCCCATCAAATCAAGTCGAGATTTATATAGCGCGCTACATACCCATAGGGTCTCAAGGCGCTTGAGGAGGGGGGGGGGAGTTACTTGTCGAATATCCAAGTTTTAAGTTGTTTTCTGAATGCTATGTGGTTCTGAGTAAGGCGTAGGTGAGTGGGGAGAGAGTTCCAGGTTTTAGCTGCTAGGTAGGAGAAGGATCTACCTCCCATGGTGGCTTTGTTGATGCGAGGTACAGTGGCCAGGGCTTGGTTGGAGGATCGCAGCTGACGGGAGGGGGTGTAGAAGGACAGTCGTGTGTTGAGGCATTCGGGTCCCAGTTCGTAAAGTGCTTTGTGTGCGTGGGTTAAAAGGCGGAAGGTAATCCTCTTATTTATGGGGAGCCAGTGGAGGTTTTTCAGGTGACCAGAGATGTGTTCTTTACGCGGGATGTCTAGTATGAGCCTGGCTGAAGCGTTCTGGATGCGTTGGAGTTTTTTCTGGACTTTTGCGGAGGTACCGGCGTAAAGGGTGTTTCCATAGTCCAAGCGGCTCGTGACCAGTGCGTGAGTGACCGTTTTTCTAGTTTCGGTGGGGATCCAGCGAAAAGTCTTTTTGAGCATGCGAAGAATGTTGAAGCAAGATGATGAGACGGCGTTGACTTGTCTGGTCATCGAGAGTGAGGAGTCCAGAATGACGCCCAGGTTTCGTGCGTGGTCCGTCGGGATGGGTGCTTTTCCAAGGGCCTCTGGCCACCAAGAGTCATCCCAGGCGGAGGGGGAGGTGCCTAAGATGAGGACTTCTGTTTTGTCCGAGTTAAGTTTCAGACGGCTGTGCTTCATCCATTCGGCTACTTCTTTTATTCCTTCGTGTAAGTTGTTTTTGGCGGTGATTGGGTCTTTGGTGAGTGAGAGGATCAGTTGAGTGTCGTCAGCGTAGGAGATGATGTTGAGGTTGTGTTGATGTGCGATGGTTGCGAGGGGGCTCATGTATACGTTGAAGAGGGTGGGGCTGAGTGAGGATCCTTGTGGCACGCCGCAGATGACTTCAGAGGCCTCTGACTTGAATGGAGGGAGCCGGACTCTCTGAGTTCTTCCGGTAAGGAATGAGGTGATCCATTCCAGTGCTTTTCCTTGGATTCCGATGTTTCTGAGGCGCTGTAATAGGGTGCTATGACAGACTGTGTCGAAGGCTGCGGAGAGGTCGAGGAGGATGAGCGTGACTGTGTCTCCTTTGTCCAGTAGGGTTCGAATGTCGTCTGTTGCTGCGATGAGTGCGGTCTCAGTGCTGTGCTTGGCACGGAATCCGGACTGTGAGGGGTCGAGGGATTTGTTGCTTTCGAGGAAGGCGGCGAGCTGGTTGTTGACAGCTTTCTCGATGACTTTGGCCGGGAAAGGAAGAAGCGAGATGGGGCGGTAGTTTTTGAGTTCGGTGGGGTCAGCTGTGGGTTTTTTCAGGAGGGCGCTGAGTTCTGCGTGTTTCCAGCTTTCCGGGAAGGTGGCGGAGTTGAGGGAGCAGTTAATGACGTCTCGGAGGTGTGGAGCTATGATGGAGTCTGCTTTGTTGAAGATGTGGTGTGGGCATGGGTCAGTTGGGGATCCTGAGTGGATGGAGTTCATCAGGCGGATGGTGTCCTCAGTTGAGATTGGGTTCCAGTTGTTAAGGATGTTCAAGGGGGGTGAGGGTCCTGCAGTAGGTTGAGTTGGTTGGTCTCCGGGTCGGTTGTCGAAGCTGTTGTGAATGTCTACGATTTTGTTGTGGAAGAAGGAAGCTAAGGAGTCGCATAGGGCTTGGGAGGGGGTGATGTCGTTGGAGTTGGCTGATGGGTTGGTAAATTCTTTGAGGATATTGAATAATTCCTTGCTGTTGTGGGCGTTGTTATCTAGTCGGTCTTTGAAAGCGGCTTTCTTGGCGGACCGGATTAGTTGGTGGTGTATGCGGGTGGCGTTTTTTAAGGCGTCCCTGGTGCTGGTGTTTGGGTCTTTTTTCCAGGCCTTCTCAAGGGAGCGGCAGAGTTTCTTGGAATCCTTAAGATCATCGTTGAACCAGGAGGCGTTTTTCCTGCCTAGCTTGGTTTGTCGTTTTTTCAACGGTGCTAGGATGTCGGCACTGTTGGATAGCCATTGGGTGAAGTTAGTGGCTGCCTGGTCGGGGTTTGAAGAGTGGACAGGAGGGTTTTGAAGGAGCGATGAGGAGATCTGGTCGACGGTGAGTTTGTTCCAGTTTCTACGCAGTGTGGGTTGAGGATGGTTATGGATTGTGGTCTTATTGTAGATAAAGTGAACGCAGCTGTGGTCAGTCCAATGAAGAGCTGTGGTGTGGCTGAAGGAGACATGTTTGCTGGAGGTGAAGATAGGGTCGAGTGTGTGACCTGCAATGTGGGTGGGGGAAGTGACAAGTTGATTGAGTCCGAGGTTGGCGAGGTTGTCCAGAAGGGTGGTGGCGTTGTTGTCATTGCTCTTTTCCAGGTGAAAATTGAGGTCTCCCAATAGGATGTAGTCCTCAGAGGGGAGGGCGTGTGAGGTGATGAAGTCAGTGATGTCGTTGCTGAATGGTGCACGGGGTCCTGGGGGCCGGTAGACGAGGGTGCCTCTGAGAGTGGTCTTGGGTTCGGTGTGGATCTGGAAGTGAAGGTGCTCGGCGCTGGCAAGGTTGACGTCTGAACTGGTTGAGATGCGGATGGAATTCTTATGGACGATGGCGATGCCACCTCCTGTGTGCTTGACGCGGTCTTTACGGATGATTTTGTATCCTTCCGGGATGGCAATGTTGATGTCTGGGGCTGAGGAGGCGTTCATCCATGTTTCTGTTAGGAAGGCGACGTCCGATGAGATAGTGTCTAGTAGATTCCAGAGGTCGATGGCGTGTCTGTGGACCGAGCGGGTGTTGAGCAGGATGCATTTTAGGTGGTTGGTGTCAGGTCTCTGATTGGTGTTCGTGGATGAGGAGTTGTTCTTGGTGCCGTCGAACTTGCAGGAGTTGCAAGAGAAGGGTCCATGGGTGTGTCCAGGAGCGGCTTGGACGCAGTTGGGGAAACGTCCGGGGTTAAGGGCTAGGAGGGTGGTGGCATTGTAAGTGAGGCGAGTGGATTGGGCATTCTGGGAACCAGGGGGTCTGGCGCTGGGCGCGGTCCAGGCGCGGACGGGCGTAGACGGGCTTACCTTTGGCGAACCTTCGGCGTGGATGCAGCGCGTGGACGCTGCGCGTTGGGACATCAGACATAAATGGAGAGTGGAGGGGGGCGGAGGAAGGGAGGAGCAGCGGGGGAGGCGGGTGCGGGGCGGAGAGGAGGGGCTAGCTCCAAAGCACAAACAAACAAAATGGCAGTGGAAGAAAATACGAGCTGGGTGAGCTTGGGGCCACAAAATGAATTAAGCAAAGGAGAGAGGGCACAGATAAACGAGCAGCAGTATATACGGTACAGGCTTAACAAAGCGAGCGCAGTGCAAGATGGAATATGCAAATGTTAACACTAAAATGCGCGCGGATACAATGAGGACAAGCGCTGCGATGCAGGTAATGAATAGCCGTGCAGATGAGAAGCGCTACGATACCAGCCAGCAGTATTCAATGAGGATATCACTCGGAGGGTGAGGATAGCGCTGAGGGACTCGGCAGAGAGCGAGTGAGCGGCCGCCTCTTACAGCATAAGGGAGGTCACATCCAAGGGTTGAGGGAGGTAGAATAACAAACCAATTGCCTTTGAGAACTGCATTCTGCAGAACATTTCAAATCAGTATGGGCATTCTTTTTGCTACTATTCTGGGGTCATCTATCTCCATTGTTAATGACTGAATCAAATGATAGTCATCTCCTAATGTCTTCTGTAATATGCCAACAAACATGCTGTCCAGTGGAGAGATTGTGCTACACTCAGGTCCCAAGCCATTTATAGACCATGTGACCTCTAATTGTAATTGCAAATCGGGCCCTAACCGATTACTGTAGATCAATGTTGGCTCCATGAACATTTGAGGCTGTCAGCCCTTCTGCACTACTCCTTGGAATTTTATCAATCACAGTTGTGTCTCTACTATCAGAAGTAGGGGCGCCAAATGTTTTCTTTTGAACATTTTGAATAACTTTTCCTCCTTTGTGCTAAGCATTTTTTGGATTCTCTGTTTTCCACTAAAGATTCTACTGCTTGAATTAAACCACCAATGACATCAATCGTATAGTTTTCATCTTCATGGTTAATTGATTTCTTTGAATTATCTGCCTGAGCTGGGAGGCCCGTAGCCTTTCTTTTACTCATCAATGACAATATGAATCAGAGGTATCAAAAATAGAAACAATAGCGAAATGGATGTTAAACAACAAACATAAGAAACCATATTGGACAAACATACTACGAACATACGAACATGAAGACAAATACTAATTATAAAAAGAGAACTGCACCAAAAGATGCAGATACTAAAGAGAAGTGGCAGTCTCAAAAAAAGTCTGCAATAAGTAACTGCACATGCAGAGGCAGAGACAGTTCCTCCTATGAGCAGTACACCAGCTATATATCGCTCGTGGAGATGCTAAGAGCTGAGGAGAGTCACCCTACTCTGCCTTTACCTCACTTGAATGGATGTGAACAGGCCTCTCCTTTTCCCTGGGCTTTCCCCAGGCAAGGCCTTTGTGGCAGGAGAGTTAATGGCATTTTATATCACTAGTTGATAGAGGGCCTGCCTCCACCTCCTCTGCTCTGACAAGTCGATAACAGCAAAGGGTCCTATGACTTGGAATCCCCCGCAATGTCTTTCACTTCTGTGCGGTGGGGCTTGTGATGGCGTTGTATAGCACTAGTCGATATGTGTGCACATCCTCTTCCCCAATTTCTGACAAGCAGCGAAAAGCAAACGGTCAAGAAACTTGAAGTCCCCTGCAGTGTCTTTTACTCCCATGTGACAAGACAGATAATGGTGCTTTACGCCCGTCTACTCCTCCTGACAAGCAGTTAACAGCCAATGGCCCTGGTACTTGAAGTCCCCTACAGTGTCTTTCATTCTGACACGGCAGGACAGGTAATGGCACTTTATAGTGCTAGTTCATTGAGAGCCCATCTCCTTATTCCCTCCTCCTAGAGTCCTGGGACTTGAAGTCCCCTGTAGAAGGATTTTATTCCTGTACAGCGGGCAGATTTTGGCACTTTACAGAGAGCACCTTTTTAGGTCGAGCCTAGAAAGTGCAGCTGACAGGTAATCTGTTGTATGTACTTTGTGGGGTCTGACCCATCCCACCAGTGTTGATTGGCTTATGCCTGCGTCATTCTAAAAATATAGGTTACAATTGGCTAATGATGGGTACATGCCCCATCTTTTTCTTGAACGAGCACCACCACACACCTTGCTTGTGTGCCTGTATCTTCTTGATTGTTTTGGCCTGAATGCACTTTTGGTTCAGTGCTCTAAACTGCTTAAGCATGTTGTATTGCAATAATAGATTAATGCAAAACACCACTCATAGGGTTAGATATATGGGGAGAGGAGTAAGCCTAATGGCTAGGGCGGTCGACCTCGAATCTGGGGAACTGGGTTCGAGTCTCGGCAATGACCCTGAACATCTTTTGATTCCGGGCAAATCACTTAATCTCCTCCTGCCTAACAAAAATGTGTGTCCTCATGTAACGTAACTGGTGTTATGTAAAGTGCTCTGATACCAGATTCGGGTCAAGTTTGCACTATATAAAACTCTGCAAAAAAAAAAATAGTAGACTGGGCCTGCAAAGCTATTTGGTCTCGTTTTGAGCGTCCTTCACCAGTGGGCATTTGAAAATCGTGTGAAATAAACCACCCACAGTGGTGTCTTGCAGTTCTGCATGCGTGCTTCCGCATTTAGGATCAGAGATGGCAAGAGGACAAGAGGAAAGTGGAGCTTGCATGCTGGGCCTCTCAGGGCAGGTTGTGCGTGCTCCTTTCTTGGCTTCTCTTGCATGAAGCTCTGCTTTGACTTCCTACCTACCCATTCTGTGCTCTCCGTCTGGTTTCCACACAGTGTGCTTAATAGCTGTGAGGCCGAGCAGCAGCGCAAGTCATGAGGATCTACAAGAGCCTTTGGTGGGAGAAGCCTCATGTGAAGCGGCTTGTGAAGAAGGGGACGGCTAGGGCGGTGGATCTTGAATCTGAGGAACTGGGTTCGAGTCTCGGCAATGACCCTGAACATATTGTGATTCTGGGCAAATCACTTAATCTCCCCGTGCCAAACAAAAATGAATGTGTCCTCATGTAATGCAACTGGTGCTATGTAAAGAGCACTGATACCCGATACCGGGTCAAGTTCGCCCTATATAAAACTCGGTAAAAATAAAAAAAAGATCCTGCTGCTGGGTCCAGGCGAGAGTAGCAAATCCACCTTCCTCAAGCAAATGCACAATATTAATGGGCAGGATTTCGACATACGGGCAAAGGAGGAGTTCAGGGCGACCATCTACAGCAATGTCATCAACGGTACAACTTCAGTAGGCCCTTTGTGGTGTACATGTGTCAGGGGACAATTGGGTGGGACATACTCATGACTCAAGAGTGCTGAATGCCAAGTCAAGACTTTAATGCGAAGTCATGCACCAATGTCCTTGAGGACTTGGGGGTCTCCTGTGCACCAACAGTTCTGGGTGAGCACACCCCAGCTCATCGAGACAACAGTGCTTTGTAGCCTCTGAGTTGCACTGGGGTACTTTGATACGGATGAGAGACGGGGAGGGGAGGGGATGGACTCGGAACACTCTCCCCCTCTCACACCGAACCCTCCCCGAGTAATGGAGGCAGCTCCCTTGAACTAGGGGTTTCAGTCTGGAAGAGGGGGCTTGTAGACACCTGGCGAATGCTCACAGTGAACCAGGTTCGAGCCTTGCAAGGAGACTTTTCTGCCTCTGTCAGCCAGCAAGGTCGAGCTGCCTGCTTTTCAGGGGAACCTACCGGCATCCACAATGATGCTGAAGTTAGCTGGGAGAGATCAGGACCGGTTTCAGGAAAGTACACCTACACCATCACTAGCAAACTGCATTGTTGAGCTGAAAAAGAGACCTCCTCACAAACCTAGCTCCATGAAGCAAGGCTTCACAGCTCAGAAAGCACCCCTGTGGACTCCTGGACAGATTGTACAATCATAGGCTGAGGAATGTCCACACTCTCTAGCACAGGGTCCCTTTTTCCACTTCAGGGGCTGGCTTGGGGGAACAACTGTTCCTAGTATTCCTGGCTGCCTCCTGCTCCCATCCCCCACAGCCACAGCCTGTACATCTGTTCCCATCGGACTCCAACCTTTTCCATACAGAATTCGAACTGCTTCACAGAATCAATGCTTATTTATTTCAACCATGTGTATCAAGTTTCCTAAGGAATCAAGCGTAAATTTCCTTTGCCATTTTTGAAAATTCTGCACCATATTTCGTTTTCAACATTTCAGCATCTGTGAATTTGCTGGCAGGATACGATCTCAGTGCCTCCGAGGCATACACACCCATGCTCATCTCATATGTACATTTTTAGGATACGTGCCCCTGTTTTAAGTGGTAAATAGATGCCTAATGTTCCAAACCAAAAGCAAGCTCGGATTATAAATGGTCACAACTGAAGTCCTCTTCATTGCTGTTTTTCTCCTCACTCTCCGTCTTTGTGCCTCAAACTGCTCTTCTCCTCACTCTCCTTTCTTCTGCCTCACGTTGCTCTTCTCCTCACTCTCCTTTCTTCTGCCTCATACTGCTCTTTTCATTCTCCTTTCTTTTGCCATGCACTGTTCTTCTGCTCACTCTCCCTTTTTGTGCCTCACGCCGCTCTTCTCCTCACTCTCCTTTCTTCTGCCTCACGTTGCTCTTCTCCTCACTCTCCTTTCTTCTGCCTAATACTGCTCTTCTCCTCACTCTCCTTTCTTTTGCCGCACACTGCTCTTCTCCTCACTCTCCCTTCTTGTGCCACACCCTACTCTTCTCCCCACTCGCCAGCCTTGTGTCTCACGCTGCTCTTCTCCTCACTCTCCGTCCTTCTGCTTTACGCTCCTCTTTTACTAACTCTCCTTGCTTGTGCCTTATGCTACTCTGCTCACTCTCCTTCCTTGTACCTCACGCTGCTCTTCTCACTCTCCTTCATTGTGCCTCACACTGCTCTTCTCACTCTCCTTCCTAGTGCCTCATGCTGCTCTTCTCACTCTCATTCCTTGTGCTTCACCCTTCTCTTCTCAATCTCATTCCTTGTGCCTCATGCTGCTTTTCTCTTTACTCTCCTTCCTTGTCCCTCACGCTGCTCTTCTCCTCACTTTCCTTCCTCGTGCCTCACATGCTCTTCTCACTCTCCTTTGCTGTGCCTCATGCTGCTCTTCTCCTCTCTCCTTCCTTATGACTCATGCTGCTCTTGTCCTTCTCACTCTCCTTATGTCTCATGCTGCTCTTTTTCTCCTCACTTTCCTTCATGGTGCCTCACGCTGCTCTTCTCCTCCTCACTCTCAGTGCTTGTGCTTCACGCTGCTCTTCCCCTCAAACTCTTTTCCTTCCTTGTGCCTCACACTGCTCTTCTCCTCACTCTCCTTCCTTGTGCCTCATGCTGCTGTTCTCCTCACTCTCCGTCCTTGTGCCTCATGCTGCTCTTCTCCTCACTCTCCTTCCTTGTGCCTCACGCTGCTCTTCTCACTCTCTGTCCTTGTGCCTCATGCTGCTCTTTTCCTCAGTCTCCATCCTTGTGCCTCACGCTGCTCTTCTCACTCTCCTTCCTTGTGCCTCACGCTGCTCTTCTCACTCTCTTTCCTTGTGCCTCACATTGCTCTTCCCCTCACTCTCCAACCTTGTGCTTCCCGTTGCTCTTCTCACTCTCCTTTGTTCTGCCTCATGCTGCTCTTCTTCCCCACTCTCCTTCCTTGTACCTTGTGCTGCTCTTGTCTTCTCTTCTCTTCTTTGCTCTTCTCTTATCTCCTTCCTTATGACTCATACTGCTCTTTTCCTCCTCACTCTCTTTCATGGTGCCTCATGCTGCTCTTCTCCTCCTCCTCACTCTCTGCCCTTATGCCACACACTGCTCTTCTCCTCACTCTCCATCCTTGTTCCTCATTTTGATCGTCTCCACCCTCTCTGCCCTTGTGCCTCACGCTGCTCTTCTCCTCACTTTCCTTCCTTGTGCCTCACACTACGCTTCTCCTCACTCTCTTTCCTTGTACCTCATGCTGCTCTTCTCTCTCCTTTCTTGTGCCTCATACTGCTCTTCTTCCTCACTCTCCTTCCTTGTGCCTCGCACCGCTCTTCTCCTTTCTCCTTCCTTATACCTCGCGTTGCTCTTTTGGTCCTCACTCTCCTTATGCCTCATGCTTCTCTTTTCCTCCTCACTCTATTTCCTTGTTTCTCACGCTGCCCTTCTCTTCCTCACTCTCCGTCCTTGTGCTTTACACTGCTCTTCTCACTCTCATGCCTTGTGCCTCACGCTGCTCTTCTCCTCACACTTCTTCCTTGTGCCTCATGCTGCTCTTCTCCTCACTCTCCTTTCTTGTGCCTCATGCTGCTCTTCTCTTCACTCTCCTTACCGGTGACTCATGCAGCTCTTCCCCTCACTCTCCTTCCTTGTGCCTTGTGCTGCTCTTCTTCCTCACTCTCATTCCTTGTGCCTCACTCTGCTCTTCTCCTCTTACTTTCCTTATACATCATGCTGCTCTTCTCCTCCTCACTCACCTTCCTTGTGCCTCATGCTGTTCTTCTCCTCACTTTCCATCCTTGTGCCTCACGCTGCTCTTCTCCTCACTCTCTGTCCTTGTGCCTCATGCCGCTCTTTTCACACTCCTCCCTTGTGCCTCACGCTGCTCCTCTCACTCTCTGTCCTTGTGCCTCATGCTGCTCTTTTCCTCACTCTCCATCCTTGTGTCTCACGCTGCTCTTCTCACTCTCCTTCCTTGTGCCTCATGCTGCTCTTCTCCTCACTCTCCTTTCTTGTGCCTCATGCTGCTCTTCTCTTCACTCTCCTTTCCGGTGCCTCATGCAGCTCTTCCCCTCACTCTCCTTCCTTGTTCCTTGTGCTGCTCTTCTTCCTCACTATCCTTCCTTGTGCCTCACTCTGCTCTTCTCCTCTTACTTTCCTTATACCTCATGCTGCTCTTCTCCTCCTCACTCACCTTCCTCGTGCCTCATGCTGTTCTTCTCCTCACTCTCCATCCTTGTGCCTCACGCTGCTCTTCTCCTCACTCTCTGTCCTTGTGCCTCATGCTGCTCTTCTCACACTCCTCCCTTGTGCCTCACGCTGCTCTTCTCACTCTCTGTCCTTGTGCCTCATACTGCTCTTTTCCTCACTCTCCATCCTTGTGCCTCACGCTGCTCTTCTCACTCTCCTTCCTTGTGCCTCATGCTGCTCTTCTCACTCTCTTTCCTTGTGCCTCACATTGCTCTTCCGCTCACTCTTCATCCTTTTGCCTCCCGTTCCTCTTTTCACTCTCCTTCGTTCTGCCTCATGCTGCTCTTCTTCCCCACTCTCCTTCCTTGTACCGTGTGCTGCTCTTCTCTTCTCTTCTCTGCTCTTCTCTTATCTCCTTCCTTATGACTCATACTGCTCTTTTCCTCCTCACTCTCTTTCATGGTGCCTCATGCTGCTCTTCTCCTCCTCCTCACTCTCTGCCCTTATGCCACACACTGCTCTTCTCCTCACTCTCCATCATTGTTCCTCATTTTGATCTTCTTCCCCCTCTCTGCCCTTGTGCCTCACGCTGCTCTTCTCCTCACTTTCCTTCCTTGTGCCTCACACTACGCTTCTCCTCACTCTCTTTCCTTGTACCTCATGCTGCTCTTCTCTCTCCTTTCTTGTGCCTCATGCTGCTCTTCTTCCTCACTCTCCTTCCTTGTGCCTCGCACCGCTCTTCTCCTTTCTCCTTCCTTATACCTCGCGTTGCTCTTTTGGTCTTCACTCTCCTTATGCCTCATGCTTCTCTTGTCCTCCTCACTCTATTTCCTTGTTTCTCACGCTGCCCTTCTCTTCCTCACTCTCCGTCCTTGTGCTTTACACTGCTCTTCTCACTCTCTTGCCTTGTGCCTCACCCTGCTCTTCTCCTTACTCTCCCTCCTTGTGCCTCAGGCTGCTCGTCTCCTCACTCTTTGTACTTGTGCCTCACACTGCTTTTCTCCTCACTCTCCTTCCTTCTACCTCCTGCTGCTTTTCCCATTCTCCTTCCTTCTGCCTCAGCACACCAGCACCTCTTTATTAGTGGTCCACCTCAGTGCCAGTGCAGCCCTACCTAGGCAACAGCGCAGCCCCACCTCAGCAACAGCGCAGTCCCACCTCGGCCCCAACATAGCACCCCCTCGGCATTAGTGTAGTATCACTTCAGCACTGCAGCAACTCAGGTTTACTAAGCAACACCTGAGCATCTGTGCAGGACCAATACCTCAGCATCACCTCCGCACCAGCACACCACCACCTCAGCAACACTCAGTACCACCTCAGTGTTCCCTCTGAATGTAGCATCGGTTGTTTCTCCCCTAGTGTCCGTCCGATGATCGTGTTATAAATCAGGTACTATTTCCCAACCTCCACTCTCTTATTGTCTTCTTAGTTATATATAAGGTAACAAAACTACTCATAACAATTTTTTATTATAACTTTTCACCATGCTGCACAGCAGCCACAATGCTTTACAACATAGCTTAAAAACATTGGCAAAGCCAATCGCTCTGGCTAAACACATTAAGGTCCCAAAACGAGACCTATTGGCTGTGCCAATGCTTGTGTTCATAGCAAAGCATCCCCCTGCCTCCTTCACTTTCCATCTGATCCTGCTTGCATTCAGTGTTTAGAGTTCTTCACAGAAGATTTCCACTGAGCTTCATGACTAATCGAGAAAGAGAAGCTGAGCCTAACACTCAGTGGCATGAGAGAGATGAGGACAAGAACACTGAAATGTAAGTGTATAGTTTTGCTTAAGAAATTGTATCGCGCAGGACCTCACTCTACATACTGTAGGCAGTGAGGAAATATATGTGTAGTTTATCTTCTGAATGTACTCATTCTTTTGTTCCAACGGCCCGTTTAGGAGATATAGTGTCTGGCCAACTCAGCTTACTGCCAGTTCCCCCCCCCCCCTCATATTTTTTAAGCATTTCAAGAAGTGTGGATATTTGAAATTGCCTGTCCATCTGATTTATTCGGCAAACCGCAATACACATGTTATCTATCATCAACCTACCCCTGTAAGAAAAACCAGGCCATCATTGACTCATAATAGATCATTGTCAACAGTCTTATTGCTCCAGAATTAGTAGGCTTATTGTGGTGCATGTGGCATGGTCGAAAGGTCATCACTTTGCTGATTACTCTTGAGCAACACCCATATAGAAAATGCAGAGTTTGTATTTAGCAAGGAAGGAAGCAGAAGAGTGGGTACTCCCACCTAAGCCAAGTATGTGCTACCCCACTTGCTTCACTTTAAATCACAAAAATATGAAGTTTGGAGAGGTTCCTAATTCAGAAGACCTTGCTTGGCACACTTTTTGGAGGCATTTGTAAACTTGTCTCTGCCACACTTACATTTAAATTAACAACTCAGAAACGCTGTTCAAAATGTTTTGGCAAAATACTTAACTTTAAAGCTTTGCTTATTATACCTGAGCCATTGTCTTTTCACTGACTCAACTAAACAGTATCACGTTACTAATGCTTGTCACTGTTGCATCGAAAACGGCATGTCTTAGCTGCTCACTCTAGGAACATACTTTTTCTTAATATTTAGCATGCAATTTCTATACATTAACCGCCAAGTTATATGAGTTACAGGGATCAGTTAGGAGTTGCTTACCTAATGTAGTAATGTAGATTTCCTACATGTCAGAGCATCTGTGAGTGAGATTTAATCTGTTGTTACCCATGCCACAGTGGTGAATCTGGAATCATGTTTTTCCAGTCATACATGCTGATTGTGTAAGTGTACACTGCAGCCAAAAGGTAACTTTTCCATTCTACCCCACTGTTGCATTTCCTGAGCCCATTTACTATGGTCTTATTGGAAAGTTTCAGAATCAAAACGCCAATAACAACCAGTCAATTAAAGTTGAATTCTAGCAACAGCACTCAGAAAAGGCAACATTACTGCAACTAGGCATCGATCTAGTTTTATAGGTGCTGATCTATATATTATGCTCATACTAAAATATTTACATGCATTCCTACACTTCTCCTGATAAACAGAGCACATATCAATTGTAGGTAGTGTATCATACAGCCATGTACAGTGTCATTATAAGGAGGATGGTTCAAGGTAAAAAATATCATCATCCTATTCTTTTAATAGATAAGTACAAAAATATTGAATGTATCAATGTCATTAATATCATTGTATTAAATATAGTTTTCTAAATACATATATAATAAAACAATACATATTAAGTATATTAAATAGTAATATGCAATACAAAAAAGATTTTATACATATTTTAACAAATATAACAAAAAACTTAATTCAAAAAAAGGTAAGCACACATATATAATAATGAATATATATTTATATAGACTTAAAACAATTATTAAACTTATATTTTAAGTTATATATAATTAATTTCAATGTATTTAAAATAATATACCAATATATATATATATATATATATATATATATATATATATATATATATATATATATATATATATATATATATATCATACACTATTTAAAAAAAATCTAATTGAAATAAAAAAGTAATCAACACATGTGTGTGAAGTTTTTTTTCTGAAGTGTGAAAATGATGGACGGTAGGATGTTTGCCAGTAGCCACACGATTTTCATAATTTTCCAGTGCATAAAATTAAGGAAATGATTTCTTTTCTATAGTTTATTTATTTATTTATTTATTTATTTGTTTGTTTATTTATGAAGTTTTCTGTAGCACTGGCCAGACCCAGGTTACAAAAGGTATATAACAGATAATCATCAGATACAAAATAGAAGAATGACATATCAACATAGAACGCAAAAATAAAGAGCAACACATTGTAGTACAGGACAGTTTTTCCTTCAGGGTGCTTCGGAGTTATAGCTGGAGCCGGGCTCGAAGTCCGCTAGCTGCCCCGAGCTATCCATTCCCTAGGGAGCGGTTGAAAAACAGGGTTCTGAGTTGGCTTTTGAATTCTACAAAGGAGGGAATGGTTCTGATGTGAGGGGGAATGGAGTTCCAAATTTTGGGGGAGCTTCCGGTGAAAGTCTTGACAGTACCAGAGATGGGGTAGCCTGTTTGAGATCATTGGACGCAATGTAGGGTTTTATTTTGCTCAGTAGTCTGAGGTTAAGGAAAGCACTTTTGGCTGAATTCTTAATGTGTCTCGTCATGTTCAGTTTTGAGTCTAGAGTGATGCCTAGAGATTTGAGCGCATCGCTGGCCTTTAACCAATCGAGAATTTGGGGGTTTTCTTCCTTATTGGAGATGAGGAGTGTCTCAGTCTTATCAGGATTTAGTTTCAGGTGGTTGCTTGTCAACCAGGGTTGGACATCTTTCAGTACATCATTAAGTCTTTGTATGTCTTTAAGAGAGGTAGTTTCCAGATAGATCTGAGTATCATCAGCGTAGAGATGGAAGCAGATGTTGGCTTTTCTGAGAAGTTTGGAGAGTGATTCCATGTAGATGTTAAAGAGTTGCAGTGATAGCACCAAGCCCTGAGGGATGCCCTTGTTGACTTGCTGGAGGTCGGAAATTACTTTTTTGTTTTTATTTTTTGTGTGCGATTGTGTAGTAAGGAGGAGAACCATTTGAGGACTACTTCGCCAAGACCAACTCTTTTTTGGAGAGCCCTTATGAGAAGATTGTGATCTACAGTATCAAATGCTGCCAAGAGGTCAAGGAGAATAAGGAGGCAGCATTGGTCAAAGTCTAGTGATCCATGGATATTGTCGATGATGTTGAAAATCGCATTGTCTTTGCTACAGCCTTTTTTGAAACCAGACTGGTGAGGGTCCATGAGGTTGTTGTTGTCCAGGTGCTGGGTTAGTATGCACCTTTGTAGAGTTTTTGAGAGAAGGGGGAGGTTCGACACAGGTCTAATATTGTTCAGATCCATCGCGACTAGGCCGGGTTTTTTCAACAGGGGGGTGACTTGACCCATTTTAAGGCAATCTAGACCCCCTCAGTTTTTCAGGGAGCTATTTATGATCATGCTCCAAAGCAGGACTAAGGCGTGCTTCCGTTTTTTGGTCAGAAGGGGAGGAATGGGGTCTAGGACATGAGATGAGGGTTTGGAGGTGGAGATCAATGTGACTATCTCAGTTTCTTGAATGGGTCCGAACCTATGCCAGGAATTGGGAGAGGAATCAGGAGAGAGATCAAGCGACCCAGCCGCGATGCTCTTCGTGGGGTGCATGTTGTTGACATCTAGTGAGAGTTCGATTTTAGTGATCTTATCATTGAAGAAGTAGGCAGAGTTATCGAATAGTTCTTTGGATGCCAGTACAGAGGAGGATACGGGCTTGGAGGCTTGTTGTCTGATGATGCTATATAGCTCCTTGGGTCTGTTTTTGGCACTGTTCGGCACCGAGCCGAAAAAGCTGGATTTCTTGTTTTCAATGTGGTTGTTGTATTTCCTGCGAGCTAATAAGTTGATCGCGGAGGATGGAGGTAGGGTTATTTCTACACTTTCTTTCTTTGGCTCTTAGTTTTCTCCTTCCGGAGTTGAGGTCGGGATTGATCCATGATCTGGATGGGATGGCTCTACTGTTTTTGTGCTTTAGAGGAGCTATTTTGTCAAGCATGGACAATAGCTTTGCGTTGTAGCATTCAGTGAGGTCATTGGCGGAGTGGTGTTCGTGGGTGTCGGGGAGAAGTGAGCTTATCTGTTCTTCAAGGACTCCCATGGGAACCTGAGAGAAGTTTTTCAACCATTTGGGGGGGTCTTGCACAGGTGATTGAGAGAGAGTTATTCGGTTGATATGAAATAGGATCATGTGGTGGTCTGACCAGTCGACGGGGAGTATGTGATTGATAGTGATGGTGTTTCTTTGAGCGATAATGGCATCCAAGGTGGCTCCTTTGTAGTGTGTCTCCTCTGTGCAGCACTGGATTAGATTGTTATCACAGAGGAGACTGGATAGCGACTGGATTATCGGGTTGTTGGTCTCATTCCATCGTAGGTTCAGATGTCATCAGTTATGTCATGAGTGATGTCACTGACCATGTCATGAGTGATGTAATATGTGACGTCATCAGCAGTGCATTGCGGGCGTGCGAGTTATAGTTAGTTGAACTAACTATAACGGAGGAATTTCAATGGTTTTGTATGAGAGAAATGTCCAGCTACCTATAACATGGATGAAACCTATGGTTTTTTCACTGAATTTCTAAGGTTTTTTATATGCTTATCCTAACTATAACATGGCTGAAACCTATGGTTTTTTCAATGAATTTCTAAGGTTTTTTAAATGCTAATTCCTAACTATAACGTGGCTGAAACCTATGGTTTTTTCAGTGAATTTCTAAGGTTTTTTAAATACTAATTTCTAACTATAACGTGCCTGAAACCTATGGATTTTTCAGTGAATATCATAGGTTTTGTAAATAATATTTTATAAATGTATCAATTATTCTGGCTTTCTTTTTATACTAATTTCTTATATTTTTAATGTAAATATTTATATTTCTGTTATTTTTTAGATTATATTTCATTTTCTTATTATAAAATACTAACAAAACTAAATTGCAAAATATTTTTTGGATTAATTATTGCTTGACTTCGATTGCAACCATAACACAACTCCAGCAAAGCTCTCGAGGCCGTATGCTCACAATGCTGTATCAATCCTTACACCTGCTTCAAGCATATGCCAGATTTTGATGCAGCATAAGATCAAAAGTAACTGAATGAAATGTTATACGTTTCACTCAGTCACTTTTAGGAGGCGTTGCTGCACCCCCTCCTGCACAGGAAAGCCTCCTTCTGGCGCAGGGCTTTACAATGTAATACACTCTCCAGATGCATCACATTCTTAATACAACACACCATGGCACATCTTTTGCACCACCGCTGTGTCATAAAAGTGATGCAACAGCAGTGTAAAAAAGGCACAAGGGGATTGTAAATCTGCCCCCTCACACATACAAATTCACCCAGATAGTTTCACCAGCAGCGCAAATTGAAGCACAGACTTGTAACATATTTATGTACATATGGTACATTCAAGTGCTTCGGACATACTACAGTATAATATAGGTAAACACCTTATAGATTTATGCTGTAGCACTTCCTTATAGTTCTGCACTTTCACATTCGCCATACACTAGTAATATATTCATTCATTCATGTATAAACTACACATTCATTCTGACAAACATATACACACTAACATAGAAATATAGTTCTTTCTACCAGTGAAGGTAGTTCTAAAAAGAACTGTTTTTTTCTGTTTTTACTTTTAATTTTTTTTCTGTTTTGTCAACAAGTTTTTTTCTAAACTAAAAAAATTGAACTGGAACAAAAGAATGAAAAATAGAAAGAAAACTAATGTCAAGGACAGAGATGCTCCTGCATCCTGCGTTTCATCAGATCAATAGACTGCTCCCTATAACACGAAAGTCTATCGCAATGAATGCATACAATTTTAACATCTGCAAAATCATTATCAATGTGTGGGTGTGGACTGCTTGCTGAAAATTCTGCTGCAGTAGTTGATGTGCTTGCTGCAGAAGCAGGTGGGATCTCCTGCAACTTCCGTCTTGCAGCTCGAGCAAAGTTATTGGGGTGCAAGTTCTTCACATGTCGCACCATATTTGCTGTGCCAAAGAAGTATTTTTTAGATGGATCACCCCTTGAAAGAGTTGTTTGGCAAATTTTACAGGTTACTTTTGGAGCATTAACCTTTTTTTGCCCTTCTGGTATAGTAAAAAATTGCCAAATTAGAGCTTCTTCCCTCTTCTTAGGAGGTTGTTCAGGAATGAAACCTCCCTCTGAAGTACTGCTGGAAGATGAGTCCATTGCTCTTATAATGATCTTCCTTCTATTTGAAAACATTGTCCGAAAAAATTATTCTTCTTAGAAAGTCAAAGCCGAATGATTATAATGGGACGGAACTTTCAACAGATACAATAGGAAAAGTTATGAACCAATCAGATCTCTCCTTTTAAAGTCACATGACTTTACATACGCTTATGATGCACTTACGCAGCTCTTTCGATACCAGTACGCATGATGTTCTACTGCGATTTGTGTAATTGTTTTTCAAACTAATATAGGATTGTTAAAACTGTAAAAAAAATTCATAGTTATCCCAAATATTATCTTCCCTTATTATGTACATTAAATACATAAATATATGTTTTTAACCATGTAGAAACATTGGCGCCTTTCGCGTACAGGGTGCTGTTCATGACGTCACACTTAAACTTTGATGCGACGCGTAACATCAAACTATATTCATACTGTATGCGCGGGTACACGCTGACTATGATTAGCAGGACATGTATGGTGTGATCACCCTCTCAGTGACAAATCAGAGCACAGGGTGCACTAACGAGAATGATTAGAAGTGGTCACTCATTGGAGATCCGATTCTGGGCCTGCCTCTGCGCACATAATAACACCACCCCCATCTCTCTCTGTTGTTAATTGTTAGTGCACACACTCAAACTTGCACATGCGCGGTACACGCCCGCCCACACTACCCACATGCCACCACCTATGCTTGCTATCACTAAGCCTGGAAACTAATACATTAGCCAATGCGATCTCCCCCAGAGCCATCATTCTTATAGACGGCGAAAACGCTACCAATGATGGTCCAGGGCTTGGTTTGCTCAGCCCCCACGGTTCCCATATAATCCGAACACTGATGTGAGCACGGTCTCTTTTGCTTGCTTGTGCTGCAGTGATAGACAGAGTGTCGTCATCGATTTTACAACAAACTTACAGCTCGAGCGGAGGAAGACTCCTGACACTCAACGTGGTATCACTACTGCTGTCACCCAGCCACAATACCATAGGCGCAGAGGCGGCGGCACCCACACCGAAAACATCCCAGACCTAGCGAAACCACAGCCTTTGAAGACACGACAAAAGATGACAGAAGCAAAGGTAAGAGAAGCCGTCACAACATCAGACTCGGCTGTAAATTGTATATGCATAATGCTATTTTTTTCTCCATCATATGACTCTTCTACCCCTTAATGGTTTAAAATTGTATGCACACAGTATAAAAGTTTCTACCTGCGTCACGAGGTCCTATACACCTCTAATTTTATAAATTATGTGTCCATAAATTTCTGTGTCGTATTTCTGTACTACGCCACGTGCTTAGGCCTCTATCGTTATTAATTGTGCGTCCATCATGAATTTTTTTTTTCTGCGTCACGAGGCCATCCGAGGCAGGCCTGGACTGGCCGTTGTGGGCACAGGCAAACCCACGATACGCCGCAAGAGTGGGGGCCGGTTTTGGGCTCTGGGTACCAATTTGTTACAGGGCCGTTTTTGCAGCAAAGCTGCAAAATCGGCCGAAAACTGGTCCCGCCAAAGAGCTCGGTCGCACCCCCAACTCCCCTCCTCCCGGGGGAGGGGGTTGGTGGCGGCTGAGCACTTTGCCAGGGCCGGTTTTGGTTCCCAGTCCGGCTCTGGTCCCAGGCCTCTATTCTTATTGATCTTCCTTTGTTGATCCTAAAATTTCCTTCTGCTTATGGAGCACTCCTACGCCTTTTGTTATAAATTGAGCTTCCATGAATTTCTGTATCCTATTTTTGAAGTGTATCACGTGCTTTACAATGTGTTCTTTTCATTGTATGTTCATAATGGTATTCTTTTCTGCATCATGTGCCCCTCCTACCCCTCAATGATTTTCTATGTACATAGTATAAGGGAGGACCCAGGGGGAGCCGTGTGTGATCCGCTCTCTCCCCTGGGTTGGTTCGCGCAAGGGAACTGGCCAACAGTGCTAGGGGGGGTGATTAGCTAGTTGGAGCGGAAGTGAAAAGGGATAAATAGGGGTAGAAAGGGCGGGAAAAGGAACTGTGGTGGGTGGCGAAGGTTGTTTTTGCCCCACCCACCCTCTTGCTCTTTCAGGTCCTATTTGTTTGTTGTTCTATTGTGCTTTGGGTACTGCCGAAGCTGTTTCTTCCTGGTTGCCACGCTAAGACAGATCTAGGTGCAATTTTAGTTGGTAGGCGCTTTTTCTGGGGGGTGGGCAGCCTGGACCGGGTTCCTCCATCCTCAAAAAGCAGTTAAAGGAAAGGAGGAGGGTATCAACAAGAGTCATTTGCTCCTGGGTTTGTTTGGGTTAACGTGGTGGGGGTTTCATCTTTCATAAGGATGCTAAGATAAGTTGAAGGAATTTTTGGTTTATTAAATAATGAATAGCTAGATATTTGATTAGTAGTTAATTTGCACCTGTCTTAATAAAGTGGTCTTTCTTCCTAACCAAGAAGTTGTGGACAGTGAGTTATTGCGCAAACGTTTCTTTCTATCCATCACGTGGCCCTCCCAGCTCTGCTTTGCTTTATTTTTCTGGAATATATGCTTTCTGGTTCATCGTATATTCTCCCTCCTAATTCTCCCATTAGTTTTAATATTTATTACTTCATCACGTGACACTCCCAAGCCTGTATTCGATTTCGAATACTTGTAAGTCTAAACAAATGTAATTGGCAGCCACGGCTCGTGCATGACATTACGCCGGGCGGTGATGTCAGCAGCCATGGCTCGTGCAGGTCGTTACGCCGGGCAGTGACGTCAGGCAGAGGAGGGACAGGGTGGGGGGTTGTAAAATGCGGAATATGGACGAAGTAAGTAACGGGGAAAAAAAAAAAGAATTTCGTTGCCCACGCTGCATCACATTTGGCGATGCAGCGCCGGTAACTAAATTCTTTTTTTTTTCGGTACTTACCTGACAAACTCCATATCCCCACCCTGCACCTCCTCTGCCTGAAGTCACCGCCTGGCGTAACGCCCTGCACGAGCCGTAGCTCCTTAAATGCAATCGCAATTTAAGCAATCTCAATTGAGATTCCTTAATTGCGATTTTTGCTGCTTGGTGAGAGGTCGCTCCCCAGTCTCCCTGGCGAGACCTGGTATCGTAAAAGCTGACTGTATTGTAGTGCTTTGGGCGCTGCTTCACCTCGCTTCTGCTGCAACTGTATTGCATATTTAAAAGTGTGTCCGTATTGTATTGCTCTGGGCGCTGCTTCGCCTCGCTTCTGCTGCAACTGTATAGTATTTTTAAAATAAGTTTGTCTGTATTGTATTGCTCTGGGCGCTGATCCGCCTCGCTTCCGCTGCCATTAAATCAACTTTAGTGCGCGTTTACCCCCGGCGCTGTGCTCTGCCCTCCCCCCACTGCCATCTTGTTTATTTGGTTGTTGTCCTCGGTCTGCGTCCTCGTGAGCCCGCCCCGCCTCCCAGCTGAACCGCCCTCGCCCCTCCCCCTTTCCACCATCCATATATGACAGTTGACCTTCCGCACAGCGGTCACGCGCAGCGATCGCGCCCCAGTCGCGCCGAAGGTACGCCAAAGGTAAGCCCGTCTACGCCCGTCCGTGCCTGGACCACGCCCAGCGCCAGACCCCCTGGTCCTCGCAATGCCCTCCCCTCCCGCATTACTTACGATGCCACCACCCTCCTAGCCCTTAACCCCGGCCGCTCCCCCAACTGCGTCCAAGCCGCTCCTGGACACACCCACGGACCTTTCTCATGCAACTCCTGCAAATTCAACGGCACCGACAACAACTCCGCTACGATCACACAACAGATATCTGACCCCAACCACCTACAATGCATCTTGTTCAACACCCGATCGGTCCACAGGCACGCCATTGACCTCTGGAATCTACTAGACACCATCTCTCCGGACGTCGCCTTCCTAACAGAAACATGGATGAACGCCTCTTCTGCCCCAGACATCACCATTGCCATCCCAGAAGACTATAAGATCATACGCAAGGACCGTACCGGCCACACAGGAGGAGGTATCGCTATCGTCCATAAGAAATCCATCCGCATCTCTACCAGTTCAGACGTCAACCTCGCCAACTCTGAACACCTTCACTTCCAGATCCACATCGACCCCAAAACCACACTCAGAGGCACCCTCCTTTACAGGCCACCAGGACCCCGCGCAAGTTTAGTGAAGACATCACGGACTTCATCACTCCACACGCGCTCCCCTCCGAGGATTATATCCGTTTGGGCGACCTCAACTTTCACCTTGAAAAAAACAACGACCGCAACACCACCACCCTTTTGGACAACCTCGCCAACCTCGGACTTAAACAACTTGTCACCACCTCCACCCACATCGCAGGTCACACACTCGACCCTATCTTCACATCCAGCAAACATGTCTCCTTCAGCCACACCACAGCTCTCCTTTGGACTGACCACAGCTGCGTTCACTTCACCTACAACAAACCCACTTCCAACAACCACCCCCAACCCACTCTGCAAAGAAACTGGAACAAAATCACCATCGACCAGATCTCCTCATCGCTTCTTCTAAACCCCCCAGCCCACTCTTCAAACCCAGACCAAGCAGCCACCAACCTCACACAATGGTTATCCAACAGCGCCGACATCTTAGCACCACTGAAAAAACAACAAATCAAACTAGGCAGCAAGAAGGCCTCCTGGTTCAACGATGATCTTAAGAAATCCAAGAAACTCTGCCGCTCCCTTGAGAAGGCCTGGAAAAAAGACCCAACCACCAGCACCAAGGACACCTTTAAAAACGCCACCCGCATACACCACCAACTGATCCGGACCGCCAAAAAAGCCGCCTTCAAGGACAGACTAGATAACAACGCCCACAACAGTAAGGAATTATTCAACATCGTCAAGGAATTTACCAACCCCTCGGCCAACTCCAACGACATCACCCCCTCACAAGCCCTCTGCGACTCCCTAGCCTCATTCTTCCACAACAAAATTGCAGACATCCACAACAGCTTCGACAACCGATCCGAAGACCAACCCTCCCAACTCCCTTCAGGACCCCCACCCCCCCTGAACATCCTCAACGACTGGAAGCCTATCCCCACTGAGGACACCATCCGTCTGATGAACTCTATCCACTCAGGATCCCCCACAGACCCATGCCCTCACCACATCTTTAACAAAGCAGACTCCATTATAGCACCGCACCTCCGAGACGTCATCAACTGCTCCCTCAACTCCGCATCCTTCCCAGAAAGCTGGAAACATGCCGAACTCAGCGCCCTTCTGAAGAAACCCACAGCTGACCCCACCGAACTCAAAAACTACCGCCCTATCTCACTCCTTCCATTCCCTGCCAAAGTCATTGAGAAAGAGGTCAACAACCAGCTCGCCGCATTCCTCGAAACCAACAAATCCCCCGACTCCTCACAGTCCGGCTTCCGAGCCAAACACAGCACTGAGACCGCTCTCATCGCTGCAACTGACGACATTCGATCTCTACTGGACAACGGAGACACAGTCGCCCTCATCCTCCTCGACCTCTCCGCAGCCTTCGACACAGTCTGTCATAGCACCCTTCTACATCGCCTCAGAAACGTCGGAATCCAAGGAAAAGCACTGGAATGGATCACTTCGTTCCTCACAGGAAGAACCCAGAGAGTCCGCCTCCCACCATTCAAGTCAGAGTCCACTGAAGTCATTTGTGGCGTGCCACAAGGATCTTCTCTCAGCCCCACCCTCTTCAACGTATACATGAGCCCCCTTGCGACCATCGTTCGCCAACACAACCTCAACATCATCTCCTACGCTGACGACACTCAACTGATCCTCTCACTCACCAAAGACCCTAACACCGCCAAAACCAACTTGCACGAAGGAATGAAAGAAGTAGCCGAGTGGATGAAGCACAGCAGTCTGAAACTGAATTCCGACAAAACAGAAGTCCTCATCTTAGGCACCTCCCCCTCCGCCTGGGATGACTCTTGGTGGCCAGAGGCCCTTGGAAAGGCACCCATCCCGACAGACCACGCACGGAACCTGGGCATCATCCTGGACTCCTCACTCTCGATGACCAGACAAGTCAACGCCGTTTCTTCGTCTTGTTTCAACATTCTTCGCATGCTCAAAAAAACATTTCGATGGATCCCCACCGAAACTCGTAAAACGGTCACCCACGCACTGGTCACTAGCCGCCTGGACTACGGAAACACCCTCTACGCCGGTACCACCGCAAAACTCCAGAAAAAACTCCAACGCATCCAGAACGCCTCTGCCAGGCTCATACTAGACATCCCGCGTAAAGAACACATCTCTGGTCATCTAAAAACCCTCCACTGGCTCCCCGTAAATAAGAGGATTACTTTCCGCCTCCTACCCCACGCACACAAAGCACTCTACGAACTTGGACCTGAATGCCTCAACACACGACTGTCCTTCTACACCCCCTCCCGTCAGCTACGTTCCTCCAACCAAGCTCTTGCCACTGTACCTCGCATCAACAAAACAACCATGGGAGGCAGATCCTTCTCCTACCTGGCAGCTAAAACTTGGAACTCCCTTCCCACTCACCTTCGCCTTACTCAGAACCACCTAGCACTCAGAAAGCAACTTAAAACTTGGATATTCGACAAGTAATTCCCCACCCCTCCATAAGCGCCTTGAGACCCTCTGGGTATGTAGCGCGCTATATAAATCTTTTTGACTTGACTTGACTTGACTTGACTTGACTTGACTTGACTTGATGATGCATCCCAAATGCAAAAATACCAGTCACAAATGGAAAGATTCTGAGAATCTGCCAGTTTGCGACCGTTTTTTTGCTTGATGCAACTTCTTTAAAATACTCGTAAATACCAAAGACGGTTTCAAGGATAACATTTATTTTGCAAACTACCTTTTCAATGGTTAGTATTGCTATTATGATTCCCTAATATACATCTTTTTTACATTTACAGTCTATTGAAAAGTATTGTGGTGTCTGCAACCAAAAAGCTTCAGCAACTTATACAGAAAACTTTATGGTAAGAATCTTTTCTGAGTAGCGTGCACTATAATTGAAAGCTGACTATGCACCGTCAATTTCATATTCTGATTCAAAGTCAAGGCCCTTTATCAAGCCTTTTTCATGTAGATACTACACTGGCAGAAGGCAGTGGGAAATTTGTACACTTGTTGCATTTTTTCGCGGGGGTTATGAACTATTGTACAATTTCATATTCCGATTCAAACTGCAGTCCCTTTATCAAGCCCTTTTTATTCTATCAACTACCCCGGCCAACGGCAGTAGGAAATTTGAACTCTTGCTGCCTTTCTTAGCTGGGGTTATCAATTATCCTTCTTGTAGTACAAATTCAAAGTGCAGGCCCTTTATAGAGCCTTCTTGGTAACTATTACTCGTGAACGGCAGTGGGTAATTTACACACTTCCTGCCATTCATGTATGAACAAAAGCTTAAAACTCCAACAATATTAAAAAAGAGCCAGTATAGCCGATGGTTATCAAATCTTCTGTTTGTTATTGAAATTCAAAGTACAGGCCCTTTATTGAGCCTTCTTGGTAACTACTACCCATGAATGGCAGTGGGTAATTAGCGCACTTCCTACCGTTCATGTATAAACAAAAGCTTAAAAGTCTAACAATATTAAAAAAGAGCAAGTATAGTCAATGGTCAATCAAATCTTCTGTTTGTTATTGTAATTCAAAGTACAGGCCCTTTATTGAGCTCTCTTGCTAACTACTACCCGTGAATAGAAGTAGGTAATTTGGACACTTTCAGTCTTTCAAAATGTTTACATTATTCATCTACCACTCAACGAACACATCATCTACACGTACACACACCTAGTTGCTGCCTTTCTGGGCTATGGTTATAAACTATTCTTATATTTCTTATCTGTATTCAAAGTGTGGGCCCTTTATCGAGCCTTTTTGTTGTAGTTACTACCCCGGCCGAAGGCAGTAGGAAATTTAAACTCTTGCTGCCTTTCTTAGCTGGGGTTATCAATTATCCTTCTTGTAGTACAAATTCAAACTGTAGGCCCTTTATTGAGCCTTCTTGGTAACTATTACTCGTAAATGGCAGTGGGTAATTTATGCACTTCCTGCCATTCATGTGTAAACAAAAAATTAAAAGTCTAACAATATTAAAAAATAGCCAGTATAGCCTATTGTTATCAAATCTTCTGTTTCTTATTGAAATTCAAAGTACCAGCCCTTTATTGAGACTTCATGCTAACTACTACCCGTGAATGGCAGTGGGTAATTTGAACACTTTCAGCCTTTCATATTTTTTTTGATTATTCATCTACCACTCAATCAACAAATCATCTACACGTACACGGACCTACTTGCTGCCTATCTTGGCTATGGTTATCAACTATTCTTCTATTTCATATCTGTATTGAAAGTGTGGGCCCTTTATCGAGTCTTTTTAATGCAGACACTGCACAGCCAGAAGGAAAGGGAACATTTTTGCACTTACTGCATTTCTTCACAGGGGCTATGAACTATTGTTCAATTTTATATTCCGATTCAAACTGCAGTCCCTTTATCAAACCCTTTTTATTCTGTCAACTACCCCGGCCGAAGGCAGTAAAATATTGCACACTTGCTGCCTGTCTTGGCTGCGGTTATCAATTGTTCATCAATTTCATATTCTGATACAAACTCATGGCCTTTTATTGAGGCTTTTTGTTGTACCTACGATTACGACCGAAAGCAGTGAAAATGTACACACTACCTGCCTTTCTTGGCTAAGGGATATCAATTATTGTTCAATTTCATTTCCTGATTCAAAGTCAAGGACCTTTATCGAATCTTTTTATTGTAGCTAATACCCCGGCCGAACAAATTAGGATATTTTCACACTTGCTGCTTTTCTTCACTGGGGTTGTCAATTATTTTAAAAATACCTACAAATTTAGCAACAATATTTTCTTTTGGAAACAAATTTCAAACTAATCGTCTCTGTAAAACTTGTTTGACATGTTCAGTCATTTCTCCAATTCTTATTTCTTGTAGAATAGTTCCATATTCAGCATCATTTCCTTATTGCATATTTGTAATAACTTCCTTATATAAAAAATATAACCAAATGTTAACATTACCAATACTACATTACATCATTTACCTATACTACCTGTGGAGCATAACAACAAATTACAATACCAAAAGATATCTGGAGATCCTTGTTGTGAAGACTCTTGAACAAAATTATATTCCTCATTATTGATCACATAAGCATGCTATCAAACCTAATGCTTGCCTTTGTGCATTTAAGAATGCTGCAAACTCTTAAAACAGAGTATGACATATTAGTCTCAATTTATTTAAGGCACAGACAATTGTACTATGTCCTCAGATTCTGTTAACTGTACAAAATAACATTAATCAATTGTTGTGTCGAGTAGCACCTTCAATATACATTGCAGACATAAGGGTTCACAACTTCACTTCAGCTTTCCTTCTACATTAATGACATCATTGAATCCAGCCTTGCTTTACTTAAGACAGAGAACATTATACTTCCTCAGATTCTGTTATCTGTGACTAAATAGCATTCATCGATCTTTGTGTCAACAACTGGTGTCAATCTGCACTGCGGACAGCTGCGTTCACAACTTCAATTCAGCTTTCCTTCTACATTAAGGACAGTATTGTATTCTTCCTTGCTTTCCTTAAGGCAGAGACTATTTTACTGTGTCCTCAGATTCTGTTATCTGTGCCTAAATAGCATTTTCGAACTTTGTCTCAACAACTGCCTTCAATCTACACTGCGGACAGCTGAGTTAACAATTGAATTCAGCTTTCCTTCTACATTAAGAACACCATTGTATTGAGCTTTGCTTTCCTTAAGGCAGAGACAATTATACTGTGTCCTCAGGTTAGGCAAACAGTGACAAAATAGCTTTCATCGATCTTTGTGTCAACAACTGCCTTCAATCTACACTGCAGACAGCTGGGTTCACAACTTGAATTCAGCTTTCCTTCTACATAAAGTACAACATTCAACCTTCCTTTCGTTAAGGCAGAGACAGTTATACTGTGTCCTCACATTCTGTTAACTGTACAAAATAGCATTCATCGATCATTGTGTCAACAACTGCCTTCAATCTACACTGCGGACAGCTGCATTCAGACCTTCAATGTAGCTTTCCTTCTACATTAAGGACAGCATTACATTCAATACTGTTTTCCTTAACGCAGATACAATTCTACTCTGTCCTAAGATTCTGTTTACCGTACAAAATACAATTCATTAATTTTTCTATCGATTAGTACCTTCGATCTACATTACAGACAGCTGGGTTCACAACTTCAATTCAGTTTTCCATGTAAATTTCTCTTCACTATGTGTGCTGAGAACTGTCTTCAATCAATTCTGCGCTCAGTAGACTTCACAACTAGATACCAAGAGCGCCAGCACTACAGAAAACATTTAATACAATCTTGACTTACTTAAAACACAGACCATTGCACAGTAGCCTCACATTTTCTTAAACTTTGAACACTAGGAAATTCAGCCTTCATTGATTTAATGCACTCAAAATTCTACTATATATGTTTCACATTTTGTCTAAATAAGTGACAAAAAACATTAATCTATGTCTGTTAACAACTGCCTTCAATCCACACTGCACAGGGAACATACAAGCTCACCGCCAAAGATACTACTTACTCAGCGCACCATAAATAATCACAAACAAGAGTGAACACTTTTATGTCACAGTGAGACATACTGTCCCTTTTACATGGAATTCATGCAGAATTCAATCAACAAAAGACATTACTTCAATTACTGTACCTCACCCGACCACACATCATCACAGGGTACATTCAAGCTCAGCGCCAAAGGTATTACTAACTCAATGCACCACAAATCATCACCATGTCACCGTATTGAATGACATGACTTATTTACAAAAAAATACATCATACTTTTTGAATATATACTTCAGCTTACTTCTGTGAATGGACAACCAATATTTATCAGAAAACTTGATTTTAAAGATTTTGCTACCAATCCGTGCTGCTTGCACCACACAACATCACACACTCAACAGAACTTTCTTGCTTTAGATGCACACTTGCTTCCTTTCTTGGCTGGGATTATCAATTATTCCCCAGTTTCATATTCTAATTGAACGTCAAGACCCTTTATCAAATCTTTTTCTAAATTCTACTACACCAGAAGAAGGTTAATACTCCCAAACTAATCTGTAAAATTTAGCAAACAACTCTTTCAAGGGATGATCCATCCAAAAACTACTCCTTTGGCACACCAACTATGATGCTCCATGTAAAAACTTGCACCCCAACAACTTCACTTGAGCTGCAACAAAGATATTGCATGACAACCCACTTGCTGCTGCACCAACCACGTCAACTGCTGCAAAGCATCTTCAGCAAGTAGTCCATACTCACATATTGATCTTCATTTTGGTAAACTTAAATTTCTATGCATTTATTGCGATGAACTTTTCTGTTACGTCAAATACTCTATCAACCTCATCAAAAATTATAAAAAAGATCACTCTCCTCAACATCACTATTTATCAAGATTTTTTCTTCGAAGAACTATCCCATCCAAAGGCAGTGAGAAATGTGCACACTTGCTGCCTTTCTTGGCTGGAGTTGTCAATTGTCCTTCTTGTAATACAAATTCAAAGTGCAGGCCCTTTATTGAGCCTTCTTGGTAACTATTACTCGTGAATGGCAGTGGGTAATTTGCGCACTTCCTGCCGTTCATGTATAAACAAAAGCTTAAAAGTCTAACAATATTAAAAAAGAGCCAGTATAGTCTGTAGTTATCAAATCTTCTGTTTCTTATTGAAATTCAAACTACAGGCCCTTTAATGAGCCTCATACTCATGAGAATTTGGATATTACTTTGAATATAATTGAAGAACAAATCGTATCTGTCACAGGCAATGAGAGTGAAGAAGGAGAAATTACTGCTACACACATGAATTGTGATTTTGAACACAAAAGCTTTGATGGAAATTTTAAATTATGTTGACATTTTAGTACAAATTAAATCAGAAACTGCTGCCTTTAATCTACACTGTGAACAGCTGAATTCACAACTTGAATTCAACTTTCCTTCAATATTAAGGACAGCATTGCATTCAGCCTTGCTTTCCTTAAAGCAGAAACAACTCTACTGTGACCTCAAATTCTGTTATCTGTAACTAAATAGCATTCTTCAATCTTTGTGTCAACAACTGCCTTAAATATACACTGCAGACAGCAGACTTCACAACTTCAATTGAGCTTTCCTTCTACATTAAGGACCGCATTACACTCAGCACTGTTTTCCTTATCACAAATACAATTCTATGTTGTCAGATTCTATTATCTGTAACTAAATAGAATTCTTCAATCTTTCCGTCAACAACTACCTTCAATCTGCACTGCGGACAACTGGGTTGACAACTTGCATTGACCAATCTTTCTGTCAACAACTACCTTTGATCTACACTGCAGACAGCAGGATTAACAACTTCAATTCACCTTTCCTTCTACATTGTATTGTATTGTATTGTATTGTATTTATTATTTGTAACGCGCAACTGTCACCCTACGGGTATCCTGGCTCCCAAACAGGAAGTAGTCAGATGGTACAACAATACACTAGCTGTCATGACATATAGAACAGCCGCCGGAGCTATTAAATAGAATCACGGGGATTAGACTTTGGCGAACAGACAAGGTTTCAGGCTCTTTCTGAATCCCAGTAGGGTGTCAATTTGTCTGATCTTCTGGGAAAGCTTGTTCCACAGTCTAGAAGCAGAGATGCAGAAGGCTCTGCCTCCCATCTGCGATCTCCTGATCCTGGTAGTAGCTGCCAGACTCTGGCTAGATGAGCGCAGGGACCTGGAAGGTCTATACCAGGAAAGCCTTTCCTGTAGAGGGATAGGTCCCGTGTTGTGCAGGGCTCTGTACACAATACATAGGGACTTGAAGACAACTCTACTCCCGATTGGCATCCAATGTAGATCTCTTAGCGCCAACGTAGTGGAGGAACTACGAGGTCTTTTAAGTGCCAGCTTGGCCGCTATAGACTGGACCCTCTGGAGCCCCTGTATAAGGGGGCCCCTAGATATAAAGAATTACAGTAGTCCAGTCTGGCCAAAATCACACTCCTAACTACTAATGATCTAGACTCATCAGGCAGAAGAGGCAAAATCTGTCTGAGTGCTTTCAACAATCCATAGCAGACACTGATGGTTTTATTGGTCCGAGAGGTCATTTGGAGATCCACATCAAACAGTACCCCTAGATTGCACACGGTCTTAACTGGGATGCAAGGTTCAGCTCCCGGCGCAAGTCTAATCTCATGGGAAGGTTGTTGACTTAGTTTGGCTGACGAGCAGTAGACAACCTCTGTCTTCCCCTCATTAAATTGAAGGGAGTTTATTGTCAGCCACCTGAAGACCTTGCTCATGCAGTTCTGAAAGGTCTCCATGGTCACCGCCTGTCTTCCTTCTAAGGAGAACACCAGTTGTGTATCATCGGCGTAATTTATCTAATCTATACCGAAGGATTTAATCATGGGGATCAGGGGCTGCAGATAAAGATTAAAAAGAATAGGGCTGATCGAGGAGCCCTGAGGTACTCCATGACTGACCAGGGACTTGGGAGATGAGAAGGGTGCTAGGATCAACATCTGTTGCCTACCTGTCAGGTAGGACTGTATCCACCTCAGGGCCTTGCCCTTCATGCCCAGTTTTTCTAGCCTACTTAGCAGAACTGCATGGCTAACCATGTCGAATGCGGCCGACATGTCCAACAGCACCAGGACTGAGGAATTGCCATTGTCGGCTCGCATTCGAAGGGTGTCCAACATGGTTGCCAATGCAGTTTCTGTTCCGTGGCCTGGGCGGAAGCCAAATTGGTCCTTATCCAATAGGCAGTTGTCTTCCAGATATCCTGATAGGGATCTACTGACCACCTTTTCCACAATTTTTATCGGATAGGGCAGGAGGGATATGGGCCTAAAATGCGCCGGAATAGTAGGGTCCAGCGAGGGATTTTTAAGCAGGGGGGTAACCACTGCCTGCTTCCATGCTTCCGGCATTATGCCTTCCTCAAGAGATTAACGACAAATCTGATGCATCCAGGGGAACAGCTCTGGCCCATATTCCTTCCAGATCCTATGCGGAAGGGGGTCTAGAGGTGACCCAGATGACACATTCTGGGCCAGACTAAAAAAGAGCTCCTCTGTAAGAGGGGTGAAGTTTTCCAGTGATCACAGTACTGGTAGAGGTTCCTCTTCTTCTATCTGTGCCACTGCATCTTTGCAGCTGTCCCTTTCCTCCTTCAGCCCCCCACAATTTTAGCAATCTTTTCCTCAAAATAGATCGCAATCTCATCACAAAGTTCTTGAGTAGCAACCACCTTATTACTCGTTCAGGTGGGATGTGAGAGGTCCTTTATGATATTAAAAAAGGTTTTGGTACTGTTAGGGGACTGAAGAATAGTAGTGGCATAGAAGAGTGCCTTGGCTTTGGCAATAGCTCCTTTATATTTTGCCTGTTCCACTTTCAGCAGTTTTTTATCCATCTCTGAATAGTATCTACGCCATTTCTTTTCTACCTGTCGGCGTGCATTGCGTAGGGATTTCAGCTCCTCATTAAACCAGGGAGCAGATGGTTTCCTCTTATTCTTTATAATTTTCAGAGGAGCAAGTCTATCCAGGGTCTTTATGATGTGATTACAATACTTTGGATAGTTCAGGTCTACCGATTCCTCAGGCTCATAGGAAACATTGCACATAAAAATAGGCTTTGTTTTATCCTTTGGTAATTTAGACCAGTTCCGTCCCTTCCTATAAGTCACCGGGCGCTCACTTCCGTTCCCTTCAGTGGGTATGGAGATCTGGAAGTGGATTAGGGAGTGGTCGGTCCAGTGCTGAGGTAGGATATCAACCTTCTTAGTCTCAGTCTGGTTGGCGAAGACCATATCTAGGATATATCCCCCTGAATGGGTTGGTTTCTGTACCAGCTGATCCAGACCCCAGTTTCCACAGTTGTCCTTCAGATCCCTCAGGTGGCTCCCCAGGGACCCATTGTTCCATAGATTAAAGTCTCCCAGGATCAACATTCTGGAGTGGGACAAGGCAAGGTCAGCAATGGTGTCGAACAGCGCCTGGTATTGTGTTTCCGCACCAGGTGGTCTGTAACATATCAATCCAGTCAGGATCCTACCTTTTGGTTCTTGCAGGGAGAACCCCAGTAGCTCTACCCCCGCCACCCCATTGATCTGTAAAGGGGAAAAATCCCACTTATCTTTATAGATCACTCCAAGCCCTCCTCCTCTTCCCAGTGGCCTAGGTTTATGAAATAGCTTGTACCCTTCTGGGCATGACAAGCCCAACTCAACAGCAGTGTCCACAGTAGTCCACGTCTCCGTGATGAATAGGGCATCTAGGTCCATGTCAATTAACAACTCTGACACTTCCAGGTGATGTTTTACTAGGGATCTACTATTGATCAGCCCACAGTCCAGCATTACAGCGGACTGTGGTAGAGTATTTTGGGGTATTCCCTCTACACTCTTACCTATGGCCAATAGCTCGTCCCTAGAATACCTACAAAAGGCAGCGGTCTTGGCCCTAAGCCCGTCCGGAGCACGGACGGGCACAGATGGGCTTTCCTCTGGCGCTCCTCCGGCACGACGCTGCGCGCGTGCGCTGCGCGCCAGCATATTGATCTTTAAGTAAGGAGTGGCTAAGGGCACTCGCAAACACTAGTGCTCTAGCCCCTAGAGCGTTTCTAAGCCTACACCCAAAATGGCAGTCGGGAGTGAGGCGGCGCTAGATTTACCCGATTGGTGAGTCCTGTGGGGTTTTTGTTGCTTTGTGGGCAATGCGAGCAAAGAGGGAGCGTGGGTTACAATTAAAAGTCAACACAGATCAATTTACACACTCAATTTTAAAATTTTAGAAAATCGAGCAAGTACTTCTAAGAATAATTTTTAACTAGCAGAAGTTCTAAAATAGCAGCAGGAGCGTGGCAAACCTATTTGTTGTCCGTGCGAGGCCGACTGGTCCCCTAAATAGTGTTTGTCGAAGGGCACTCGCAAACACTAGAGCGCTAGCCCCTAGAGCGTTTCTAAGCCCACACCCAAAATGGCTGTCGGGAATGAGGCGGTGCTAGATTCACCCGATTGGTGAGTCCTTTGGGGTCTTTGTTGCTTTGTGGGCAATGCGAGCAAAGAGGGAACGTGGGTTACAATTATAAGTCAACAAAGATCAATTTACACATTCAATTTAAAAAATTTTTAAAATCGAGCAAGTACTTCTAAGAATAGTTTTTAATTAGCAAAAGTTCTAAAATAGCAGCAGCAGCATGGCAAACCTATTTGTTGTCCGCGCGAGGCCGACTGGTCCCCTAAATACTGTTTGTCGAAGGGCACTCGCAAACACTAGAGCGCTAGCCCCTAGAGCGTTTCTAAGCCCACACCCAAAATAGCGGTCGGGAGTGAGGTGGCGCTAGATTCACCCGATTGGTGAGTCCTGTGGGGTCTTTTTTTTGCTATGTGGGCAATGCGAGCAAAGAGGGAGCGTGGGTTACAATTATAAGTCAACACAGATCAATTTACACATTCAATTTTAATTTTTTTTTTAATCGAGCAAGTACTTCTAAGAATAATTTTTAATTAGCAGAAGTTCTAAAATAGCAGCAGCAGCGTGGCAAACCTATTCGTTGTCCGCGCGAGGCCGACTAGTCCCCTAAATAGTGTTTGTCAAAGGGCACTCGCAAACACTAGAGCGCTAGCCCCTAGAACATTAAGGACTGCATTACATTCAACACTGTTTTCCTTATCACACATACAATTATACTCTCCTCAGATTCTGTTATCAGTAACTAAATAGCAATCTTCAATCTTTGTCTCAACAACTGCCTTCAATATACACTGCCGACAGCAGAGTTCACAACTTCAATTGAGCTTCCCTTCTACATTAAGGACCGCATTACATTCAACACAGTTTTCCTTATCACAAATACAATTCTATGTCCTCAGATTCTGTTATCTGTAACTAAATAGCATTCTTCAATCTTTGTCTCAACAACTGCCTTCGATCTACACTGCGGACAGCTGAGTTAACAACTTCAGTTGAGCTTTCCTTTTACATTAAAGACCGCATTACATTCAACACTGTTTTCCTTATCACAAATACAATTCTATGTCATCAGATTCTGTTATCTGTAACTAAATAGCATTCTTCAATCTTTCTGTCAACAACTACCTTCAATCTACACTGCAGACATCTGGGTTGACAACTTGCATTTACCGATCTTTTTGTCAACAACTACCTTCGATCTACACTACAGACAGCAGGGTTCACAACTTCAATTCAACTTTCCTTCTACATTAAGAACAGCAATGCATTTAGCCTTGCTTTCCTTAAGGCACACACAATTACACTGTATCCTGAGATTCTATTATCTGTGACTAAATGGCATTCATCGACCTTTGTGTCAACAACTGCCTTCAATCTAAACTACGGACAGCTGAGTTCACAACTTCAATTGAGCTTTCCTTCTACATTAAAGACAGCATTGTATTCAACCTTGCTTTCCTTAACACAAACACAATTCTGCTGTGACCTCAAATTCTGTTATCTGCAACTGAATAGCATTCTTCAATCTTTGTATCAACAACTACCTTCAATCTAACCTGCAGACAACATGGTACACAGCTTGCATTCAGCTTTCCTTCTACATTAAGGACAGCATTGTATTCAGCCTTGCTTTCCTTAAGGCAGAGACAATTGTACTATGTCCTCATATTCTGTTAACTGTACAAAATAGCATTCATCAATATTTGTATCAATTAGTACCTTCGATGTACATTACGAACAGCAGGATTCACAACTTCAATTCACTTTCGCATGTAAATTTCTCTTATGTCTACAAAGAAGAGCCTTCAATAAATTCTGCGCTCACTAGAGTTCACAACTAGATACCAAAACGGCCAGTAGTACAGAAAAATTCAATACAATCTTGATTTATTTAAAACAGACAATTTCACAATGTCATCACATTTCCTTACAGTTTGTACATTAGAAAATTCAGCCTTCATTTCTTAAAATCATAGATGTTTCTACTGTATGTCTTCAGATTTTGTATTAAAAAGAGACAAAAAGCACTCCTCCATTTCTGTGTCAACTACTGCCTTCGACCTACACTTTGGACAAGAGGATTAACAACTTCAATTCACCTTTCCATGTACACTAATGGCAACATTGAATCTAGCTTTGCTTTATTTAAGACAGTCCACACATTCTGTTAACTGTGACAAAATTGCATTCATCGATCCCTTTAATGAAGGCCAAAAGTAAATTGAAAAGAGAAACTAAAACATAATTTTTCAGCCATTTTTCTCAGGAGAATGGAACGATAGATCGAGTTCTAAGCCTTTTTTTAATGACAAGTTATCTTCAGAGTAATAATTTGCATACAGATGACACTAGTATTTGTACCTATGATGTTAGAAATGTTTGTGCTATTGTGAAACACAAAATTGTTCCTAGAAATGAAAAAGAAGTGTTACCTGAGGATCTTTTAGGGACAGGTTCTAAAACTCCTGTGAACACTTCCAATTGTAGTAGTATTTATACTGTAAGTGAAGAATCTATTAATTTTTTTAATGCAACTTTTTACCTAAGTATAATAACAAAAGTGTTAAACAAAACATTAATATATGGCATGCACTAGACTCTTGCAGAGTGAGAGAAAATACTGGTTTGCAAAGTCATTCCCTGCCTTATCTTTCTAAAAAAGTATGCCAAAGTGTTTTCAACCAATTCATAATGGTACCAGTTCATCATACTCAAATCAGAAAATTAATCAGAACATTGTATTACGCAAAAATTCCAGCACTAATGATAAAAAAAAATTGAACAGTACTTTTTTCTGTGCATTTGTATCAGATGTAACAAATGTCTCTTAAGAAATTCAGCTTAGTTACTTTGGTCCTCAGGAAAACCGTGCAGAAACTGAGATATTAATAGAAGAAAATGTGGAACAGAATGTACAGTGTTGTACTGTAGATAATTGTGAGCAACATACTACAAAGTTGTAGGTGATTTCACTAACACCAAAACACCAAATTATTCTTCCATTTGTTTTCAACAAACTCGTTATAAAAATCAAACCAGTACTGTTCATCTGTATTTAAAAAGGAAAATAATAATGACAAAACATTTCGCAACGTATTTGTCACAGAATTGTTTTGAATTGCATTCTAATCAGCATATTTCTAAATATTTTTATAACAAATTACATAAGAACAAAATGCCTCCTAGTGCTGGGCATAATAATGTAGACTTCGTAATAATTCTTTCTGAACTGATGGATTTAAATACCTATGAGTCTATTCTTAATAAATGTGTCCATCCATTTCAGGATATTATTCGTATAGAGCCTAACACAGAAAAATGTCCTCCTTTTCATTTACAGAGAGAACCCACCTACTGCTGCACCAAGCACAGCAATTGCTGCAGCAGCATTTTCAGTAAGCAATCCACACCCACAAATGAATCACCATTTCAGTGAAATTAACATTCTATGCATTTATTGTGATGAAGTTTTCTCTAAAATGCATGGATCAGGAGCATCACTATGCTCAACATTACATTCTTCACATTATCTTCTAATTAGTATTAACTACCTCAGCCGAAAGCAGTGCTTAAATTGCACACTTTCTGCCTTTCTTGACTGATAATATCAATTATTCTTCAATATCACATTCTGATTGAACGTCAAGGCCCTGCATCGAGCCTCTTTGTTGTAACTACTTCCTCGGCTAAAGGCACTGGGTAATTTGCACACTTGCAGCCATTTTAATAAATGTATTCTTATAACATCTCATAACTTAAAAGACCTAAAACATTTTCATCATGTATTTCATATACCTCATCATGAATTTCAAAACTCATATGATCATACTCGTTGACATGTAATTCTTCCAGAAAATCAACATCTAACATTTAATCTAGGAAATCACAGCTAATATCACCAGCATTTATATCTTCCTCTTCATTCTTGCTACTTGTTAAAAGTATGTTCAGCTCTTCTATGACACTGTTATTAATTTTGAAAATGTGTTCAAATTCTGTTGTTGATTTCCATACTGAATTTCTTCTGTTGTAGCTCCTTGTACATAAACACTTCTTTTTATCTTAACTATAATATCAGCTCATGTGGTGATTCAAAAAAATTATATTAAATATTTATTTTTCAAATTGAACAATATTTTGTACATGAGTATATTCTAATTGAAAAACATTGCAAAATTAAATACAATAAATACTGTCACTCTACATTGTATCAAGTGCTTTATTTAGCCTACCTACTATTTTGCAATATTAAAACAAAGACAACAGCAGTGCCCCCATTACGTTGTTGGAGAAGTGTGGCTCAATGGTTAGAGCGGCAGACCTTGATGCAGAGTGCTGGCCAGGGACCAGGGTTCAATTCCCACCTCGGCAGGATCGGGCTTAAATTCCTCTGACCGGATATTCTCGCCTCAGTGCCGAATCTAAGCATGGGCCCCACGCTGCAACTCTGGGCAATAGCTTGCTTAGTCTCCACAACGGCCCCTGATACACAAGGGATGCCTGGTTTCACCATGGGATGCCCAGGAGTGGACACCTCACAAGGAAAAGGCAAGATGGGGTTCCCTTGTGGTAGGAGTACGAGCGCCGGAATGCTTAGGGGTTACTGTTCGCGCTATACAAATACAACACATTTACATTTACAATTAGGGTGGAGGGAGGCAAAGAAAAGCAACACTGCCACAGACGATACGCTGTGGAACTCATTCCAAAGAAACGTAGAAACATAATCATAAAAGGAATGCAAGTAAAGAAAAAGACAAAAACATACCTACATGGCAAAGTCACTGGACTAATACTCTGTTCCCCAACAGAAAAAAAGAATTTAGCAAAAACTATATAACAAATGTTTAAGGAGCTGCAAATGAACACATTCCCTGGGATTAAAAAAATATCATTAGGAACCATGTGGAGAACACCAATGCCCACACGTTCCCAGCCGTCTCCCCGCATCCTTCGAGAGCCGGCATTGCTTTCTCAGAGAGAGCAGTTTATATGCAGCTCTCTAATGAAATGCAATGTAATTCCTACTTGATAGACACATCAGCTTAACTTGCTCTCCCTTTCAAATAGGAAACCGGTTTCCTGTGCTAAAGTGGGAGACGCGACGCTCCCGCCCTACCATACCAAACAGCAGTGTCCCGGGGGTACACACCCCCGGAACACTGCTGGAGTCGGCCCTGAGACATGGTGGTCCCCAGAACAATCAAGAGCTCCAGGACGGAATCAGCGCTACCCCCTCCCAACATTAAAAAGCCCCAAAAAGTGGTAACCCCCAGAGCTAGGAGGTCCGTACCCTCACAGCCACCCTATTTTAAAGATTACTGCCCCCGGAAGGTGGCGGACCCCAGAGCATATACGCCCCCTCGATCACACTTAATAAAACATGCCTGCTAACAAGTCCTACTTTGAAGAGTTGACAGCCAATCAACATGCAACTCGTGATTGTACGTTTGCGTACACCGCAATTTTTTCATTGCTAAGAAAATAAATATATAAAGCTTAAAAATCCATGAACGACCCCTTGAGCAAACCTACAGCATCAGGATGTTTCTACCATGTTTCTACCATGCCCCCTTTCCTTATTTCTTGCCTTTTGTTTTTTTTTTTAAACTATTTTCTTCTGACTCGGTTCTAGCGACCAAAACTTCCTGGTTTGCCGCGTCGACAACCAATCAGCATGCCGCTCATGCACATAAATACACACCCCCACTTGACGAATCACCCCCAAACTTTCAGGGAAGGAGCGGAACTGAGCAGGCCATTTTCTTGGAGAAATTCACGAAGGTTCGTCCATCGGTGCCATAGTTATTCCAAATAGAATGTTGTGGATTTCCTATGGAAACCTGGTCCTAACTATAACTACCTTCTGGCGACCGCCAGTAGGTTGTATATGGGGCCAGCTTCTCCCCAAGCTATGCCTGTTTATTCATGGGCTGGTGGGAGGAGCTGGTCCTTAGAAGGCAGTACCATGGCATCTGTGAGTACAAAATTGTATCATGGCTATGGTACATTGATGACTTGATAATAGTGTGGAAGGCCAAACCCCACAAACTTCACAACCCTCGCAACCCACGAGGGAACCAGAACCAGAGACATCATCTCTATCGGGTTCCAGTGTATACACGGAAAGCGGGTCAGAAGGAGGTGATTATCTAGCTGAAACCGTGAAACCAACCATGGGTGAAGAGTTAGAATACATACGTCGGAGCCGGCGGGAAACACTGCGTTCAGCAGGAACAAAGCAGCCGGCAAAAAACGAACAAGGAGCAGGCGGGAGAGGAGGGTCGCCCAAAGGAAACGCAACGAAGCGAGGAGGATGGGGTCATGGGGCGTGGAAGAACAAACAACAAATAAAGGAATTTTAAACAAGAATTTAAATGCCAATACCATTATCAACTTGGCGAATATAGATCTGACAATGGCAGAAAAGCAGCTGTTGTCTTTAGGCCTTTCATATTGCCCCGAAAGTAACTTTCAATATACAAAAACAAGGGCTGATGTCTTCCAATTTATACGGAAACTTAAGTTACAGAAGTTTCATAAGTTACAGACAACAAGTAAATCAAAAACGAAACCGAGTGCGGAACAATCAGGATCTACTATAAACTTGGTAGCCGACGACTATGAACTAGTAACAGCAGTTCAAAGTATAATTAATGTGCAAAACAATATGCAAAGTGACATGGAGTCACAACAAGAAGATGCTTTAACATCATCAGCATTTCCAATCCTCAATACTCAACAAGTGAGGGGTTTGGCCAACAAAAAGCCGGAAACCCCTTTTAAAAAGAAATCCAAATTTGTGCCTATAATGACGAAAGATTCAATAGATGTTTTCAATGAGGCAGTGGTGGCCCAAGTCAAGAAATTAAACACCAAAATTCAAATGACAAAAAGGAAAAAATCTAAGGAAGAAATACAATATGATCAATTGTTGGACAAACTAAAGAAAGAAAATAATGTGGTAATAAGAAATTCAGACAAAGGGGGAAATATTGTGTTATGGCCCCTTTCGCAATATCTAACTGAAGCAAACAACCAGCTCAGCGATACACAATGTTACCACCACAGCTCTCCCATCAAATATAAACACATGCAGGATGACTTATGCAGTAAATTGCTGGCATGGAAAAGTCTTGGTCTTCTATATATGGAAGAATTTAAATACTTAAAAAAAGAATACCCGAGAACGCAAGTGATTTATTTCATACCAAAAATCCATAAAGACAAAGAAAAACCTCAGGGACGGCTGATTATTGTGGCATGTGGTGGTCCACTTGAAAGTTTGTCTGGATACATAGATTTCTTCCTGCAGGAATTCATGTGTAAGTTGGAATCCTATGTAAAAGACACTGGAGATTTTTTGTCTAAAATTGGTAGAGTAAAATGGGAGAATGGATACCACCTAATAACTCTGGATGTCTCCTCTTTATACACGTGCATTAGGAATGTTGTTGGATTGAAAGCAGTGGAATATTTTCTTGCAAAACGACCAATGGAATTCACAATGCACAACAAAATGCTCATGGACAAGTTGATATTTTGTTTGGAGCATAATCTTTTCCTTTTTAACAAGCAAATGTACCGACAAGTTCAAGGGGTTGCCATGGGGGCCAGCTTCTCCCCCAGCTATGCCTGTTTATTCATGGGCTGGTGGGAGGAGCTGGTCCTTAGAAGGCAGTACTATGGCATCTGTAAGGACAAAATTGTATCATGGCTACGGTACATTGATGACTTGATAATAGTGTGGAAGGGCAATTTAGAGGAAGCAGAGGCATTTATTGAAAGCATCAATAACAATCAGGTGAACTTAAATTTCACATCAAATATCAGTAATAGGCAGGTCTCCTTCCTGGATGTGTTAGTCAATATAGATAATAATAAGATCAAAACCACATTATTTAGAAAGAAACAGCAGGGAATACCCTGCTACATGCAACTAGCGCACATCCAACACACCTCATTCACATCATCCCCTATTGGGAAATGCTGAGGCTGCGTAGAATATGTAGTGATGAGGGAGAACTATGTAAAAACCAACAGGAAAGCAAGAGTAGATATCTGGATAGACGCTACAGTGCTAAAACAATAGATGCAGCTATCATTAAGTCGAGATTGAAGTCAAGGGAAGAACTTCTGGGAACAGTGGATGTCACTGTAATTGAGAACAAGGGAAGTACACAAATACCTGAGGACACACCCAGATTAATTATGACATACAACCGACAGCATAGGGAATTGCGCAAAATAATACAGCGCAATTGGCATCTAGTTAAGGATGATCCTGTCATTGGTGAAAGTTTACCAGACTACCCGGCAATAACATACAGGAAGGCGACCTCCATGGCGGATGTGTTGGTAAAGAGTAGCCCTGAATACAGGGAAAACACAGGGTGGTCATTAGCCCAGAATGGGTTTTACAAGTGCCCCAGTTGTAAGGCTTGTACATATGGTGTAAACAAAACATCTTATATGACAGCCTTTACCCTAAAACCGCATACCATAAAATATCACTTAACTTGCAAAAGTGAGTATGTGGTCTACATACTAGAATGTAGCTGTAATTTAAAATAAGTTGGCAGTACAAAGCTTCCAAGCCACAAGAGAATTTTGCAGCACATCAGGGTGATTAACAACAATGACCCCAATTACCCAGTGGCAAGGCATTTCCATGAAGTGCATGGAGGTAACCCCAAAGATTTGAGACACTATATAATTGACACTGTCCCAATGCAGAGAAGAGGTGGGGACAGGGAAGGAATGTTATGCCGGTTAGAAACACACTACATACTAACATTAGATACAAAACAGCCTAAAGGTTTAAACATGAGTGATGACTTGTATATGTTCTTATATTAATAATTTTGATCATCAATGGAAATTGCACTATTACACTTGTGGTTATATATTGATGAGAAAATGTTCCAACCCCTATGAAATATTATTATGTAAATATTTTATTCGTTTTGGTATAATATTTATGAATTTTTAAAAAGAGGTATTTTTAGTATATCTATTTTTTTGTATACAACATAGGTTTTAACTTTTTATGGAATTTTAATGACTGAATGAATGAATTGATTCGTATTTTGCCGGAATACTGGTTTTATCAACTGTGGGAATCATTCTTTGAAAGTCGAAAGAAAGCCTTTAGTTAGTTATGCCTATGGAAATACTGTCTTGATATCTAGCAATTCATTAAGTACACTTTGTCTTTGGTTGAAGAAATGCTTCATGTATAAATTTAAGAATTAAGCCATCACTTAGGGTGTTATGATTGGACACAAGTTATAATAGTTTATATTTATAATTTGGTTGTTATTTTTCAACACATTTTGGTATTAGTTGGATTTGAGTTCTGGGGATGCACAGTAGCATTATAGTGATTAGATATCCAGGAAAACAACAGTTGGAGGTGATATAATTTTGGGTTCGAAAAATGGAACAAGGTTGGGAATGTAACATGTGGCAGTTAACATTTATGTTTTGAAAAATGTATTTTACATTTATAACTGATTCCCATGTTTCACGTTTGCATTTGAAGCAATTATGAAAAACTGTATTATACAGATAGTCATCTACCCTTCCCCGTTTTTTCAACAATGTATTTTACATTTATAATTAAACCCAAGTAGAACATGTATTTTACTTATCACACAGAAAATGAAGTATATACAACTGTAAAATGTTTCTTCTATGTTCATCTAAGCACTGTCACTTTAAAAGGAGGTGCATCACACAACACTGTTGTCATGTGATCAAGGCAGGGAGCTGCCGAAACGCGTCGTGATGATGTGGTCGCACTTTTGAAAATAAACTAAAAAGAAGCACCAAATTGGGTCTACCTCGTCTAATTGCAAGTCTGTTGGAGAGAATTTGTGGAGGACGAGCCTTGCAGCATATATATATATAAATATATAAATCACAATTTTTTAGTCTTTAGACACTATTCACTTTTTAAGCACTTTTTTGCTCATTGTCATTTAAAAACCAGACACCTTTAATATGATTATGTGACGTAATTTGACCTAAGGAGAATGTAGCCCTAGATCTAGAATTACAAAATATAGGATTATAGGCATAACATAATTTCCACAGAACGATAAAACAATCTGGCATTTATGCAGTGATGAATAATATTAAAAATGAATTTTACGGATTTATCCAAATTTTTACTTATTTATTTATTCATATATTTATATATTTATGTATCAATGTATTTATATATTTATGGTTGTTTTATTGACTACCAAAAATGCTAATGTATTGCAGTAGAAATATGAACAGATATGTATTTAATTATTTATTTACATATTTATGTATGCGTATTTGCACACCGCATCACGTACTTAACAGGGAATATGAATCTAATATTGAGTATACCCTCGTTGTTAAGTTCAAACATGAATTTACCTTAATCGCTTTTAAATGCGAATGGTTGTTTCAAAAGCACTGGGCTCTTTAAAACTTCAATCTCGTGGTTCAGAAAAAACAGGATGTTTAAGAAAAAAAAAGTGTAACCTTTAAAAGCAAAATATCAATGGTTGATGCGCGTCATGTGAACAAGTCCCCTGGGAGGGATGAAACACGTAATGGCTGCCGCTGTGGGTTTGTGAGAAGATAATAAACGAAGCGGTATTTGAAGAATCCTGTGGTCCGTGCTCTTTTCATCGCGCATGCAGCGAGAAGGCGCAGTTGTGAAGGAGTACTACATGACATACAAAGGCAGGTTCTGACTCCCCCTGCCTTCAACACGGACCCCTCTGTAAATTGGGCTTACCTGCTACAAAGGAGCCATCGCCTGGCAACGTGCGTTGTCTGGAATCGGTGAGGAATACTGCCAAAGCAGCCCCCCAACGGAGTGCGAATTACAGGAGCGGAAATCAGCCAGCCCATATACATGCAGGTAAGCGAGGGCCGCGTAGGAGGACGTGGCTAGCGCAGCACCGGTGTTGAGGGTTTACGAATGAGCCCTGGGACAGAGACTCCGAGTTGGGTACAGTGTGATTCATTGTGCAGTGTTAACGGCGAAGCTACAATGTGGTGTTAGGAGATTTCTCTAACAAGCTGTGAACACACAAACTACCGGGATATTAAACATGTGAAACTCGCAAACGTAACGATGGCAGCCGACGTGATGAGAGAAAGGAAGGAAGCAGCGGCGCCAATGTTCTGTCAAGATCACACTCCGCAGGATCCGTATGCAGAAGAAATGCTCCACCTCCGGACCCCCCAAACACCCCGAATAGATATCACAGGGTGTTCAGGAGATACGGTGAGGGAAAAACCCCAAAAGGGGAAAAAACCCAAAAGAAAAGATAGAAGGGAAAGGGTCAGCGGGGGAAAAGAAGCTGTAAATACAAAGCACACAAGCATTAATACATAGTGCTAAATGCTACTCTCATTCAATTCTCGCTAAAAGAAACATCCTAATTTCACCTGTGGTAAACTCCTTCCTGCCTCTTCACACAGCTGTCTTCGTAAGTCCCTCCTGCCTGCATAACACAAGAAGCACAAACATCAACACACAGCACAAGCACTCTGTCATTCCAAATTAGATACACTACTCTAGATACCTACCCACACAGTAGAAAAAATAAAGCCTTAAGAATAACCTTGTATTTAAGACAGTTGAGACCTCAATAAGCAGTTCACTTCATGAATGTATGGCTCAATGTAACGAGTACAGAAAAATCCCATTCACCAGGCAAGTTACTGCTGCTTGATGACAGCCAAACAAATTCCATGCAACATAGGTACCAGAAAGAACCTAACACGGTGTGTTGTAGTTAATGACACTACTAACATCCGCTTAGGCATTTGTAATCCATTAGGGTATCAGCAATAATCAGTAGACCTAACACGGCATGTTGTAGTTATCAGCACTACCAACATCCGCTTAGGCATTTGTAATCCTTATATCATGTGTCACAACACTACCTTCGTGCCGGTATTGCGGAGGACACACCCCCCCCTGCAATCCGTCACTAGCCGAGACAGTTATGACCCCCCTCCGGAGGTGTAATATCAACAGTGCAGTACCAAAAGTGTGACCTCACGCGCCGAAAACCCCTTACGGCGGCAAAGGATTCCCAGTCTAATCCGACTGCAGGCAACAAAGGAAGCAGAGAAACACCAACAATAGCGCGTTTGCGCGAAAACTTTACCAGGCTGAGTAATCTTCCCTTCGGGTTCCTATGACAGGCGTGGCAAAGGCTCCACGCGGAAACGAACGCCGGGAACATAACCACGCTCCCTGTAACAACAACAAAATCACTAGCACTGTTTCCTGGTCCCGCCCCGCCTTATCCTCGCGTCTCAAAGGATCATAGGATCGGTAGTTCTACTCCCATGATACATGGGGATTGTAGTTTTTTGGCAGGCGCTTCACGTTCTGAATCCTGACAGTACGCCCTCCTCACTGGCGCCTCCTAGGACCTGGCTTGCCAGGAAACCTTGTATGAAAAGACTTGACTGCCCTGGGGGCATGAACATTGTTCCATGGCTCCCAAGAATCATCCTCCGCAGTATATCCCTTCCATGAGACCAGATACCAGAGCACCCCTCTACGGTATTCGGAGTCACGAATCGACTTTACCTCGTACTCCAGACCACCGTCGCAAAGTACAGGGGGCGGAGCCTTCCGGCGTGCGGAAACGGCCTTTTTTAGCAACTGTACATGGAACACCGGATGGATTCTCAATGACGCAGGCAGCTTCAACTTATAGGCCACAGGATTCACTTGTCTCACTACGGTGTAGGGTCCAATGAACCGAGGATGAAAGATACTCCTCAACTTGAACCGGATGTATCGTGTGGACAGCCACACCCTGTCTCCCACCTGAAACGCAGGACCCTGTGAACGGTGTTTGTCCTCCCATTTTTTATACACTTCCTTGGCTTTCGTTAGATGGTTCTGAACCCACCTATGTACCTTCCTTAGTGTCACCACCCGTTCTCTCACTGTGGGTTGATCGTTCAGTTCGGTGGGGATGTTTACTGGCAACGTGTTAGCGTCATATCCGAAATTGGCCTTAAAAGGCGACATGCCCATTGAACTATGCCAGGTGTTGTTGTAGGACAACTCAGCCATCCATAGCAGGTCCACCCAGGATTCATGGGCAGCCTCAGAGTAACAGCGCATGTATTTCTTCAATGTCTGATTTAGACGCTCTGTTTGTCCATTGGTTTGAGGATGGAAGCTTGTGGATAGAGCCGCCTCTATGCCCAAAGCCTTGCACCACGTTTGCCAAAACCGAGCTATGAACTGTGGTCCTCTGTCGGATACAATTACTCTCGGGATGCCATGGAGTCTTATGACCTGTGAGGCCAGCAATTGAGCGGTCTGACCTGCAGTAGGGAGGTTTACACAAGGGATGAAGTGTCCCATTTTCGTCAAATTGTCAATGACCACCAACACAGCCGACTTACCCTGATCCAAAGGCAAACCTGTTATGAAGTCCAAACTTATGTTCTGCCAAGGGCGAGAGGGTGTTGGCATAGGCATTAACAGACCTTTCTTTTTAGTGTTCTCTCCTTTGGCTCTGGCGCAGCTGTCACACTTCCCTACCCATCTGGTCACATCCAAAGCTAAAGAGTCCCACCAAAAATGCCTTCTAAGCAGTCTTACAGTTTTGGTAATCCCAGGATGTCCTGCCGATGGTACTTCATGACACCAGCTATAAGCTTTCATCCGCAGTTCCTCCGTCGGTAAAAACAAGCACTCACCCTGAAAAGGCAGTCCCTGGATCACCTTCCTACCTGACTTCTTAACCGCCCAACGTTCCCAAGAACCCAAAGACCTGGCTCCTTTGATTTCTCCCAAAAACTTCTCAGCGCGAACCACACACACTACTTTCTCACGAGGAAGAATGGAGTGTTGTACCTCTTCCAGCGATTCCGTACCTGTGTCCTGCCTAGACAGAGCGTCTGCCTTTCTGTTCTCCACACCAGGACGGAAAGTCACAACAAAGTTGTATTCAGAGAAGAACAACATCCACCTCATTTGTCTCTGTGTTAAGTGTCTTGCAGAGGTCATATACTGAAGATTCCGGTGATCGGTATATACCGTCACCGCTTGGCTAGACCCCCAGAGATATGGCCTCCATTCTTGGAATGCTCGTTTAATTGCCAAGAGTTCTTTCTCGGCAATAGTATAGTTAACCTCCGCCGGGCTCAGTTTCCTTGACAAAAAGGCAACAGGATGGAGCTGTCCATTGTCCGCACTTCTCTGAGACAGTATTGCCCCTATGGCTTCATCAGAAGCATCGGCTTCAACTATGAAAGGCGCCTCCAGTACAGGATGTGCCAACACAGGTGCTGTTGTAAAGGCTCTTTTCAAGACCAGGAAAGCCTCGTTTGCCTCAGGAGTCCATACGAAAGATGACCCCTTTCTTAACAGTCTCGTGATGGGCACCGCTATCTGAGAAAAGTGTAATATGAATCTGCGATAATAATTCGCAAACCCTAGGAAGCTCTGTACCTCCCTCACGTTTCTTGGGGCTGGCCATTCCTGGACTGCCTTAACTTTTCTCTCGGACATCTGTAGACCATACGGGCTAAGGTTCACACCCAGAAATTCCACTTCCTGAACCCCAAACTCGCATTTGCTCAACTTGACGTATAAACTGTGTTCTCGCAATTTGTCCAAAACCATACACACCTGTGCAGTATGACATGATACATCCTGCGAGTATATCAAAATGTCGTCAATATACATGACCACAAACTTATCCACATACTCCTTCAACACATCGTTTATGAAGAATTGAAATGCCGCTGGGGCATTACAAAGCCCGAATGGCATCACCAAGTATTCGTAAAGTCCGAATCTCGTCTTGAACGCCGTTTTCCACTCGTCCCCCTCTCTTACTCGAACCAGGTGGTAAGCCCCACGCAAGTCCAAGCGGGTGTAGATTTTGGCCTCTCTCACCTGGTCGAGTAATACCGAGATAAGGGGAAGCGGGTAACGATTTCGTATGGTGTTCTTATTTAATACTCGGTAGTCCACACATGCTCTCAAATCCCCATTTGCTTTCGCTATAAAAAAAAGAGGAGAAGCTGCGGGAGAACGGGAAGGCCTGATGAACCCCAAACGTTCATAATGATCTATGTACTCCCTCAAATGGGTGGTTTCCGGTACTGACAAAGCATAAACCCTACAGGTTGGTATTGTAGCTCCCTCTACCAAGTCTATGCGGCAATCATACTCCCTGTGTGGGGGTAGGGTTTCAGCCTTCTTTTCACAGAAAACATCACTATACTCCCTGTATTCACTGGGTAAGTGAACGTCTTTTTCAGCCGCTGTGGCAGCCAAAAACGGGGTTGTTAATACAGCGACATGAGCAGGAACACATGGCACTAAATGATCCCTACAAACCTCAGGTACAAAACGGAAAGTCTTTGTTTTCCAATCCACCACAGGATTGTGTCTATGCAACCAAGGCATGCCCAGGATAACCTCATATTGAGGAGCAGCAATGATGTTCAAAGATATTACCTCTGAATGTACATAGCCATGCAGTTCCAATGACAAATCGACTTCGCTGGTTCTTTCTGTAATCTGGCCTGATGTTAACGGTTTCCCATCTACGGCCAACACCTCTTCGGGACTGTCTCTTCTGACACGAGTTAGTGCCAAACGTGTTACTAATCCATCATCTATAAAATTGCCTGTGGCTCCAGAATCCACCATCACCATCACCTGATGTCTTGCCTGATTGCTTTCAATGGTCATAACGACTACAAGATGTGACTCATTTTCCTCTGGTCCTGCAGAGGACAAAGAGGTAAGTTTCCATTCCTGCCCTCCATCTGTCTTGGTATTGCTGTCATCCTTTGCTGGTAGGTCTAACCTATTAGATGAGACAGCCACCCTCTTAGACCTGTTAAAACTACCAGAGGATTTGGGTTTGGAGGGACACTCCCTAACGTAGTGTCCCTTCTTCCCACAGTACATACACAAGCCTTGTACTCTTCTTGTCTCCCTCTCTTCTCTTGACAATGGAGCCCTAACAGCACCAATCTCCATGGGCTCAGGTGCGGAGTCTGCTCCGCCTACACTTCTCCGAGGTGTCCTATCGTAGCTATAAGTTCCTTTGTCCCAACGTCTCCTACCACCCCCTCTCTCAGTGAGCCGGCAATCCAACCTCAATGCTAAATTCACCATGTCCACATAAGTGGTGGGTTGAGGATCCACCTGTGCCACCACATCCTTCAACTCCTCTTTCAGCCCTAAATAAAAAAGGGACATTCTTTTCTCCTCCGGCCATTCGGCTTCAGCCACCAACCGGTTGAATGCTGTCAAATAAGAAACAAGTTCTCCCTTACCCTGCCGTAGTTCCAAAAGTTCCCTATCGGCACTACATGAAGTAGCCCTCCGATCAAATACCCTCTCGAATTCGGCTCTAAAAGCAGACCAATCCGACAATATAGGGTCATCTTTTTTTACTAGTGGCACTGCCCAGTTAGCTGCGTCTCCAATCAAATAAGAAATAGTGAACGCCACCCTAGAATGGTTGGTAGGAAACGCAGACGGTTTACATGAAAAGTGCATAAGCACCTGTGTCAGGAATACCTGCACCTTTCGGGGGTCACCAGAAAACCTTTCAGGATTAGCCAAAGGGATGGGGGGTGGTATGGTGACCTGTACATTGGAAGCAGGGGCGGAAGCATTGAACGGATTACCCCCCAACCTATCCACCTTTTCCCTTAAAGCAGCTGTTTCTGCCTTAGAGGCGGCCAATTCCTGCTGTACTTGTGCTAAAGCGCGCAACACATCATCCATGGACGCCATTACTCCCACACACGGATCGGGCGGAGTGAAATTCGTGGGCTAGTGATTCTGTCAAGATCACACTCCGCAGGATCCGTATGCAGAAGAAATGCTCCACCTCCGGACCCCCCAAACACCCCGAATAGATATCACAGGGTGTTCAGGAGATACGGTGAGGGAAAAACCCCAAAAGGGGAAAAAACCCAAAAGAAAAGATAGAAGGGAAAGGGTCAGCGGGGGAAAAGAAGCTGTAAATACAAAGCACACAAGCATTAATACATAGTGCGAAATGCTACTCTCATTCAATTCTCGCTAAAAGAAACATATCCTAATTTCACCTGTGGTAAGCTCCTTCCTGCCTCTTCACACAGCTGTCTTCGTAAGTCCCTCCTGCCTGCATAACACAAGAAGCACAAACATCAACACACAGCACAAGCACTCTGTCATTCCAAATTAGATACACTACTCTAGATACCTACCCACACAGTAGAAAAAATAAAGCCTTAAGAATAACCTTGTATTTAAGACAGTTGAGACCTCAATAAGCAGTTCACTTCATGAATGTATGGCTCAATGTAACGAGTACAGAAAAATCCCATTCACCAGGCAAGTTACTGCTGCTTGATGACAGCCAAACAAATTCCATGCAACATAGGTACCAGAAAGAACCTAACACGGTGTGTTGTAGTTAATGACACTACTAACATCCGCTTAGGCATTTGTAATCCATTAGGGTATCAGCAATAATCAGTAGACCTAACACGGCATGTTGTAGTTATCAGCACTACCAACATCCGCTTAGGCATTTGTAATCCTTATATCATGTGTCACAACACTACCTTCGTGCCGGTATTGCGGAGGACACACCCCCCCCTGCAATCCGTCACTAGCCGAGACAGTTATGACCCCCCTCCGGAGGTGTAATATCAACAGTGCAGTACCAAAAGTGTGACCTCACGCGCCGAAAACCCCTTACGGCGGCAAAGGATTCCCAGTCTAATCCGACTGCAGGCAACAAAGGAAGCAGAGAAACACCAACAATAGCGCGTTTGCGCGAAAACTTTACCAGGCTGAGTAATCTTCCCTTCGGGTTCCTAGGACAGGCGTGGCAAAGGCTCCACGCGGAAACGAACGCCGGGAACATAACCACGCTCCCTGTAACAACAACAAAATCACTAGCACTGTTTCCTGGTCCCGCCCCGCCTTATCCTCGCGTCTCAAAGGATCATGGGATCGGTAGTTCTACTCCCATGATACATGGGGATTGTAGTTTTTTGGCAGGCGCTTCACGTTCTGAATCCTGACAGTTTCAGTGACGATAAAGCGCTGGCAAGGGACTCAGTTACCCAGAATCCACCAACAATGGGTAGAAACGCAGGCATTAAGGAAAAATTCAAACAACTGGAAAAGCTGATAAGAACCGAGCAAAAACGTTGGTGGGAAGCAAAGTCCCTACAATGATATATAGATGTGGGGAGAGTACCCCGCGTTTTAAGAATATTACTTGCTCCAATTTATGAAGCGCCCAACCGTGAAATGATGCAGGAATGGGCAGAAACGAACTTGGAATCATCGCGCAAATTACTTTTCATTTTGGTCAAATATGCTGAGAAAGATTGTACAAAATTAGCTGAAGAAATTGACAATATCAATAAGGAACTAGAAATAATGGAACAATAGGATGACATTGAAAAAAATTTAATTGAGATGAAAAAACATTTAAAAAAATAGGAGGACATAATAAGGGAGCGCAAAGCATTTAAATGTCACCGGGACCGGTGTGATTATGAATACGGAAGAGTATTCAATTTCTCAAAAAAAATTGACGCATTAAAAGCTGGCAAAACAAGATCATTACAGAACGTGTCTCAAGGAGCAGGGGATGAGAATCCACAACCAGATCTGACCTCTGCATCAGATGCAAGCTTGGCTGTGGAGAGCGGGTCTGAGGCGGAAACTCGCAGAAAAACGAAAAGCATAGCAGCTCGCAGACATTCCCTAACTGAGGAAGTGGGTTTTTTAAGCAGAGAGTTCCTCCAATCACTCAGACCAAGAAAACATCAAACAAATCCAAATTGAAGCGAAACAGAAAACGGAGGGAGAGAAGGAAGGCAAACAGAAGAAGGGAGAAACAAAAGGCAACCAAAATGGCAGCAGAAGGAATTCTGGAAAAAATAGTGCCAGCAAATCCAGGTGCAACAAGTGACAAAACTGTCATTAACTTATCAGATATGGTGCTAAATACTGGAGAAAAGCAATTACTTGCCTTGGGATTATCCTTCTGCCCCGAGAGCTCGTTTAACTATGCCAAATCGCGAGTGGATATATACAAAAGCGTCAGGAAACTTAAACTCCAAAAATTCTACGCACAATCCAAACCATCAAAATCAGATAATGTTGAAGCAAATTCAGTTAGTAATAACCAATAAAACAGGAAGAGCATACAACAGCCACAAGTAACCAAGAAGCAGAAAATATGGTGGATATCCTGTATGATTTAATTCATGAGGAAGAGAATGTAAGTAATATTGAATTCGGGAGTACACCATCAAACAGAACTAAGTTGTGTCAGACACCATTCAAGCCACCTTCTACATTTTTTCCATTAATGATTAAGGATAATATTGACATCTTCCAAGAGCAAGTCATTAATGGCTTGAAAAACCTGAATCGATCCATGCACAAGGAAAAAATAATGTTACAAAAAATAAGAAACAGCTTCAATACCACCAACTGGTGACCAAACTAAAAAACAACAAAGAGATCGTCATCAGAAATGCTGATAAAGGTGGTAAGTGCTGCTGTGGAAGAGAGAGGACTATCTAGAGGAGGCTATGAGTCAACATAATGACAAAGCTTGTTACTGTGGCAGCAACAAAGTGACTTTAAATTTGGTGCACTCAACATATAAGATGAAATTGATGGCTTGGCAGGACATCGGCCTAATAACAACAGAAGAATACAAATATCTACGGAATGCAAACCCTACTGCTCCTAAAATGTACTTCATTCCAAAAGTACACAAAGACGAAAGAAGCCCCCCTGGGAGGCCGATTATATCAGCTAAAAATAGAAGTTTTGAGAAAACTTCTATTTACATAGACTTTTTTTATAGGAGCATGTGCGCAAACTGGCCTCCTAAATCAAAGATACGGAGGACTTCCTAGCTAAAATGATGAATTTCCTATGGCAAGAGGATTACCTTTTGATTACACTCGATGTAGCCTCACTATACACATCCATAAAACACTAGGATGGACTAAGAGCCTTGTGATATTACCTATCCAGGAGAGCTTCACAATATGCTGAACACACCATAGTGTTGGTCAATATGGTTGAAATGTGTGTAATGAATAACATATTCATGTTTCAAAATACTCTATATCAGCAATCACAAGGGGTGGCCATGGGAGCCAGCTTCTCCCCCAGCTACGCATGTCTGCACATGGGCTGGTGGGAGGAGTTGGTTCTCATGGAAAACGATTCAGAGGTAATGAATAATCATGTTAAGAGCAGGTGGGGATTCAGTGATGATTTGTTTCTGGTGTGGCAAGGCACGGAGGCTGAAGCAGTAATTCTTCATTGAATCAATTAACATCGATGAGTTGAATTTGAGTTTTACTGCCAATATTAGCAAGACCAACATAATGTTTTTGGATGCTGAGGTATACATCAATCAGGGCAAACTGGAGACTGCATAGGAAACATACGGCAGGCAATTCAATTTTGCATGCACGTAGCTCACACCCAAACCATCTAGTGCAATGTATATCTTATGGGGAGCTACTTCGCGTAAAGCTAATATGTAGCGACAGCAAAGATTTAGAAGTTGCACAAAAGGAATGCCTAGCAAGATTTAAAGAAAGGGGTTACAGCAACAAATGTCTAGCGACAGCACTAACCAAAAGTAGTCTCAAACAGAGGGAAACTATACTTAAACAAAAGTCAGGCAGGCCCATTCCAGATGAAATACCAAGTAATTTCAGGTTTATCCTGGAATTTAACCGACAGGAATCGGCTGTAAGAAATATCATAAAATTGATGGCTTGGCAGGACATCGGCCTAATAACAACAGAAGAATACAAATATCTACGGAATGCAAACCCTACTGCTCCAATAATGTACTTCATTCCAAAAGTACACAAAGACGAAAGAAGCCCCCCTGGGAGGCCGATTATATCAGCTAAAAATAGCAGTTTTGAGAAAACTTCTATTTACATAGACTTTTTTTACAGGAGCATGTGCGCAAACTGGCCTCCTAAATCAAAGATACGGGGGACTTCCTAGCTAAAATGATGAATTTCCTATGGCAAGAGGATTACCTTTTGATTACACTCGATGTAGCCTCACTATACACATCCATAAAACACTAGGATGGACTAAGAGCCTTGTGATATTACCTATCTAGGAGAGCTTCACAATATGCTGAACACACCATAGTGTTGGTCAATATGGTTGAAATGTGTGTAATGAATAACATATTCATGTTTCAAAATACTCTATATCAGCAATCACAAGGGGTGGCCATGGGAGCCAGCTTCTCCCCCAGCTACGCATGTCTGCACATGGGCTGGTGGGAGGAGTTGGTTCTCATGGAAAACGATTCAGAGGTAATGAATAATCATGTTAAGAGCTGGTGGGGATTCAGTGATGATTTGTTTCTGGTGTGGCAAGGCACGGAGGCTGAAGCAGTAATTCTTCATTGAATCAATTAACATCGATGAGTTGAATTTGAGTTTTACTGCCAATATTAGCAAGACCAACATAATGTTTTTGGATGCTGAGGTATACATCAATCAGGGCAAACTGGAGACTGCATAGGAAACATACGGCAGGCAATTCAATTTTGCATGCACGTAGCTCACACCCAAACCATCTAGTGCAATGTATATCTTATGGGGAGCTACTTCGCGTAAAGCTAATATGTAGCGACAGCAAAGATTTAGAAGTTGCACAAAAGGAATGCCTAGCCAGATTTAAAGAAAGGGGTTACAGCAACAAATGTCTAGCGACAGCACTAACCAAAAGTAGTCTCAAACAGAGGGAAACTCTACTTAAACAAAAGTCAGGCAGGCCCATTCCAGATGAAATACCAAGTAATTTCAGGTTTATCCTGGAATTTAACCGACGGGAATTGGCTGTAAGAAATATCATAAACAAGAATTGGTATCTCAGCAGACAAGATCCAATTATAGGAAAGACAGTCCCTAAGCGGCCATACATTACATATAGAAGGAACGTCTCAATGAAAGACACCTTATTTGATAACGATCCTTGTGGTCCTCTAGCCAAGACAATCTGGTTAAACCAAAGATTGGGGTTTCACAAATGCAAATCATGTAAAGCCTGCCAACATGGGGTGTCAACGAAAAGCTATTCGACCCCCTTTGGCGGTCCACACAAACTAATTAACACGGCCCTAAGTTGCAAAACTGATCACGTGGTATATGTGCTGGAGTGTCTGTGTAAACTGAGATACATTGTAAGAACAATCTTACAAGGACACAAAAGGGTACTCCAGCACATCCGGGCCATCAAAAATAATATTCAAACGTATCCAGTGGCTCGCCACTTCACTGAGCGGCATGATAATAATCCAAAGGATCCTAAATATTTCTTTATAGATTCTGTCCCGAGGAACAAAAGAGGTGGGGATAGGGAAAAGACACTCCGGCTATTAGAGATGCACTACATTTTAAATCTTGATACCAAGCAGCCTAATGGATTATATAGCTCGGAGGAACTGCATGCCAGCTTAAATATATAATGGCCATTAGTCTATCATAGTGAACCCTGCCCGCTAGATTGAATATCATCCTTCAACTAAAAATATGATTTTATTTCCAAATATGAAATAATCACTGAAATATAACCAGTAAGTCCGCATTCAGCAGCTTTAAGATATTATATATCCTAAATACCTTCCCTTTGTTTTTTAAATCACCATTTTTACTCTTTAGACACTATTCACTTTTTAAGCACATTTTTTGCACATTGTCATTTAACAACCAGACATGTTTAATATAAGTACATGACGCAAATTAGACCTAAGGAGAATTTAGCCCTAGATCTAGAATGACATATTATAGGATTATACGCATAACATAATTTCCACAGAACGATAAAACAATCTGGCATTTATGCAGTGATGGATAATAGTACAAATGAATTTTACAGATTTATCCAATTATCTATTTATGTATTTGTTCATCTATTTATATATTCATATATTTATGTATCAATGTATTCATATATTTATGGTTGTTTTATCAACTACCAAAAACGCAAATGTATTGCAGTAGAAATGTGAACAGATATGTATTAAATTATTTATTTACATATTTAGGTGTGCGTATTTGCACACCGCATCATGTACTTAACAGGGAATATGAATCTCATATTGAGCATACCCTCTTTGTTAAGTTCAAACATGAATTTACCTTAATCGCTTTTGAATGCGAATGGTTGTTTCAAAAGCACTGGGCACTTTAAAACTTCAATCACGTGGTTCCGAAAAAAACAGGATGTTTAAGAAAAAGAAAAAAAGAAAAATGTCAATGGTTGATGAGCATCATGAGATCAAGTCCCCTGGGACGGACGAAACGCATAATGGCTGCCGCTGTCGGTTCGTGAGAAGATAATAAACTAAGCGGTATTTGAAGAATCCTGTGGTCCATGCTCTGTTCATCGCGCATGCATCGAGAAGGCACAGTTGTGAAGGAGTACTACATGATATATATATATCTATATTACTATTATAAAGAGAGAACTTGTACCTTTTGGCCAGGTAAACTCGGGAACCACAGCGCCAATCTACACACCCGATACATCTATGAAAATGTCAGGGTGTGTAGATGGACATAGGCTATATACATTTTTTTTTAAAAAGTAGATAAAAAAAATTAAGTTTGAAAACAAAGTAGTCCCCTGAAAGTAGCGCCGGCTGGGACCTAGCGCTGGCCGCGACGCGACGTGCATGATGACCGCAAAGCGACTTGTGTGATGACGACGAAGAAGGAGCGGCGGTGCAGTGACGAGCGGCTGTGCAGTGAGGAGCGTTGGCACAGGTAAGGAAAGGGAAAATTCAGTGCGAGACTGTGTAATGCAGGGGCAGCAGTAAAGGAAAATGTCGGAGCGCGAGTGAGTCGGGCGGGAGGGGAGCGCGAGTGAGTCTGGCGGGAGGGAGTCGGGCGGGAGGGAGGCCTGGTCCGTGTCCGTGCATGGGCATGCACGGACAATGTTGGGGAGGGCGGTGGCCTGGGCGGGTGGTTGGCCCTGAAGCCTCATTGCCCCCAGGCAATGCTGGGGCGGGCTGCTAGTAGATATATATTACTTACTGGCGGTTGCCAGTAGGTAGTTATAGTTAGGACCTAGTTTCCGTAGGAAATCCTCAACATTCTATTTGGATTAACTTTGGCCCTGGTGGATGAATCTTTGCGAATTTCTCAAAGAAGATGGCTCGGTCTGCTGCGCTCCTACCCTGAAAGTTTGGGGGGGATTGGTCAAGTCGGGGCTGAGATAAAAGAGGGGTCCCAAAACGTGTTTTCTCCATGTTATTTTCCTTAGGACGTTTAGACACGGCTACACGGCTGAATGGATTTATACGAAATTTGGCAAAAAGGTAGAGTCCGGCTCGCAGATTACGCTTTTGTTTGAATGGTGTAAATCCGTTCAGTAGTTGTTGAGAAAATTAAAGTTAAAGTCCATTATATATCTATAAGCGCGCTCGGGTGCGCGCACTAATGAGGCTGTGCGCGAGCGGAATTATTTTTTTGCTGTGTGACGTTTGTGAACGTTCGATTCGAAGAAAATCAGGAAGTGTTAACCGCCATTTTGTTAGTGCGAGTGAATATATTGCAGATTTCAAAGCGTTGGAACATGGAAAGGGGACAAGGTAGAGATTGTCTGGCCGCGTAGGTTTTCTCAGGGGGTGCAGTAAGGTCCTTGAACGCGAAAAGATTTTTTTTTTGTTTGTTTTTTAAAGTTGCGGGGTGCGCACACTCGGTCGCGTACTCCTATTTACAAGAGTGTGACAATGGAGATAAATCCGAAGTTTGAGTGTTTAGATATAAGGTGGCTCTGAAAAGAGCCCTTGTGTTAATTGAGTTTTTTCTGCATTTATAAGTAAGTTCCGATGCAGAGTCTCATGTTACAGAGGAAGATTCTGTTTCCCTCATCCGTGAAATGAACACCATCTCTCCTATAGATGTCTTGCATGTTATAACGCAAGTTGTTGTGGTAAATAGAACCCATGCTATAATCTCTGAGGAAAGCAGAAACAGATTTATTTACATGTTTCCTTGCTTTATCAATTTGTGCACAATGTTGATTGGACCAATTCCATTTCTGTCTTTGGCATATATTGGAATATACCAAGGCAGTTCGAGGAAAAAGTGTCATCAATTGAAAGGTGTCTTTTAGAAGCATTTCCAGACCTACCCCAGTCAATGTGCCTAGATCGTTCCCACCACAGTGCACAATTATAAGGTCAGGTTCTGGGAGATGCATAAAAGTTTTCACCAATGGTATCAATTGGTGACATCTCAATCCTCTCTGGCCAATCCACGTTATCTGCACATTTGGTAAATCAAGGTTGGAAATTCGTCTGTTTGCTGCATATTTTCCACTCCAGTGAATATAGCTGTGTCCTAAAAGCCAAACCTTCATTTTCAAGGCAGATGCACTCGTACTCCGATGGGTTCTTGAAGCGGAATGGTAGTTAGAAGCTGAAAGTCAGGATAAAAAAATGGATGAGGCTTGGTGTGGTTGAAAAAATAAAAATGATTGGTTGATTCTAATACCTCAAGATTGAAGACTACGGTGCATGTTAATGTTTATGTTAAACGAAAACTACTATTGGGTGTTAAAAAAATGACATGTAACAGAGCTGTGGATAGGCAGGTGTTTTTGGAAGGAAATCAGCATTCTTGGTTTGATGTAGAACGTTGAGATATGAACTTTTGACCTGTGCCTTCAGCCAGGTGCAGAATGAGGTGTTACCGTGGACACAGCCAGAGAAGGCAGTGGGTGATGGGTGACCTTTATGTGACAATGAAAATATTGTAAGGGACAACCAACTGAAATGTAAATTTGATTTCAAAATTTTGCGGGAAGAAATATGATTGGTTGAAGACACATATATGAGTCTGTATTGACAGGATATCTGTGCCATTGAATTTTGGTTGCAGTGATAGAAGCATTATTCAGAGTTCCACAAACGAATATCTGTTTTGTGACTGTCACTGTTCTACATCGTACAAAGAATTGGTAAAGGTAAGTCTGTAACTGTTTGTTTTGTCATGTACTGTAATATGTGGTTTAGTCACTAAAATTGGTTAATTTCCCTCACAGTCTCTGAGTAACCTCATTTTTGACTGTGATAATATCTTGTATTGTTAAAACTATTTCTCCATTTCATTTCATCACTCTTTAAGGACATTATTTGTTTGCAATTATTAGTTAAAAAATTTTGAATAATAAATTTCAATAAGGTAAATGGTCTTCAGTCATGTTCTCATGTAATCTTTTACTGTTAGTTTTTTAAATTCACTGTCAGTCAGAGACGAAAGTGGAACGAAATTTTGGGGGGGGCAAATGAAAAAAATGTTATTAGGCGTACATGAATGTTTAATTAGTTGGCAGAGTAAAGGTGCAGGGGCTTTTAGAAGGGGTAAAATAACTGCAAGGCCTACTTAACATTCAAATGGATGTTTATAGAGATGTGAAACGTTCAGGTGTTGTGGTGTGTGTATCTAGAATATATATGTTACCTTAGGCTGCCACACCAGACGGGAGGGGGGTGGGGGCCTGAAGTCCTGTGAATTTAATGGGAGTTGCGCGCCTTTTTTTTTATATTCTTTCCAATGTAAATTATAGTTTTGTATATAATTTTGGTGAACAGCAAAAAATGGAATATAAAATATGTTTAATATAGACAGTAATTATTTGTGTGATTTTGAAGCGTTTACATATAATGAGAGAAGTTGATTTTGAAATGAAAAAATGGTATTAGCAGAGACACAGATAATGCAGATAGAGAGAGAAATGGTACATTACATGTGATACCGTCGTCAAAAAGTGCTAATGCTTAATGTATTCCTAAACTTTCTGTCAGACGACAAAATTACGGTGTGGTTTGTGGCCGCGGCCTGCACTGGTGGGGGTGGGGTGAGAGGGGGAGGTGGTCGAGTAAAATAAACTGAAAAGTTGTGACCATGAGGTTGTACACAGGTTCGTGTAGTACACATGTGAAACCATTGTCAAAAAGTGGTAATGATTAAGGTATTCATAAAGTTTCTGTCAGACGACAAAATTACAGTGTGGTTTGTGGCTGTGGGCTGCACTGGTGGGGGTGGGGTGAGAGGGGGAGGGGCGTAGTAAAATAAAATAAAGTTTGTGATTATGAGGTTGTACACAGGTTCGTGTAGTACATGACTTCATACATTGAGGTAGCAGACCGAGTATACAAATATCTCTCTTCCTCCTGCCGTTTGACTCCATCTTAATCTCCCTTCTGCTCTCTGTCTCCGTTGCCCTGTGTTATCTTACTGTGTGTGTGTCTGTCTGTGTCTGCCTTCAGTCCGGGCTGAGGAAGTTTGCTCTGCAGGCACACACAGATAGTCGCATCAAAGTACTTGGCAGGTTTTCAAAAAACTATTTATATAATTGAGATGCTTTTTTGAAGCGCTAGTGAATGTCTACTTTCACAATTACTGCTCGGTTGGCTCCACAGAGCAGAGGGTATGTCGTATTTGACTTCTTAGTGCTTTTGCATCTGCACTCTGTTCTCTGGTGGCTGGCGGAGAAGTGTTTGTTATTGTGGAGATGAATGTGTGATAAGTAGTGAAATACGACATAGCGTCTGGTCTGTAGAAGCGGGGGAGCAGTGCTTAACACTGAGTCAAGCAGAACTGCGGCGGTGCTTGGTAACAGTAATAAATTATTTTCTTACAGAGGTACAACTGTTTGCATGGTCCGCGACCCACTAAGAAAGGGTTGACGCTCCGTCATAGGCCTGCGGGTTCTAGTATGAGTAAGTCAGGTCGACAAAAGAAAACATGAAGTTAGTACAGCTGAAGTTACGTGGAACACATGAATATTCTTTTAGTATACAATTATTTCAGTTGAGAATATGGATTAAAAGAGAGAACGTGTATATTTGAAATGTTTATTCAGAAATGCACTGGTTTCAAGGCAAGTTTCTTATCTAATACGAGTACAGACATTGTAAGAAACAAAGTAATTGGTATAGTCACTAGTACATAGAATACAAACGGTATAGTTGATGTAAAATGAATATAGTTTAGCAAAATTAATTCTACACTGTTATGAGGAAGTACATTATATTTTATTCAATCTAAGAAGGTGTCTTGCCTTTCAGTTTAGAAACGATACATGAAAATGCTAGTGGTTAGACATCAGCTCATTAACAATCAGCTCTCTGCATGCGAAGCACTATCAAGTTTGTGTTATGCTATTGTGTAAGGAAAAAAAAAGGCGCCAAAAGCGACAAGTTGGCTGGAGGTGCATGTATGTAGTCTGTTGGAACGTTCGCAAATTAGTGTTGAGAAGAACTACTGTATTGACATATCTTTTGAAGGTTTCAGTACTCCATCTGAAATACAGCACGAAAAGTAATGGAAATATTAGTGAAAGAACATATTTTTCTCGTATGCATTAAAAATATTTCAGTACATGGAAAACTAAAGCAGCAGAGGTGTGTGAGGCACAAATAAGCAGTTGAAAGGAGAAATGGCGTTTACTCTTATAAAAAACTCATGCTATCTTTACACATTAATCAGGGCACATGTAGCATATATTACCCTGTTTTGCTCCGAGTACGTTTGAAATAAGATAAGATAAGATATGCAACTGAATTGTTGACATTAGAGTTTAATAAAAAGTTAAGTTTGAAATCGAGTAGCTGAGGAAAAAAAATGTAGTCCACATAAAACACAAAAATCTGACCAGCAGGAAATTATAATGTCCACTGTTAGTAAAGCCAATAGGTCTGTTGATGTGAAAAAAAATCCAAGAAAACGTGAAAAAGATAGGGAGGCAAAACAAAATGTGGACGTCAATGGCTTGCATAAGAGTCATCCTACAACTGTGTAGGCGAAATAAGCAGCTACCGCTTCTAAAAGGAAGTCACTGTTATCATCCGAAAACATGTCAGCCATCCAATTGAAAAGCGGAAAAGAGCATACATGGTCTTTAATTACCGGAGCCTCTAGTACCATCAGAGGGCAACTCGGTGTCTTTTCTATGTAGCTGTGTGCCAAGAAATCTAGCGCTGCTGCGAATATATTACAATGACCCAGAACTCCTTGTATCGCTGCAAAGGCCATAATCCCTCCGTTGGAACAAAGCTGTTCATGATCAATTAACGGATTCATGAGATGATTGTAATTCACTTCAGGAGGTACCAAGTTGCAGAGACATAAGTCCAGGGCCCACATGAAATCACAGCTCAGGCAATGAAATACAGGCTGCACACAAGTGAAATAGGAAAATCGAAATGATAATCGATATGATGCACTCAAAGTCAAGAGTGGTAGGATGCCGTAGTAGCCAAGCATCCTCTGGCGAAATAGTTCTAAGTGCTCCGGCTCGTTTGCGAAGACAGGAGGGACATCCATTTTGTAATAAACAAAATAGGAACACAAAAGTCGCAGCACTGGTAGTAGAACAGGAAGTCCTGAAAAATAGGTCGCCGACTATGGAGTGAAGAGTAGCAGAATGACTTTAAATAATTTCTGGCAGACAAATCACTAAACCATTGCTTAGTAGTATTAAAAAAAATAGGGCTGTCTTGAAGTGGAGGATGCGTTAAAAATTAAGGGAGTCACCTCACCAAATTGTAAAGGAAGGTCACTATTTTATAAGGAATGCACTTCTCTGTGAATATTAGCTAAGTGAAAGATATGTTTGCGAACAGATGGTAGGGTAACTTGTTTTTGTGACAATAAGGCTGTTGTTCATGTCTTGTGATTCAAGGCCGGAATTCGCGGCCAGATGGAAACATCAAGGTTCCCATGCGGGGGTAGATAAACTACATTCTTACAGGGAAGCATTTGCAGAGTGATTATTACCGCGTAAGCTTTGCCGTTTAAAAAGTCATAGTAATTTTCATTACATGAAAAAAAATAACCACTGTTGAAGAATAAAGAAAAAGTCGGCATTATAGCAGGCACTGGTGTATCTTTGAAAAGACATGCAACATTACAGCGCTTCTAGTTAAATAAGTCATGTGATTGAAAGTGCCTGCATGTGAACGACTAATCACATTTTTGAGTACAGTCATTTCTATAAAGATTTAGGGGCAGATTAACATGCTCCGTGCAGCAGTTTTGCTTCACTTGTCCCATGTTAAAAGTGATGCTAAAGTGGCGTAAGGGGATTGTAAATCTGCCCGACATTTTTTTGCCGTCTCAAAGGCATTTGTAAGTGAAAGGGAGCGACTTAGTTTTATGACTGTAGGAGGTACTGAGCCACTGGTATCTATTTATGTGAAGAAATGTATAGAATTTGAAGACTGAAAAAACGGGAAAGGTAGACTAATTAATTCATGCATTAGCCATGTTGCAGTTGTGGCTTCGGATACTAAAAAGGGAAAAGTATTTAGGCGTTGAATGTGGAACATTGAAAAAAAACATGTGTTATGGAAAGCAAACGTGGTTTGAAAAGGAAATGTAAAGGTTTAAATCAGGGGTCTCCAAACCGGTCCTGGAGGGCCAGATCCATGCCAGATTTTAAAAATTACTACATGTATTTCAATGGGGATATCCAAAAAATATGGCATGGATCCGGCCCTCCAGGACCGGTTTGGAGACCCCTGGTTTAAAGAGAGAGGAGAAAATTAAGATAGTTTCAGGACTTTAAGTTGGCCGGGTCTGTTCGAGTTTCAGCACAGGCAGTTTCTTAAAGGTAGGCTTGCTGTCTATTGAGCTGCACTTTTGAGGCCTGGTGTAGGCAGACTTTTTAGTTAAGTTGTGCAGCTATTAATCTGTGTCAAAGGTATTAGTACTTAGTTGCTGTAGGTATGATGTTACGTGTTGTACCACACCTGTATGTAAAAATTTAGAGGGCAAAATTTACAGTGTGGTTTGTGGCTGAGAGCTGCAATGGTGGGTGAGAGTTCAGAGGGGAAAGTGTTGGGCTAAAGGGAAAAAAAGAGTTGTGAGTTAAGATTATGCAGAAGTTCTTGCAACAGATACGTTCTTGCACTAAGTTAGTGGAGTCAGTATACATATATCTGTGTTGCTATTTTCGTTTCCTCAACATACTGTTTTTGTGCTGTTTACTTTATATATTTTAATGTGTCTGGCTCGCCCTCTGTATCTCTGTCTACTGTGCAGTTTTTCTCCATGTTGCCTATCCTTTGATTTTTACCGTTCCTGTCTCTCATACATTTTCTCTCTATGCAGTTGTTGTTCTCCCTCACATGGGCCTTTAATTATGAAGGCCTTGCGCCGCCGGTGCATCACTTTTAACATGGGAAAAAGTGACGTATCTGTGGTGCAAGGCTTTCATAAATGAGACGCTTTGTGTCCTATTCTTTTTGTTTCTCTTGGTCTCTCTGTCTTGGTTGTGCTTTTCACTATATTTATTCATTTCTGTGATTGTTTTATTTTTGTCCTGAAAGCACTCTTACCTTGACTGTCCCTTGTGATATCTCTCTTCTTATCGTGCTCTTTTTTTATGCTTCTCTGTGTCCTGTTCTCAGTCTTTCTCCTACATTGTCTGTATGGTGGTGTATATCTCTTTTCCTCTTATTCACTCTTCTTCTCTCCATCTTTCTCTCTCTTCTGCTTTGTTTGTCCATCTCTGTTTTCCTTCTGCTCTCTCTCACCCTATTGTAGTGTTTGCCTGCTGTCCTCTCTGTCTCTGTACCTCCTGTCTTTTGTCTTCTTTATTCTCTGTCTGTTATTTAAACTTTGTGACTCCGTCTGCATGGTCATCTTTTCCTTTATTGTACCTTCCCTTTCTTTCTTGACTTTTCAGTGGTGGTGTTATTTTTCTGCCCATCTGTTTGTGCTTTGAATGCTAGTCTGTCTCTGTATGTTCCTCTTCCTGCTACTGTCTCTCTCTTTCCTGTAGTCTGTATCTCTCTTGTCCTGTATCTATTTTCTACTCTATGTTTGATATTTTATTTTATATTTAGTTATATTATGTGTTTAATAAACAATCATTGAACTTAGTTAGGTATTCGCATATCTAATGGTAGAGAATCTTAGGGAATTTATCTGATAGGCTTGTTCTTTGCTACAATGGCTCTATGTTGTGTAATAAATATGTCTGTAATATGTTAATTCAATTTCATTATTTCTCCTTTTTATAGTGTTTGGTGCTCAACAGCATAACCTGCCTTCCACTTCGCTGAATTTCAGAAATTATATTCTTTTTTTCAGGTGAGTTGGTATTTTTGAAAGGCAATTTTTTTGGGTGCACATTAAAATAATAAAGAAGATTTTTTTAAATATTTGTAAAGTTTCGGTTTGGACCATGATTTTATCTTCTATTTTTGCCATGTCTGTATCTGCTTGTACTAGATATGTATTTTGAGATATTTTTCCACTGACAGTTGAAATTATATTTTTATGGGCCTGGTGCATGTGTTCTTTTTGATGGAGTTCTGGTTTACGTATCATTTGAGTATAATTCTTTGCGGTTTCCATGGAATAATTCTTGCAAAGTGTTGATTATTTTTGAAATCATGCTGTATTATCTTTGGCAGTCTTTTTTCTTCATTTACAGAGGGGTATTATGATATGGCTCTTGGTGTGATGGGCATCTTTCCTGCATATCTGTGACTGTACTATCTGTAGGCACTGTTTTACATATATCTGCAGAGCTTTATTATGATGTGGTTCTTCATGGTTAGCATGAAATTTTGTATATGCTATGAAATTCACATGCTGAGTTTGCTGTTGAAACATAAAAGCAAGTGTCTCTGTAGGAAGTAGTAATCTGGTAAGTGAATGTCATGGTTTGTACAATGTGAGCCTTCCCTTCAGAGTGTATATAATTTGAATAGCACTTTGTAGTGGTGAACTCAGAAAATGGATCTCTAAAAATTAATTATAAAGTTTATCAATATTTGTGATATCTAGAAAATCTAAAAACAAATTTTACAGTAAAATGTCTTTTTACAGCAGTAATTATTTAATGCAAAAAAAGGAACAGTGTTAATGTTTAGGGTTATACTGTCAATTTGTTTTCAAAACAAGAGGAAGGTGCTATCTTAATATATGTAGTTAATAAGTTAGAAATTATAAAAAAATATATGTAGTTTAAAAATTAGTAAAGGTACTTTTAAGTTTTATATTTATGAAAAAGATATAATTTAGTCTTTAAATGAACTGATGAAGGAGTTATTAGAAGCAGTGTTTCAGGAGGAAATAAAAAATGAAAATGATGACTTTATGGACATTTCATTGGACTCTGCTTACTTAGAGATGGTGGAAGGGGAAGAGGAGTGTTTTGAAGTTGAGGACTATGAATTACAAGAAGTACCTGATGACATTATGCTTGAAGTTCTTTTAGATTATGAACTTTTAAATGAATAAAATTATTTTTAATAGAAAAGCATTCTTGAAGACAGTTTTCTTGTCCTATTCGTCGTTCATCTGCTTTATGAGAGTGACAAGACATGTTCTCATGAAGTGTATAAGAGATTATAGTAAAAAATATTAAAGCACTAGGATGACCGACAGTTCTTGAAAAAAGTGTACTGTTAGTATGCTTTAAAAAATAGAATTAGAAAATACGTCTATAATGTTAACACAGCTATGGACTGTCATAAATTTAGAACCAACATTCACTACAGGATTTCCTACTCTGTTCAGAGACTGTTTCTTTGTCTTTATTCTCCTTAGAAAATAAATCTGTGGTTTTAATTTGTATGTTATATGCTAGTAGCCAACTATAATATTTGTTATGTTTGTGTTTTACAGATTGTCATTTTCATCAGAAACTTAAATTAGTATGCCGACCAGAAGTGAAAAAAGAAAGCTCTATAAACGGACATACAATTTGAAGAGGAAAGAATTATCAAAACAACAAAGGACGGATAAAAAGAAGAGTGCTCCTGGTAAGAAAACCAAAGCTTTTTTAAAAAGATTATGTCAAAGGAAAACTGTTATCGATAATGTTCAAAAGGAAAAAGAGTTATCAGTATGTAGAAGGAGAAATGGAACAAAACATAAAAATGTTTCTGGAATCAGCAGAGAGGAAAATGTTTACAGTAAAACTCGGACGAATCAGTTTACGGAAATCAGGAAGCGTATGTTTTATAACAGAGTAGTTTCGAATTTATTAAAAAAGGAGAAAGTTTGTAAAAGAAGATCTGCTTTTTATAAGAAGAAAGAACATATAGAGGGTGTTGTTCAGCGCGCGTTTGAGACAAAAAGAAAATTATTTATTTTAGTACTTAATAGAATTAATACACTAAATAAGACAATCCGAGTATTAAAAGCTAAAAGTAAATGGAAGAGACACATAAATAGAAGTAATTTTTGTAAAGTGTTTTCAGGGAAGTGGATGCATACTTCAACTTTTGAGCCATTTTTTAATGAAGAGAGTTACTTTCAAAGTATCGATTTGTTGCATGCAGTTGACACCAGTGGTCGAGCATATGAGGTAAAGGATGGTTGTGTAATTGAGAAAGAGAAAATTGTGGTTAGAAATGCAGAAGAGGTGATGGCTGGAGAAGTTTTGGAGGGACGTCCTAATGTTCCTGTTTACAGTTGGAATTGTAGTAGCATTTGTAGTGTACGACAGGATTCAATTGATTTCTTTCGCAATTTCTTACGTAAGTATACTAAGGAAAGCCTTTAAAAAAAATTGTATTGTTGCAAGAATTAGATCATTGCAGAGTGTGAGAAAAAATAGGTCTGCAAGGCCATTCTCTGGCTTGTCTTTCTAAAAAAATATGCCAGAGTGTCTTCCATCACTTCAGGATGTTAGCAGTACATCATACGAAAATGAGAAAATTAGTGAGAAAGTTGTATTATGCAAAAAGTCCAGGACTTAAACTTAAACAGTTAAATAGTGCTCTTTTGCATGGATGTGAATTAGATGTTAAAAAGGTTTGTGGAGAAATTGAGGTAAGTTATTTTGGTCCAGAGGAAGATAATGCAGAAACTGATATAATTATAGAAGGAAATGTGTTAGAAAATGTTGGAAATTTTAATATTGAAAATTTTGAACAGGAAATAACAAAGTTTAAGGTCATTGCAGGTGAGAAACCAAATTTTTCTTGTGTGTGTTGTCGACGCATTCATTACAAAAGTCAAACTAGGTTAGTTGATTTATATTTAAAAAGTGAAGATGAAAGTAATAGTCAATGGAAAGATTTTGCAACTTATTTGTTGGTAGAAAACTATTTTGATTTGGGTTTTGAGCAACGTATTTGTAAGTATTGGTATAATAAATTAACTGAAAATAGAATGCCTGCTAGAGCTGTCCATAATAATCTTGAGTTGATAAATAGTCCATTGGAACTGATGGATTTAAATACTTATGAGACTATTCTGATTCAATGTGTACATCCTTTTCAGGCTATTGTTCGTATGGAGCCTAAGACTGGCAAATTAAATCCTTCAGATTTACAAAGAGGATTAAAGGGTAGAGTTGTATATTTGCCACTTCATTTAAAAACAATATGGAAACAATTGGTGTTGAAAATGTAGAAGAGGAACCTCTAGTTATTCTAGTTAATGGTGTACCTACAATATGGCCGAGATACCCGCCACCCCCTCTCAACACAATCCCCAAAAGGAGGGAAACTGGAAACAGTTCTTGAAGTTTTTGGAAGTGGGATGGAGTGACCATCCCGGCCGTATTTATTAAAACAAAATTAAAAACATTAAACGTTTCATGTTATGTACAATTTCATTACCACCTTGCGATGTTTGGCTAACCTTAACAGATTCTCTAATACAGAGGTTCTCCTAGCCGAACTAGCATCCTACAAAACATTTTCTTGACATATTGAAATTGTACATCCTAACGTTTAAGGGCCAACGGCAAGGTCATAACCGGTGTCAAGATCCCTAACCAGACTTACCCCTCCCACTTGGGAGGGGCGACAGCACGGAGGCGTACCTCAAGTGCAACTACTACCAATTTCCCTTGACTTGACGGGGGCACCTAAAAACTCCACGCCAGTTAAAGGTCGTTCGAATACTCGTGTGAGGTATCTAGAAGGTATCGTAGACCTTATCCCAACCCCACACAACTTACCGCATCTGCCGTCGCAGATGTCACTGGCCCCGGGAAATTCCCCAGGAGGGGGCTGTAACCCCTCCTACAAAGGAAGGGGCCTTGACCGCCTTTCCTTTACTTCCGGCGACCCATCCTTAGAAGGGACCGCCTCCCCATTGAGGGGCCAATGGCCACCTCTCCCGAGCGCTCCCATCCGTGTTGGGTGACGCCCACTCATAGGGATCTACTAATTAGTGCTCACCGATCATGACCTTACCGCCTACCAAAATAAATACAACAGTGCTAACTAAACCTAAGAATACATTGGCCACTATGACCGAAAGAGCATGCTTAAAAAATCAACACTATATCTGAATCATTTTAATGGCAAAACGTACTCAAAACAGACCATTCTTTATTATACTCAACATCAACATGACACTACAACCTGCAAACGAAAGAGAAGCAGAATTAATCAACTTTATTACAAACAACTGGCTGTCTTCAGGGGCTGGTGGGTGGGTCAAAATTGGCTCTTCGTTCTGTCCCGAGCTCACGTGCAGCGAGGAGGTGCAGCTTCAGAGCACAAGAACAAGAGGATGTCTTCTGGTCTTGCGTCCCTTTTTATCCGTCTTCAGGGCGGGCGTACACCCGCCCCTGCCTGCCCCGAGGGCGTGGCTGGCTGCGTCAGTGTCTAGGCCAGCCCACTCTAGGGCGGGAAAGGGCGCGCCCCAGCTACGCCGCTTCGGGCATACCAGCCGAGACGCGCCTCCCGCCCAAAATGGCTTCCCGGGGGGATCGAGGCACTCTGCCATACGTTCGGGGGGACCGAGTGGTCGCCCCTTTCCATATGGCCGAGATACCCGCCACCCCCTCTCAACACAATCCCCAAAAGGAGGGAAACTGGAAACAGTTCTTGAAGTTTTTGGAAGTGGGATGTTGTGACCATCCCGGCCGTATTTATTAAAACAAAATTAAAAACATTAAACGTTTCATGTTATGTACAATTTCATTACCACCTTGCGATGTTTGGCTAACCTTAACAGATTCTCTAATACAGAGGTTCTCCTAGCCGAACTAGCATCCTACAAAACATTTTCTTGACATATTGAAATTGTACATCCTAACGTTTAAGGGCCAACGGCAAGGTCATAACCGGTGTCAAGATCCCTAACCAGACTTACCCCTCCCACTTGGGAGGGGCGACAGCACGGAGGCGTACCTCAAGTGCAACTACTACCAATTTCCCTTGACTTGACGGGGGCACCTAAAAACTCGACGCCAGTTAAAGGTCGTTCGAATACTCGTGTGAGGTATCTAGAAGGTATCGTAGACCTTATCCCAACCCCACACAACTTACCGCATCTGCCGTCGCAGATGTCACTGGCCCCGGGAAATTCCCCAGGAGGGGGCTGTAACCCCTCCTACAAAGGAAGGGGCCTTGACCGCCTTTCCTTTACTTCCGGCGACCCATCCTTAGAAGGGACCGCCTCCCCATTGAGGGGCCAATGGCCACCTCTCCCGAGCGCTCCCATCCGTGTTGGGTGACGCCCACTCATAGGGATCTACTAATTAGTGCTCACCGATCATGACCTTACCGCCACAGGCCGGATAGTTGACCGGCTATCCGGACCCCCCACAAAACTCCTACCTAAAGGTCATGTTTCAACGTTTTTAACCATGCTAAGAAGTCTCCTATGAGTAACTCATTTCCCACCCGAGACAAATGCACACCATCCCCTAAATACATACTGTCATCATTAATACAACCATGCGAGATAGAATGCAATGTCTTGGAACGGAACAACCTACTCACTTTGTTATTAAGTTTTCAAACAGAATGGTTCAAAGCAGGAATCGAAACAGCCCCCCGCCACACTTTTCGTGGGATCATATGAGACCATGCAATTACGCACCCCGGAACTTTCCTCGCCAACCAACTTACAGTGGAAAGCATTGCCTCTAGGAGAAGTCGTCTACCGGTGGTGACCAAATCATTGCCCCCTAAATGTACTATGACTATAGACGGCGGTGACCTCGTCCGCCCTAACAAACCCTCAAAGAATGCCTGAAACTGGTCAATACAGAGACCGCCCCTTCCGTAGAAGGACATCCTGTACCCGTATTCCCCAGCTACGTGAATCATGTCACCTGCTTCGAATACGTCTGCGGCACGCCTCACGTATGAGTGGCCCACGACCCACACCTCTTTTCTCACAGCCGGTGATGTCTGACCGCTGGCCTGGTGTTGGGTCGACTGCATAGTCCGCCCGCCTCGTAGGCTTGCGCAACTGAAAACCAAACAAAAGACAAGAAGCGTGAGTACATTATTACAGCTTCACAACATGTGCAACCGCACATATCTCTTATAACAATTGGAGGACCATCGCCCCACTCGTTTTACTTGTTCCACATTAAGACCCCTGGCTGTAGCTTCAGTTGCAGCCCCTATCCGAAAGGAATGGGTCCCAAACTCGCCCGGGTCCAAGCCCGCTGCGGTAATTGACATCGCAAGTACCCGCTGAAACTGAAATTTCGTCAGTGGGGTGGCGTCCGCGTGTCTCAACAATGTCCCTCCCCATGATGCCACCCTTCGTGCTAGGTAGTCTTCTAAACACTTTACCGGACACATGGAGGACCCTGGAATCCTGCGAATGACTATGCAGTCACCTATCCCATCTTGATCGGTCTTGGACCTGACAACGGATACAGTCATCGTCTCACCCCTGATCTGAACGTGTTCCCGGCACAAACCCCCCACCACATCCCGTTTGCTCCTTGCCACCAGCTCACTTATCCTCATCGCCCCGTGAAATGCAAGCGTAAAAGCAGCTCGGAACAAAAAGGCCTCGTACTGAGACGAGCATGTGGCGGGGAGTGTGGTCAGTAACTGGGACAACCTATCCAGACCTATCGGGCGCCTCTCATCTACTCTGCGACCCTCAAGGCGTTGCCACCCACGCAGCGCTTTCTGTACCACAAAAGACGCTGTCGGGTCCTGGATATTATGAGCCCTGGCAACAAAGGAAATGGCAGCACGATGCCTCTGGGCTGTAGCCACCGACTTCCCAGCCCTACGCAAGGACATCAGAAAATGTACTACCCAATCCTCATGCCCCCAAAGCCCCTCTCTCTCAGTCCCCAAAAAGGCTAAATAGGCCCGAAACGCCCCTTCATATGCCTTCCTCGTCCTTGGTGCTAGACTCTCTCCCACGAGGTGACGAAGTTCGGGGCACCGAGAGACCAGAGAGCTTCGGGAAAGGGTGCCGGCTCTGGGTCCGCTGAGGGAAGGAAACCCGAGAAAGCCTGCATTTGAAAACGAGACAGTGCATCAGCCGCCTGATTCATCACCCCTGGGACATGTTTTGCTCTGAATACCACGTTCAGTTGCATACACAGTAAGACAATTTCTTTGAGCAGCCTTAAAATCATTTTACAACGTGCTGCCTGACTATTGATGCATTCTACAACGGTCATATTGTCAGACCAAAATATGACAGAATGATCTTTGAACCCATCGGGCCAGGTTCTGAGGGCCCCCAAAATGGGAAACAGTTCAAGGAAAGCAATATTACTCGTCAGCCCCTCTTCATGCCACCATGTTGGCCACCTTTGTGCCGACCATTTCTTGCCGAAGATGGCGCCAAAGCCCATGCTTCCCGCTGAATCTGTCCATAGACCAAGCTCTTCAGAGGACATGGCTGGTTTGTTCCAGACGACTCGACCATTGAAGTCCGCCAGAAATGCTAACCAAATACGCATGTCCTGGCGGACCTCAGCCGATAGTCTCGTGCGATGATGACCCTCCTTTAGGCCAACCATCGCCTGGGCAATTGAACGGGAGAAGGGGCGGGCCATTGGGATCACCTTCAGGGCAAAATTCAACCTCCCCACCAATTGCTGCAATTGATGCAGCGTAACTTTAGATGCATTTATACACATTTGCAGGGCTGCCCTGAATTTCGACACTTTGGCAGCTGGTAAACGAAAACAACCCTCACTAGAGTCCAACTCGATCCCCAGAAACTCGAGGCAAGTCGTGGGACCCACAGTTTTACCTGGTGCCAATGGCACGCCAAATTGATCCATTAACACACAGAATTCAGTCAAGGCCCGGCCACATTCGTCATCCCCAGCGGCCCCAAGGAACAGAAAGTCATCAAGGTAATGCATTACATTTCGGAAACCCGTGTCCTTCGTGAAGACCCATTGTAGAAAATTACTGAATTTCTCGAAATATGCACAAGATATAGAGCACCCCATCGGCATACACCTATCCATGTAATACGAACCTTGAAACATGAATCCCAGAAGACGCTGGTCGTCCGGGTGTACCGGGAGCAATCGGAACGCTGACTCGATATCTGATTTCGCCATCAGCGTCCCGGGCCCCAGGCGATTCAAAATGGCTACGGCCTCATCGAATGATGCGTACCGCACCGAACATACCTCTGGATCAATTGCATCGTTCACAGAAAGACCATGAGGAGCTGATAGATTGTGGATCAATCGAAACTCACCTGGGTCCTTCTTGGGGACCACCCCTAAAGGAGAACAGACAAAATTCTGTACCGGGGGTACACTAAACGGGCCGGCGACCCGACCTCGGATAACCTCTTTCCGGATCTTATCCTGCACTACGGTCGTATGCTGCAAGACGGAAAGTTGATTTTTGCACGTCCCGACACCCTGAAAGTCCCCCACCGGGATGCGGAAACCATATGAAAAACCGTTCCGCAGCACCCCGGCAGTAGTACGATCTGGGTATTCACTGAGCCAGGGAATCATCGCCAAGGTATCAATCGGGGTTGGTAAAGGCGCCCCTCGGACTACATTAGACCTGTTTGGCGCCTCCTCTACCCCCATTCTCACCCGTTCTGGCTCTGCACGAGGACTCAGGATGGGGTGCCCCACAACCACTACATTCGTGCTTGAACTTACACGATCCCGGGGGCCTAGTACATTTACCTTTGTTGAAATTGAAACAGAAACCCCTCTTCCCCGTATTGCCGGCAGGTCTCGAAAATCGTCGGTACCCGTACCTGACCGAAAGGGCGTCCCCCCATATTGGCGGGAGGACTCACCAACAGTGCCCCCCACCAACGGCATTTTCAACATCCCTGACTCCTTCATTTTATCCCATGTCAAAGAATCATAACAGTCCCAGGTTAAACTTTTGTTATGCTCCATCGCCTTCCTGAAAAGGTTATCATAACAGAACCAATGGTTACCTTGGTGCGATGTCGAGTACCCCATAATTCGTGACTGATAGACTGGAAACTCAGGAAGCAATTCAGGCCTACGTTCCCCCAAAATCGACGTAAAAATTCCCCATGCATTGCCCCAGTTGCCAATATTCTCATTCACTTTAAAGGCGGCCATTTTTGCGCGCCAAACACTTGGATGCATCAGATCCTTTTGACCCTTAACAGTTTCAACCTCATAATGATCAACAAGCAAGGAGAAAATGTTTACATATTCCCCCGCCCAAATCTTTTCCTTTATTGCCAAAGGAACATGTTGCCCCAATTTTTCTCTACGAGAGGGTGTTGACTCATCCCTCGCGATCGGCAATGGCCGCTTACCTGCACTGGACGCTGCTTCCGCCACTCGTGGCTTGTCTATCACTGCAGCCGGCGCGGGCACCTTGGCTGCATCACGTTTCTCGCGCAACTGTTTCATCAGTGCTTGCGCTTCGGCGGCCGTGGCGCCCTCGCTACTGTCGCCCAACCACGCTGCTAGCTGTGCCGCCAACTCGGGAGGCATATCCTCAGTGGATGTCGGGGTGACTACGACGGGAATCGGATTCCCTTCCACCGGTACCGGGGCTGGCGCTTCGAGCGGGGCACAGGGAACCGGGACGTCTCCCCCGGCTGGCCCCCTTCTCGGCCTCTTTGGCTTCCCTCCAGCCGATGGACGCCCCGATCCCTCCTCCCCGTCTCGCTCCGCCAACCGCTTCTTTATTTCGGACATCTCCTTCATGAGGACTCGAACCATCTGGTCGGTCGTCATTCTCTTCGCGCCTTTCTTGGGCATCTTTCCAACGAAGTATCTGGAAGACAAAAAGAAAGATCAAAACGCTCAAAATTGGCTCTTCGTTCTGTCCCGAGCTCACGTGCAGCGAGGAGGTGCAGCTTCAGAGCACAAGAACAAGAGGATGTCTTCTGGTCTTGCGTCCCTTTTTATCCGTCTTCAGGGCGGGCGTACACCCGCCCCTGCCTGCCCCGAGGGCGTGGCTGGCTGCGTCAGTGTCTAGGCCAGCCCACTCTAGGGCGGGAAAGGGCGCGCCCCAGCTACGCCGCTTCGGGCATACCAGCCGAGACGCGCCTCCCGCCCAAAATGGCTTCCCGGGGGGATCGAGGCACTCTGCCATACGTTCGGGGGGACCGAGTGGTCGCCCCTTTCCAAGAGTAAGAAAATCTGGCAAGATTTAGTGGATGTTATATTTAGTAAATATTTAGTTGTATTTAGTAAAAAACAATAAGTACTATAAAGATGTATACGTAGAAGAAGAAGAAGTAAGCGAAGAAGAGGATAATGATTTGTCTATTGGACAAATTGAAAAAGTTGACTTATCCAGAAGTGAAGAAATTTATGAGCATTACAGTGTTCATCCACTGCATTCCAAAGAAGCAATAGGGAATGCTATTGAATTATTTCAGATGAAAAAAGCAAAAGGAAATCCTATTAGTGTATGGGAAGAAAGTTTGGAAGGTCGTTGTTTCCCACAGTTATTCCCTACAGGTGAAGGTACACAATATGATGATCGACCTATGCAGATTCCTGCATCTGAGTATCGGACAACAAGATTATATGCAGAAGATCCAAGGTTTCGTCAATGCATTCCATATTTGTTTCATCTTCTGTTTGAGAGTGATTTATCTGGTCTTTCTTATGCAGTAAACCATATCTTAAAAAGTGGAGTGCATCTGCAAAATGTTTCAGCAAAGGAATTTATGGATAAAGTGCAACAGAAAGATAGTGTTTTGGATTCACACCTAATTAATTTAATGGCTTGTCAGCGTGGTACTAATGAGTATTGGTACCGTCGTCATGGAGATTTGAAGTACATGCTTAGAAACTTAGGAGCACCTACATGGTTTTAAACTCTAAGCTGTGCAGAGTATGCTTGGGAAGATTTACTTGAATTTCTTTGGGAGGCGAATGCAAACATAGAAAACATAAATTACAAGACACCTGGAGAACTGTGTTCGTTAGATCCGGTTAATGTTTGCAGATATTTTAATCATAGATTTGAAGCTATGATGTCTTTTATTACAAACAAGAAAACTCCGCCTCTTGGTGAAGTACTGGATTTCTTTTGGAGAAAAGAATATCAAGCAAGAGGTGCTCCTCATATTCATATGCTGTTATGGATCAAGGAGTACTGGATTTCTTTTGGAGAAAAGAATATCAAGCAAGAGGTGCTCCTCATATTCATATGCTGTTATGGATCAAGGATGCTCCTAAATTTGGAACAGACTCGGATGAGACTGTACTGTCTTTTATAGTATGCCACTTGTGACATACCTAATACTACAACTGATAAGGACTTAAGAGGAAAAGTGTGACGCTTTCAAAGTCATCGTTGTGGAAAATATTGTCGGCAAAAATTCAAAACAAAAGAGTAAATTCTACACCAAATGTCGTTTTGGATTTGCACGACCGGTACTTTCAAAAGGAAGAGTCAACAATTTGATGTCATCTTTGCGACATAACATCACAAGAAGGTCACCTAAAAATACGTACAATTTAAAAAGAGGTGAAGAATCCAAATATATAAATGACTATAACCCAGTCATTTTGTCCATGTGGAAAGCTAACATGGACATACAATATGTTGCAGACAACTCTATTGCTGTGGCTTGATATGTAACGTCTTACATCACGAAATCTGAAAAGACGGAACTGAAGGAGATGTGGGAAGACATTTCTCATGAAAAGAGCCTAAGCAAGAAATTGTATACGTACAGTTTGAAGATGTTGTCTCAGCGAGAAATTGGAGCATATGAATGTTGTGATCGGTTATCATCAGCAAGTCTTTATGCAAAATCAAGGACTATCCTCTGGGTGAGTTTGGGTCTTGCAGAAACACGAAACCGTGTTCTGAAACCTGTGCAAGAAATTGAATATTTAGCACAGAAAGAACCAAACAGTACAGACTTTCTGAAAACAAATATGTTGGATACATACCATCCAAATAGAAGTGCTCTGCTTGAAAATATTTGTCTGCATGAAATACTTCAAAACTACACTTTAAAAAGGAATATTACAGAGAATATTGATAAAGGTGTACACGCTGTAATTGGACATGAAGGATGTCTGGTGAAACAAAGAAAAGGGCACTTGATTAATCATCGAAATCTGAGTTTCGATACACCTGACAAAAGAGAATTTTACTATTTAGCTCTTTTGCAACTCTTTAAACCATGGTGTACAGAAGAGGAACTACTTGGTGACTTTGATAGTTATGAAGATTCATTCAACGCATCTAAAAGTAGTATCGAGTGTCCTGTTTTTAGTAATTATCTCCAAATGTTGAATGATGAAATAGAGCAAGAAGCAACAATTGCAGCGGAGATTGCTAGAGACAGTTCACAAGGTAGTCAAAGTTCGGCTTTCATAAGTCAAGATCCACTGGGACAACCAGTTATCCAAAATGAAGCAGCTACTGCCATGGATGAGGTGGAAAGAGCAATTCAGCAAGGTCAAGAGGAAGTGATAAACTTAGAAGAATTAAAGAAGCAATTTAATCTTGAGCAAAGACAGATATATGATGAAGTGACAGATCACATTGAGCATGGCTTTCATCATGAGAAAAAAGATTGCTCATGTATGTCATTTGAACCTATTCGACTATATGTTAGTGGAGAAAGTGGAACTGGTAAAAGTTTCCTAATTAAAGGAATTACTACAGATCTACAGCAAAGAACTCAGTCAACACTATCTTGTGTTTTTACTGCTCCAACTGGATTGGCAGGACATAACATTAAAGGGATTACTTTACATCGTTTACTGATGCTGCCAGTTGAACATGAAAATAAATTACAATATCACAAGCTATCTGGAGAAGCTTGTTTTGAAGTTTCTAGAGTCCTTAAAAAATGAAACTTCTCATTATTGATGAGGTAAGCATGGTATCCAATTTAATGCTTGCTTTTGTGCATTTAAGAATGCAACAGATACTTAAGACAGAGTATGATGTGTTATTTGGAGGTGAACATATCATAGTTTTTGGAGATCTACTGCAGCTAACTCTTGTGAAAGGACATCCTGTATTTGAAACTGTTACGCATGAAGAGACCAGAAAGTGCCTGGGCAGTATTGGAAATGTTAATATATGGTCACATTTCAAATATACTGAACTGATTCAAAATATGCGACAGGCAAAGGATACTAAATATGGAAATATTCTTCAAGATATAAGGATTGGAAAACTAACTGAAGATGCGAAAGACACTCTACGAACACGATTAGTTTCCAAGCTGTTTCCTAATGAAGATAATGTACCTGAGAAAATATATAGTAAAGAGGTAGTAGATAAGTCAGTCATATGCTTGATGCCAACTCTCAAAGAATGTTCGGTTTTCAATGAAAAAATTTTGAAGTTAGGAAATCAAGAAATTAAGAAACTGGAAGCTAAAGATAGAATAGAGCATGAAGGTAGTACTATTATTTTGTCTGAAAAGTTGAAGTTAAAATTAGATTCTCTTCAGAAATCTATATCTAAAACTGCTGGCTTAGAGAAAAATCTGTATGTATGTTTAAATTGTCGGATAATTTTACGGAGAAATTTACATGTAGAAAGAGGATTGGTAAATGGAGCAATGGGTAATATTGTTGGTTTTGTCAATTACTCAAATAGAGATGAGATTGAATTTTTAAGAATAAAATTTGATGGAATTGAGGAAGTTCAACAAATTAGTCGCTGTTCAACTCGTTTTTTGCTTGTGAAAGACTTATATGTCCGTCGGAAGCAATTTCCAATTTGTTTGGCATATGCAGTGACTATTCACAAATCTCAAGGTTTAAGTGTAGATTGTGCTTTGGTAAATATTGGAAGCACTGTATTCAAAGAGGGTATGGCGTATGTTGCTTTATCTCGAGTTAGAACTTTATCTAATTGATTTAGATGAGACAAAGATTAGTGCAGATTTAAATTGTGTGAAAGAGTATAATAGGTTAAGAAGAGAATATGCTCCAAGTTTACCTCAATATCCTTTAATTGAAAGGTGCATGGTTGGTCAGAAAAGGAGAAATGAGGAAAAATGTACCGAAGTAGTCGAGAAACGAAGAAAAAAAGATGTGTCTGTCATTGGTAGGAGTAAGAGAAATGTTAGTATAGAAGAGATTGTTGGATTTAAGTTTGAAAACAGGTCTGGTGTCAACTGCTAAGGAAATGTAGTAGTTAATGTTGTTTTATTTCTAAAAAATGTTAAGGAACAGATTGTACAAAATCGGGAGCAAACATTTTGTTCTTCGTTAAATTCTGTATTTGAAAAATGTAGCAGTGGTGATAGTGAAGTAGCAAGTGTTTCAGAACTAAGGAATGTTTAAGATATATGTGCAGGACTAAATCAATTTTCTCAGAATATTCAGCAAGATTGTCAGGAATTTATTATGTATATGTTTACAGTTTTGGAAGATGAAGGTGTAGATATTGATAGTCTTTTTGGCCTTTCTTATAAATGGCAACATAATTGTGATAATTGTTCATTTTCTGGTACTACTGATATACACAGTGAAAGATTTATATATTTAACATTACCAGACTGTAAAGAAGTATCTTTTAATAAACTAGTTAAAGATGCGCATCAGAACATGGTCTGTTCTCAATGTAAGTCTGAAATGTTATCAACTTTATTTATCCACAGAAATGGACAATATGTAATTTTAATGCTTCAACGATGCAGAGCTGATGGGAGTAAATTGTCAACTTTAATTTAAAATGTTGTGGCTTCTCAACTATCTATTTCTAGAAGAACATTTGTAACTGTAGCCATTATTTTTCACGAAGGGCCTTCAACTTCACCAGGACATTACACAGCTTATTTGAAGTGTCCAACAGGCTGGACGCTTTGCAATGATAGTCTATTGACTTTTAAGAAACGTTTGCCTTTTGACTTAACTAACTCTTATCTGCTATTTTTGCAACCCAAATTTCAGTAAATTTACTTGGTGTAGGAAGATTAATACTGTAAAGATATGAAACTCTGTTGTTTTGAAATATTATGTGACTGAGGGTGTGCAAATGTAGAAATGAAATTTGTATTTGGCATAGTGATAGCATCAGGTACAAGTTTACTTAATGTTTGATGGTACAGAACATGTTACAATTTTTAACTGGAAAGGTTCAGAAAAGAATGGATAAGACTAAGATTAAGAAATTTACAAAATAACTACTTAACTCATACTATTTGGCCATGCGGAAAAATATGAGACAAGAAAATGAGTACTTTAGATAATTATTTTACAACATATATGGACAGAAGTTTTTTGAGAGGTATTTAAAAGATAACGAATTACTTATATCATTTGGCCACGCGGAAAGGTATGAGAGAAGAAAATGTGTACTTAAGATAGATTTTTAAACAACATACTTGCACAGGGCTTTGTTGAGACGTATTTAAAAATAAGTGGTATAGTTTAATTCGTTTGTAACTGTGGAAGATGTACTGTGCTTACTGAAGAAATTGCGAATTAGAGAAAAACATTTAAGACATGTTTTTTTCAGGTATTTATATTATGTATGGAGATCTTGTATGGGTTTTTTAAACACAATCATTTTGATTGTGTTTTTTTCCCCGCTGTTACATGATGATTACTATTGAAATCACTGTTTATGGTGAAAATCAATATATTCTGAGGACAGCAAAAATAAACCATGTAATATGTTGTTTAAGTTATTTTGTTACATTGGATTTAGAAATATGTATTATAACATATTTTTTTACTGTCTTCTACAGATATTATATTTATAAGGTAGGTACAACCAATAACATCCGAGAGTTTTGTTTGCCTCTCTCTTATTCTTATTGTTTTCATCCCCTTCCTTTTCAGTACTGTTCAGTTACGCTTATTCCATTTAACTCATTCACATTTTGCGTTGTTTAATTTTTTCTCCTGTTTCTCTAACATCTTTTCTGTCACCATCTTATTCAGTCTATCTATCTCTTCAGTTTGTTTCTACTGTTGTCTCATGGTGACTCACCTTTATTGACCTTGCATCACCTTTGTTTCTAGAATCTTAATTCGTTTGTCTTACCGTATCTAATATTTGTTCCCTTACTCTGCTTTCATTAATTATGCTCAATTCTTAAACTTAAATGTAAAGGGCCTCATTTATGAAAGTCTTGCGCCACCGATGGACCAATTTTTCCCATGTTAAAAGTGATGCATGGGCAGCGCAAGGCCTTCAGAAATAAGGCCCATAGTTTACTTCTCTTACCCTACTTTATTTCTATTTATATGTGTCTTGCAGTGCTTGTCTATTTGTACTCTGTTTACCTTCTATTACTCACTCTTTTTCACTCTGTTTCTCTTACTGTTTTTCCTTTATTTTATTTATCTCCTTAAGATATTCCTGTACTCTTACTGTGTTTTTTTAAGAGACTGTTTACTTTGTGTACTATCAATGATCATACTTTTATTTTCTCTCTCACATTACTTTCGTTTAGACACTCATTCCTTCAGTGCTATTATCTCTTTCAATTAATTATGTTACTTATTGATTTATATACTAGACATTCTGTGTCTGTCTCTCTCTCTCTCCCTCAGTCTTTTTTTCTTTTACTTTATGTTTCATTCACTCCTACTTTTTTTTGTTTCATGAAATGTACATTATAATCTTATTTTTACTTTTCTTCCACAGATACTATGTTTTTAAAATAAATTTACTTTTACTTTGTTATTATTTCTTAGGTAAGTATAAAAAATAAAGAAACTTTTCCATCACAGTGTCATTTCTTTGTCTATCCTGGTTATATCAGTGTAATGTTTTATATAAGCACTTCCACACAGGATTGGGTGCATTGTCATAAGGAGTGTCTTAAAAGTGATATAATGAAATCAGCGACATTTCACTGAGTGAGTTCAGCAACGCTGATATATGAAAACATTGGAGGTAAATGATATTAAATGTTAAATGGTGTTTTTTCCAGGATTTTAACTCCTTTGCTGCGGTGGCAATTGCGCTGCAGCGCTAGAGGGGCGGGGGGCTGAGCGGCACTCGCATGTTCATGATAGAGCCACTGCTTCACGAGCTGCGGTTGACCTGTGCTCATAACGGAGTGGTTCCGTCATGGCCTTGCTCACTCAATAGAACGCGCCGTGCAGGTGCAAAATCAGCGCCACGCAAGCACAGTGGCAGAGCCATGATGGAACCACTCCGTCATGAGGACAGCTCAGCCGATGCTTATGACGGAGCGGCTCTGTCATGAGCATGGGAGGAGTTAAGAGGTGTTAAAAAACTAAGGGGTCTCTTCAAAGAGAGTGTTGGTTGTAATTTAGAGGGCAGTTTAAAACACATAGGGGCAGATTTATGATGCCCTTGCGTCTCTTTGCGTCACAATTCCGTCACTTTATTTGACGCAATGGTGGTGCAAACAATGCGCCATATTTACAACGTGATGCATCTAGAAGATGCGTCACGTTGTAAAGCCCTGTACCATAAGGAAGTAATCCTGTGCAGGGGCGTTCCTGTGCAGGAACGCCTCCTGAAAGTGGCTGAGTGAAATCTATGAGATTTCACTCAGTCACTTTCAGGCCAATGCTGCCTCAAAACCCTGCATGTGCTTCAAGCAGGTGTAGGTCTTTACAAAGCATTGTCAAGATGGGGTACCCCCGAGCCTTGCTGGAGTTCTGTCACACTTGCGATACAACTCCAGCAATGCACCACCTTTCCGGCGCAGATGTGTCACGCATCTGTGCTGTTTTTGCACCATGGTGTGCCGCATTATAAATGCGGCACACCATGGGTAGCCGAGCAGTGGCGCACTGTAGCGCACATTAACTGGTGCATCCCTGGGCATGTGCCAGTTAACATAAATCTGCCCCATAGGCTAAAAATGTGTGCTTAGCAGAGTGTTGCGCCCGTCTTGTGTTATGTTTTTTCTGTCATTCTATGTAGATATGTAATATTGCAAGTTTTTTGTCAGGAAAAAGAAGCTGTGACTATTGCCTTTGTGAATGATTGCTAGATTCTTAAAATAAAAAAGCAGCAACCATGGCATTGTTCAATATAGTATTGTAAATACTTATGTTCAAGAATGATGGGAGAGTAAAAGAGGGTTAACCTGATCTTTTAAAGTTATTCACAGGCTTTTTTAAAGGAAGTCTTCTATATCATTATAGCGTGGGTGTTTCACTTTTTTATACCTAACACAATCCATTCTGTATGCTGTAGCAGGAGGAGTGCTACACACTTGAATATCCTTCAGTGCTTATTTTCATTCACTAAGTGGCAATGAGATCAACACAGAACTTCAATGGGCGGGAGGGGCTGCTCCTGTGCTCCTGGAGGAGTGCAAGGCCACTGCAGCAGTGGGAGTGAGGCCTCTCAGATGGGAGCAGCGCAGCTCCTTCTGATGGCCACAACTGCAGATAACAGTGTATGGACGTCCGTGGAATGTACGGACGGTTACTCACTCTAGAGTGTGCTCGGCGCCCGTGGCACCTTATTACGGCGCAAAGGGGAGCCGTGGTGCATAGTTTTAGAATCATAGACTTAGGACATAACGTTTCATAATAGCAAGGATCCTAAGCGATAAAAATCGCCGCTGCTCGGCGTTCTAAATTTCGACGCTATGGGCGGAATTTTCCACGGTGTTAGTGCTTTAATATCAATGGGAACACATGTGTGATAGTAAATGCTGTAATAGCCACTTTAGTTAACATTATCGCGTGAAAACAAACATTGTTTTCACACAGTAATGTGTGCCTTGTAAATAGGGGACGGGGTGGATTTAGTTTTACTTTCCACACCCTCATGTTAATGCTGCCAAATGCTTGATTAGAGCAGGCTTTAACAGTCCTGCGATAAACAAGTTTATTCCACCTCTTTTTCTCGCAACGCCTCTTTTCGTGATAGGGTGTTTTCCCCTCCAACCAAATTTTGCATGTGCTTTGACCTATGCCCACTTTGCATGTCATTAACTTACTGTGCGCAACATATGCAAAGTGGTCTTACGGCAGGCGATGTAATGCCGTTTTCAAGGAGGTACTGGAGAATATTTTCAAGGATAGGTAAAACATTAACGCCGCTTTTATTGGCAGAAAAGTGCAGATATAGCGGCGATAACAGCCTTGATAATATGCTCTATGAATTGCAATCGAATCTAATGTTAGATGTAAAGACAACTAACGTAGGTTTTGGTTGCAATTCATAGATCATATTATGAAGGCTATTATCGTCGTTTTATCGGCAGTGTCCTGTCGATAAAACCGACGATAATGTATTACGTCTCCTTCATAATATGCCCCAAGTATCGTTGCTTTTTTGCATAATTGTGCCGAAAAAAAGCGTCGATACTTCAGCTTGTGAATAGAGCTATTTTTGGTACAATGAGTTAGTTCTGAAAAAAAAAAAATCTTTTTTTTTTTTAAACAAGTGTTATATTGTTTTTGATTTTTAAAACTTGCACCGAAATTTTTAACTGTAAAACTGTGACACAGGATCAAATTGAAATGAAAAAAATTATCTTTTGTCGGAGCATTGATGACTCTCAATTTTTATTTTAATAAGAATGAGGCTCTGCTCTCTGTACAGAAGAATTTCTCCACACAAGTTGCATTTCATATGCACCTTTGCCAAATATGGTCTCAAGTCCATCTCTGCACTGGATGGAGATGGAGGTCGTCCACCAGAAGATGTGCTGGCCACCTCTGATGGTAGTTGCGTGGCCAGAGCTCTTGTCAATGCCTGTGCAAATTCCTCAGGATGCACTTGTTTCACATGCCTCATCATGGTATGTATGGAAAAGGAATACTTTTTCGACGGATTTCATCTTGAAAGAACTGTTTCACATATTGTGCAAGTAACTCTGGGTGCATTCACTTTTTTTTTTATCCTTAGGATAAGTGAAAAATTGCCAGATGAAAGATTCCTTCCTTTTTGTTAAAGGTAGTCGATAATTTTCCTCAGATTCGGAAGATGAATTCTGTGTGGCAGCCATTTCACCGAAGTCTTCGGAAAGATGTAAAACATTGTTCTCCCTTCAGAGTACAAAAGATAGTGATGGAACTGGTTTGAGTGGTTCGTGAAAGTTCCAGAATAGAAACTACTAAGAACCAATTGGAAGTGTTGTTTTCGAGTTACATGACTTCACATACACGCATTAGGACGTCTACGTTGTGAGGGACGGAAGTGGGTGGAATGTGTGAAAATTGGAGAACAGAAACTACTAAGAACCAATTGGAAATGTTGTTTTGAAGTCACATGACTTCACGTGCGCGCATTAGGGCGTGTACGCAGTGACAGTATCTGGTCACGTACGTCATTTGGAAATAGCGGTCTAATTTACTGAATTTTCAAAACGTGAAAAGGAGTAAACCTAAACATATCCTGCTTTTGTACATCTTCTGAGGGGAATCCAAGCACAAAATTGTGAAAGTATAAAACGTTTTATGTCTTTGAAAAATACCGGGGTGTCTACATCCGGTCACGCACGAAAGTTTGAAAAGACGTTCGGCTCAATTTACTGAAAAGTTTCCAAACAATAAAAATGAAGGTTAGGTACAGTCTCTTTGACGTACTATAACTTCTTTCTGGGGTCTATGAAGAAACTCAATGGGTTAAAATTGCAATGTTTCCCGAAATATATAGGAGGGTGCGAGCACCCGGTCGCGCCCGAAACTTTACCAAGCCGATCACCATTTACTGACAAATTTCAATATGTTCAAAATAAGGCAAGGTCGAGACTTTCTAATCCACTAGCGGTTTACAAGGAGTCCCTATACAACTCTGACAGTCAAAAAAATTGTTTCTTTCTGAAAAAAATATTTGCACATATTCATTGACAATGCTATAGGTTGCATTCACGATATAGTTCAAAATTAGCATTCAAAAAACCTATGAAATTCACTGAAAAAACCATAGGTTTTAAACCTGTTATAGTTAGGAAGTACCAATCAAAAAACCTTTGAAATTCACTGAAAAAACCATAGGTTTTAAACCTATTATAGTTAGGAAGAAGCATTCAAAAAACCTATGAAATTCACTGAAAAAACCATAGGTTTGACACATGTTATAGTTAGCTGGACAGTTCACTCATATGAAACGGATGTATGACGTTACTCCGCATACTTTTACTCCGCATACCGTTACAACGCGACTTTTACAACGCATCCCTTTACAACGCATAGCGCTTTGAGGTGCTGGATAGTGGTAAGTATAATTTACTATTCTAACTCCAGTCCCCGTTGACCCTAGGGAAGGTGTTGGATAGTAAATTATACTTATTCCCTATCCTAGAGCGCCCCCCAGCGCAATGCGTTGTAATGGTATGCGGAGTAAAAGTCGCGTTGTAATGGTAGTGCGGAGTAAAAGATGCGTTGTAACGGGTGTATACCATATGAAACCAATGAAATTCCCCCGTTATAGTTACTTCAGCTAACTATAACTTGAGCGCCCGCAATGCACTGCTGATGACTTCACATATTACATCACTCATCACATGGTCAGTGACATCACTCATGACATCACTGATAACATCTAACATCTAGCATATGCTGCCTACAACATATAGGAATAGTATGTTACTGATTCTTGTATGTATGCATTATGTAAAATCTCCTAATGTAGCATATTAACACTTAGACACTGAGACACTCTTACTAATAATAAAGAAACAATAACATACATAGACATAATGTATCAGTCATATAGCTACTTATCAACACATTCAGCCACTAAAACAGAAACTGATAGACTGACACAGATATGTATATATTTAAACATTACTCACTAACCCATGTACTCATTAAGATATACTTAATCAGTCAGTTATACAATCTATTTTTCACCAAAAAAGCAACCGTTTATACACTTATATACTAAATTCTTGTTCAACCAATCTTCAGATCTACATATATAAAATATATGTAATTTTCAAAACTAATGCATTTAATAGATGATGTCATGAGTGATGTGATATGTGAAGTCATCAGCAGTGCATTGCGGGCGCGTGAGTTATAGTTAGCTGAAGTAACTATAACGGGGGAATTTCATTGGTTTTATATGAGTGAAATGTCCAGCTAACTATAACATGTGTCAAACCTATGGTTTTTTCAGTGAATTTCATAGGTTTTGTAAATGCTACTTTCTAACTATAACATGTGTAAAACCTATGGTTTTTTCAGTGAATAGATATATAAATGTATATATTTATATTTAGATGCTTATTATAGAATTAAATAAAAAAATATATAAAATATATTTTTTATAATAATGTAATATATATATGTATATAGAAATGCACTAACATATTTATATTTATGTAAAAAAACAAAGTTACCTCCAGGTAAGAAGGCTACACACGGCAGGTTAAATCCTTTAATCTGGGGATGACAAAAGCAAGCAGTCTGGCGCTCCTCGCTCAAATCAATAGCCAAATGCGTTTCAGGCGTGGTCCCGCCCTTGTTCACTGGCTGGAAGGAAACAACAGCTCAGGTGAGCTACGCGCATTTAATATCTCCGCTCGCGTGCGTGTATGCGCAGTGAATTTAGGTCTTGGTAGTCCACGCTTTTAATAAAACCACAGTGGGCGACACAGTACCTTCAAATGCCACAGTGTACCCCAGTGGGTGTTAGGTGCTGCCCAGGTCGATGCCTTGCCATAAAACATCCGCAGACCAGACCCATCGTACTTGCTGCACCTCTTTGTCAGTGGTGCTACAGTCCCGCTAGTAGAGCAGTGGGGCCTTCTCGTGGCCTAGGCAGGCCGCAAATATAAAAAAAACAGAGCTACCTCCAGGTAAGAAGGCCACACATGGCAGGTTAAATCCTTTTATCTGGGAATGACAAAAGCAAGCAGCCTGGAACTCCCTGCACAAATCAATAGCCAAACGCGTTTTGCACATGGTACCGGCCTTGTTCCCTGGCTGGAAGGAAACAGCAGCTCAGGTGAGCTACGGGCATTAAATATCCCGCCCCAGTGGGCGTACGCACAGTGAATCTTGGTTTTATTTATATTTATGTGCGTATATTTATATAAGTATATATTTATATGGAAAAAGGACACAAAAAGGTAGGAGGAGGGCCTAAGGGATTTTAAAGACCAAGACACAATCCCTAGCTACATGTAGAAAAACAAAAGAGTGTCAGAGGGTCTAACCAGTCTATGTGTGGGTCATTAAACTAACAGAACAGTGTCAACTCATCTAACCATAATAAAAAGAAGAATTGTTGGATACCAGTGATCACTTACAGGTTATCCATCAGTCACCACACGGAACCGCCCTTCATCATTTGGCATTCCTGTTGTTCACAATAATTGGTACGTCACTGGCTCAGACAAGGAGAGGTCAGTTGGTATAAGTGGCGGCCAAGCAGTGGTAGTGTGTCACAAACTACCCATCAATTTGTTTGGTGGGTGACTGTTTTGCAGTGCTGTGAAAAGGGGTGTGTGGAAAAGGTGAGTGAAGATATATAAAATTGGGTGAGTGAGCAGAAATAAGAAAACTTTATTGGGTTCTATGCTCGCTCCGCCAATATTAAAAAGCAGCATAGGTAGATTTTAACAAATATCTACTCTGATGATATTAAATTGGTCAACATGTTTCAGCAATCTACTAGGGACTATAGAGTCCATTGCTTTCATCAGGACCGGTAAACGTTTAAATGCTACTGCAAAAAGTGAAGTGAAGTGATAAAATGAACTAATTATAGTGACTCAATATTTACATTTCTTACAACATGAAAAAAGATCACCTGATATGTGAGGTGTATTCTTTTGTTTGTAGAAAGTATGTTCGTCACTATAAGGGAGAGAAGAGAAAGACACAGACTAATACATGAATAATGACCACTTACATACGGATAAAGCATCATGTTATGTTGCACATTGAGCTAATGAACAAGTGTTAAGTTCACACATTGGTCTCATTGATATTGCAAATTTAGACATATGAATATGTCATTTAATTACTCCCTCTTACCATGATAGAAGGAGTAAATGGCTCCACCCCGCCTGGCAATGGCTCAGGGCTCGAGGGAAGCACCGCACTAATATAGGAAGCAAGAAACAAACAATCTCGTATGTTAATGCCTCTTGGTCTCATTGAAAAGTAAAACACATGGCAGGTATCACAGAGCCATATAAGAGGTTTCTTTGCAGCATAATACCGATTACCCATTTGAAATTGCAATCTGCCTCACTAGCAAGGCTAACAAAAATGTCGATGTTATGCTAGTTAAGAACGAGGTTTATCTAGAAAAAGATGACAAGCGTCTCAGCGTCCTCGATGTTAAATGGCACTTTACGCTACTGGGAAACAAGTGCCAGCCTCACGAATCTTGTCACTAGCGAATACATCAAACATGCGTGTTAGAAAAAGGGGGCGCCAGCGTGATTAAGCTTAATGGCCAAGGTTTTTTAGAAAAGAGAAGAGTCTGGACCCTTGCGTTCAGCTTACCTCTCCGTCGGTACTCCTAAGCCTCCATCTGAGCCAGTTGGGGAGGTACCGGAGCCAGCGCGAGAGAAAGTTTTCAAGTGTCAGTTGATTGGACGGTCGCGGTCACCTGATTGTTTCGTCCAATCGGAACAGAGTTGGGACGAGGTGGCAGTGTTTGCGGCAAATCCGCCATGTCGATAGGCGGATTAGTCATCACGTGTTTAGCGATGCTAGTCTCTTATTGGACCAGCATTTTGTTGATATGGCTGCTAGGCAATGAAACAGCATGAATTGCTCTCGCTCTACACGTAAATATTCCGTGTTATTGAAAGCTAGTCAAGAGGAATCATGGCTCATTGCGTGAAATCAATGGATGGCCACACATTCAAGGCCTTGCGCATGCCATAAGTCTAAAATTGTGTGTGCACTTGCTTGGTTATGACAGAGAATATCTGTTGAAACACTGTGCAAAAAATATTTCTTTGACTAGTAGATAATATTAACTATATTCTAGGAGAAGTTTATCTAGATTGTATTTCTGATTCGTGTAGGTTCTCTAAACACAGTCTGACCCAGATACCTCTAGATGTTTTAGGGCAGACCTTCAAGATGAACGGTCTAGAAATCCCAACCAACAGTCCTCTATATGTTCACAGTGAGAGGTGGAGGATGCATTGAAGAACAGGCTCTTGTACATTTCCCAATTATAGGTATAGGGGGGTGGTGGGTGGGTGGGGTTTACAGAGTGGACCATGGAATGTCGTCATTCAAACCATTCCTGTTCGTCTTCAGTTTAAACACCCACTTTTGTTCTTTACGGAGAAGAAAATTGGTATAGTCTGTTACATGGGGAGGAATGTAAGGTTGTTCGAGCACTGTCCAAGAGAAAGCAGTGGGATCATGTTTTTTATCAAGAAAATGTGTAGTTAGTTTTGTTGCCTGTCTCCTACACCGGATTGTGCTCTTGTGCTCTGAGATACGTAGTTTGATTTTTCGGGTTGTCATTCCTACGTACTGTAGGCCGCATGGGCAGGTAATCAGATAAACCAATTTCTCGCTATTGCAATTGGTGAATCTGACCTGTCTCCACGGTCTATTAGTGCCAATGTCAATCTCAGTTGACCTAGTGGTTTGTGGGCAGGCCTGACATGATCCACATGGGTGATGTCCCACTACTGGTGGAAGGTCCCAGATGATCCCTAGAGCCCTAGGCACTCTCATCTGGGGTCTGGTGTGGACGATGCGATTCTCTCAAGTTTGTACCGCGTTTGAAAGAGACCAGTGGTGGCTCAATTTCTCTTTGTCCAGAGTTTAATATGGACCAGTGTTTTTTCACTATTTTTTGTATCTTATTTGATAGTGTCCCAAAAGTTGTTACGCAGGTCAATCTGTTAGATGCAGATTTAGGTACTGAGGGTTCTAACAAGGCTTGTCTGTTATTATTGCTTGCCCGTTTCATAGATTGTTTTACCAGTCTAGGAGGATATTTCCTATCATGTAGTTGGTGTTGTAAAGTTTTTGCATGTTTTGCATAGCATTCTTTGGTAGAACAATTTCTCTGCACCCTCAGGAATTGCCCATATGGTAGATTCTGTCTGAGGGACTTAGGGTGGTGGCTATCGTAACATAGCAAGGAATTCTTCGCCATTGGTTTTCTGTATAATTCTGATTGCAGGCCATCAGGTGTAGAGAAGATCCTTAAGTCTAGAAAGGCAATTTCAGTTTTACTTGCCTCTATTGTGAAGCGGAGAAAGTTGTTCCTGTTGTTTAGCCAATCAAGAAAAGACATAAGAGTTTCATGAGTTCCTCACCACACAACTAGTATATCATCAATATACCGTTTCCAATAACCTTATGCAGGTAACAAATGGATTAGTATCAATAAGGACATGCTCTTGCTCGAAGTTGTGTACATACAAATTAGCCAAGCTGGGAGCAAAAATGCTCCCTATGCTTGTTCCGGAAGTCTGTAAGTAGATAGTCTCTTCGAATTTGAAGACATTTTTCTTCATAGCCAGAGTGGCACAGGCCATAATGAAGCTCACAGGAGTGATGCTGTCTAAATCACGAGCCGACAAGAGAGAGAAGATGACATCCAGAGTCTCATCTTGTGGTATGGATGTATAAAGTGATTCTACATCGAGAGAAACTAGATGGTCATTGATTGAATCAAACTGTATATCCAGAAGCATGCGTAGCACATCTGTTGTGTCCTTAAGATATGTTGGCATTTCCTGCACCATAGGGCGCAGGAAAGGATCGACAAAGGTGGAAAGAGGTTCTAATATAGAACCAATGCCCGAAATTATTGGGCGACCTGGTGGTGGCCTTTGTGTCTTGTGTACCTTAGGAAGGCAATAAAAATAAGGCATGACTGGATGCTCTGTAATCAAAAAGGCTGCTTCTTGCCGAGTGACCCACCCTTCTGTGAGTGCTTCATCCATCATCTCAGTGATTGTTTTCTGCATGTCACTCGTGGGGTCTTCTCCTAGAGGGCGATATGCCTCTCTATTGTTAAGTTGTCTCAGACACTCATTCCGATAGTCACTGGTATCCATAAGGACAATAGCTTCCCCCTTGTCCGCTGGTTTAATGGTGAGGTCTGTATTCGCAGACAAGGACTTCAACGCATTTTGTTCTGCTCTTGAAAAGTTGAAAAAGCTGTCTTCATCTCTCTTCATCTGTAGAGAATAGTGTCACAATGTCCTTTTCCACAGCCTGTTCAAATGTTAACACTTGCACTGGTACCATGTGTGGACCAGGGTTAAAAGTGGAATTCTTCTTAAGTCCAGTATTCTTGTCTTCTGAGTCTAATTCTTTCTGATCTTGATTTGAGAAGAAAAATTGCAAACGGACTTTGCGGAAGAATTTGGCCATTTCCACATTGGTGTCAAATTGATCATTTCTGACAGTGGGCACAAAGCCTAACCCTCTGTTGAGGACTTTGTCTTCCAACGGGGTAGTTATGTACGAGCTTAAATTGATGACGAGCTCGCCTCCACATTCACTTGGCCTGTTGTCTTGTTCTTCGAAGTATTGCTCCTCAGGTTCCTCGTTTCTGGTGAAGGGCTGAAATGTACCTGTTGTTGACCTCTTCTGCATCCCCGGGGTCTTCCACGGCCAAACCCTAAAAAAGGAGGCTGTCCACCATAGTTCCCTCCAAATTGTGGCGGTGGAAAGGGACCCATTGGTTGTTGAAAGGGGCCCATGGGTTGTGGGAACATTGGATTTCCAAATTGCCATGGGCCTGGTTGCCACCATGATTGGTTTTGATTTTGGTTGCCTCTCCAGTTCCTCTGGTGCCTCTTACCCCTGGTACCCCTTTGGGGGTTACTTTGATTAGAGGAATCAGAGTCCGTCGAGTTGTCTTCGGAAGATGACGACCCATAGGATGACTCATTCCTGCGATTTTTTGTATTAAAGTCTGGTGGTACATACGAGTCACTAGTATAAGGATATATCTTCTCAAAACTAAATTTCTCCAGGTCCTTTTTGAATTTCTCCATTTTTGTGAACAGAGTGAAATCTTTGAAATCCTGGTTGCTCTTATTTGCTTCATCCTGTCCCTGTTTATAAAGTTTACTGGTCAGAGTTGTTTTTATCTGGGACTCTAGGACCTGAATCTCTATCAAGATAGTGTCTGCTATCCTCTGTGACGTCTGTATAATTAGGATCAGCCAGTCTCTGGTACACCTCCAGGCTATGAGGGACCAGTTCTTTAAGAACTCCTTATCTTTAAGGAACAATCTCGGGGCGTTTGTCACAATCAGACCCGAGGGAGCACAGTTCTTTCTAAGATATTGGGCCATAATCGTCCCGTGTAAAGTTGTCCGAGTGTGTGATTTTTTTAGTCCTAGGATTTTACCCCAATCATCCGTACTCTTGTTGGGAACCACTGGTATTGAATCTAGTAGATTGGGTTGCTCATCGAGAACCCGTTGTAAATCATTCTCGTCAAACGCCAGACCATGATTATCTGCCATGCTGCCAAAGAAACTCTTGAGAAACCTGCTAAGGTCTTATATCATAAGACACACTATAAAGCTGCGAAGTCTTACCAAGTGTAAGACTGTGCAAATTATGTTTGCAACATTGTTACATAGGCCCGCAGCTAAAAAGCTGCTCCAAGACAAAGGACACAAAAAGGTAGGAGTAGGGCCTGAGGGATTTTAAAGACCAAGACACATTCCCTAGCTACATGTAGAAAAACAAAAGAGTGTTAGAGGGTCTAACCAGTCTATGTGTGGGTCATTAAACTAACAGAACAGTGTCAACTCATCTAACCATAATAAAAAGAAGAATTGTTGGATACCAGTGATCACTTACAGGTTATCCATCAGTCATCACAATAATTGGTACGTCACTGGCTCAGACATCCTCCAATGCATCCTCCACCTCTCACTGTGAACATATAGAGGACTGTTGGTTGGGATTTCTAGTCCGTTCATCTTGAAGGTCTGCCCTAAAACATCTAGAGGTATCTGGGTCAGACTGTGTTTGGAGAACCTACACTAATCAGAAATACAATCTGGATAAAATTCCCCTAGAAAATAGTTAATATTATCTACTAGTCAAAGAAATATTTTTTGCACAGTGTTTCAACAGATATTCTCTGTCATAACCAAGTAAGTGCACACACAATTTTAGACTTATGGCACGCGCGAGGCCTTGAATGTATGGCCATCCATTGATTTCACGCAATGAGCCATGATTCCTCTTGACTAGCTTTCAATAACACGGAATATTTACGTATAGAGCAAGAGCAATTCATGATGTTTCGTTGCCTAGCAGCCATATCAACAAAATGCTGGTCTAATAAGAGACTAGCATTGCTAAACATGTGATGACTAATCCGCCTATCGGCATGGCGGATTTACCGCAAACACTGCCACCTCCTCCTAACTCTGTTCCGATTGGACGAAACAATCAGGTGACCGCGACCGTTCAATCAACTGACACTTGAAAACTTTCTCTCGCGCCGGCTCCGGTACCTCCCCAACTGGCTCAGATGGAGGCTTAGGAGTACCGACGGAGAGGTAAGCTGAACGCAAGGGTCCAGACTCTTCTCTTTTCTAAAAAACCTTGGCCATTAAGCTTAATCACGCTGGCGCCCCCTTTTTCTAACACGCATGTTTGATGTATTCGCTAGTGACAAGATTCGTGAGGCTGGCACTTGTTTCCCAGTAGCGTAAAGTGCCATTTAACATCGAGGACGCTGAGACGCTTGTCATCTTTTTCTAGATAAACCTCGTTCTTAACTAGCATAACATCGAAATTTTTGTTAGCCTTGCTAGTGAGGCAGATTGCCATTTCAAATGGGTAATCGATATTATGCTGCAAAGAAACCTCTTATATGGCTCTGTGATACCTGCCATGTGTTTTACTTTTCAATGAGACCAAGAGGCATTAACATACGAGATTGTTTGTTTCTTGCTTCCTATATTAGTGCGGTGCTTCCCTCGAGCCCTGAGCCGTTGCCAGGCGGGTTGGAGCCATTTACTCCTACTATCATGGTAAGAGGGAGTAATTAAACAACATATTCATATGTCTAAATTTGCAATATCAATGAGACCAATGTGTGAACTTAACACTTGTTCATTAGCTCAATGTGCAACATTAACATGATGCTTTATCCGTATGTAAGTGGTCATTATTCATGTATTAGTCTGTGTCTTTCTCTTCTCTCCCTTATAGTGACGAACATACTTCTACAAACAAAAGAATACACCTCACATATCAGGTGATCTTTTTTCATGTTGTAAGAAATGTAAATATTGAGTCACTATAATTAGTTCATTTTATCACTTCACTTCACTTTTTGCAGTAGCATTTATACGTTTACCGGTCCTGATGAAAGCAATGGACTCGATAGTCCCTAGTAGATTGCTGAAACATGTTGACCAATTTAATATCAGAGTAGATATTTGTTAAAATCTACCTATGCTGCTTTTTAATATTGGCGGAGCGAGCATAGAACCCAATAAAGTTTTCTTATTTCTGCTCACTCATCCAATTTTATATATCTTCACTCACCTTTTCCACACACCCCTTTTCACAGCACTGCAAATCAGTCACCCACTAAACAAATTGATGGGTAGTTTGTGACACTCTACCACTGCTTGGCCACCACTTGGCTCTTGGGAGGTTATACCAACTGACCTCTCCTTGTCTGAGCCAGTGACGTACCAATTATTGTGAACAACAGGAATGCCAAATGATGAAGGGCGGTTCCGTGTGGTGACTGATGGATAACCTGTAAGTGATCACTGGTATCCAACAATTCTTCTTTTTATTATGGCTAGATGAGTTGACACTGTTCTGTTAGTTTAATGACCCACACATAGACTGGTTAGACCCTCTGACACTCTTTTGGATAAAAAGAAACATTTAGCTAAAAAAAATGTAAAATGTGTCTAATAAGAAGATAAAAAACTTGACAATCAATATTCACAAGGACCTCACAGTTTAATTAGCCAAAAAGATCATACTATAGAGTATAAAAAAATATGTTACATTGTTGACCGTGACCTAATTATCGCCTTCAGGTATGATGATACAGCCAGAATAATCACTGTTGATTCTAACATCTGTAGTCTAAGCAATGCTGCCCTGCAATATCTAATATTCCAGCGTCTGAGTATTGGTTTATGATATTTTTTCCTGGTGTGCCATTACCGTTTGTTTTTCCCTCTCTTTAGCCCATCTTTGCTCGTCAAGGTATTTCAGGCAACGAGCCTTCAGATCTTTCCTAGAAATATCTTCAAGTCTCTCAGTAAAGTATTCGGGATACCCAATGGCATTCGTTAGCCCTTTTATATATACACCATTTCTCTGGCCCCATCTAGTTTAAAGCAATCCCGTACTACCTCCCTGTTAAAACCTGTTTCGTCCGTTACCCTTATCTTGTGCCATAATAGCAACGGGGCTTCCTTTATGGTATCTGATATGTAAGGGATGCCTAATTCCTGATGGCAGCTATAGGTAGCGGAGGAAGCTGGAACACCCAGAAGAAAGTGGATAAAACCATTTTCACAAGATTTTATTGCATCTGGCCCTTCAACGCTCCATAGACCTGCCCCATATGTCCCGGTGGATACACATTTTGTTTTGTAAACTTCCATCAATTCTTTCACGGGTCTTTCGCCTATCTTTTTTGCAAAATTTAAGACTGCCCCCACGGCTCTGGCGAATATCAGCTTCCTAGCCGTAATCGCTGATTTCCAGGTGCCTCTCTTATCAAAGGTAATACCTAGATAGCAGAAGATGTCAGTGTTTTCTATTTTTCTATTTTCAATAAAGATATTACACAGTGTGCTTTTCTTATTGCCACAACCCATAGTGAAAGTCTTGGATATATTCACTCTTAACCCCCTCTCTTTCATATAGGTGGCGAAGCTAGTCACTGCCCTTTGAAGGCCCTGTTGTGTTCTTGACATGATCACTGCGTCGTCGGCATATAGTAAGAAGGGAACGGGGCGCCCCTATAGTCGGGTAATCATTTGGTCTCTACTTATGTTTTGGCCCAGCCTATTTATATAAAGTGTAAAAAGAAAAGGGGCCAGTATGCACCCCTGTCTAACACCCTTTTCGATAGAAAATTTGGCCGCGCACTCCCCCCTCTTTCCATAGCGCACCCTTGCTCCTGCGTTTCTGTACATTTCCTTCATGAGCAATAATAAAACCCTGTCCACCTTAAGATCTTCTATTGTAGCCCATAATGTGCTATGGCCAACTCAGTCGAAAGCTGAGCTCAAGTCTACAAAGGTCAGAAAGAGTTTCCCCCTTTTGGCCCTTGTATATTTGTCTATAATTAGATCCAGGTTCAATCCCTGCTCTATGGTTCCCATGCCTGACCGGAAGCCAAATCTTACTTTTGTTAAAAAGCCCTCCTCAGATGCCCAGGTTTGAAGTCTCTTTAAAATAATTCTTCCCACAATTTTCATAAGGGCATCAAGCAGAGAAATAGGCCGTTAGCAGCTAGGGTCGATCCTGTTTCCCTTCTTGAAGATAGGTATGACTATCGCATCTGACCAGGTGGGAATAAGTTTAAAATTGCAGGTGCTATTTAATACCATTGTTAGCAACGGGGCCCACAGATCTATATTCTTTTTTTTAAAAAAAAATGTTTTATCCTCATTGGCCTTATCACCGCCCATTACTCAACGAAACGCCCTTGGACTGTTTTATCTCATATGCCGGCTGTATAGGAACTGAGCTTGTGCAACGCTGCTTAGAGTCAGAACCCTCCTCCGTTGACTAGATGGGACAGAGGGTCTTCCTCCAGAGCGTAACCAGCCTGTCTTCAAGTCTTCGCCAAGCCTGACAAAAACTTAACACCAGCCGAGATAAGAGAAGGCATTAATCATAGGATTTATAGTTTTTAGCAGAAGCCGAACACCAACCTTCCCCCTCACCCAAAACAAAGCAAAAATGGAGTCCAAAATCTCTATCTCTTTTTAGCCTGATCCGAAGTATCCAGCATAGCAATGGCTCTCATGGTTCTTAACCAGTCCAGTTCTGTCGGAGGTACCGAAGAAACCCATAATTTACAGATCTCTCTCCAAGCCAACAAAATAGCATAAAACAAAAATTTGGCATTATCATCAGTGCCCTTACCTTGCAGATACGATCTTCCCGTTATAACCAATTCAGGGCTTACCTTGATCTGCAGGCCTAAGGTTTTTGAAATGCAGCTACTCACGGCCTCCCAGAATTCTTTTATCTTTGAACAAAACACGAACATGTGCAAATCATCTTCGTTGGGGCTCTTGCATTTAGGGCACACCACCACACCACCGGAAATGAATTTAGAAAGTCTTCTAGGAGACCAATATGTCCTGTGAATCGTAAACAGATGATTCCTTCTTAAATTTGCAGGTTTGACTTTTTTTTATAGCATAGACATTGTTACTTGCCATTGGTTTTCTGTAGCGATCTCCGGCAAGCACTTTCCCCACAGTGTCTCAGGCAACAAAAAGGGGCCATTTCCATCTCAAGTAGCAGCCAATACCACAGTGCCACTTCTTTTTTAAATACACCTTCAGAGAGAAGCTTCTCTTCCAGTTCATTGTAAAGACCAATTAGATTTCCCTTTCCGACTGCCCAGCTCTGTATCTGCAAATATTTAAACCTAGAGAAACTCAGACCCCATTCCTGTTCACAAAAACCACACGCAATCAGCTCGCCATCCGAAAATAAATCTTCCCATTTCTGAGGTCCATCCTCTCTTAGAGGTCTAGCCAGAGCATCCTTTGACCAAAGAGGGGACCCTGGTGCATACCATATCTGAGCCATATAACTATAATATGGGATTTTTAATGACCTCCTAATGTTGAACCAGACCTCTGCTAAATCCCTTAAGACCTTTAACCTAATCTTTTTTATTTCGGATCTGCAAACTTATACAGAAAGCCATGCTTGCTGTAGTTAGCTTCCTAAGCAGCGCAGCAAGCAATTTCCCAATGACTGATGTAGCCGGGGTAGCCAGCATTACTCAGCAGTTTTTCAGCAGGAAGGCCCATGAATAAATTCGAAAGTCTGGAACCGCAATCCCTCCTTTTATAAGTTTCCTCCTGAGCTTCTTCCACAAAAGGCAAAACCCTTTTGAAGCCCATATAAAAGAGCTAGTCTCGCTCTGTTACCTTGCAAACTAATCCTTTTTAAATAATAACGGCAATAACTCAAATAAAAAAGTGATCTTTGGTAAAATTATCATCTTTCCCAAGTTCGCACGCCCAAACAGAGAAAGCGGCAAATGAACCCAGCCTCGGGGAGTAGCAGAAATCTCCTTCTTTAATTTGAAAAAGTTTACTTTAGTAAGATCCCGTATATCATGAGTTATCCTCCCCCTCAGGTATCTCATTTCAGATTAACATACTATACCCTCAACATTCGTGTTCCAAGACATAATCTCCGTTTTATCTTCATTTATAAGGTAGCCTGAAACAGCCCCAACCTCCTTAGTTAATTCAAAGAGGCATTCCATTGACTGGTGTAACTTAGGGGTATAAATCATTATGTCGTCTGCATATAACCCAATCTTTCTGGACCGCCCCTCAAATTCAAACGGAGCAATCCTATCTGCCGCTCTGATCTTGCAAGCTAGGGGCTCAATATATAAATCAAATAAAAGTGGTAAAAGGGGGCACCCTTGTCTGGTTCCTCGCATAATCAGAACTGGCTGAGTTAATATCCCATTAACTAACCCTCAGGATGCAGGAGAATGGTATAAAGCTGCGAGAGAGCTACTGAAATTTGAACCTAACTTAAGATGCTTGATCAGGGCCTGTATAAATACCCAGTTTACACAATCAAACGCCTTGACGGCATCTAATGCGATAACCGCCAAGGGAAGATCGTAGGCTGAGGCCACATCCATAGCCCCAAGAAGAGAGAAGGTTAATTCTTTCAAGTATCTTCCCTTTATAAAACCTTTTTTGTCTTCGTGAATTAACTGTGGAATGACTATACTCAACCTATCGGCCATAATTTTTGCAAACAATTTATAATCACAGTTAAGTAGTGATATAGGCCTGTACAAATCCAAATACTTTGGCGACTTTCCTGGCTGTGGTATTAATATAATGTTAGCCTCATTCCATGAAGGAGGCAGAGAAGCCTTACCCAAAAAATGTAGTTAAAAAGCTGGCAAATAAATGGTGAAAGAATGCCTATCAATGACTTATAAACTTCAGTAGGAAGCCCATCAGGCCCCGGTGCCTTACCCTTTTTTCCCGCTTTAATCGTACCTTCAACCACCGCTTGAGATATTTCTTGATTTAATGCCTCCTGGAGGTGATCCAGTAGAGGCTTCACAGACTCTAACCAACGCTCTATCGCCTGATCTTCAGGTCTAAGATCCTCATTGTAAACTTTCACAAAGTAGTCATAAAAAGCAGCCGCTATCCCTTTACTGTCTGTAACCGTAAGACCTGACTCCACCACGCCTTCCAAGCTAACAATTTGCTGCTACCCTCACCATATTCAAAGTGCGCAAGTTGACTAGCATCCCATTTCTCTTTGACCCTTTGACTCAAAACTCCCACCAAATCTGCTTTTAACTCTGCCAGCTCCTGCAAAACCCTTTCACCCACCTCAGATCCACCCAAATTTACAATATATCCCTCCCGCTGACGAATTTCCTTCTCCAACTCAGCAATTTTGCTATAATATTATCTCCTCTTCTTAGCCCATTGACACCTAATCTCCCTCGCAGAAAAGCCTAACATGTATTCAAGACAATATCGATCCTAACTGATCCCATGTTTTGTCCCCAAAACTTCCATCGCTTCACTCAAGCTAGTAACGGCTGCCTCATCAAAGAGGACCGTACAATCTAACCTCCATGTTGAACCCGATATGCTGTCCTCCAATTTTTATGACCATGTTACAGCTGGATGGTCAGACAGATGTACCCCGACATGGCCCACCTGAACCACCCAATCAATCAGTCTGGAGTCAATCAAAAAGTAGTCAATACGAGATTTGTGACTATATTTTTTATTACAGAAAGTATACCCTAATTGCTGGCCAAACCTCAATCTCCAAATGTCACATAAGCCTGTCTGAACAATCATCGTCTTAACTCTGTTCGACATTTTGGAGTTTACCAAAGCTCTGGTCTTTTTTGAACGGTCTAGCTTATGATCCAACACTGTGTTGAAATCACCTGCCATAATTATTCTACCCAAAAAACTCAGTAGTTCCCTGGCCAGCTCATCCAACGGACCCACATCATCTTGATTCGGGCCATAATAACCAGTTATGGTATATACTTGTCCTGCCATTTTTAATTGCATAATCAGCCATCTACCTCTAACATCAGCAATTGTACCTTCCACTAAGGCATTGCCCCCTTGCCTGATTAGGACTGCAACACCTTTCGTAACCGCTGTTTGAGGCGAATAGAATGCGTGGGCAACCCAGCGCTGAGTTGAAAAAATTTCTTTACTCTCAACCCCTGTTAAATGAGTCTCCTGCAAAATTATAATTTGAGCCAAAAAATCCCTCAAGTATTTAAAAAGTAACTCTCTGTTGGATTTAACATGCAACCCATTCACATTCCAAGATAAGAATTTCAGCTCCTTTAAATTACCCTCAGATATGACAGCCTCGGTGATCACCCTTATAAAGCCTAGTGGATAAAAAGCTTCTGAGGAATTTTTCAAATGTTCTCCCTTTCCCCTTCCCCTCCCCCTTCCCCCACACCCTTATCCCACCTCCCCCACTCCTGTCCCACACAAACCCCCCAACTCTGGAAAACCCAACCAAACTACCCATGGCCTAGGCCTTTTTGGGTGCCTGCGGTGGACGGTGCGTTGAAACTAAAGCAAATAAACAATACGTCTGCGCGGCATCTATTTTACTGACTTAACAGAACCGTACCTAAACCCATTACACACTCTCCGTTTGACATTGCTCCAAAAAATTATCCATCTGCTCAACGAAACGAAAAGAGTACATCTTATTATGCCGCATAACTTTTAAAAAAGCTGGAAACTTCAGTTGCACCGTAGCTCCCAAACTTCTCAAAGGCTCAATCCGCTTACCTAGCTCCCACTGCCTATTTGCAGTAACTGGTGACAAATCCGATCTTACCTCCACTTTAGCTCCCTCTACCATGAGAGTCTTTTTTTTTTTTAGAGCAGCAGCCAAAATGTTTTCCTTTAGTGTGTAAGTCAAAAAATTAATCAGAATTCTCCTAGGTTTAGAACGGTTCGGGTTCAACCTAAAGGGATCGCGGTGCACCCTCTGAATATCCCTTAAAATCTCATCCTCAGTCTCCTCCAACTGCAACTCAGACTTAAGTAGCTGTACTACGAATTTCTAGAGATCAGACCCTTCCTTACCCTCTGGCAGTTTCAAAATCTTCAGGTTATTTCTCCTTTGCATATTTTCCAACCTTTCCACCCTCTCTTCATGTTCCCTTTCCTTGATCTTGATGGCCTCAAGCTCCTTACAATTCTCCGTGACTTTCTCCCGAATATCCTTAACTTCACCCCCTAAAACAACTGTGCGGGAGCTCAACTCGTCAAATGTATTCTCCAATGAACTGCAAAGAGCTCTAATCCCCTCCTGATTTAAATTGGAAACCTCAAACCCCCTATGCATGTCAATGTTTAACTTTTTTAAAAGAGCAATAACCGGAAGATCAGGATTTTCTAACTCAGGGTTTTCTCCAAGCCCTTCCTCTCTACATTCAAGTTCATTCTTAAATTTCTCTGATTCAGTCATCTCAATAGACAAGGACCCTGTGGCCTCCCCGAGAAGTGAAACATTTGTGGCAGGGGAAGCGGCTGACTGATCCGTTCTCAGTTCTGCACTCACGTCTAGGTCTGTCTGAACCGGTAAATCCTGACCCTCCTCCTCCATGTCTGTAACAAGGGCCTGATACCTGTTAGGGCTCAAATGCTTCGACCAATCCAGCAGATTTGTCTCAACTGGGACCCCCCAAATGGCCCGACACCCCCCCGCTGTGCAGATGGCTACCTGTGATGATTGATTAGAATTGGATGCCACCGGGGGATCGGTTAGTTTAGGAAGAGACACTCCCTTTAATATCAGCGTTTTGGCACTGCTTTAAAAAAGGAAGTGAGAGAGGGGGTTATCTTAATATTCCGCTCCAATAATCCTGTCTTTCCCAACTTCTTACACCTGCCACCCTGCTTGGTATTTTTTTTTAGCTGTAATCTTAAGCTTAGTTTCAGCAATAGCTTCTGTGTTTACACTAGATAAGCCGGTGTCCTTAGCTGACAGCTTCTCAATTCCTCCCCCCTTCGTGGTGCTCCTCAAGGAGTATCCAGAAGCCCCAATCCCAGCAGCTGAATCCTTAGCCTCTGGGTTTAATCTGATTCTGCTATTTGTGCTATGTTTTCAGTCAATTAACCCCCCGATACCTTCACTACCTTCCCTGCCTACACAGCCGTGTAGACCAGAGGGGTGCTTCTCCCTTATTTCCTCCGCCTCGAAAGAGAGTCCTAGAGGCGGCTCGACGACCTCTCCCCAACTCAAACGCTGCACTTTTCCAACAAAGCTCCGAGACCGCTTTTTGCTCCGCCTCCACCTCCTCCTGACACCTGAGGACTCTCTGCTGCCTGAGCACCCAGCTCCGCCAGGACTGCCGAAAACCCTTCAGACACAGCCTCAGACTATGTCATCAGGTAAACCTTCTCATACTGCTACCCTTTTACACCGTTAATGCCCGCGCAGAGCTTCACATCCACACCGCACCGCCACTACTGTGCAGACACCCGCGACCCGCAACTAGCCGGCCGCCATGTTTTCCCCGCAGCACCCCCCACAGATCTATATTCGATCTATAAACATGCACCGGGATCCTGTCTGGGCCTGGTGATTTGCCTACCGCGCTCTCTCTAATGGCCCGTATCACCTCCTCTTAGGTAATATTCAAATCAAGGGGGAAGATTCCCTGTTCGCTTTCTGGTTGCACATCGGTTCTATCAGTCACTGCTCTCTTTGCTTTATATAGGTCCCCCAAAATATTCTACCCACTTTTCTCCAGAAATGGCCACATCTATGATGTCTACCTGTTTGTCTTGATAAAAGGGGGCATTTACAGCTTTCCAAAAGCCTCTGTTATCCTTCATAATGCAAGCTTGATGTAAGGTTTCCCAGGATTCCTGTTTTAGCTGTTTTTTCCGCTTTTTTAGGGCGAGGCGATACGCAATCCTCTCCTGGCTAATGTCTTCCTTACATTTAGGTGTAATGTGCAGGATATTTTTAAGGTGCGTATGGGCTCTGGAACACTCTCTATCAAACCATCCATTCTGATTTGATCTTCCCCTGCAATTTTCCCTCCTTAGGAGTCTATAAGCCTCCTCTGTTATCTTAAGGAAGGCATAATAGATATCCTCGGTTGCACTCCCCTGACTGAGGCATGTATCTATTTCTGTCTGGGGTTTGCCAATTAAAATATGCAAAAAGACCTCAGAATCGACTCTATCCCATTTTAGGGAATATCCATTTGTTGTAGCAAGTTGAGCCTCAAATTCATAGGGAGTGGGTCTATTCTTGTTTTTATGATTTGTCGTGACCATGAGCTGTAGGCTAATTGGGTAGTGGTCACTCATTGAATTTGCTTCTGTGTTACACTCCAGAACACTAGAAGCATATCTCTTGGATAATATAATGAAATCAGTGATGGTGTTACAACCTCTCCCATTAAAGGTTGGCTTGAAAGGTGTTCAATTTTCACCAAGCTTGTTTGCAAAACCCAGATCGAATTGATGGAGTATGTCATTAGGCAAGTCTCCATTTTTATTATGACTAAAGTGTGAGGATATTCCCTTGCTATCATCATCTAGGCCACAAATGCCATGTTTGCTACGGGCACAGAGGGAGCAGTTAAAATCTCCTACCCATATGAGAGGCATGTCTTTTACCCTATACTCCTCTACAGTTTTTAGTTCGCTGGCCAATTCCCTCATAACTGTCTCTTTTTGATTTAATGGGATGTTGTTATAAAAATTAACTATGACCACCTCCTTGTTCCCTCTTAACTTCATAATCAGAATTTGATAGAACTCAGACCAAGAATTAATCTTAACATTTAGTATCCCGGCCTCTACAGAGATGAAGGTAGACAAGCCCCCCTTATTGCGGCCGTGATCAGTGATGTTTGCGGAGGTATGGAATGTCATGAATCCCTGAATGTGGATTGCTTCTTCTGACCATGTTTCTTGGCAGCATATAATGTCATACTCCTCTACGAATAGTATCCATTCAGGGTCATGTACTTTCGCGGTTAGGCCTGCGATGTTCAAGCTCAAGAGTTTATAAACACCCTCCCCCTTTCTAGTTCTATCAGGCATTCCCTGTGTAGTGCTTATTTGTCTGCTAACATCCATCCTTTCCCCATCACATAGACATCGATCTATGGGATCAGCCTCAGGCTGATAGTTAATTTCCACCACTGATGGATTATTATCGTAGGCACACGAGCTATTACAGCTATTCCTCTTGGGATTTTCTATATTCTCATTCACCACTGGGAGCATCATCAAATTCCCCTGGGTTTCCTCCCTCACGGGGGTTTTAGGCTGTCAATCCTGGTCATCCAGCCGTAAGACATCATATCTCTTGATTCATCTGTTTGTACCTGGCAATTTTGCTGTCAATTCAGTGTATGTTGGTCTAGTTGTCTCTCAGTACTTTGTGATTAATTGCATTTCATTTTATTTTGCAATTTTAAGCCATTTTCACTTTACATTTCTTATCTCTGTTTTTAAGAAAACCCAAATTTGCACAGTGCAGAGTAGCCTTACATCTTTTACAATGTTTAAACGATGAGGACTTAAATTTAATTTACTACATTTTTGTATTCACAAAGGTAAGTTACAACTAGTAACTTTACTACTAGTAATTTTACTAGCAGTAACTTTACTTCTAGTATCCTTACTAGTAGTAAGTTAATTAGTAGTAAACTTAATAGAAGTAAATTAACTGTGTTAATACCGAAGAGTAGTATAGTTAGACTTTTGCTCTAACTTTACCTTTGTGAATCGGGCTCTATGGCCCACATGCATCAATATCCGATTTTGCGATTCCTAATTTGCGATTTTTACCGAATCGCAAATAAGGAATCGCAAAACGGGATGCATGATTGCAAGTGCATAATATTTGCGATTCGGTAAAAATCGCATTTTTTACCGAATCGCAAATATTATGAGAAATCCAATTTGCGATTTCGCAATTCCCATTGATTCCTATGGGCCAAAAGGCCCATAGGAATCAATGGGAATTGCGAATTCGCAAATTGGAATTCGCAAAATGTTAATGCATTCCATGGGTGCAGGGGGGGGTCCAAAGGACCCCCCCTGCACCCCTGAAATGTATTTTTAAATGGATGTTTCACACACACATGTCCTAAGGACATGTGTGTCTGTAACATGACAGTGTTTAAAATGCTAATTTGAGCATTTTAAACCTTTTTCGCAAATTACCACGAGGTTCACCCTCGTGGTAATTGGCCCCCCCTAAATGCGAATTCGCTATTTTTAAATTAATCATGCATTGCTTTTAAGGAATCGCAAATTTGCGATTCCTTAAGAGCAATCGCATTTTTGGAAATCGCTAAAAATAGCGATTTTTCCAAAAATGCTTGATGCATTCTAAAAAGGTATTTAGGAATCGCAAACGACCGATTTTACCGAATCGCACCGTTTGCGATTCCTAAACAGCTTGATGCATGTGGCCCTATGTGTTTTTGCAATAGCTTGAGGTGTCTGGTAGGCTGAATCTAAAAAGTAGCTCCCGGTCCAATTCCCAATTGACAGCAGTACACCTCCCTAAAGCAGTACATCACCATAATACGTCAAGGCTCTCTAGCTGTTGTGCGCACACGTTCTGCTCTGGGCCAATGCAATCACCAGACATCAGTTCTAGCTACTTAAAAATATTTGCGTGCTTCAAGTTATGAACAAAAACGCATTGCTGCTCTTATTCACAAGAGATAGCGCTAAAAATAGGTAACTTGCATCGCAAGTTACATTACTAAATGATTCTCTTTATTTCATGATGCCCGGCGGCTCTTAGAAAAACTGCCTTGCATGTGCTAATCGGTTTCTCCTGCTAGAGCACTTCTAATTGCGAATTTATGAGAGTGTACATTCAAATTGCATTAACCCTGATCTGCACTATTTTTATTCCACAATCCTGAAGCGTTATTGTACTTGAGTGTTAACCTATACTAAGCACAATTTTGAAAAATGCCTTTCAGAATCCTATTTTGAATGAATCATCAAATGCATAATGAAAATGAATATATCCATGCATATTAATTACCACTAATGAAGCTTTTACTGTATGTGTGAAAGTGAGATGTATCAAAAGATTTATATAGGCTGTCATGATCTCATTATTAAATTGATGCATCATATGGTGTAGAATATGCAATGAAACCTTAATAGATCTAAAATTTACAGAAGGGGCAAAAGTATAGAATGAGAAAATGTATTCTTTGACATGGGTAGAAGAAATGCACGTTGAATTTCCTGGAAACGGATTACGCTGATTAGCTAGTAAACACATTTAAGATGTTCAATATTCCTCTGGCATCTTCGTACAGTATGCTTGCAAAAGCCTCCCTCTTGGTACACCAGGGCCGTGCTAAAATAATTACTTTTTTGTTGTTTTTGTGAAGAGATTTGCATTGTTCATTTTTTTTTTGTATAAATGTAAATCCCACGAACCAAAATACAATCATACTCATGACCTTGCTTTGCTGCACACAGCCCATCTTGTACCTCAGACCTTTATCTTCCTGTCTGAAATAATATTGGCTTACACCTGAGGAGGCAGAGGGCGCAAAGCACAGCACGGTGTGTTCTTTCAAATTAGCATTTTGATAACATTTTTGGGTGATTGGATATGTTGGTTTAATCACCTTATAAGCACACGCGTAAGTTCTAAACAAATATTAATAATACACCGAGAACACACTTTCTTGAGATTTCCCTTGTCTAAAACTTCCAAGAGAAGGTTATAAAGTTTGGCTAATCTTTTACCAAAGGTCACACAACCGCCTGCTGCCCAGGTCTCACATACCGGTCAGTTACACATTTTTCTAATGGGAATACAGAAATTCCATTATCATTTGTATTCACTCTGTTGCATTCTTTCGAGTAGTGTGCCTTCATATTTACATTGCAATAGCAGTTAAGGCTGCACTTAAAGATGGAGTGTCAATGTGAGTTAGCAAATATAGAAGAATAGGAATGAATGTGTATGTGTGAAGGAAGGAATAACACACAATCTGAATGAATGTATGATAGTGGAAATAAATCTGCTCAATGGATACTCATTGAAATGGACAGCTTAAGAGCACCTGAGCATTCTTTACAGATATTAGGTTGAAAATTCAAAGTTTATGTTAGGAGTCTACAAGTCGGTTTCCTCAGAGGGCTATCGGATGCACAACAAGCAAGAATCCCAATCCTTTTCCAAAAGATTACTAACACCAACAATCGTGGTATTATAACGCAAATGTTTTAGCAGTAGGCCAAATACCATATAGGGTGATGAACAACAATGCATATCATGGGAGGTAGGCTACAAGTGTTAGGCAATTTGTGATATTTAGTTTCAACACCGCAACATCCTTTGGAAGACTCCTGCCACGTGTTCTCACAGATGGTACACCATTATCACAATCAATACCACTGGCACTACACCAATGTGCAAGATGTCTGCAGGTCACTATTTCATGGTTATGCCACCTTTTCTGGTGCAAAACCTGACAGCTACATCTTTCATCAACGGTTGACCGCATATCATTTGTTCTTAAAGGGTTACAGTGACTTTTGTGGTGGCCAGCTGTGTAAAGCAATTACATAAAGGGGATGTGTGTTGAGTCCGGATGTGACACTAGCGCTGCTGGAGAGGCTGTAGGGGGGCCTGGCGTGGCCTCACTGGTGAGGGAGAGTTTGGGACTGGCTACAATGCGCACCCCTCTTGAGGAATTGATTCATCCGCGTCCGCCACAGGAGAGTTGGGCCCCGGACTGCTGTAGGCATGTGGGGCCTTGGCCTGACTAATCTGAGAGGGCCGCATCCCTGGAGGTAAGGAGGGGGAAGGGCAGCGGCGCCTGTAACTCCGGAGGTGAACTGCTGTGACACCACTTTTCTAGGCGCTCCTTCCAAGCTGAAGCAGGAGGGGCTTTGGCCTACCTACCATCCCTGCGGTGTACTGGTTGCCTATATGAACTATGGCACCCGCCCAATTGAGGCTTAGCTTAGCGAACCCACGTTATGAGCTGAGGAGGTGGATGAGCGGCTAGGGCTGTAGAAGTGGTCGTGCTACCGGTGGAGGTCAGAGTCTGTTTGTGCTCAACTATTGCTCAGACCTAGGCTAGGGGGCTAGGGCCCCTTTGGTGACATTGCTGGGAGAGGGTCAGTCTTCCGGTGGCCCGTCAGATCGAATCTGCTCAGAGGCAGAATCATTGTGGGGCCTAGCTATACGGCAGGGATCCCTCCGTCTACGATTAGACCTCCCCCGTCCTAGTCTACAGCTCTCCACGCCTGCCTCTCACGGCAGCGACCTACTCACGTGCAGAGCCATGGCTGCCCTCGAAAGCAGGAAGGACAGTCGGCGAAAGATCTCCTGCTCAAGACCGTGCAACAGACGGAGAGCCAGCTTGGATTGGGGTGCGCTGGCGACGCAGAGGTGGGGGAGAGCACTGAGGCCCCAATCAGCTGCGCCTATCTGGAGTCCCTTTTCGCCTCACTTCATGATGACCTGTCCACCATGAAGCACGAGCTGCGATCCGACCTGTGCGAGGTCCGGTGAGACCTGGGCTCCCTGGGTGAACGTGTCCACACACTAGATTAGCATGAGACAGACCGTGATGAAGTAATTGAGCACCTCCAGCAAGCAGTGCTGAGTCTGCAGGACCAGCATCGAGATCTACAGGCCCACACCAAGGACCTAGAGAACAGGTCCCGGCGGTACAACATACGCATCCGAGGCCTAGCACACTGCAACGACCGGATTCTCGGACCAGATAGAATCAGCTCACCAAGACACCACCAACCCAGCCGAAACGCAACCACCTCCCTCCTCAGGACCCATCTATCCAGGCACCTGGGTACCTACCTGAGGATGGGGAATTAACAATATACAAGATCATATCATCAGAAACACCACTAAATCTATAGGGATTACTAGGAATACTCACTGATTACTAAGGGCGTCCATGCCCTACACCACACTCATACCTTATAGTCTCGCGGCAACTCAGACCCAGACTATGCTACCCTCCTACTCATAGTGAAGGGGGCAGTTCCAATAACTTACCATTACACACTAACCACAATCAGTGCTCTCTCAAGCCACAATCCTGTGGGTATACACACTGTGTCCTCCCAGTGCTCTCACTATTTCATACATACCCAAGCCACAATCCTGTGGGTATACACACTGTGTCCTCCCAGTGCTCTCACTATTTCATACATACACAAGCCACAATCTTGTGGGTATACACATCGACTACAGTCAATGCTCTCACTAATGCCACTCTCTCTCTAGTGGCAATCTCTGTCCTATGAATACCTTCAGCTCTCTCTCTCTCTGTTGGGAAGTTTTCTCTCATACATCTAATACCTACTGGGGATGTCTCCTATATTTTATGTGGTACACAAGAATGGCCAAATTACACTGTACAATTGTCATTATCTAATACAAGTTCTCCTCTCCCCCTCATTATTCAGTTACCATTTACCTGGACGGGAGTCGCATCGGTTCATATAACAGTATCTGACTAGAAGAAAAGTTAACCTTATCATAAGAAAACAACAGTTACACAGCTGTTCATTAAGAACTGGGGTTGTTTTATTATAACAATATAATACTGCACTATAACACATAGCCTAAAAAGTAAAAAAGGAATAGACACATCTCTTTATTATAATGGAAAGCTGTATTACTATAACACATCCACATGTAAATGACAGGGACTGTAGATAGCTAAAGAGGGAATGGATTATACTGCACACCGCTGAAAGAAAAAGGATTAGCAATACAGTAGGGGAATCTAGCCTAGGAAATAAAGTACAAGATTAATGTTTAAGTGTAAAGCAAACTAGTTTAGAATACCTCACCCTATTATAAAGGAATGTTTCTCTCTCTCTCTGGTGGAATCAGGGCTCTCTCTCTCCCTCCGTCACCACAGCTTCACTCCACTGGCTCAACTGCTCCAGCTGGCAGCTTCATCTCCTCCATCTGACTGGTAACTGCTTTAATGCATCCTGATAAACTGGCAGCTCCAGCTGACAGTTCCAACTTCGTTCCAAGATTCATCTGACTGCTCTCTCCAGCTCCAGCAATCATCTGCCCTCTCTCTCCATTCCAGAAAACCAACTGAACTGAACTGTTCCAAAGACCAACTGACTGGTCTCCGTTTCAAACACCAACTGACTTCTCTCTCTCCAAGAACCGACTGACAGACCCTCCTCCTCTTCTGCACTTCGCTAATATAGAATGCTCTCCTCTAGTGGAAAGTTCCAGCCAGTAGCCTCCTCCCACCAGGTCCATGCACCAGGCTCCCTGCTCCAGACGCCCTCACAGTGATCAGCTGCTTGTTTCGTCTAGAGACTTGAGTCCAGGGACACTTCTTGATAAGATTCAGCTCTGTCCGGTTCTCTCTAGTTTGCAAATAGCGAACAACACCTCATAACTAAAACATCACCTTTACCCTGCAAGCATCTCAGTCTGCAGGGACAGAAAGCAAAGTGGAGTCTCTCTAGTTCTGGGCCTTGTAGGCCCGAAAAGGACTTAACTCTATCATAATACATACACAAACCATACCAATATGTAATATAAAGTCAGGACTACAGGATCCACCCTCTACTATAGGTAGGATGATGAAAGGACACATAATTATATCAAAGCCAATAGGCAATAGATGGATTAGAGTCAGGAATAAGGGGTCTATCATCATATAAAGCAGTTATCCTCTAGTTTATGCTTCTAGATCTGAAAAGAGGCCTGAAAAGGACCAACACAAGCCAAGAATAGGGATCTAGGTTGGTAGCAAGCTTAAAGTCACCATCACTCAGAAATAGAGCCAAAAACACGGTCACTACACACACGTAGAGGGGGCGGGGACATAGAGGTCTTGGTAGCGGGCCTCTTCCGTTCCATTGTGAGGGGGACCCTCGGAGTTTCCGGTCAGGTTCGACTGCACCCATAAAGTGGGCCTGAGTGTGAGAAGTTAGCCTGGCATATGATCTCCACTAGTTCTAGTGGGCACCTTGTACCAGTCTAATCGACCCTTATTGATGGTGGTTGTAAAGTCAACCTTATATAGAGCTATCCTAGGGGTAGCAGTGACGAGTACTCTTCAGGCTAAGACTTCAGAGAGCAAATTAAGCGAGTTGTTTTACCAATTATAATCCCTTGAGTACAAAATGAAAGCACATCACACAAGGTATATATCAAATATATGCGTATTTATTTTAAACACAACCCCTCTGCACTCTTTATGAGATCAGAGGTAAAAGTACAATACAAGTTACTTAATTGGCATACAATAAGTTGCACAGTATACGTTTTGCCCTAGTGGCCTCACAAACTATATACTAAAATAGTGGTATAAGAACCACGTGAGAATTAGAAAGCAGGCCTGGGGCCTGTGGAATTGCTGGGACTACTCTAAACAACTAAAGGTTTGGATGTAGGAGGCCCACGGGAGACGTGTGCAGTGAAAAAATACAGCCGTGGGTACCATTGACTTTCTATAGGAAACGAACAAGTTACAAATGTACATTTTAAGGATACTTCTAAATAAACTACAATGGAACCCTTTTGGACTAGGAGGGCCAATACCCTCGAGACTACCAGATTACTCGTGTTACCTCACCCACGGAAGCCGGGTGCATAGGTCTCTTTTGGTGTTGGGTTTCGTCGTCGATTTCAATGGAGATCTGCAAAGAAGTGCTGCAGGCGACCAGAGGAAAAGTGTCCGGGTGGATCGAAGGATGGATCAAAGATTTGTAGAACCTGAAAGCAGAAGGGACAGAGTCTGGGCCACTTGCCAGTGACCAGGGCGGTGATAGGAAGATGCCACCAGATGTCGGGTGATTTCAGGTGAGAAGGTGAAGCTTGTCTCTTCAGCCATGAGAACCAGGAGGCATCAAAATCAACCAGGAGCTGGATTCGAGCTGTGTCACAAAGGATATAGTTGACTGCGGTGTTGATATCCGGATTAGACCCAACAAGCCTTGGCAAACGCAACCCATGCAGGAAGTTGAGATGGGCTTCGGTGCAGATCAGCAAGGTCTGAGGAACTTCTCCTTTGCAGGGAAGTTGTAGCAAGTCTTGAGGAAGCAGGAAAGCGAGTTAGATTCAAAGAAAAATCTTCGGGGGGCTCACCAGCCAGTGGGCAAGGAACCGCAAAAATGCGTTAAGCTGAAATGCAAAAGCAGGGCCCACGGGACACTTGTGAAGTGGAGGCCTCTGAGCTTCGTTGCAAATGGTGCTCGGGTCTGGGGCTTCAAGCACCCTAATGCACAACTTCAGGATACCTCCTGAGGTAGGTGCAGCTTGCAAAATGCAGGATGTCCAGAAGCTCCGGTCCCATGTCTCTCGTGTCCGCCACCAGTCTCAGCTTTGCTGTGAGCGAAGGTCAGGGTTAGAGATGTCTGGAAGTCCATGTCCTGTGTCGCAGATTCTTCGGGATCTGGCAGGAGCCCCAAAAAGGTAGACCAGCAAAGTTGCTGTTGGCACCTCTTTAAACAGGGTGGTCACTCCTTGACCACAAGGGAGATATCTTCAATCTTCCAGTCGAAATGGAATGTCGAAGGTCCAGGATATATGTTTCAGAGTTTCGTCCAGGGTAATCTAAAGTCCTAGGGACTGGGTTCCTATACTTATACTAAGTTTAGGGGCTGGACTACCTTTAAGGTCCCTTCTATGGGTGGACCTGGGAAGGGGGTGGTTACACCCCTTTCCCTTTGTCCAGCTTCACGCCAGAGCTGGGGCAGAGTGCCCCAGCAACCGGTTTGAACTGGGAAATGCATGGAGCACCTTGTGTTCCCCAGGCAGTGTCTGGAAAGTATTCACTGAATGCAGCCCTTCCTGCCCCAATACACTAAAGCCTGTCTGGGGAGGTGCCAGCACCTCCCTGGACGGGAAACCTATTGACCAGGCCTCCCCTGCCGGAGCTTCTTCCAGCAGCAGAAGGGCAGACTCATGTCAGTGGCAGCAGCATCCATTTTGTGATGCTGAGGCTCTGTTTAACTTTAACCGGGTAAACCAGTAACTACATGGCTTTTCCCTCTAGAAAGGTGGAATGCTACCCCTGCCGCCAGAACTGGCGGAGGGGTAGTATTCCAAAGTGTTTGACACCTTACACAACATGTTTTGATAAAGCCAAACCAAAGTTAGCATTAACTGCAAGGATTATAATGCAATTAAGAGTATATGGTATGGCTATATCATAGAACAGCTATAAGGAGATGGTTCTGAAAGCTGCAGAGGGGCTCAGCTCATGCTAGGGTACCCTCTCACATAAAATCAAGCACTCTGCCTCCAGGATTGTTAAGGCCTGCCATAGGAGTGACTTATAGGTGTATATGTGTCTATATGTATATATAGATATAGGTATACTATATCTAAGTAAGGGGTGATTACACCTCCTTACCAAGGCTGTGTGAACAGACCTGTGGTGTCAGTTTGAAAGGCAAACCAGTGGTGGCACAATACATGCTGCAGCCCCTGGTAGGCCTAGGGTGCACCTATGCCCTGTGTACCTACGGTAAACTATGCAGAGGCTCACAAGGGTGACCCAGTAACCAATCTGGTATGTACCTAAAGTACATGGTATCAATTTAGAGAGAGTACAGCTGGGCCTGATTTGCAGGTCCACAGCCACACTAAAATCTAAAGAACCACAGCAAAAAGTGGGGGTAACCATAGGAAGCAGACCCTACTCTCCTACACTGAGGAGGAATGCTCCTGCGCCCCCTGCGGACATACTGACCTGTGCCATGATTACCAACTGAAGGAGTGGATCCTCCGCGGCGAGGCTCGAGGTCGCCGGGACTTCACGTATCAAGGTCAGAAACCTACGCTCTTCCAGGACCTGGCGGCCTCCACCCTCCTCAAACCCAAATCCTTCTGGCCAGTCACGCTTTATTTTAGGAACTTCGGTATAAAGTACTCTTGGGACCATCTGTTCAGGTTGATTTTCCATTATCAAGGTGAGCTGAGACAACTCCGATCACTCACAGAGGCCTGTTCACTCCTGGGTATTGAGGAGCCTGCAATGGATGAGTCTCCTAGGGACACGCGCCCCTCAGGCGCCGAAGCGGACATGGGTGGACTACTATCAAACCCCCCAGTTCGGCTGCATGCCCTGACCCGTATACTATGGCCAAAGAGCAGCAGGCAGTCCTGTCGACTCTCACAGGAACCCCAGCTGAGTGATGTGGCCCTTTTCTAGCTGTGAGCCTCTGCTCTAATTTTTATCCCAAGTCGCACTGCTGATCTTGATGCTGTTGTGGTGGGCCTGCCTGATTGGAGCGGGGAGCCATAGGCATTGATACCCCCTTTCTTTCTTTCTCCCATAAGCAGGACACTCAGGACATTAACTCTTGTTGTTACAGTTCATGATTTTGTTTTATTTTTTAAGGGGTTTTTGTTCTTATTCTTGGGGTCTCCTCTCCCTTGCCATGTTTCTTCTGACCTGGGCATGATAGGGGAGTGCTTCTGCATCGAGGGTGTGACGTTTGGGGTTCCGGGGACTTCCCTCACGAAGGCCACCCTGGCTCTATTACACAGACAGCAATGAACAGCACTCCCTTTGCCTACTTAAATAGATGTGCATTACTATTTTGACGCAGAATGTAAAGGAGCTAAATAACCCCATCAAGCGGAGAGCTATTCTGTCCTATTTTGAAGATTCCGGCACCCACCTCTGCTTGCTGCAAGAAACTTATCTGCCGTCCGGTGATACACATTGGATGTGCTCCAAGGCCTTTTCACAGTAGTACTTTTCCTCTCTCCCCGTTGAAAAACCAGGGGTTGCCATCCTTGTAGCTCGCTCTTTTCCGGGCAAGATGGGTGACAAGATTTCTGAGATTGAGTGACGTCTTTTGGCCCCCTCGGTGACAGTGGGCGGCCACGCCTTGACGGTCGCTATTATTTATTCCCCGAACGAAGGACAGGAGTGATTCATACATAAGGCACTTGGGGACTTGATGTCTACACCCGCCCGACAAATCCTTATCTGGGGGACTTGACACCGAACTAGACCACTCTGCGCAAAGGCTGGGGCAGACTGGGGCCCTCTCAGACACTTCCCGCCAGTGTTTGCAGGACATAGGGCTGGTGGACTTGTGGAGGCACTTCCACACCCACACACTAGACTATACTTTTTACTCATATGCCAGGAAGACTTATGCCGGACTGGATTATTTCCTGGCGACCCACTCTCTCCTACAGATAGCATAGTCTTCCGAAATCGCACCTCAGGCATTCTCAGACCACGTCGCCCTCACCGCTACCCTGTTGTTTCCCTCCAGAAACCACCCATGCAGCTTCTCCTGGCGGATGACAGTGCGGAGATCTCTCTGGAACACAATATTGCCAACGCCTTCAGGAACTTCCATGCGGCCCTCTACACTGCTAAGTCTCTGCCAATTTTGCAATCTTCCACATATTGCCAGAGCTTGACGCATTCTAAGCTAATGCCTGAACAGGTTGCTACTCTAGATAGCCCTATCGGGATCGAGGAGGTCATCTCAGCCATCGCCCGTCTTAAACTCCTTAAGTCTCCCAGAACAGATGGCTTCACTGCCATATTCTATAAGACCTTCTGCCTTATTTTAGCTCAGATATTAACCCAGCTCTTTAGTGCTATAGATGATACTACTGAGTTGACACCCATGATGCTCTTAGCATCAATAGCAACATTGCCGAAGCCAGGAAAGGACAGCAGATACTGTGCCTGGTCCAGGCCGATCTCCCTATTGAAATTCGATTTCAAAATCTTTACTTGGATTGTGGCATCCAGACTGGGACCCATGATGCCGGGTCTGATTGAGCCAGACCAGGCCGGATGTGTAGCGACTAGGCAGTGTAACCACAGCAGACACTGAGGGAGTGAAAACAACCACTTTGTGTTCCATTCAGATAGAGCCTAGATCCAAACCACTAGGCACGGAGGCAACCCGGGGAGGCTCATAGAACACAGCCAGGAGCAATGGAATCCTCAAAGGACAGCTGCACATATGGGCCTTCAGTGGGTCAGTATATGTATGCTGGAAGGTTCATCCAGTTGTGACCCCTAGCACAAATCCAGGGCACACGCATATTTATTTTTATTTATTTTTGAAACTTGTAAAGCGCGCAAATGCCAAAAGGAGTCTCGGCGATACGGACGTGACAGAAAAGCAGAGATTATTGATTAAACAGCCAGGTCTTTATTTTTCTTCTTAAAGCCAACAGAGTTTGTCAAGATCTGATCTCCAGAGGAAGGGAATTCCATAGTTTTGCAGTCGAAACAACAAAATGTTGATCGCCCCAGGAGGCAGTTTTGGTCCGAGGCACTGACAGAAAGTACGCATTAGAAGAACAAAGTGGCCTGTTTGGGGTATGAATGACTAAGTAGTTTAAAATAAAACGTGGACCTAGATTTCGAGAGGCTTTATAGGCAATGCACAGTGCCTTAATTTTTATTCGGTTTCTGACCAGAAGCCTGTGGTAGCTTTTGATTACATGTGCAACGGGCTTGAATTTCGGGGTGCCCGAGAGCATTCTGGCTGCGGCATTCTGCACCGATTGCAGTTTAAGAATGACCGTCTGTTGAGAATTGGCAAATAGTCCATTGCAGTAGTCCTGAGAGGACATCACAAAGGCAGTAACCAGCGTTCTTCCTGAATTAGGGGGAAGATAGGGAAGGATCTTTTTCATGGTTTTAAGTTTGTAGAAAGAGGCAGAGACGATTGCATTCGCATGGGGTGCGAAGGTCAGTTAGCTGAAGAAAACTCCCAGGTTTTTGACTTTGGGGACCAGGTTTGGTGGAGGACAGAGATTTGAGGGCCACCAGGAACTTGACCAGATAGGAGAGAGCTTACCAAAGATCATGACCTCCATTGTATCGGAGTTAAGTTTAAGGCAATTGCTGGCCATCCAGTTACTGATGGCCAGCATGCCTTTTTGGAAGCTGGCTGCCATCCTTTCTCCATTGTTTTTTATAGCGAGTACCAGCTGTGTATCATCAGCGTATGATGTTAGGCCCATCCTATATGCCTTGATGACTCTGGCTAAGTCCGATACGTAGATATTAAAAAGCGTCGGACTTAGGGATGAGCCCTGTGGAACACCGCACAGTAAGGTCATCTGGGCAGAGTGGAAATTGCCCAGTGTGACCGTCTGGGTTCGATTGGAGAGGAAGGAGGACAGTAGGTCTCTGGCTTTGTCCTGGATGCCCATTGCAGTGACACGGTTGATCAAGATGTTATGATCGACCGTGTCAAATGCGGCGGAGAGGTCCAGCAGGATGAGAATAGCCATCCCTCCTTGGTTAAGGATAGATCTTATTTCCTCTGACGCCTTGATCAATGTGGTCTCGGTGCTGTGGCATTTACGAAAACCAAATTGGGTATCGACTAGTAGTTGGTAATCTTCTACAAACTTGGAGATGTGGGTATTCATTAGTTTGTTTACCACTTTGGCCAGAAAAGGAAAGCTGGCGATGGGCCAGGATCCAGACAGGATTTTTTCAGAATAGGTTTAAGAATGGTATTTTTTCAGATAGTCGGATATGTACCGGAGAGAAACATTAAGTTATATATCTCTGTCAGTACAGGGGCTATGATTTCTGCAACTGGGGCAAGAACAGCTGGAGGGCATGGATCATTAGCTGAGCCGGATCTAATAGAGGTCATGATGTTGGTGACTTGGGCTGTGCTAACTTCTTGAAACTGCCCTAGAAGTGGCTCAGGGTTTTTTGCAGATGAGAGTTGGGCAGATGAGTTTCTATGACCCGAGAAGTTGGAGTAGATGTTATTCACTTTGTCATAGGAATGGTCAGCTAAGGTATTGTAGAATACTTGCGAGGGTCTTGGAATAGTTTGTGACAATTTTTATGAGTTCTTAGCTGCTAAATGAAAAAGTTGTTTGTTAGAATTTTTGGCAAGTTCGATCTGCACGGTGTAATATGTGCTTTTTTCTTGAGTAATCATTGTTTTGTATTTCACTAGTTCATTCTTGTAAAGATGTTTTTCTTCAATTGTGTACGACTTTCTCCAGTGTCTTTCCTGATTTCTGCATTTTTGTTTTTGGTCTCTAAGGGCATTGGTGAACCAAAGGGCAGATGCGAGCTTCGGTTATTAGATATTGATTTACTGGGCACTAGCTTATTCATGGCATTGGAGAGCCAGTTAGTATAGGCTGTAGGGGCTATGTCAGGGTCACCCAGAGCTTCAGGCTGTGAGGAGGACAGGAGTTCTGAAAGCTTTTGATTATCTAGGTTTTTCCATACCTTAAATGCGGTTGTTGCATTCATGGAGGTATTTGTAAATGGTGTGTTATCAAGTGGTATATCAAATGTTACCGCATGATGATGAAGTCTGTTGACCTCTGAGGCGGAAGCCGGAGGTGTGTTGTTTGTGCTCATTTCTACTGTTGTTTTTAAGTCGAATTCCTCACGTTCACTGCACTGCTTTTAAAACTATTGTTCCTACCTGCCTGAAAAGCGCTCGTTTTTAGCGCCAAGCAGGGTCCACTTCCTTCGCCCTGACACAGCCGACCGAGGGCTGACACAGGGAAACTCCCCTCCACCGCCATTGCCGTTCGAAGGGCAGACACGCCCACTTTGAAGCCACGCCCCCTTGTGGTATTTAAACGCTGAATATTAGCGTCTCCACAAGTCTGTTGACCTCTGAGGCGGAAGCCGGAGGTGTGTTGTTTGTGCTCATTTCTACTGTTGTTTTTAAGTCGAATTCCTCACGTTCACTGCACTGCTTTTAAAACTATTGTTCCTACCTGCCTGAAAAGCGCTCGTTTTTAGCGCCAAGCAGGGTCCACTTCCTTCGCCCTGACACAGCCGACCGAGGGCTGACACAGGGAAACTCCCCTCCACCGCCATTGTCGTTCGAAGGGCAGACACGCCCACTTTGAAGCCACGCCCCCTTGTGGTATTTAAACGTTGAATATTAGTGTCTCCACAAGTCTGTTGACCTCTGAGGCGGAAGCCGGAGGTGTGTTGTTTGTGCTCATTTCTACTGTTGTTTTTAAGTCGAATTCCTCACGTTCACTGCACTGCTTTTAAAACTATTGTTCCTACCTGCCTGAAAAGCGCTCGTTTTTAGCGCCAAGCAGGGTCCACTTCCTTCGCCCTGACACAGCCGACCGAGGGCTGACACAGGGAAACTCCCCTCCACCGCCATTGCCGTTCGAAGGGCAGACACGCCCACTTTGAAGCCACGCCCCCTTGTGGTATTTAAACGCTGAATATTAGCGTCTCCACAAGTCTGTTGACCTCTGAGGCGGAAGCCGGAGGTGTGTTGTTTGTGCTCATTTCTACTGTTGTTTTTAAGTCGAATTCCTCACGTTCACTGCACTGCTTTTAAAACTATTGTTCCTACCTGCCTGAAAAGCGCTCGTTTTTAGCGCCAAGCAGGGTCCACTTCCTTCGCCCTGACACAGCCGACCGAGGGCTGACACAGGGAAACTCCCCTCCACCGCCATTGCCGTTCGAAGGGCAGACACGCCCACTTTGAAGCCACGCCCTCTTCTCTTCCTCAAATGTGCCGGCCATACCAGCGCAGCGGACGAGCGCAGCGGGAGCGCCGTTTGCGCGCCGAAGGCGCGCCTAAGGCAAGCCCGTCTGCGCCCGTCCGCGCACGACCGGGCACAGGGCTAGACACTATGCCGGATCCCACTACCACAAGGAGACAATATTCCCGTCGAGATCTCCTCAGCCTCAGACCTATTAGAAACAGCAACTGTCATGCCATATCCGACCCCACCGACCCCTTCACTATATGCAACTCCTGCAAAACTGGAAATTTAACCATTCCCAGCACCACCTCCCCGCTCCCGGGGCTCAAAATAGCGACACTCAACTGCAGATCGCTGCCTAAACACGCCCTACTCATAAACCATATAATCATTGACTACGAGTTAGATATACTATTTCTAACCGAAACATGGATCACCGGACACTCTAACTCCGACATAGTCTCAGCCCTCCCCCGGGCTTTCTCATCATGTCCCAACCTCGTCCTCTTGGTCGAGGAGGCGGACTGGCTATCATTCACCGAGACTACTTTACTTGTCGTTCCACGGAGACCCAGTGCCAGGAGGCGGAGAGCTGCCATTTCTCGCTTCAGCTGTCCCCGACCAATTCCCTGTCGGGCCTTTTGGTTTATCGGCCTCCAGGGCACTTCGGCCCCTTCTCTGCTGCCTTTCTGGAAACCGTCGCATCCCTGGCTCACCTAACATCCAACTTCCTGATTACAGGTGACCTCAACATCCACTTCGACGACTCATTCGATACAGGAGCATCCGACCTTATTTATGATCTGGCCGCCCTCGGCCTCTCCCTGGCTAACTCAGGAGCCACGCACTTGAAAGGACATCTGCTCGACCCTGTGTTCTCTAATATTCCTGCCCTTCAATTCATTAACTCCCTCCCCCTCCCGTGGACAGATCACTTCTTGGTCTCGGTCTTCCTCCCAGGTTCTTTTAAAAAACCACACAAACCTCCTACTTTCACCAAGAACAGATCCTGGGCCAGACTTTCGGTTGAAGACTGGGCCATGGCTTTGGATGCCACCACCCCCAATCTCGCAGCCGACCCCGCCATTGCGGACACTCAGGTCAGTGACTGGATCTCTTCCTCCCTTGATAGCCTCATTCCTTTTAAAAACCGAGAGGTTAAAAACAAGATCAAGGGCCACGCACCTTGGTATAATCCTGACCTCAGGGCACTCCGTAAAGAGTGTAAAAAGGCCGAGAGAGTGTGGAGGAAAGACTGGCTCCACAGTAACAAAGACAAGTACAACCTGGCAGTAAGACGCTACAAAACTGCCCTGAAGTCAGCCAAATCGTCATACTATGACATTAGAATCAAAACCGCCACAAACTCCTCCAAGGAATCATACCAGATAGTTAAAGAACTACTGAACATCCCTACAGCACCCTCTTCTCACTCCCCCCCCCCAGATAGAAGCCAGGATCTGGCCAACTATTTTGATTCTAAAATCTTGCGGATACTGGACTCCCTACCCATTATCAGCCCCCCTTCCATCTCGGACATAGCGGACGGTAATAACAATATACAGCTGGCCACTTTTAGAGCAGTCTCCCTTCCTGAAGTCACCTCCACGCTTGAGAAAATGAAAAGCGGTTCCCCTCTCGATCCAGCCCCGGCTAGATTCCTTAAAAAGGTATCTCACATTATAGCCCCTATCATTAAGGACCTTATCAACACTTCCTTGTCGGAAGGCATGGTGCCCCCCAACTGGAAGAATGCTGTCGTTAAGGCCCTGTTAAAAAAGCCCCAACTCAACCCGGACGACATGGCTAACTACCGCCCTATCTCACTGCTCCCCTGTATCAGTAAGATGGCGGAAAAGCTAGTCAACTCACAACTGTCCCAATTCCTTGAGACCAACCATCTCCTGCGCCAATCCCAAACCGGGTTTCGACCCGGCCATGGTACGGACACCGCCCTCCTCTCTGTCATCGAGGAGGCAAGGGGCATTCTGGACTCAGGAGGATCGGTGGCAGTGATCCTCCTGGACCTTAGTGCCGCCTTTGATACGGTGGATCACCGTGTCCTATTACATCGCTTGGCCAAGGCAGGTATTGTGGGCACGGCGCAAGCATGGATTGAATCCTTTCTCGCCAACCGCTCCTTCCAGGTGTGGGACGGTAACTCTCGGTCGGAACTTCTTCCTCTCAAGAACGGTGTTCCCCAGGGGTCGTCGCTCAGCCCCACCTTGTTTAATGTTTACATGGCCCCCCTGGAAGACGTAGTAGCCCCCTACGGGATTAAAATAATAAACTACGCTGACGACACTCAATTAGTCGTCTCCCTGTCTCACCTGGATAACCATCCTGACAGCCTGTTGAACTGTCTCCAGGACATCCACACCTGGATGTGTGACTCGGCCTTGAAACTAAACGGTGCAAAGACCGAGATCATGCTTCTGGGAAACAAATGGACATCCATTCCATCCTCGGTTTGGCCTGACTCCTTTGGCGAAATCCCTGCACCTAAAAAGGAGATCAAAACTCTAGGTGTGTGGTTGGAACCCGACCTAACCATGAAGACGCAGGCGACCAAAACTGCTGGTACGTGCATCGGTCTCTTGCGTGCGGTGCATAAGATTCTACCCCTTCTCCCTCCGCTATCTAGGAAACTACTGATCCAGGGACTTGTCTTAGCCCGGCTTGATTACAGTAACGCCATTTATCTCGGGGCTCCGGAATACACCCTGGCCAAACTCCAACGCACTCAAAATGCGGCGGCCAGACTTATTATGAACCTTCCCCCAAGAGTGTCAGCCAAGCCTGCCCTCAAAGCCCTTCACTGGCTTCCTGTCCGCCAGCGAGTAGAATTTAAAGCCTTGTGTACCACCCATAAGCTTATCAATGGAGCTGGCCCAGCCGCACTAAAACACATGGTTATACCATATAAAGCCTCCAGATCCCTTCGCTCCGACGCCGAACATCTGGCCACTGTACCTAAATTCAGGAAGGCCAGAACCGGCGGCCGTCGCTTTGCGGTCAAAGCTTCCAAAGGCTGGAATGCACTCCCTCTCAGCCTTCGTCTGGAACCCTCGCACGCCCTGTTCCGCAAAAAACTCAAGACCCTTCTGTTTCCCAAATAAAACTTTCCCTCTTCCTCCCCCTCTCTGGTCTGAACTGATTTACAGCGCGGGGATGCCTACGGGTCACCAGGCGCTCTAGAAATCATAAAATAAATAAAATAATAAATAAATAAATGATGATCCGACCAAGCTAGAGGTAAGATTTCTTTCTTAGATATGTTTTTGAAATTGGAAAATACACCGTCTAGGGTGTGACCGGCCTCATGAGTACTGTCAGAGACCAGTTGTGAGAGGCCAAACGACTCCAGGTCTGATAATAGAGTTTTCGTGTATTTATAATGTAAATTTTCTAAGGGGAAATTGAAATCACTTAAAATAGTGATAGTGCTTTCGACTGCTATGGACTCCAGTATGTCATTAAATGTAGCCAAAAATGGTGTCCTACTGCCCGGCGGTTGGTAAAGTAAAATACCCTTAAAGCATTGGGAGGGACTCAAAGCAATAAAAAAGTATATTACTTCACAGGTAGTAAGTGGGACATGGCGTGTGGTGGTCATGAGAATGCTGCAGTAGATTATAGCTAGCCCCCCCCTAGTTTACCTACTCTGTCCTGTCTAATGGTGTTATAGCCCTCTGGGGTGGCTACTATCAAGTCTGGCTCAGATGAGGGATTGGTCCATGTTTCAGTGATGAATAAAAGGTCTAGTTTGAGATTGGTGATAAACTCTGCGATCTCCTCTTTTTGCTTTTCCAGTGATCGGGCATTTATGAGAGTGGCTACGATGTTAGTTCTCTTTTATTGTTAATATGAAGGGGTGTGATATTTTCTAGTCTAGCATCAGTGCCTGCTATAAAATGACATTGAGTGCAGGCTTTAAATTGTAAGTTGGGCGGGCCGTCTGGTATCAACAGGGTACACGAACAATTTGCTAAAGGCCGAAGTTGTAATAGTTCCATACTTGAGTAGCATATCCTTTTGACCAGGGGTATGGCACTTGGCCCAGTCCAGGCGTGGACGGGCACAGACGGGCTTGTCTTTGGTGTGCATTCGGTGCACCGCCGGTGCGTCCGCTGTGCGCGTCCGCTGCGCGTGCATGGTCTGTGTGCCCTATATGCTGGTGGTGGCGCTGAGATCTGAAGCGCTGACCCGAGCATCCGCCGGACGTTAGGTAGAGTCCTCGGCAAACCCTCCAAACAATCGGCACAAGCCGTGTCGGACCGGGGCTAAGAGGGTGTCCGAACCGGAGGAGAAAGGTAAGAAATAGCGTGGTTTGGGGCTGAGCAAGGTTAAAACATTATTCAGAACAGAGCAATAAGCTTAAAAGGATCTGTGCCAGCAGGCAGCTAGCAGCATCTGTGTAGACTCTGGGCTGCTGCGTTTGCTGCGCGTGTGTGGTCTGTGTGCCCTATATGCTGGTGGTGGCGCTGAGATCTGAAGCGCTGACCCCAGCATCCTCCAGAAGTTAGGTAGAGCCCTCGGCAAGCCCTCCGAACAATCGGCACAAGCCACGTCAGACCGGGGCTAAGAGGGTGTCCGAACCAGAGGAGGAAGGTAAGAAATAGCGTGGTTCAGGGTTGAGCCAGTTTAAAAAATATATTCAGAACAGAGCAATAACATTAAAAAGATCTGTGCCAGCAGGCAGCTAGCAGCATCCGTGTAGACTCTGGGCTGCTGCGTCCGCTGCGCGTGTGTGGTCTGTGTGCCCTATATGCTGGTGGTGGCACTGAGATCTGAAGTGCTGACCCCAGCATCTGCCGGAAGTTAGGTAGAGCCCTCGGCAAGCCCTCCGAACAATCGGCACAAGCCGTTTGGACCGGGGCTAAGAGGGTGTCTGAACCGGAGGAGGAAGTTAAGAAATAGCGTGGTTCGGGTTGAGCAAGGTAAAAAAATTATTCAGAACAGAGCAATAACTTTAAAAAGATCTGTGCCAGCAGGCAGCTAGCAGCATCCGTGTAGACTCTGGGCTGCCGCGTCCGCGCAAGTACAGAGGAGGAAGCTGAACACAAGCTGTATGCAATGAAGCCATATAGGCCAGAACAACAGGAACCAATGCTCATCCAGTACTCAAAGCAAAGGTGCACCAAAGCCAAGCACCATGCGTTCACATCACAACAGGACATGAGGCAGTGCTGGCTCCATTTGATCTCAAAATGGGACATCCATTGCAGAGAAAAAATATCAAGAGCAATTGCCATGCAATTAGGGGCAAGACAAGCGGAAGACCTCCAAAGATGCTTCTGAAGACAGAATGGATAAAGGATGGAGTAACACCAAAGACCATCTGAAAGGTGCTAACCAACCCAGAGCCAATGCTCCTGAAAAACCTATTATTCCAGTCGTGCTTGACATGTTAAAAATACGATGGAGCATCTCTCCAATATGTTGTGGGAAGTTGGTACCTAGAAGCGCCTGTATCTCAGCAGAGTTCTGCGTCACCTGAGAATAAAATATCTCCTTGACTGAAGTTAAGGACACATCTTTTTGAAACAATAAGACTTTCAGTTTGCTCAGGGAGTCACAATGAAGAGTGGTAAGATTAATTGAAGGCCATAGTGTATCCTCCCCAACTACATTGGCAGGTGGAAACAGAACTTGTGTACAACAAGGAACAATGGGAGATACAGTCAGCACATACGCAACCTCTGGTTTCATCCCTCAGTAGCCTTGACTATTCAACATCAGGAAACTCCCATTCAAGAGCAATCTGAAATTTGGACGTATCATGGCCTCTGGAGAACCTTTCAAGTAGCAAGATAAATTCACCACAGATGCATTACATGCTATGTGCAAAAAAACATCCTTGAATACTAGGGGCCCACTAAAAAGTATTTTTACAGTCAGTGCTGCTGAGAAAAACTTCACTATCCTTATTCCGACTCTGGAATGGTATAGGAAGCTCCCACTATTCATATATGTACCCTTCACCCAACACTTCACATCTGCCCACATGATAGTGTTGTAGACTGAGATTAGTAGTGTAATGTACCCATCGATTATCCAACCTGAGGATGCTATTTCAGCAACGGGAGAAGGTAATTTCTCCAGTCTTTCAATATGTAACGTGTATTTTGCATCCTTCTGTGCCATAGCTATCTGTTGTTCAGGAGGTGGTATGGTGAAAAACAGATTTGTGTTGTGAATGTGTCGCCACAGCACATGGCCATAACGTAGTGTCTATAGTGTACAGCTCATCAATAGAATAGACCTAAACTTGGACTGTCCATGCTGTAATGCATACATGTCTTGCTGTGTTACGTCAATTGTGGAAGAGCCAATGTTACTTAAAGTCAAAATTGTAGATGAAAAGGTAGTCATACTATTGTCCACCACTGCAAGAGCCTGTTAGGCCCTATCAATCTCACGCAGCCTTTCAGCAGCTTCTTGTTGAGATATTTTTCATATCTCATTATAGACAGGACAAAGGAAGCATTCTTGACGTGGTTTATGAGGACCCATTAGAATGTCTTTAAATTTAGGTCATCAGATAGAAGGGACACGTGCTGTTTTACCTGTGACAGTGTTGAGATTTTTACCCCAATGAAAGCACAACTTCCCAACACACTAAGCTGTTACCACCCCTGAATGTGTCTGCACATATCGCATGTCAGGTCTATTTGCTGTAAATCCCTTGATGGTACCTAGGAATCTATTCTGACGTTTGCGAGTGTCTAATGGCTAGACTAACCACCCCTTCCAATTGGGATTTGAGAAGTTATGCTTATTCTTATGCAGCATATTATCAATGATGGTTTAGTCAAATGGTGTTAGCTGCTGCCAGTTTTCAAACCATTTAAGAGTGGGAACCAGTGGTGTGTTCAAATCTTTTATCTTGGCTAAGCCAAGACATGTCTGTTGCGCAGTTTTGTTCAGAAAATCATTTGTGTGGTATTAAACAAGCCCTAAACAAATCCTCAGTTCTCTAAACCTACCAGGCTTTTGTCCCTCAGATAGACTTCACATCTATTGTGTCCCTCCAAAAGTCAAAACCTCGTACTGAGACCTGGGAAAGGAAAGAAGCAGAGAAAATCAGCTTGGTGTCAGGTAACATATTTTTCTTTGCAGGTGACTATAGTAAAAAGAGGCCAGGTCAGATGTGTCATACCCTGAAAATAGGCAAACTCCTGTGCAAATGCTTTTGAACTACCCCTTGGTGGTAGAGGGCAATGTTCCCATTGTGTAAAGTTAATTCTCATCAAAGTCAGCTGTACCATCTTATAACTCATCTGAAGAGAGCACAGTTGAATGTTCTAGATCTTCTAACATTTCATATACTGGATCAATGTACCAATCATCAGAAATAGTACTGAGGGTGATAATGTGGCTTAAGGAAATTTTAAACAAATGTGTAATTTGCAATAGTTTAGTGGGACCATACACATCAAATGATGTCTTATCCCATGCAATACAATCCGGAACGGGAACAGATGAAATGTTCAGAAGGGACAACCAATTGCTGTACAAAATCTGAGCTTTTATGAATAAATGCTAATATATTTCCCCTAACATATCTTCATATATGCCATTGATAATCAGCCTCTAAATGTGATGCAATGGAATTAAGATGTCTAAGCAATCTTATTCTGTTAAATTTCGGGTGTTTCTTTGTACATATTGATTTAGAGTCACACCTATTTTTGGTTTTGCACAAAAATATACCAAGATGTCAAAGTGACAATATAACAAAGTAGAAAGAAAAGGAAAAAAGAAAGAAAGATAGAAGGTGACATGATGGGGGAGGGTGCAAACCACACATTTTGGGGGATTATGAAAGGCATAGTGTTGGAGTGTGGATAGACAGATTAAAGCACTTCCCATTCAGATAGCTAGGGATACTTACCTCTTCTCAGGTAACAAATCTGAGATCTTTTTCCTGGGGTTTGCTAGTTACGCAGCACAATTAAGATGTGTGATAATTTTAATACACTTTAATGTACTTTTGGCAGATCCCATGCCTCCTTACTTTCTCATCGATTTACAAAAGGGGGTGGTGATGAACAGAGTGTCTGAATTGAGCAGACCACTCTTACCCAGTCCAAAGATCAGGGCTTGATCCATCACCGTTATTTATCTCACTGCCCCATCCCAGCTCAGAACCTGGCTATATGCAAATCAGTCTGTCCCTGGCCCAGTGCATCATGGGAACAGGGCAGACTAAACTACCAAGCCAATTCTTTACCAGAAAGGAGACAAGCTACCGGGGACCGGTTTCTGGCATTTCAGCCTCTTCGGCCCGGCTTGCTTGAATCCTGATGGAGCAGTGAGAAAGGGACTCATGTCTGAGTATACCCTGCCACACCTATAGTGGCCAAAATCGATTTACAAAAGGGGGTGGTGATGAACAGAGTGTCTGAATTGAGCAGACCACTCTTACCCAGTCCAAAGATCAGGGCTTGATCCATCACCGTTATTTATCTCACTGCCCCATCCCAGCTCAGAACCTGGCTATATGCAAATCAGTCTGTCCCTGGCCCAGTGCATCATGGGAACAGGGCAGACTAAACTACCAAGCCAATTCTTTACCAGAAAGGAGACAAGCTACCGGGGACCGGTTTCTGGCATTTCAGCCTCTTCGGCCCGGCTTGCTTGAATTCTGATGGAGCAGTGAGAAAGGGACTCATGTCTGAGTATACCCTGCCACACCTATAGTGGCCAAAATCGATTTACAAAAGGGGGTGGTGATGAACAGAGTGTCTGAATTGAGCAGACCACTCTTACCCAGTCCAAAGATCAGGGCTTGATCCATCACCGTTATTTATCTCACTGCCCCATCCCAGCTCAGAACCTGGCTATATGCAAATCAGTCTGTCCCTGGCCCAGTGCATCATGGGAACAGGGCAGACTAAACTACCAAGCCAATTCTTTACCAGAAAGGAGACAAGCTACCGGGGACCGGTTTCTGGCATTTCAGCCTCTTCGGCCCGGCTTGCTTGAATCCTGATGGAGCAGTGAGAAAGGGACTCATGTCTGAGTATACCCTGCCACACCTATAGTGGCCAAAATCGATTTACAAAAGGGGGTGGTGATGAACAGAGTGTCTGAATTGAGCAGACCACTCTTACCCAGTCCAAAGATCAGGGCTTGATCCATCACCGTTATTTATCTCACTGCCCCATCCCAGCTCAGAACCTGGCTATATGCAAATCAGTCTGTCCCTGGCCCAGTGCATCATGGGAACAGGGCAGACTAAACTACCAAGCCAATTCTTTACCAGAAAGGAGACAAGCTACCGGGGACCGGTTTCTGGCATTTCAGCCTCTTCGGCCCGGCTTGCTTGAATCCTGATGGAGCAGTGAGAAAGGGACTCATGTCTGAGTATACCCTGCCACACCTATAGTGGCCAAAATCGATTTACAAAAGGGGGTGGTGATGAACAGAGTGTCTGAATTGAGCAGACCACTCTTACCCAGTCCAAAGATCAGGGCTTGATCCATCACCGTTATTTATCTCACTGCCCCATCCCAGCTCAGAACCTGGCTATATGCAAATCAGTCTGTCCCTGGCCCAGTGCATCATGGGAACAGGGCAGACTAAACTACCAAGCCAATTCTTTACCAGAAAGGAGACAAGCTACCGGGGACCGGTTTCTGGCATTTCAGCCTCTTCGGCCCGGCTTGCTTGAATCCTGATGGAGCAGTGAGAAAGGGACTCATGTCTGAGTATACCCTGCCACACCTATAGTGGCCAAAATCGATTTACAAAAGGGGGTGGTGATGAACAGAGTGTCTGAATTGAGCAGACCACTCTTACCCAGTCCAAAGATCAGGGCTTGATCCATCACCGTTATTTATCTCACTGCCCCATCCCAGCTCAGAACCTGGCTATATGCAAATCAGTCTGTCCCTGGCCCAGTGCATCATAGGAACAGGGCAGACTAAACTACCAAGCCAATTCTTTACCAGAAAGGAGACAAGCTACCGGGGACCGGTTTCTGGCATTTCAGCCTCTTCGGCCCGGCTTGCTTGAATCCTGATGGAGCAGTGAGAAAGGGACTCATGTCTGAGTATACCCTGCCACACCTATAGTGGCCAAAATCGATTTACAAAAGGGGGTGGTGATGAACAGAGTGTCTGAATTGAGCAGACCACTCTTACCCAGTCCAAAGATCAGTGTAAGAATTGGCTTCTGTAGTTTGGTTTGTCCTGTTCCCATCATGCACTGGGACAGGAACAGACTAATTTGCATACAGTCAGGTTCTGAAACTGGGATGGTGCAGTGAGCTAAAAAACGGTGTTGGATCTAGCCCTGATCTTTTGACTGGGTGAGAGCTTTCTGTTTAATTCAGAGACTCTGTCCCTCACCACCCCTTTTTGTAAATATTTTTGTCCACCCTAAGCGTGGAAGGGTATTCTCAGATGTGAGACCCTTGCTCATTGCACCATCAGGATTCAAGCAAACCGGGCCGAAGACGGCTGTAATGCCAGAAACCGGTCCCCGGGAGCTTGTTTCCTTCCCAGTGTAAGAATTGGCTTCTGTAGTTTGGTTTGTCCTGTTCCCATCATGCACTGGGACAGGAACAGACTAATTTGCATACAGTCAGGTTCTGAAACTGGGATGGTGCAGTGAGCTAAAAAACGGTGTTGGATCTAGCCCTGATCTTTTGACTGGGTGAGAGCTTTCTGTTTAATTCAGAGACTCTGTCCCTCACCACCCCTTTTTGTAAATATTTTTGTCCACCCTAAGCGTGGAAGGGTATTCTCAGATGTGAGACCCTTGCTCATTGCACCATCAGGATTCAAGCAAACCGGGCCGAAGACGGCTGTAATGCCAGAAACCGGTCCCCGGGAGCTTGTTTCCTTCCCAGTGTAAGAATTGGCTTCTGTAGTTTGGTTTGTCCTGTTCCCATCATGCACTGGGACAGGAACAGACTAATTTGCATACAGTCAGGTTCTGAAACTGGGATGGTGCAGTGAGCTAAAAAACGGTGTTGGATCTAGCCCTGATCTTTTGACTGGGTGAGAGCTTTCTGTTTAATTCAGAGACTCTGTCCCTCACCACCCCTTTTTGTAAATATTTTTGTCCACCCTAAGCGTGGAAGGGTATTCTCAGATGTGAGACCCTTGCTCATTGCACCATCAGGATTCAAGCAAACCGGGCCGAAGACGGCTGTAATGCCAGAAACCGGTCCCCGGGAGCTTGTTTCCTTCCCAGTGTAAGAATTGGCTTCTGTAGTTTGGTTTGTCCTGTTCCCATCATGCACTGGGACAGGAACAGACTAATTTGCATACAGTCAGGTTCTGAAACTGGGATGGTGCAGTGAGCTAAAAAACGGTGTTGGATCTAGCCCTGATCTTTTGACTGGGTGAGAGCTTTCTGTTTAATTCAGAGACTCTGTCCCTCACCACCCCTTTTTGTAAATATTTTTGTCCACCCTAAGCGTGGAAGGGTATTCTCAGATGTGAGACCCTTGCTCATTGCACCATCAGGATTCAAGCAAACCGGGCCGAAGACGGCTGTAATGCCAGAAACCGGTCCCCGGGAGCTTGTTTCCTTCCCAGTGTAAGAATTGGCTTCTGTAGTTTGGTTTGTCCTGTTCCCATCATGCACTGGGACAGGAACAGACTAATTTGCATACAGTCAGGTTCTGAAACTGGGATGGTGCAGTGAGCTAAAAAACGGTGTTGGATCTAGCCCTGATCTTTTGACTGGGTGAGAGCTTTCTGTTTAATTCAGAGACTCTGTCCCTCACCACCCCTTTTTGTAAATATTTTTGTCCACCCTAAGCGTGGAAGGGTATTCTCAGATGTGAGACCCTTGCTCATTGCACCATCAGGATTCAAGCAAACCGGGCCGAAGACGGCTGTAATGCCAGAAACCGGTCCCCGGGAGCTTGTTTCCTTCCCAGTGTAAGAATTGGCTTCTGTAGTTTGGTTTGTCCTGTTCCCATCATGCACTGGGACAGGAACAGACTAATTTGCATACAGTCAGGTTCTGAAACTGGGATGGTGCAGTGAGCTAAAAAACGGTGTTGGATCTAGCCCTGATCTTTTGACTGGGTGAGAGCTTTCTGTTTAATTCAGAGACTCTGTCCCTCACCACCCCTTTTTGTAAATATTTTTGTCCACCCTAAGCGTGGAAGGGTATTCTCAGATGTGAGACCCTTGCTCATTGCACCATCAGGATTCAAGCAAACCGGGCCGAAGACGGCTGTAATGCCAGAAACCGGTCCCCGGGAGCTTGTTTCCTTCCCAGTGTAAGAATTGGCTTCTGTAGTTTGGTTTGTCCTGTTCCCATCATGCACTGGGACAGGAACAGACTAATTTGCATACAGTCAGGTTCTGAAACTGGGATGGTGCAGTGAGCTAAAAAACGGTGTTGGATCTAGCCCTGATCTTTTGACTGGGTGAGAGCTTTCTGTTTAATTCAGAGACTCTGTCCCTCACCACCCCTTTTTGTAAATATTTTTGTCCACCCTAAGCGTGGAAGGGTATTCTCAGATGTGAGACCCTTGCTCATTGCACCATCAGGATTCAAGCAAACCGGGCCGAAGACGGCTGTAATGCCAGAAACCGGTCCCCGGGAGCTTGTTTCCTTCCCAGTGTAAGAATTGGCTTCTGTAGTTTGGTTTGTCCTGTTCCCATCATGCACTGGGACAGGAACAGACTAATTTGCATACAGTCAGGTTCTGAAACTGGGATGGTGCAGTGAGCTAAAAAACGGTGTTGGATCTAGCCCTGATCTTTTGACTGGGTGAGAGCTTTCTGTTTAATTCAGAGACTCTGTCCCTCACCACCCCTTTTTGTAAATATTTTTGTCCACCCTAAGCGTGGAAGGGTATTCTCAGATGTGAGACCCTTGCTCATTGCACCATCAGGATTCAAGCAAACCGGGCCGAAGACGGCTGTAATGCCAGAAACCGGTCCCCGGGAGCTTGTTTCCTTCCCAGTGTAAGAATTGGCTTCTGTAGTTTGGTTTGTCCTGTTCCCATCATGCACTGGGACAGGAACAGACTAATTTGCATACAGTCAGGTTCTGAAACTGGGATGGTGCAGTGAGCTAAAAAACGGTGTTGGATCTAGCCCTGATCTTTTGACTGGGTGAGAGCTTTCTGTTTAATTCAGAGACTCTGTCCCTCACCACCCCTTTTTGTAAATATTTTTGTCCACCCTAAGCGTGGAAGGGTATTCTCAGATGTGAGACCCTTGCTCATTGCACCATCAGGATTCAAGCAAACCGGGCCGAAGACGGCTGTAATGCCAGAAACCGGTCCCCGGGAGCTTGTTTCCTTCCCAGTGTAAGAATTGGCTTCTGTAGTTTGGTTTGTCCTGTTCCCATCATGCACTGGGACAGGAACAGACTAATTTGCATACAGTCAGGTTCTGAAACTGGGATGGTGCAGTGAGCTAAAAAACGGTGTTGGATCTAGCCCTGATCTTTTGACTGGGTGAGAGCTTTCTGTTTAATTCAGAGACTCTGTCCCTCACCACCCCTTTTTGTAAATATCCTTACTTTCTCATATCACAAACACCTCTACCTAGGTAAAATTTCAGAGACTAAGGAGCTGATAACAATGGCAGGGAGCCCCACCCCAGTCTCCCCACCATCATAACCAACTTTACCACCCGGCATATTATGATGGTGGGCGGACGTATGGCAGTCGCAAAGACCGGCCACCACTTGTCCAATGGGCTGAAGAAGCTTGTAGTCCCTACAATGTTGGCGGTGCCTAACAGGCACCGCTGTAGGGATTACAATGTCCCTTTCCAACAGCTGTTTCATGGCGGTGTTACATCTTGCTCATGCTTTACATTTCCCTTACTTAGATTTCCCCATTGCTTAGCCACTGCATGTAATAGAATGTTTGATGTCATACTAGAATGTTAAGTACCTGACTGCTCTAGGTAGAGACAGTTGATGGCAGACAGGCTGAGCGAGAGAAGAACTGCTCCTGGTGGGACTTTTATCATTATACCTATTGATCATTTAACTTGGATTAATCTACAATAAATTATATTTACTTTATATACTGGATTCAAGAACCTTATTTACTACAAATTGGCGACGAGGTACAGAACTGAACTTATGCGTGGAAGGAAGACGGATTTAATGTATTACTACTGCAACTAAGGAATTTTTCAAAGCTGAAAAGAAAAGGTAAATTAATTGAAACACAGAAACGCCCTGGTTAGCCCCACCAGTGTCCCCAGTCATCTGGACAGCCTCCCATCCCAGGGTGTTTGACTTCAAACTGCATGATTTGAACTTGAATCTGAAGAATTATAGCTGCATGATTCAATCTAAGGAGAACTGTTTTGAAGAGAGAGTCTCCCACTGTTTGCTCTTGAATTTGAGAAGACCTACTTTGACGATATGTAATCTACAGACCTGTGTATTAAGGATTTTCACAATTGTTTAGACTGTGCAGAAAACCACTAACAAAGAGGAATCTCTGGGCTAATTGAAATTCTCACCCTGTCTATGGACAGGCAACTGCTGGTAAAATCGGATTTGAGGAGACCTGCACACACCCCAAGCTATTGATTCGCTCACTGAGCCGGTTGCAATTTATGAGAGGCAGCACACTCTTGTTGTGAGAATATGTTTTAAAAAACGGAACGAGGGAAGCAAATACACGAAAAAGAAATACAAAAGGAGGAAACCTAGCAAATTATTTGGGTGTTTGCTGCCACCTACTGGATGTTACTAGTTCAATTTTCGAAGTCACACGATCAACAATTTACCCGCAGGACACCGATGTGAGCATAATAATTTAAAGCTTTTTAAATGGTACAAACATAGCATTGTGGAAACGGAAGGATTATTCAAAATGAATATGTTCTTATGCGGTGAGTGCTTTTATTTATGTTACATTGACGCGCTGTTCCTTTTAAGGTTTTGCTCACCTTTAACAATTCCTCACATGTTGGCAGTTGAACCGCAGCTTTCCATTTTGAAGCTCTGCGCGAGCTGCCTGCCGCGCGCACACACCGAGAGCGTGCAGCCTCATCTCCATGTCATTGTCATCAGTACTTTGATGCTTCTCCAGAGGATATGACGTCTTCTCTATGAAGAAGCTATTGTGGAACAACGTTGAGCTCCTGGAGCCACCCGGCCTTGCGTGGCTTACGTGCAGCCATGTTAGAGATCGGGTGCACGATAACTCTAGACTATTAGATTCAAAGTGTGTCAACTTTACTGTACAGCGACACGCACGCTTTTTCTGAGTTTGGAAAATTTAATGAGAGAAGTTAAAAGCTTTCAGAGGACTGTGAAGACTTTGCCTGATATGGATTATAATGATGAGCTCGGGTGAGAGATCGCACTGTTGTCATTCCAAGATTCAGACTACGGTGACTACTTTTGTTATTTTAATTTATTATTTTGGAAAATTTTCAATATGCTTTACCATTCATATTTACCAACTTGCCTATTTCATTCTGATTAACATAACTCACAGTGTATTGATGTTATATTATTTTAATGTATTATTACTTCTTATTTTGTATAGAGTTATGTGTTTACTTTTATTGGATTGAGCCATGTATGTGCTCAACTGTTGGGGTGCTAAAAATTTGTTATTTCTTGTGCTTATTTGCAGACATGTTTGATACTGTTATGCTAATTTGAACCACCATTTAGGTGCTCAATTTCTATTGAGGTGTTCAAAGTTATTCTTACTTACTTTTAATGTGCCACGTTTTCTAGTACTATAAAATTAGAGGAGTTCAAATATATTACTTAGTTGAGTCATGTATTTTCTCTTATTGTCGTGAACCACTATGTGCTCTAATTATTGTGAAGTTTTCATTTTAGAAAATTAGTTGTCCCAGTGTTGGATTTATTGAATATGAAATTTTGCTGGAGCCACTTCGGTGCTCATGTTTGAGGCGCTCCACTATAAATATGTACTTTCTAGGAAGCCACTTCGGTGCTCAATTTGAGGTGCTCCATTTTCCTAGCTTTGGGCTGTGAAGAGCGGTAGGTTGCTCTATTTTCTTGATATAAACTCTGAGGAGTTTGGATTTATTGTATGTGTAGTTTGCGGAGCCACATCTGTGCTCATTATGAGGTGCTCCATTTGTTTGATATGAACTCTGAGGAGTTCAATTATTCTATTGTTTTGGAGAGCAATAAGTTGCTCAATTTTCTTGTATGGACTCTGAGGGGTTCAATTGCTGATGTTTAGAAGAGCCGTAGTTGCTAAATTTTCTTGTTATGGACTCTGAGGAGTTCCATTTTGCAATGTTGTTAAAAGCCACAAGTTATTCTATTGGCTATTATGAACCACGCAAGTGCTCTATGTTTAGAGGTGTTCATATTGTACTTATTTTGTTGTGAAGAGCTGCAGGTTACTCTATCTGGCTTTTATGTATTTATTTATCTTACCCATCCATCTCATTCTTATGGATGTTATTGTGTTTTTATTCCACATTTTCCATTCTAGTGGATTTTATTAAGTTATACTTGTGATCCATATTTTCATTCTAGTGGATAATTATTTTTTTCTCTTTGGAAAGGGGATGGGGCCTTTAGTTTTGAAAGGTCATTAAATAGGAAAATGAAATCCTTCTTGCATTTCAACTGTTAATTAAGAATGCAATGCAATGTGTTCCTTTGGTCATTATATTTTAAAATGTAAATGCAATCCATCTTATATTTCAATTGTTATATGTTTATGAATGCAATGCAATTTATTCCATTATCTTTATTTGTTGTTTTATAAGGAAAGGGGATGTGTTACATCTTGCTCATGCTTTACATTTCCCTTACTTAGATTTCCCCATTGCTTAGCCACTGCATGTAATAGAATGTTTGATGTCATACTAGAATGTTAAGTACCTGACTGCTCTAGGTAGAGACAGTTGATGGCAGACAGGCTGAGCGAGAGAAGAACTGCTCCTGGTGGGACTTTTATCATTATACCTATTGATCATTTAACTTGGATTAATCTACAATAAATTATATTTACTTTATATACAGGATTCAAGAACCTTATTTACTACAGGCGGGTTTGTCTTCCCTCATAATCCGCCCCTAAATCAGCCTTAAGGTAGTCCACATCCAAACTTTTTGCCTTCATCCTCCCATTTTGGCTAACCTCGTTTTTGTTGGCTTTAGGTCTGTGCATTTTACCAATGCTGACCAGTGCTAAAGTACTTGTGCTCTCTCCTTCAAACATGATAATATTGGCTTACACCCAATTGTCTCATTTAATGTACTTGCATGTCATTAGTAAAGTGGCAACACCTGTACCCAGGAGCCTTTAAATCAAATGCTACTGGTGGGCCTGCAGCACTCCTTATGCCACCCACTTCAGTAGCCTTTTAAACGTGTTTCAGGTCTACCATTGTAGCCTGTGTGTTATGCAAACAAATGATGGACGGAATACTGACAATGCAAACATTCTCCACAGTCAAAAGATCTGGGTTAAATCCATTGTTCTTTTGCCCACTACGCCACCCCAGCTTGGACCCAGCCATATGCAATTCAGTCTTGACCCTGTGCCCCATGGGAACAGTCCAGACCGAACTGCCAGGCCAGGTCCTCCCTGGAACGGAAACAAGCATCCTGGGACCGGTTTGTGCAGTTTTAAACTGCCAATTCAACCTAGCAAAATAAAACTGTTGCCAGGCCTAAATCTTGTTTTTAATATATTTATAAGTCACCACTAGAGTAGGCCCTACAGAGCCCAGAGGACAGGGTGCAGTGTCTTTCAAAATGTGGACATGTACTCTTATTTTTTGCATGTGCAGGTAGTGAAAAACCATTACTTTTGTTTTTTACTACTGCAACGCCTACCTCTTCAATAGAATAGCATTAGGTTACATTATTACATTTAATAAGTGATAACTTTCAAGTAGGAGCAGGTGAAAATGTTGAGTCTGGTGTACACAGTATTGTAATTTATAACCTTCCTTAATGGCAAAATGAGAATTTAGGTCACAATTCTGAAAATGAAACTTTTAGAAAGTTGTGATTTTCTTGAACAACCATCTGGTGCCTGTATCCTGGGTCACTTGATTAGGTGTATTTGGCAGCTGGTATTTTTTGTATTACTCCCTTACAGTGAGACAAAGGGGGATATGTGTTGGCAGGATGGGCCGTCTCTGACTTAATTGGGGAGCAGAGCTGTTACCTACCACACTTGCACATCACTAAGTCTCTGCCACAGCACACTCCAAAAGAGCTTCACACTAGGCCTTTGGGCCCCTAGGCAACCTGGGGCAAGGCCAGGGAGGCAGGAAATTCCAGACACCTGAGTGAGAAGGACTGGACCTGCAGTGTCTTCTGCGAAGGTTATGATATTTAGTCCGTGGGATCTGACGATGTTGGCTAAAGAGGTCGTTTAGGTATTGTAGAGGTGGGGTTGAGGGAGGATCCTTGAAGGAACCACAGATGATGTCCTTGGTTTTGGAAGGTGAATGGAAGTAGGCGGACCTTCTGCATTCTTCTGGCGAGGAAGGAGCCGGTCCATTTCAGGACGTTACCTTAGATACTGATGTAATGCAGTTTTCTGATCAGGGTGTGATAAGATATGGTGTTGAAGGCTGCTGAGAAGTCGAGGGGGATCAGAGCTGCTGTTTCTCTCCATTCGAGAAGGGCTCTGATGTAATTGTGGCTGTAATCACGTCAGTCTCGGTGCTGTGTTTAGGGCAGAATCTGGATTGGGAGGTGTCTAGGAGAAGTTTCTGCTCCAGATATTTTGTGAGTTGTCGGTTGGTGGCTTTTTCCAGGACTTTGCGGGGAAAGCGAGAAGGGAGATGGGGCAGCAGTTTTTTAGTTCACTCGGTTTGGGAGATGGTTTCTTGAGGAGTGGTTTGACTTCTGCATGTTTCCAGTCTTTTAGAAAGGTGGCTATGGTTTAAATATCTCTACTACTTTTACTAAACAAAATAGATGGCGTATGAACTCAAGCATTGTCCTTACTGATAAGCATAAACCTAAACTATTGCAGGCTATACAAGACTATTTTTTATTCAACCCTGAAGACTCCACATCTATTGTTACCAGATGGGATGCATTTAAGGCCTACATTAGAGGTACTACTATTTCCATAATGGCTCATGAAAACAAACAATTTAACGCTAATATTAAGCATCTGGAAAAACAAATTGCTAAATTTGAACGTTTGTTTATCTCCTCCAATGACCCCCAGTACAAATTTACACTTCAAAAACTCCGCTATGAATTTAATGCCATCCTTAGTCAGAGAGCAGGAGTCCAACTTTCCAAATCAAATGCTAAGTTTCGTTTTAATACTAACAGATCTGGAAAACTCCTTGCTAATTACTTGAGAATTAAAAGAGATAAGGCTCAAATTACCTCAATACGAGGATCTCAAGGCAAAGTGGCGATTTCTCATAATGATATTGTGCAAGAATTTTTGAGTTTTTATTCAACCCTTTATAGTAAACCTGACACCTGCTCTGAATCTTTAATTGATTCTTTTTTAAATAAGTGCAATTTACCCCATATTTCCTTATCAGATAAAACAGGTCTAGACTCTCCTATTACGTCTGAAGAAATTATGCTTGCCATAAAGTCACTTCCCAAAAATAAATCTCCAGGTCCGGATGGTATCCCAGCAGAATTTTACAAAGAATTCCAATCTCATCTTATCCCTTACTTGCATGCCCTTTTCACTCACTTTAGTTCCACTGGTACTATTTCAGGCTCTTTTACAGATGCCTTAATCATTGTTTTGCCCAAACCTGATAAAGATTCTACCTTAGTTTCTAACTATCGCCCTATTTCCCTGATAAATCAAGACTGTAAGCTTTATGCGAAAATCCTTGCCACTAGATTAGCTCCTGTCCTCCATTCCATTATTCACCCAGATCAATCTGGTTTCATGAAAAATAGATACTCCGCTAATAACACTAGAACTCTACTACATATTATTGAACAAAGTTCTCACCTTACTTCTCCTGCAGGAGTGATGGCCTTAGATGCAGAAAAGGCATTTGACAAGATTCACTGGCAATTTTTATTTAAAACTTTATTGTCTTTTGATTTCGGTACCCCTTTTATTCGTATGATTTCTGCTTTATATTTTGCCCCTACTGCTCGTTTGTTCATTAATGGTCAAATTTCTACTCAATTTCCTCTCTTTAGAGGAACTAGGCAAGGTTGTCCCCTTTCTCCACTGTTGTTTCTTTTAGGTATTGAACCTTTTCTTAATTATATTCGCATTTGTGATGACATTCAGGGTATTGTAATCAATGATGTTATGGTAAAAACTTTAGCCTATGCGGATGATGTTTTATTATTTATTAATAACCCTCTTTCATCTGTTCCTTCCCTATTAGACATTATTGCTCAATACTCTATGGTTTCAGGTTACAAATTAAATGTTAGCAAGACTGAATTTTTTCCTTTAAATGTGTTTTGTACCTCGGAGATGCTCCAGAACACAGATATTCTTTGGCAACCTACCAAAATTAAATATTTGCGTATTCTATTTGCTTCATCGCTGCCAGCCACATTAAAACTTAACTCTGATTTTATACTTGATTACATTAAAAACAAAACGTCAAAGTGGTCTGCTCTTCATCTCACTTGGTGGGGAAGAATGGAATCTGTAAAAATGAATATAGCGCCTAAAGTTTTTTATTCTTTAGCCATGATCCCCACCCAATTTCCTCTCAGTTTTTATAAATCTATTGACACACTTTTGTCCAAATTCCTTTGGTCTAACAAAGTCCCTCGTATTGCTTACAAAAAGTTAAAAATCCCTAAGTCCCGTGCTGGTTTTTCCTTGCCAGATTTTCACCTGTACCATAAAGCTTTCATCTTAAAGCAGAGTGCCCTTTGGTTTAATTCTTCACATATGGTAAAACCTCCAATTTGGTTGGATATTGAAGCATCCATTGTGCGACCCTTTTCTTTACCTTCATTGATGTCAATGTCATCCACAGCGAAGGTTGTTCATCTTTCCTCTATCATTAAGTCCTCCAGATTGATAATTAATGACTTAGATTCTAATTTTGAATTACCCCTTCTCTCCACAGTCCACTTGTCTTTATGGCACAGTGCACTCCTTAAATTGAACAGAAACATTTCCTTCTGGTCCTCTTGGATTTCAAAAGGAATTTTATATCTTAAAGATGTATTTAATGACAATGCTTTTATTCCTTTTGAACAGCTACAGTTAAAGTTTGGTATCCCAGCTAATGACCTTGTAAAATATCAATTTTTATGTAACTCAATTTTGGATTCCTTCCCCAATGGTATTCCCTCCTCCACCACAAATGACTTATTAATTTACCTCACAGCTGTAACATCTTCCCCTAAAGCTGTCTCTGTTTTTTATAAAAAACTTTCCTCCTCACAGGGCTCCAATGTCCAGATTATTTCGTCGTTTTGGAACAATGAACTTTCCATCTCCCTGTCAGATGACTCATGGTCCTCTATATGGCTCGACAGTATCTCTGGCTGGCTCCCAGTGTCCCTTTATCAAACCAATGCTTATATTTTATTTAACACTTTATGGACTCCCTCACGTCTTTTCCATGCAAAACTATTACTTTCTGATGTTTGTTGGCACTGCAACACTAGCCCTGGTTCCCTACGCCATATGTTATTTGAGTGTCCAGTTATTATGAAATTTTGGTTGGAAGTATGGAATGTAATTTTGAAAATTTTACCTTTACAAGATGATCTTTCCTTTAATTTTTTAATTTGCAAATCGATTGCCCTGACTCACCCCCTTTCGGACTCAGAGGCAAAATTGTTTAATTTTCTAATCACAGCTGCCTTAAAATCCATTACTTTCTGTTGGAAAGATGCTTCTTCTCTTTCAGTTCATGCTTGGTGGTCATGGATCACCTTTACGAGAAGAGGTGCGCAGCTTTCTCTTAAAGGCGTTACTCATAATCCACAATCATTTCAATCGTTTTGGTTACCTATTGATTCATATGTTTTGCACTGATATTGTTATACATTTTCTTATATTCTATTTTTACATTGCATTTTAACTGTAACTATGTAGTTTATGAATTCACGTTCCTATGACATGTTATTCCCTTCCCCTCTTCCTCCCTCCATCCTTACCCTTCCTCCTTAATTGCGATTCTTTTGTATTATTATATGTTAATTTTACATATTATGATTGATTACGCTTCATATTGGTTATTTGACCACTTACGCTTGTAACTTCCTTCCTCTTTTTTGTATTGTATTTATGCTTTTTCCTTTTGCCTTAAAAATTAATAAAATCTTTCTGAACATAAAAAAAAAAAGAAAGGTGGCTATGGCGAGTGAGGAGTTGAAGAAGGTCATAAGCTCACTGCTGATCCTGTGGCTTCTGAAGATCAAAATGTGGTGCAGGCAGGGGTCCATGGGGGCTCCTGAGATAGTAGAGTTGATAATGGTGTCCTAGGGGGTGAGCTAGTTGCATGCGGTCAGTCAGGGGTCCATGTTGGTTTCAGTCAGTGACTGAAGGTGAAGGAAGTCTGAGTGCTTGGGCTGGGGTTGGAAGTTCTTATAGATGGTGGTGATCTTGTTGTGGAAAAAGTTGGATAGTCTATCACATAGTTCTTGGGAGTGGGCGATGCTGTTTTCTGTAGCTGCAGGGTTGGCAAACACTCTGATGATGCTGAAGAGTTCTTTTCTGTGGTTAAAGCAGGTCTCAATGTAGTCTGTTAAGGCTTTCCTCTTTGTCTCTCTCAGTAGTCGGTGGTATAGATTGAGGGAGGTATTAAAGGTGGTTCTGTGCGTAGTGTCCTTGCTTCTGTACCAGCTTCATTCCATTTGCTTGCAGTGGTGTTTTGCTGTCCTCAATTCCTTTTGTGCCATCTTGCCTGCTTGGTGGATCTCCTATGTCTGCTGGTCTCGTTGGGAGCGATGATGTCAGAGCAGTTGGTGAGCCAGGAGTTGAAGTTCTTGACAGCTTGGTTCCGGTTTGATGCTGTGTTGGGGCCTAATGTGTTAAAAGCATCTGCCCATTGGCTCTATCATAATTTTATCCAGCTGCAGTGTGGGGCACCAGGGGCTTCAGCGGTGGAAGTGCGAGGCTGGAGATGTTGAAGTGTATGATGGACTGGTCAGTCCAGGTGAGTTTGGTGACATGGCTGTACTGGACCCTGTTGCTGGCGGTTAAGGTGGGGTCCAGTGTGTGTGCTGCGATGTGGGTGGAGTCGATTACAAGTAGGGTGAGTCCGATATTATTCATGCTGTAGAGGAGGCTGGCTGTGTCATTGACAGGGAGGTGGTTGAGATGGAAATTCAGATATCTGAGAAAGATGTAGTCTTTTGAGTCAATGACGAGAGGGGCGATTAAGTTAGGGATGATGGTGCAGATGCTGGGGTGTGGTCCAGGTGGTCTGCAGGCACGGTACCCCTGTTGGTTATTTTTCTATCTGTTTGGAGTTTAAAGTTGAGCTGTTCCATGGTCGGCATGGTGTCTTCTGTCTTGGTGGTTCAGTGGATGTTTTCCTTGTGAATGACGACAATCCCTCCTCTGGGTTTGTTGCTGCGTTCTCTGTGTGTAATCTTGTATCCGTTGGGTGTTGCTGTGGCAATGGCAGGAGTGTACATAAGGGTGAGCCAGGTTTTGGTGAGGAAGACAACGTCAGGGTAGAGGGTGGTGATTATTTCTCAATTCTTGGTGGCATGTTTGCAATGCGAGCGTTTGTTGAAGAGGCCGTGGACAAGTTGATGTGAAGTGGGTGTTTTGCCTTGAGTGTGTAGCACTACTTTGCCTTACTTTAGGAAACTTTTCAAAATCATGATTCACAGTGGAAAGTACATTTGTGTGATGGTAAATTGGGCCAACTTGTTAGTAAATCTGGGGTTGGTTGTTCTCTCCAATATGGGTAAAATCAAATGATTGTTGGGTTATGGTCATGTTGCTTATCATATACCTACGACCAGTGTTCAGGTTGATTTATAATTTCGTCCCTTCTCTATAAAAAACAGGAGCAGAGAAATATCTTCAAAAAAGCGATTGTACAATTTGTCCCATGAAATGTATCTTCTGTTTACATAGTTTGCATCTTACTCACTGCACAACAACGGTGGTATAAGTGATTCCAATGGTGAGACTCAGACTCTACTCTCAGCAATGAAATGTCACTGTGTTGAAGAACCTGCCCACACATTTATTACAGATTTCCCAACCATCACATTTTGGAAAAGTTGTAACACAAGGATAAAATGTCAAATAGAAGAGTGCCATGGCTAAAACTTTGTCACTGTACCTCGTCTAACAGTGGAGACTGGGTGTTTGCATATTCCCACCTCAGTGAATGACACAACTTTTTGTGGAGTCCCTGTCAATGATTATAGCACTTGCTACCTTACCTGAGCCTGTTTCTAAGTATTCCTAATGTTTAAGAATACAAGGGTTACAGGAATAAGGAGATAGTGAAGCCTAGGACTCTCTTTGTTACCAGTTCAATTGTCAAGTTACTTCTTTTGTACACTTACCTCACCAAAGGTAGCAACAGCAAAAAAGAAGGGGGCTACTATAGGGTATAGAAGAGTTAACTCAGATACAAAACAGCACAGTACTGTACACTGTATATGTCTCTTCTAGAGGCCAGGAGCTTAATTTAGAGGGCTGTATGAAATGAAACTCTAAAATAACTTTACAACTCACAGTCACCACATGCACATGCATTGCTCCCCCTATGCCCACCTTACACCGCTCCTCTGTCCTGACCCCAACCTGATGGGATCTGTGTGGCCATTGTTCACAGCACATGCCATATTTTTTGAACCCCGAGAAAATGTTTTCAAGTACAAATGCTATATTTTAATTGTAAATAAAGAATACATGTTTAACCTTTTTTGGCAGTCTCTTCAATGAGATGTCTTACTTGACTTGTACTTGAAGATGTACATTTTGAACTACATAAAATGCACACAAAAGTATATTTGATCTATACAGTGCCATAAAATGCATTTATATTTTTTAGTCTTTCTTAACAAGGAAGTAATAAACCCACTGTCTGAGGCCAGTCACTACCATGCTAAAAAAATAAATATATATATTTTCTATATGTAGGTTGTGTTTGAAACCACAACATACAAACATTTACAGCGGTTAGAGCTGGCCTTTGAACGTTGAAATAGGTGCCCTGTGTTAATGGTCTTGTAGAACTTAAGATACAAGTAGACAGTAATGACAAGTTTGTATCAATGCAGATCTGAATTTATTGTGATTATTCATTGGAAAAGGTTCATTATTCCTGCAAATTTTGTAATTCTGATCTCAAATCCTGCGACCAACTCTTCCAATGCAAAATTAGCTTTCTTTGCGTAATATGTGGCTTCCTTAATTTTTGCACACCTTACACACATGTAATAAAAGGACACTGTGAACGTACATCACTAAAACTGATTCTGATTATATTTGCATTGTGTATTTACAAATATACAAACTAAAAGAATGGTGGGTTTGTTCACCAGCCGATGAATGCCGACTGCCGCTGCGAGATTAACTGCCAGAAGGTGCCAGTCGGAGATAAGTAAGCAGCTAGTAATCTCCCCTGACAGAATTTCTACAAAGTTCGAAGAACGGATGAGAAACACAAACTCTATCTTCAGAATGAAGTGCGCCGTGCGATTAGCGCATGAGCGCATACATCTGACCCCCTGCTCTAATGACCCAAAACACTAGACTGACAACTACCAGGAGAGGAACACAGCAACAGCCGCCATATTGGTGACAGAGCGGAACCAGAAATCCTCCAGAAAGAGAATCGCCAAAGCTGATTCCACGGATAATTAAAATCCCTTTTGCACCTAGGACTTAACTGGGGGTGGAATGGGTATTTAAATCAGCCAATCCTGACAGCAGGTTGCAATCCTCAAATCAGTGTTTGCAAAATGCCGTCTGAAGGTTTGCAACCTGATGAGCATTTTGGGACGCAGCTGATGTACAATTAGTCATATCACAAAAATATGTTTTGCAGGCCGTTAATAAGGCAGGAGGCATTTCTCATTCTCCTCAGGAACAGAGGCCCACAAGGAACATCACACCTCCATCTCTGCATTCACATTTTCTACTTTCTGGGTCGAGCATTCGAGATCTCTTATACTTTAGTATATACTTATTATATACTTATGTGTATGTACTTTGTGGGCTCTGGAGATCGGCCCCAGTACTTGTCTGCTTCCGCTTAGGGACTTTTTTTCTGTTCAACTGCCTCTATTTAACTGTCTTGATGGAAAACGACCAGCAGAGGTCAGTAAAATACCAGAATTGCTTTCTGCTGACACACTTTCTTTTTTTTTTCTTTTTCTGGCAACTGCCACTATTTAACTTTCTTGATAGAAAACGACCAGCAGAGGTCAGTAAAATACCAGAATCAGTTTAGCATTTTCTAGATTCCAGTCCATAGAAATTGTCTTCCACGAGCACCCGTAGATAATAATATTTTTTTCAAATCTTGTATTTTCAATGATATGACCACCAAAGGCCCTGATTTTATCATTAAAAACATAGCTTTGGACTAAACCATTTCCCGCTGAATGGCAATATTTCTCTCCATGTGTTTCAATACCTGGCATGTCACGCAGTTTGGTGCTTACTTTTCCTCCATGTTAAAGAACAGTAGATGTTTCAACACCCAGGCTAATGTGCTGCATAGCTAAATACATATAGGGTCCCAAGGGCGAGACCGATTGCATTGCAAATGCTTATTTGTTAAAGCATATCCCTTAAATATTTTGCAGGTAGTAAATACATCAGGGGAGCATGCAGATGTTCCCTAGACCACTATCTGCTGCTTTCAAGTCACCAACACGATTTCCGAAGGGCAAGCTGTCTCACGGAGATGCCTGTTAATGGTCTCGCCTTGTTGCGATTTGTAACTGTTTGTAAAAGCCATTTTATGAGTCATAAAGACTATTCCAACCTGTAAAAAAGGGTTTTGTAAATTGTAAAAAAAAATGTTGCTGGGGCTTAGCTTGTGGGGTGGGGGGAGCTGTGCATTTTAAATGATCACATTGGCATCTCATGTTAAAATCAATTATATGTGCAGCCCGGTATGTGTGGGGGGTCAAGGGGCAGTGGAAAGGGAGAGGCGTGAGGATTCTTAGAGTGTTCTTAAATCTCATTTTCGAGAATAACCAATATGTTTTCAGATGTTCAACACAGAGACAAATGTGTGTATGTGTGTGTGTGCGTGTGTGTATGTGGGTGTACACTTTTGTCTGTGTGTATATGTAAAAATCCCAGATGAAATCCAACACACACCTCACTATGCCAGACTGAAGGCACCGACGCCCAAGTATTTAGTAGAGAATACATTCATTACGAGGGTGTAACCCCTCTGCACGCCCCACCCCCAAAAATCTACACCTCCGGCATTTTGCAGTTGCAAAACAATGTTGTTTTGTGAATTGCACACATTGCAACAGCAAACTTCTTTGGGAGATCAGGCAGCTTGTGCTTTTCCAGAATGAGAATGGAAGAAAACACTTCATATTAGATCAGAGGGCATATGAAAGGGATCTTATTCACTGTTAAAAATGCATTCTCTATAGTGAAAAAAGGTTTAATGTGCAAAAAAGACATTTGCTTCATCTTTAAGCATAAACATTCTAGCAATAGGAAGAACTTTTGCATGCAGACCCAGCAGTGGAGTAGATTTCTAAAGCACTGTCAGGAGTTTCGTTGAAACCCAAGAAAATAACCTATTTGCTATAAACATAGGAACAGTAACACATTTCTAAAACGCCGGTAGAAATTGTGTCATGAGTTCTGATGGTCAAACCGATGGACATTTACAAGGTTTCAATGGTGTGCTGTCACATTTGCATTCCCGTGCAACAAAACAAGCCGACTCCCCTGCATCCATAAACGTTTATCTATTTGACCTCTTAACCCTGCAGTGTAGCAAAGAGGGAAGATTCTCTCTCATTAGAATGTTGGCAGAAGCTGAACTTTGGGTCAAAAAATACTGCATCAAAGTAAAAACAAACACGACTAGAGCAGGGAAACTGTCCAATTTGAAGTGTGCAACATTGTGGGAGTAAATTGCAAGCAGTGTGCACCAGCCAATATAAAACAACCCAACTCAAGTGAAAAATGCATTTGCACTCCACTTGTATCCAAATGCCTTTTAGAGTGCGAGTTCTCCACAAGATTCCCACAAATGTATAATTGTGGCATACATTATACGGTGTATTGAACAATGTAATTATTATTTGAAAAATCTTTTTGATTAACGGTATAGAGGTTTCAACGAGGCAGAATTATTTAGCCATCAGAATCCGCAATGTGATGATAAAAACGAAATGGATGGCCATATTGAGACTGATCAAATGTGGTGACAAGAACAGTGGGATATCAGACAGGTGCCACACCAAGACACGTTGGTGGAGTGCAGTTAGTTGTTTATTGCAGGAAAGTGATGTGATAAAATTATGGGAGAAACATATATTGCTCTAGCGCTGAGGCAACTGCGACAAGAACAGAGGTTGAGTTACACTAATGGCGATGGCAGCTACTGCAACAGCTCAGTAGAACTAAACATCTCATACATTTTGCTCTAAATGATGCGCACTTATTTGAATTTTATAAAAATTCAAGGTGTCCATAAAACAGAGAGAACTAGCAATCGCAAACAACAGCTACACATCATATGAAGAACTATTAAACGGTAGGTGTCAATAATGGAGTATTTTCTACCGAGGCGTTCCGAGTGACAACATAGACAAAAGCTTAAGTTGTCCGTGGCAAGACATTGAACACTGTGTTAAGTAAACTATTGCTGCTACCACACACACATTAACAGCTTCTGTTTGCGAATGTCGATCCTCACACTCCTCCACCTCACCTCCTTCAACCATGTAACCAAACTATAGCCATAAATATATAGTAGTGCCCTGCAATTAGCCATCTTTACATTGCCTATTACGTGTTTTCATTACTCTGCGGGTAGAGAAGTAAAAAAAAAACTACTTCGTTTTCCACTGCCTTTTAAGTGATTAGCAGGGATTCAAATCGAGTGCGTATACAATAGCTTCCTGCTACACACTGACAAATAATCGGTCACTCACATCATAGAAAATAAACCCTCTGCAGGAGTAAACATCATATTACTATGTTTTTCCTTATTGAATTGGTTTTGTGTGACTTCATTTTTCTCTCTGTCGATATAGTACGAAGCCTCAACAGTGTGACTTGTTTATTGTTAGAATCCTAATCTTCCAAACTTTAAATCTCATTTTCTCTTCTCAAATATGGGTTTGAGTTGACAATTCTAGAAGTGATGGTGAAAAGTCAGCTGGCAAACATTCACTTGGCCACTGTTGCCTATTAAATTGGATAGCATGGTTTCAGAAGAAGTGACAAGGCATGTGCCAGAACATCTCTTTTCGTCGATAATTATCGAAGGAAACCGACAGATTAGACAATGTGAGCCATCCAAACAGATGGACACAATTGTAAGCTGCCAAGAGGCTCTCTAGTTGTCGGATGTATTAGATGGACCATATGGGAGTTAGCATTGTATATAGCTATCTCAGTTGGATTTCTAAACGCAAATACAGACATATGCCAGCCTTCATACTGCTGCTCGTAGATGCATCTAATCATTAAAAAACAGGAATTGGCCAATATGTTAATTATTCAAACTGTGTTTAACTATTTCACTTACAATCTGAGATCCAATGTGCTTTTACAAGCGAATAAATCAGCTCTCAAACTAAAGTATCTATTTATATATATTACAATCAATTCTTCAGGATACTTAAAACAGCTCTGAAGGATGACTGTGGTCATTATTACAGATAGTGGGAAATAAATCAGATCTCCTCACAGTATTTGCAGGGATTCCCAGAGAGTCCTAGTAGTGCCACAATAATCACACCCTCAAAATGTTGCCTTGACAAACAGATTTCCCCAAGGAAGACCTGACAACATTTATGTCATGGAGTCCCGAAGGAATGCAGCATTTTTGGCTGATTTGTTTAGTGTATCTGAGACGAGCCTCGCTGTCGGTGTCAGAGGATCGGCTCTACATCAAAGTCAAACCTCACAGTGTCTTCCCCAGATCAGCACTGTGTCATCGTCGAACCTCACAGTCGCGGGAATGCATCGTTGTCGAGCCATGGAGGGATGCCTTCAGATCGGCCTTCTTGGAGGGCTCTGCGTCGTTTCAGATCACCTGCAGAACCAACTTTTCAGACCCAGGTCTGAAGGGGGTACCACAGGTAAGGGTAGGACTCACAGATGGCAGAGACCAGCAGAGTTGCAATAAGTATTTTGTGACCCTTAGACTTCAGAGAACAGGAGGCAAGCCAACAATCCCTTAGAGAAACTTGCATTCAAGGATGTAGAGAACAGGTCCATTCCGTCTCACTCTCAAGCAAGAAGCAGCAGGCAGGCCCTTCTTTAGCTCAAAAATCAGTAGGCAGCACACCAACACTTGGGAGGGGGGTAGAGAACAACAAATATAGACTGAATCATAACTATATTTGTTTTGACATATCCAGCCGGTCTGATATTTACTTATAAAAAATTATGGTGGTATTTTACAGTAATACACAAGGTGGGGCACAAGCCTGTGCCCTACTTATCACATCGATACATACAAACAAAAGCTAGACAGGGAACATGGGGCTTTTAGGCAAAAGCTTACGGTTGTTGCACTGAGAGTTTAGACAATGTCACAGTATAACAAGAGGTAACCACAACACCTTTACACTTTTAGTGCACACAAAACTTGACTTGTATAAGGTGTTTCCAGAGCGTCGACTGCATTTCGATCCGCTTTACTAGATATGCGGATCATCATCAGGACATAATTACTATGCTTAAGGTTTGAAGGCTCAATTGTCAATTCAGTATGGCGGGAGTGGTGAGCTGTTACACAGATTGTGTGAAATCCAGACAAGCGGGCCATCCACCCAGTATTAGGCAGTGGGACCCTACAGGGAATTAGAACGATAAGTTGAAAAGTGAAGGACGAGATGTCCTAGTACGTCATGCGCTGAATTAATGCTCACCTAATATTGTCAAGGGATAAACGGCAGCCCGGTAGCCGGAATCGACGTTCCTGGGCAGCGCCAATACGGGTGTAGTGAGGCACTGTGGACAGGACAGTCAGTGGCACAACGGCCAGAGGCGACGACTGAGTTCTGCACGATCGTGGGATATCAACACAGCAATGCAGGTAGCAAAATGGCAGTCCGTCCTACAGCACAGCAGCTCCTCTTCCAAGCAGAATGTCCTTGGTTCCAGTAAAGTTCTGATTTGGTGGTGTTAGGTTCCAGTACTTAAACCCAAATGTTCCTTTGAAGTAGGGGAAACTTCAAAGAGTTCTTTGAAGATCACAAGGTCCCTGCCTTTCCTGCCCTGGCCCCAGGCTTCGGGAAGGGGGGGTATGCAGTTCTTTGGGTGGTGGATATGCACAGCCCTATGCAGGAGCAAGTGTCAGCTCCTCCCTCCAATCTACCTAAGCAATGCCCATCAGCCTGTTAATGGGCCATCAGAATGCAAATGTCACACCCCAGCTCCATTTGTGTGTGACTGCCTAGAGTCAATGCACCAAGCCCAGCTGTCACCCAACCCAAACATGTATTCAGAGACAGGCAGAGGCCCAGAATGGTTACAGTAAGAAAACACCAACTTTCGAAAAGTGGCATTTTCAGACCTAAAATGTAAATCCAACTTCACCATCAGTTGTGATTTTAAATTGTAAGTCCATGTTTTAAGGGCTGAGTGGGTGGCACAATCCGTGCCTCCGGCCCACTAGTAGCAAATTGTGAACAGGTTGTGCTATACTAGTGACCAGCTGCACTACACTCTGCGCTTGCTCTCACTTTTGCAGGTGGGATTTGCTTGTGTGTCTTGACTCCATTTTGTTCTACCTGTGGCATTGGGTCGGGAGCTGGCATTGCCGACTCAGCTAAGCCCAGCGCCCCTTCCAGTATGAGCAAGCCTTTATTAACACTAGTTCGCTCAGGAAGCACGACCAAGATGTTTTGACCTCCTCATGAACAAGCCACTTGATCTCCCTTTATTCACGGCGACATGGCTAGATGAATTTTCCAATCCCACTCTCACGATGACTATCCCTGACGGATACAGGGTCTCCTGAGCGGACTGCTCAGGGGGAGGGGGAGGCGGCTATTATATATAAGGAAAAGTGGGTTCTCCAGCGGGGTGAGGCTATGTCTTGGGGGAATGTGAAGTCTTGGATTTTAGCAACAGCTTCTCTGCACACTTCACCATGGGAGGCTCGTTAATCTATAGGCCCTCGGGTCCGGCAAGGGATAGCTCTAGACCCGATCCCGCCAAAGACCTTGAAGGGGGGCTCGTCCGCTTTACAAGCTGGATCTCTAAAACAGTAGATCAATTATCCCCCGCCACCCCCCTAAGCTTTCCATGGTTTCTCCTTCTAAACGGTGGTTCACGCCTAACTTGAAGGATTTAAAACAGGAGTGCAAGTAATTGGAGTGTGGTTGGCGGACTGGATTTTGCCCTTTGGCAAAGCTCACTCTTAGGACAAAACAAAAAACCTACTACATGGCAATAGCTCATGCAAAATGCATTTACTACTCAGCCCATATCGACCAAGCCAGGAATAACACCAAGGACATTTTTTCCATCGTTCAGAGCTTTATGGCGCCCAAAGCCTAATTGTGTTCACTTCCACTTTCGAACGTCTGGTGTAATAATCTTCCCAGTTTTTTCATGGATGAAATTCGCACGATACAGGCATCTTTCAGTACCGGCAGAGGGGACATTGATGCACCCTTGATATCAGGGGCTCCATTTCTTTCTCCCTCTCAATCCTTGTCTTTTTTTGGTTCTATCGACCTGACCAGCCTACTCAGAATCCTTAAGAGCCTGAAATCTGGCTTTCCTTCGGACCCCTGCCTTGCTAGACCTTCGGCCGGAGTTGCAGAGACTGTTAACCCGGAAGGTAACGGACTTGTTAACATGTCCCTTCAGGAGGCTCATGTTCTGGCAGCCTGGAAGTAGGCCAAAATTCTACCTTTATTAAAAAAGCCAGTGCTTGATCCTCTGAGCCCAGGAGGCTATCGCTCAATCTCCCTTTTGCCCAGCGTGGTAAAAGTATGTGAAAAAGCAATCACTAACCAGCTGACTGAGTTCAATGAAAGCAGGGGTCTACTCCATCAGGCCCTGTCGGGGTTCAGGGCCTCTATAGTACAGAGGTTGCATTAATGGAAGTTTCCAAGGCCATCCGAGGCTGGATGCTGGCAGGAGGGCAGCCTTGATTTTGCTTGACCTCTCGGCGGCATTCGATCCTGTTCCTCACTTGCTGATGCTTCCCTGATTCACTGAGATTGGCATATCTGGCACTGATTGGGGCTGGCTCAAATCCTTTTTGGAGGACAGGATGCAACAGGTTCCCCTCCTCATCGTCTTCACCACAGAGGGTATCTACAGGGGTCCCACAGGGGTCCTCCTTGAGCCCCCTCCTTTTTATAATTTATGTCACTCCCTTGGTCCAACTGCGGAGGATTTCAGGGCCAAAATCATTGCCTATGCTGACGACACCCATGTTCCCATGGGGGAAAATGAGTGCTCCACCACTGCCGTTAAACCAAAGTCGTTCAGTGGGTGGTCTCTGCACAACTAAAATGTAATTAGAAATCTGAAATCTTCCTGTATGAAAATGTTTCACCTCAGTTTAGAGAAACACTCTGGCCATCTGATCTCGATATGCCAGCCTCAACGGGGCAACCCGCCAAGAATATTGGGGTCTGGTTTGAGGAGAATCTCACGTTCGTGACCCACATCAAGAGGTTAGCTGGGAACTGCTTTGGGCTACTTAAACGCCTTTGGAAATTCCTACCACTTCTTCCTATGGCCGCTAAATAAACAGTCATCTGAGCCCTGATTTTATCCCGGTAGGATTACGCCAATGCCCTGTATGGTGGCATCCCAGGATATCTGCTTAATAAACTGTAGGTTGTTCAGAATGCAGCAGTCAGGCTTCTTCTTAACGTCTCCCCCAGAGGTAGAGTGAGACAAAATCTGCACACCCTTCACTGGCTGATCGTGGCTATAAGGGTTAAATTCAAGCCCTTAGTTATAGCCCTTAGTTATAGCTCACTGTGCTCGTCATGCCTCAGGCCCTATATACCTACGAAAGTGCTTCTCTTTCTATACGCCTGTGAGACATCTGCGCTCTACCACTCAACTTTTCGCTCATGTTATCCGGCTGAAAAGGACGGGTGGCAGTTCCCTTGCCTTGAAAGCCGCTTTAGCCTGGAACTCGCTGCTGTTTGCTCACCGGAGCATTCAGGACCCCATTCTGTTTTTAAAAAAACCTGAAAACACTTCCCTTTGTTTAATTTGATCCCCGCATTCCTCAGGGCTTGCTCCGGGACACTCCTCGGTGTATCAGTGGGCGCTATATATATAAATAGCATAACATAACATAACATTTCATTTACAGCCCCTGGGCCCCTATAGTGCACCGTACTAGCGACTTATAAGTACATGTTACCATGTTTTGAGTAAAGAGCATATGTACTTTAGACCTATTTAGCAGTGGCAAAGTGCCCAGAATCCTAAAGCCAGCAAAAATGAAGACAGCAAAACAGGAGATCTGAAGGCAAAAATTCAGAGGAAACCAGGTCAAGGATGCCAGGTCTTACAGGATGGAGTGTAAGTAATTAGCTACACATTCAGATAGTAATGATAAGCAGCGATTTTCTGTTTTTATCATTATATCAAAAGAGACTTTTAATATGCAAGCTGGATATAGTGTATGCCAATGTTTATGTTACATTTTTGTATATACTGGCATGCAATTGCCCTTGATTTAAAGTTATGAAAGTTATGATCAGGGCACATTTTATCAGTTATTTGAATTAGTTTTGCTGGTTTCCTGATAAGATCTTATCATAGGTCATCTGTGCTGTTTGTCCCTTGTGCGGCATGGCTAGGCCTGATTTGCATATGGTTGGTCCCTACCTGTTACAGCATAGATGAGCTAAAAATGTTAAATGGAACATAGCTCCAAATAATTACCAGTGTAAAAAATAGTTTAAGTACTCTCCTCTGTCCTACTCATGGACTCATTTTTAAATTCGCCGTAATTCTTACCTTTGGGGGGCTGTCAGCTAAGGGGAATTGAGTATTAGGCACACTGACACCCTTGACACCTACTCTTCCTCTCCCTTCAGCCCAGCCGTCTTCTTCCAGCACCCGGCGGCGGTGGGCGCCATCTTGAGCGAGGCAGGTGAGGTCAGCGCTCTAGTCGCGCCGTCCTCCCGCCCTCCTGTTGTATTTAGGCGAGCCCTGCCCAGCGCTCTGTGCCTTTCAGAAGCTCTCCCTGGTGAGAGGTACTGGGGCTGCGAGCGACTGAAACATAGAAAAATTGCGATTTTAGGCAGTTTGTTGTTAGGATTACGAGCACTGTAATCTGAGCGCTTTTAAACCATTTTTAAATTCGCCGTAATTCTTACCTTTGGGGGGCTGTCAGCTAAGGGGAATTGAGTATTAGGCACACTGACACCCTTGACACCTACTCTTCCTCTCCCTTCAGCCCAGCCGTCTTCTTCCAGCACCCGGCGGCGGTGGGCGCCATCTTGAGCGAGGCAGGTGAGGTCAGCGCTCTAGTCGCGCCGTCCTCCCACCCTCCTTCCTCTGCAAAAATGTGCAACCCGGCCAGACGGCGCAGCGGGCTGGCGCAGCGGGCTGGCGCAGCGGGCGCGCCGGTCGCGCGACGAAGCCGCGCCAAAGCCAAGCCCGTCTGCGCCAGGATTGCGCCGGGCGCGGGCCATGCTGCCCAAGCCCATCCTGTCCTCAGGTATGATTGTAACGCGCTGCTTTCTATGCGCCTGACAACAGCAAGCCATAGCTGTAAGGATCATCCTCTCATTGCTCATCTCTGGGGCCCATTCTCATGCCGCTCCTGCAGATGGTCATCCCTGGGACCCACCGGCATTATTTCACACCCTTCCTCTCCCCCATCTCACAAGCCAATTACATTCCACTGTGGACTTATCAACGCCAGATCTTTAGCGTGTCATGGACAAGATATCCATGACCTTGTACTTTCCCATGATTTAGACGCCCTGTTTATCACCGAATCTTGGCTAAATGACGCATCCAACCCAGATCTGGCAACCGCCCTTCCCCCTGATTTTACCATTCACAGACGGGACAGACCAGTCGGCAGGGGAGGCGGGTTAGCCATCATCATTAGAAAACATGTTAGGTTCCACACATTCGAACTGGCCTCACTCAAGGACTGTGAGAGCATAGGCTTTGTGATTCACATTAACTCCTCCACCGCCTTTTCTGGAGGACTTGTTTATCGCCCCCCTGGAAACGCCACGCCTTTCCTGGATTCCCTGGATGACACTCTTGGATCTCTTTTGACTCACTATCCCAACTTCACTCTTCTCGGCGATTTCAATCTCCATTTGGAATCCCGCGCAGACCCCCACACTTTAACCTTCCAACAATCCCTTGACATCTTTGGACTTTCTCAACTGGTAGTTCCCCCCACGCACCGGGCCGGCCACACACTAGATGGTATTTGCACAAATTCAGTCACTCTAACTGTATCTCCCCCAATCCCACAAATTTGGACTGACCAATGTTTTATACCTTTCTCCATCAAGGCAAAACCCTCATCTCAACCGTACACTAAGAACTCCACTTCAACCTTCGCGACAAACTGGAAGAAAGTAGCTGAGTCCATTAAGTTACACCCTCAGCCCTCCACCCCCCCCCCCCCCACTATCGTTGGAGATGCATCACAAGATTCCAAAAATTTCCACACCTGGATCAATAAACTGGTTCTGGACAATTCCAATCCAACCAACCAAAAACCAATCCCCCACAAAAGAAAGCCCAATGCCCCTTGGTATACCCAGGCCCTTACCGATAGCCACCATATGTGCAGGGTTCTTGAAAGAGAGTGGAGGAAAACATACGATCCTACCTCCAGAACCCTATACATCCGGCAGAGGAAACAATACCTGTCTCATATAAAGAAAGCCAAAAAAGAGTTCTTCACTACAGCCATAGAAGTAGCCAATCAGAAACAACAAACAATCTTCAATATTGTCAAGTCTTTCACCCACCCCAAGGCCCTGGCATTGGAAATCCCTCCATCCCAAATCCTTTGCGACCAAATCGCTGACTTCTTTGTTGAGAAAATTAATAACATCCACAAGGATTTCCCTTCCCCCGCTATCCCTCCGCTACCTGCCAACACTAATTCACCCTCTTTTGATAACTTTTCAACAGTGTCCCTGTCTCAAACCCAGAAGGCCATCATGACTTGCCGTTCGGGAGCCCTCACGGACTCCTGCCCCCCGGCTATCCTCCACCTTCTCATTGAGGCCGTCAACCCTCTTATCAATTCCATCGTTAATCAATCCCTCAGCTCTGGCACTGTCCCTGCTGAATGGAAGAAAGCCATTGTAAAGCCCCTAATGAAAAAACAAAACAAACCCCCGACAGACCTTTCCAACATGCGCCCAATTTCTCTACTCCCGGCACTAGGCAAAATTACTGAGCAAATAGTACAAGAAGAGTTAAAAGCCTTCGTGGAAAACAACCATATTCTCCATCCTCAGCAATCTGGCTTCCGCCCTGGCCACTCCACTGAAACTGCTTTGATCGAGCTATCCGACACCATTAAGTTCTTGCAGGATGAGGGGAAACACGCTGTACTCATCCTGCTCGACTTAACCTCAGCATTTGATACCATCTCTCATGTCATCCTCATTCACAGAATGCGCGAGATCGGTGTGTCGGGTACCGCACTAAAATGGATAACATCATTCCTTTCCAACAGATCACAAACAGTCTCACTTGGCCCCTTTCTCTCTGGCGAAAGAACCACTTCATCAGGAGTGCCCCAGGGGTCCATTCTTAGTCCTCTTTTTTTTAATATCTACATGGCCCCCCTGCTCACCCTGATTGAATCCCATGGCATCCTCGTAACATCTTACGCGGACGACACCCAACTTGTCGTCACCCTAGACAAAAAACTACCCGATGCCGCTTTCAGATTCCAGAATTGCCTCTCCCAAGTCTTTGCGTGGCTCAATAATAACCATCTTAAGTGCAATAGCGCCAAGACTGAAATCATACCCTTAGGCAAAGACACCCTTTTCTCTCCAAAAGATTGGTGGCCTCAACACTCTGAGGCTCCCCCTAATGCAGTCTCCTCGGCCCGCAATCTGGGTGTCCAATTTGACTCGTCCCTCAGTTTTGACGATCATGCGCGCATCACTGCAGGGTGTTGTTTTAACCTCATTAGACAGCTAAAGAAATTCTTCGACTTCCTCCCTATCTCTGCCAGGAAATCAGTTGCCGTGGCTCTGATCTTGTCCAGGCTAGATTATTGTAATGGTCTCCTGGCAGGCATAAAGAAGTCCACCCTCAAGAAGCTACAGAGCGTCCAGCACGCGGCGGCCAGGCTCGTACTTGGACTCCCAAGAAGGTCCTCGGCCTCTGCAGCCCTCAACACCCTCCACTGGCTGCCCCTCCACAAAAGAATCCTTTTTAAACTCCTTGTCACCGTCTTCAAAGCCACCAAGAACACAGGCCCCTCCTACCTTATTAAGCGCTTCCCTCAGTACATTCCATCGCGCTGCCTGAGGTCATCAGGAGCCAATCTGATCACTATACCCAGGTTTAAGCTCAAAACGAAAGGTGGGAAAACTTTTTCATTTCTGGCGGCTAAGGCATGGAACGGCCTTCTCTTTAACCTCAGGCACGCTCCCTCAGAAAGCCTTTTCAGGAAACTCCTGAAGACATGGATTTACCCTCAGCCCGACTCTTTGGTCCTCGCAGCCATCTGATTCCTGTTCCTACCAAGTTGGTCTCTTCTGTTTGCTCAGCACCAAGATGCTCCTTCCGGAGCGATAGTCGTGCTATATAAAAATCAATAAATATCAAAATATCAAATGTTGCCCGACAGAGCCGAAACTGGTCTGGTGTTGCCTGTTGTATTGCTTGTGTTTCTGTTCAGGGGGGACCTTGGCTGGTGATTCAGCCTGGTCCATCTCTTGGGGACATTGCCAAGTCTGTCTGCAAAGGCACAGACGAACAAGGGAATGGATTATGATGCAAATAATTACTAGGGGCTGCGATTAGCTCAAGCATTTCAACCATCACACTGAGTGCTGCCCTATACAAAATACATTTAGCAAACAATAAATCAAGAGCTAGGCTCTTGTACTCTCAATTCAGATATCAAACATGTTGCCTGTGATGAGCAAGATGGTGGGAATCGTCTCAATTTGGAATTTTCACCAGGAAAGATACACAATGTACAGAGCAACAAATTTAAGGTGCAGTCAGTTACAGCTACTATTCCTAACTCTCCACAGTCTTATGAACCTGGTTCCACATCCCATCCCCAATTTTCAGCATTAGGATTGCCTCCCAAATTTCTCCATTGAGATGGAATCCCTGCTAGTTCACCACACAACTCCCTTGCCATAAAATATAAAACCAACATGAAAATAACCATACTAATATAACAAAATTTCCTTAGTTTTCCTGTAACAATGCTATTTCTGGTTTTCATTCAGCTCATACCATACAAGAGGGTACATGTAACATTGTCCATGAAGAGTCAACAATTTGGCTATCCACATTTATTTAAGGAATAGAAGCATCATTAGTAACAGGTATTCCAGGGAAAACCCCTGAAAATCATAATTTTGTTCAGATTTCATACTGTTTCAGACTGCTAAACAAAAGAGCCTAAATGGGATAAAGCAGTTTTTGAAAGAACACTTCATTTATGAGGGCTGCTACTTAGAGGTAAGGGCATGTAGTCAATGACCTCCTAAGTAGTCAAAGCGCATCCAATTCACAGTCACACTATACCGCAAATGTAGGTGTCTTTATGATGTGTGTTGCCTTAGGATTTACTGCCGATATACACAATTTGCAGACCGCCCCTGGTGTGACCCTATTCAACTTTCTCTCAGAGCAGGGATACCGAGCGGCAGATATATCAAAACACTGTGCTCCTGCAATGTTACCTGTGTTGCCTTTTCTGCATCTTTTGGAAAAATGTATTACAAATACAATGTCAAAGATCTGTGTTTCAATGCAATGTTTCTTGTAATGTGTATGAGAACTGCATCCTTTGATTAGAAGTTATAAAGGGAAGTATCTAATTTCACAGAGGGGGATTTTCATTTGATTTATAGGTAACTTTGACTAGCGCCAACACATTGCCAGAAATATGGCAGCTAGAAATAAATGTAACTACTTACCACCGCACATTTAAAATGAACAGAATTAAAAAGCAAAACAGAAGCAGCTGTCATGCACCCCATCTTACGCTGTAATTGCCAATATGGAGTGCCCAAAAGGGAAAGCATATGCTACATACATTAAACATTTGATGGTGCTACTGCAAACTATATTATTTACAAAACGCTTAATTGAAAATACAATGTCGAGAATAAGTTTAAAAACGAAGGGGCCGATTAAGATGGCGAGCGGATCGCCACCACCGGGCTGGCGGTGGCTACTGCAGATCCGGCGGTGGCAATCCACCCTCCATATTAGTATGGCGAGGGCACCGCGGCGGACGGAAAGACCGTCTGCTGCTTTTCCGCCTGTCGAATTGTCGACCAGGCAGAAAAGGGACACAATATGGTGGCGGTGTCTGCAAGACACCACCATGGAAAGGCATGCGGTCTTTAATGTTAGGGGCCAGTTGTGGGGCCTCCAGGGTGTTGGGGGGTGCAAATGAAGGTTACCTATGATAACCCCCCTCATTGCAATGCACTACATGGCAGGCACCACATGATGCCTGCCATGCTGTGCATGGCAATGCTGTGCACAATCCTTTTATATTGCAAGCGGGACTGCAGCGCGATGTAAAAGGCCCAGGATGTGCCCGCCAGTGTGGCGGGCGCATCCACATTTGCATGGCGGGACTCGTGTAATAGGCCCCTAAGTGTGTTTAGTGCAAACATTTCAGTAGGCAACCTCCACTTAAAACCTATAGGCCTGTAACCTAGAAATATAGCATGAATTCTAAAATTTACATGACTGAAGATGACATAATTTAACACGAAGAACCATTAATGCTGAATTCTTGCTTTTCAGTTTAAATGACCGTTTTGCAAGTTGTTTTTCTTCTCTTTGTTACGGATGTTGCAATTTCGGAAGCTTCTGGTTCTTAGTTAATGAATAGTTTGTTGTATTAGATGACTCACTGTGAGGTTCACAACGCAAAAGAAGTACAGGGAGGATGATTCATGGGAAGACATTTTTGAAAACAAGAATGTATGTGCCATAATATTCAAGGACACATAGTTAAAAGACAGTTGTACTCTGGTGAGAAGGCGAGGATTAGAACTGTTCCCAGGATCGTGCAGAAATCTTATTGGTCAACATGCAGAAGAAAGAATACTAATGTTGCAGCATGTAAAAGGTGTGCTTATATTAGTGTGCGCTTCTATTTAGGCAGATTTGGTGTTGGGCACTCTTTCTGTAGGATTCCAAATTTGCAGCTGTTGGTGTATGTCCCTTTCTTGCAGACTCTCTGAGAGGAGACTCTGTACTGAGGTTCTTGGACATCTCTTTATGAATAGTGATGAGCAAGAAATGAAGCAGAAAGGTCTGAAGGAGAAATGTGTGCTCACACATAGAGGATATCAGAATAAATCATTCAGAAGGAATGTTATTGGAATGCAAGGTGCTGGATTTTTATCTGGAGTTCAGGTTGCCCAAGGAGCAGTTGGTCTTTCAAAGGGTATAGGTTCTACGATTGATTAGAATTCTGGAATAGACAATGCAATGTTAAAATAGTCGCCTCCTTGTCATTATTGCAACAAAATTGGACATTGGAAGAGAGAGTGTAGACAGAATTCTAATAAAGTCAGTGGTGACGGACCAATGCAGGTAGAAAATCAAATGCAGATGCCGAATAATCCAGTTAAAGTGCTTGTACAATGAATGCAAATGCTAAATCAGTTACAAGTTCCCACGATGCAGGTTCCATAAGTCCCAGTAGCCCCACAGAACATGGTATATCCTAGATGTGATATGAATCAGTTACCAAAAGCAAATCCAAACCCATTTCAAAACCAAAACCCATTCTAATAGTTCTCATGTTGAAAAACGAGAATTTTGGTTCCTGAGAGGGGAGGAAGATTGTGTACTTAACACAGTCTTAGAGGTAGGCCAAAGTGAACCCTTACTAGAAGGAGAAGTGAATGGCACAAAGTGTAATTTCTTATTGACACCAAACTACACGATTCCCTGTTAGAACAGCAGAAGTCCCAGACCTACCCCTCTTGGGACAGAAGGTACAAGTTCTAGGAGTTACAAATAAACAAATACAAATCCTGTTTCAGAGAAAGTGCCTGTAACAATGGGTTTATTTGGAGTAACACATCAATTTTTAATATGTGATTCTAGTCCTGTAAATCTGTTAGGAAAGGGGTCTATTGTGCAGGTTAAAGTACAATATTTACTGCACACCGGAATGTGTCAAATTCAAAACACATGATAAGGATGCTCACTTTAAAATGGTCCAACAAGAATCAGTGGTAGGATTGTACCCAGTGAGAACAGCTGAGGATTTACTGCCTGATTTGAAAGATACAGTAAAAATGGAAGAATTGGATTTTACAGGAAAGGATATTGACTCATTAAAGGTGTAGAACCTGTTCGAATTACTGTAAAACCACTTGTGAGTCACACATTTAAAGGAGACTACACCAGTGAATCTGAAAAGGACATTTTTTTTTATTATGCTGTCAGTAGCTGACACTTGGAAAGAGATTAAAACATAGCAAGAAGAGGTTTAAGAAGCAAAACAACAAGGTTTTTATTAGAGAAGGTTGTGTTTAGGATGAGAATGACATTTTGATTTCAGCTGATAGAAGGCCTGTGTTGACCGAAAGTTTGCTGTTTCCTTTGACACAAAATGTTCATGGTCTTTCACACATTGGAAGGGAGGTGATGGTTAGGTTGTTTTGCCAACATTGGTTTAATTCCCGATTTAGAGTTATAGCAGAAGAATTGTGCCACAGATGGGTAACCTGTCAATTGGTGAATGTAGGAAGAAGAACACCTGTAACCATGAGCCATGTAGAAAGATCAGGTGGAACATTCAAAAGGATGCAATTGGACTTTATTAAGATGCCTGTATTTAACGGGCAGCAAAACGTCCTGGTTATAGTCTGCATTTTTTCTCGATGGTTGGAAGTCTAACCAGCATGGAGAAATGACTGTCTCACTTTAACTAAACTGTTACATAAACTGATACCCAAGTACAGATTTACAGTTTCTCTAAAGTCAGACAGAGGAACGCAATTTAATAATGAAGACCTTAGAATGCTGTGTTTGGCTCTTCAAGTGTAAAAGAGACTATGTTGAAGCTATCTTCCTGAGGCTTCAGGAATAGTGGAGCAAGTATATGGAACCTTGAAATGCTGATTTGCTAAGTTTGTACTTTCACTTCTCTGAAATTGCCAAGATGCATTACCACTGGTTCTGATGAGTCTTTGAAGTACTTCTGCCAGGAGAACAGGATTATCGCCTCACAAAATCCTCATGGAATGTGCATTGAGACTGCCTGCTGTGCCTACAAATGCACTAGTAAACATCACAGATGACATGATACTCGATTTTGGCAAAGGATGGACAGGATAGTCAATGACTGCAAAGGCTGGCTGGTGTGGTGCATTCTGTTTCTCACACTGTTGGAGCTGCAACTACCAATCCACATCAGGAGCAGTGCCTTAAACTTAGTCCTGATGACTGGGAATTGGTGAAGAAGCATGTGCAGATATCCTATTTGGAGCCAAGGTGAAAAGGCTTCTATCAAGTCATTTCAATCATAACTACTGTCACATGTGCTGGGATAAGTAATTGGGTGCATACATGGTCAGACTCAGAGAGTAAGGTGTCCACAGGAACAAATAACGTTCTTTGAGCCAGGTCAGAAAACACCGGTGATAGCACATTCAGAAGAACAGGAAAGATCTCACACCAGTTTATGTTCCTGAAATATCTCAGAGTGGTATGGAAGTACCTTCTGAAGAAACTGTGGGAGGTTCACAAAGACAGTTCAATGACACAGATAAAGGAATAAGTTTGAGACAAGAAGGACGAATCTGGAGATTTGAAAGGCCAAGTGGTGAAAGACTACTGAGATTAAGTGTGTCAATTGAACGTACACTGCATACAGTCATTGAAGAAACAGAATATAGTGGTAAAAGTGACACAGAAGAGGATCAGCAGATACTAAGGAGATCTAAAATAGCATGAGTAGCTTGTCAAAAGAATTCAGCACCTGAGTGTATCTACTATTTGAAAATATATGCCAAATGGGTCAAAATAAAGTCCAATTGAATTGATTTCCAAGATATTTAAGTCTCCATGATTGGCCACACTGACAAACCGTATTGATTAAAACAAAATATTTGAAATTAGTATTCAAATTTAGGATTTGATGAACATTACTATTTGAACTCAAGGCTGAAAAACTGCTTTGACAAGTGATTAACTATGTTAACGTCAAGAAGTAAATGAGATTGAAATAATAAAAAGATCTAATAGCGAGAATTAAGAAGAATTCTCTAGGTCCAATGTTGCAGTCGATGAGTAGGGATAACACATTTAGAAGAAGACAAAGTAGGGTTAGGGATGACCCTGGAAGCTTATTGCATAAAGTCTGAATGAAATATTTGCAAGTCAACGTTCGAAAGAAAATGTTTTGCACTTTCCACAAGTAGAAGTTAAGGCAGAGAATTGAATCTGCTTTCTGCTATATACTACAATAGGTCTGACTATAGAGAAATGTGTTACCTTACCAAAGGTAGATGTAGGATCAATGTAGGTGTCCCATGAATAGTTATGATTATAGTAATCATAACATTGTTAGTTGGATTAAATTTGACACCAGAGAGGGAGATGGTTGTGTCTACACCTGAAACTACAACATCTGCACACACACTAGACAAAACAAAATTGAAAGCTTCATTTGTTGATTATTTGAAAGAAGAATTTTCAACTGTTTGTTCCAGATTAGTTAAAGAAGACAAACAAGCTTTTGATGCCAAGGATTGGTATGTTAGCGCCCATTTACCTTCTTCAGCCGTAGATGAGGGGAGCTAACACCACATCCCACTGGCAAATGCAATTACATGTAGCATACTACTTATCTTATTTTACATGTGTAACAACAAAAAGGGGGTACTTATTCCTGTCTAGAGGGGATTGAGGAGAGCAGTTGGTATAGGAAAAGGTGAGGGGGATCTTACTTAATAGGAAGTGATGCCCTCACACACTAATGTGGGTGTCATGCTTCATCGTCAGGCTTTTTTATCCTTGTGGGGCCAGCGCTACATTGCCGCAATGGAAACGCAAGAGGGCTCTTTGTCGGAGATCCTTATAATAAAACAGCCATAATGGTGTGTGTGGATGAGCAGAGCAGGCAAGGGAGTGTGCCTGTGATCTAAAACTACCTAAAGGGTACCCCGTGATGAGTTTATTCAGGGGTCCCTTTGGTAGGGTTAAAAGAAGTTAAATAAAGACACCACACGAAACCAAAACATCCGTACAACAATGGGTGCTTATACCACACTAACCTATAACCACGTAAAGTGGGAGTCAGCAATACCAGACGCATAAGCATGCAAAACACAGGACACAAATCATGATAAACCCTGTAACCAATGACGTTCTTGGTAGCAAACTTAGCACAATGTAGAATAGCATGTTACATGAACGGAACAAACAGCAACTCCACCCAAGGATAAAGTTGATGTGTGTACCACACTAACCCATAAATACGTGCAGTGGGGGAACACACTGCAATGCTCTGAAATGAAAATAAGAAAGTAACATTCACTCTACATATACTAGTGATAAAGCAAAACTTTCAGCAAAATAGGCACGTCATGAAATAAAACTGCATACTATCATGACACAATAAAGAAAACCAGAACTCCATCTGGGTGACATGACGCATGAAGTAAAGTAAAGTAAAGAACAGAAGTGCATAAATCAAATGTTCAAAATCAAATGTTCAAAATAACAGATGCGCGGCGGTAGAGTCCATCTTCTGAAAACAATGCTCCTCATGTAGAAAATGCCTAGTAGAAAGGATGACTTTGACGTGGAACATGTACGAGCTGCAGTGAACAACAAAAGGAAAAAAAACACAATACCTTCATCCAAGATTAATCTTCATGTTAAGACAGGACTTATAGTCTTTCTGTTCCTCAGAAATGGGAAACACATAACAAAGATGCAAGCCCAAGAGGAAAACTTCAGAGCCTGATGTGGGAAGAACATGTTGCAGGATGACGGTTGAAAGATTATTGTCACGCAATTGAGAAAAAATATGTGGTTGGCAAAGCATGTAGAATGCAGGAGAAAACATTGCACCAGAGCTTGAATGATGTGGCCAATCCAAATATGGTGGCATGTTTAGGACGCTGAGCCGGGTGGCTCAGGTTGCGACCATGCAGCTAGGCGTCACTCTGCAAGCCTGAGATCCATACAGGCAGCGAGATTATGGAGGAGTGCAGAGTCACAGAAGGCAGACAAAATGCAGCGCGTGTACTGCAGGTAAGGTTGCTCACACTGCGGGACAAGAGGCAGTACATTTGAAAAGGAGCGCATGCTCTCAACGGCCACAACGCTGACTAGACTTAATTTATAAAAAAAACAATCACGGACCAAAATCCCCTCACCAAAAGCACTGGGACACATCAGTGCACACGCAATCCATGAGCTCTTTGAATAAGAGCGGTAGGAGAGGCAAAACTGTTTTACACAGCTGACAAAAGCAAAGTCAAAGATGTGAAATCAAACTGTTTGACAAAACAGTGTTATCAATTCCAAAAATATGTTGGGATAAGGAATCCATTCATCTGACATAGAGTTGAATACCTTGTGAGACAGTAATATTTACGGCTGATGTGAGAATAAATTGGGACCGCTTCCGAAACTGCATGGTTCAGCACATTCAAGGTAACAAGGCAGGGAAAAATAAAGTGAAGCAGGTACTGGCACACAAGGGTTAGATCAATGAAAGCAGTTCCAACACATAAGGGTGGAGGAAAATCCAATATAAACTGGTACTTTCAGGTAGGAGCAACCAATGGATTGGTCACTGGTGGAGCTCTGGGTGCCAGATTCTTCATGTTCAGTTCAATTGCTTCAGTTTCAATGCAGTTACTTCCAACTTGACAGTTTCATTGAATCAGGTGGCACACACAGGTTCTTCCTTCACAAATTTTCACCAAAATATGTTGTAATAAAGTAAAGTCCATTCCATGTAGGTATCTTCAAGTATCTTTATTCAAGTAGATGTTATAGGGAAAAGAGCACCACCAGGAGCGGCCTCACTGCTGCTCAGCCCATCTCCAGCTGACACTCATACATTCACCAACATTCTCTCACACAGACACTCAGGCTGAGCAGCAGTAGTAGAACAATAAGGTCCCAAATCCTGGAAAAGCCGATAGACGTGGGTGATGAAAGCCTAAACGTTAATAGCATTTCACCTGTGTCTATAATATTAGTGTCAACTTACATATAAACTTTTCACAAGTTAGAAGCTAACACATAACTATGTGCTGATATGTGGCAAAAAACATATACAGCATCCATCTTGCACTTGTGGCAGCAAAACCTCATGATTAACATCGAATATGTAGGTGGGCATACTTAGCTAACATGGCTCTGTAAGGTCCCAAACCTTGGAAAAACCAGTAGATGTGGGTGGGGAAAACCTAAACGTGAATAGCATTTCACCCATGTCTATATTATTAACGTCAACTTATATACAAATTTTTCACAAGTTAAAAGCAAACACACAACTATCTGCTGATATGTGTCAAACAAAATATACAGTATCCGTCTTGCACTTGTGGCAGCGAATCCTCATGATTAAATAATCTTAACTAAGAGAGTCTGCATACATTTCGCCCGGTGTTAGCAATATGCCGTATGCTGCAGATAAGAAAGGTTCACAGTCTCAATGAAACCTGAAGAAAAAGGAAAGCCGGGAAGAGACGTAGAGCGCCTTGACGTCAAGGGACATCCCTGACAGGCGTGTCAACAGAACTACAAAAAAGTGGAAGTAGTAGTTCTTGGTGCCACAGAGAGCATGTTACGCTAGTTTCAATGTAATTGCGATGTCACAAATGTGTGCATATCTACGCTGTGGGATACTAGTCTCACTAAATGTAAATAAAAGTAAAGAGTCAACATGGTATTCCATGCCATCCTACTCTATGTGTGTCATTTCCTGCTATATGTCCCATCGCTGACATTGTCCATGGAGGGTGTATCGAATACTTATAGTGGCTTTTCCACATCTCAGTGGACTATATATGGAAGGCTGTTGGTCTGCTGTAGTCGCTAATGTTGAAGAATGTTACTCGTGGGGTTCAGTTATTTATTCATGCATAATCTATATGTCAAGAGTGGGTTCTCCACATAAGATTGCGGCATCTCACCACTGTTATTAGGTACCGTCATGTAGATAGAGGGTCTTTTCAGTGTATTGCCTTGAGCAGATAAATAACGCTGAGTGAGCGAAAAGGCTGTATGTTGTATTTGAATAACATGGACCGTGGTCATGCTACGAGAAGATATATACACCACACAGTTAAGAAAATAAAGTCACCAAGATGCCTCGGCAATCGAGCACTATATAAAACTCCTACTTACTTACTTACTAAAGTCCAGGGAGTGTCATCATTAGGTCCCCGTTCATCGCTGCCCCATCCATTCTGAATAGGTGCTGGGAAATATCAGGGATCGGTGCTTGTCCAATACAGTCCATGTAAGTTAGTTTGCTGAATGCCCCTTTTCCAAAAAGTGTAAGGTCAATTTTGTAGCCTGTTTGGCACACATCTAATGGTGCTCTTATGCTCCATTATATGAATTTTAATCTTGCGTGTGGTCATCCCGACATACTTTAAACCATAAGGACAATTAATCAAGTAGATTACCCATCCACTATTACAGTTGGAGTGGTTTCGCTGCTCCCATGGTTTTGCAGTACCTATGTTAACATGTGCTGTGGGCACATACAGTACACGAACCACATGGGAAGTGTCCCCTTGAGTGTTCTGTTGGTTAAACGTGGTCTTCGGTCTAGTATGGATCACTTTGTCTTTTAGATGCATAGTCTTTTTGAAAACGAAAAGTGGTTTAGGGAGCGATGCTGACCCTTTACTCAGGGTGTGCCAATTCTTGTTGATGGACTTACGAATTATCCGTGAAGCATTGCAAAAGGTATTCCATGGAGCCCGGAGTGCCAGGCAAGCCGCACTAAGCCTGAACGTGTTGCCAAATGTAAACCGGCATCTGCAGTTGAGGCTTACAGCTCAACGCGTTGAGGGGCCTGCCCCTGCCCCGACCACTGAAAATAAGAATGAGTGGTGAATGCCACATTGGGCAGAATCCACTATTGATTGTAAAATTAGCTTGAGGTGAGCGTTGACTTTTGCTCTCTGGAGCGCTCATCCTGCATTGCCGGCAGCCGGTGGAATCCCTCTGGGTGCACCCGCCCACCAGGGGACTCTGACGTGCACCATAAGGGAGAAGAGGGCAATCCCTTGGTACCCTCTCCTGTGGTGGAGACCTGTGTGACAGCCGTTGGGATCCTGGCTGCCTCTGACGACAACACATGCCCAAAGGAGAGACTGCTGCCACTGCTCTGCTTCGGATTCCCTGAGGAAGAGAACCCTGCACCATGAAGGCATCATTGGAGCAGGTTGGGCCCAGATGTAAGGCCCGCCCACGCTCTCACAGCCAACTCGGTTGAAAGTGCTAGGGGCTGAGTCTGAACAGCTCCATTGCCTGGTAGCAGCTACCCCGCTGGGTCCCCAGTGTATGGCCAGAATCTCACAAACAGTGAGATTCTGGCCATTCACAGGGGACCCAGAGAGGTTGCCCTGCGGAGGGTGGTGGTCAGCTCCGCCCCCTGTCTCTACACACAGACGGGGGTGCACATTCTTCATCGCCTAGCCAGTCCAAAGGGGCCTTGATAAAAACACCACTGATTGCTTTCTATGCACTAAGAGCCAACCCCGTATAAAGTGTTGTAGGAGTTCATGTGATATGTGGTGGTATATGTCTGATCTAAAGGTTGCAGATTCATGCCTGGCAGAGACAAAATAAAAAGTCTTTTTTTCAGAGCCTGCTTGTTATATACAATGATGGAAAATGGTGTTGCTTGTCCTAATGCATTCATGACCTGTGCAACTTCTAAGTATTTACTGGATTACACTACCTGTGATGTGATGACCATTTCCTAGTTGGCAAGCAAATTGTGATTTATGTCCGTGTGGGCTACATTTTTTCATATATTGCATTGTGCTTTATGACCTATGGAATGTAGTGACAATTTCCCGGTTGTCAAGGTGATTGATGACTAAGAGTTTTATATGCCTTTTTTTATGAGTAGTGCCACATGGCACAGTGATTTATGTGATTGTGGTCTAATGTGTTTTGTGTATAATACAACGGATATTTTTTATTTAACCTTCTGTGGGGTCTCTTTTTTGTGGTGTGCCTAGTGTGTCACTGGTGTGTATGGGTTGCACAAACGCTTTAAACTTTGCCCCTGGGATAAGCCTGACTGCCCTGCCAAGCTACCAAGGGGGTTAGCAGGAGTTATATTGTGTGTGTAACTCCCTTACCCTGACTAGAGTGGCATGTTCTGCTTGGCCTAGCCAACCAGAAACCCCATTTCTAACACTTACTCATTGCAATATTGTGCAGTACGGCAAAAGTGGCAATGATCTTGCAGCATGTATCTCGCCTGTACAATAGTGCCCCACCAGTTTTGTGGAAGCAGCGGAAGAGGGACTTCAGGATCCCAAAACCTCACTCAATGATTGAGGGTGTTGTCCTGTGGACCCCATTGTATTGCCTCTCACTTCTTGCACTCAGAGTCAGGTACAGTGTGAGGAGCCAGGGACATAAGGCATTTGCACTGTCACCTTTGGAGCATGAGTAGGAAAACCATTAGGTCAAACTACACACACCGTGCTTTCCACTATATTCATTGAGTCTGTGATTCTCTCAACAAGTAGTAACACCATCACCAAATTCACCCTGTATCAGTAGGTTGTGTATTCCACTTTGGTGGAATACCAATGAGTTGTGGGTGCTGCCTTGTAATCTGGCCACAAGGTCTGTTATGATACAGGAGGCATCACACACTACCCGCACATTGAGTGAGTGTGAGCTTTTCCTGTTTCTGTATATGTATACAGTTGCTGAGGTTGGACTTATGGCAATATGTGTGCTATCTACACAGTCAATGACATTGGGGAACTGTGCTACCCTGCAGAACATGACTTTGGTGTGCAGCAATGATTGGGGGGTATTGAGTAACAAAATATATTGGCTGCCCTGGTTCACCATGATGTCAAGGATATGGTGAAAGAACTTGGAAAATAAACGTTGTGACACTGCCCTGGTATCTGCCGACGCTAAGAGGTGCAGGCAGCACAATAATGGCACAAGTTGTGGTATTGCATTGCATCTAGGTGTTCAAGGCTGTAGCTGAGGTTGTAACTTAGCTAATAAATCAAGTATAACCCGGCTACTCAATCTGTACCTATCCTACTCTGTCTGTTAAAACAGGGTGACCCTCAACCTAAATATCCTCTCCTGTCACCTCCTTCGTGTCTTCCTCATCTCCCAAATCCTCATCCTCCTTGCCAAAACAATCAGGGCCACCATTATAAAAGAGCCTGATGCATTTGGGGTGCCTTTTATAGTTTGCACCTGGTTACCACCTGATCCGATTCAGTGGTAATTGTATTTCCTAAATTGTCATTTTGTGACTAGTCACAATTAGTAAATGCTATGTACATGAAATTACCAAATCACAAAGAGGAAATCTCTAGTTACGATTTTTTATTTTGTGAATCGCACAATGGAAATTCTATTGGGTATAAATCACATTTTGCAACACCACATATGCCTTTCATACATACCGAAAAGTAGTTTTGAATTTCTTAAGACCGAAATAGCGATTCGGAACGTTAAGAAATGCAAGCTCCATTCGTACATATGGACCCTAGTATTACATTTGTTTTGTGAGCAGTGGACACAAGTATCTTACAAAATACACTTCTTTACTACTGACAGGAGGTATTAAGGCCCATATGCATGATGTTAGATTAGAATAAAATTACATGCAATTTTACCAATACCGTTCTATAATTTCACACCAGTACCGTGCAAGGACAAGTAAAACTTTATGGAATTAGATATTACTGTAATGGACTGATTTTGCTGCTCACACAATCACACAGAACTCTCCATTCCATGGGACTTTACTGCATACTTTTACCACATGCTTTAAGCTACAGACTTGGAAATCTTCACAGAAAATCAAAAAAAAATTCTAGAGTCTGCAATGTCTTAACTGAGTGAATAGCCAGTTGCAGCTCAAACCAATACTGAGGCTTCTCTCCCACAGAGTATCCAAATTCCTACAAGAGTGCCGATATCATTAGTGTATTGTATTGAATGAGCCTACATTGCAATATGCGCACACTGGGGGTAGATATTTTCCAGTGCTTGGCCCTTTACTGGGTAAATTGAAAAATAATTGAAAATAGAACAACCTTTAGAAAAAGGCAGAAAACCGGATTAGTCCCTTGAAATAGGCTTTGAACAAGTCAATGTAAATTATCAGTAGTGTTTTTTGCTGTCAAACTATTGCAAATGCTGGGTACTAGCTCCAGGTCCCAGGTCTGCAGGCAATTGCTTCCTAATCCACAGGGCGGTACAAAAGGGGGTGGTGATGGCGGAGCATCTGAACAAATCAAACACTCACACCCAGTCAATAGATCTGGGTTTAATCCATCACCGTTCTTTAGCCCACTCTGCCACCACAGTTCAGACATGGCCATATGCAAATCAGTCTGACCCTGTGCCTCATGGGAACAGTCCAGCCCGAACTGCCAAGCCATGCCTTCCCTGGACCGGAAACAAGATTTCGAGGAATGGTTTCTGGCATTTCAGCCGTCTTCAGCCCGGCTTGCTTGAATCCAGTGGCAAAGTGAGCAAGGGACTCACATCTGAGCATACCCTGCCAACTTATGGTGGACAAAGCGGTACAAAAGGGGGTGTTGATGGACGGAGCATCTGAACAAATCAAACACTCACACCCAGTCAAAGGATCTGGATTTAATCCATCACCGTTCTTTAGCCCACTCTGCCACCCCAGATAAGACATGGCCATATGCAAATCAGTCTACCCTGTGCCTCATGGGAACAGTCCAGCCCGAACTGCCAAGCCATGCCTTCCCTGGACCGGAAACAAGCTTCCAAGGACTGGTTTCTGGCATTTCAGCCGTCTTCAGCCCGGCTTGCTTGAATCCAGTGGCAAAGTGAGCAAGGGACTCACGTCTGAGCATACCCTGCCAACTTATGGTGTACAAAGCGGTACAAAAGGGGGTGGTGATGGACGGAGCATCTACTCCACGGGTGCAAGGATTTAGCTCAGTGCACCATCACTGAGTAAGGAAATACAGTTTAACTGCAGCCCTACACCCCACTGAGCATCCCGTCATATTTTGGGTTACTAACAGACCCAGAAAGAGTCCAGCAACACAGTGCACTTCAAACCCAATTTCATTCTTAGAATAGCACACACCGGCATAGCAGTAGGAATTACACTCTATATTTTAAAGTGTTTATTTCCATAGTCTTATTCTGTTGCTTGGTACATAAATAATAACCACACACAATATAATTAAAACTTCAGTTGTGCATGTTGCTAGCACAAAAAATATAATGAACAGTAGTAATATGTTCTAGAATGTTCCTAGCATCTTACCACCCTAATGCTACTTCACTCTGATAGCATGTAATGCCCAACTTGCCTCTACAGTTTCTTTGGGTCCTGTGCACTGTACACTGCGCAGGTATTCACAGCGGATCAGCTGTGTATATCAATTTCAACCGGCAGGAGAGTGTGTCTTCAGAAGGAAAGCATATAACAGCTGTACTCAGCTCCTCTTATTACTGGATTGACTCTTGGCCTAAAAGTAGATGCTCTGGCAGGACCTCATTTATTTATGTATTTATTTTAGAGTTTTTATAGAGCGCAAACTTGGCACGTTCGGGTATCAGAGCGCTTTACAGGAATCCGCAGTAGTAGACAAAGACTTGTGACGGGGTGGGGTTGCTGGATACAAATGGGGATAAAAGGACAAGTAATTATATTTTACATGTACAATATACGATAAGCAAGGTCCCAAGGTCCATGGTGGGATGCCCGGGAGGTGCTAGGTGGATGGTGTCTGGGTACTCCAGGGAAATGTATTAGACGGAAGAGGAGCAAGGTCACTGGATGATTAGGAGGCTGAGTTTTAGGCAAGGAATTTACCCATTAGGAAGGGTTTGGCATATTTTTTTAAGCAAGCTATAGAAGGGATACTTCGAATGGTAATGGGAGTGAGTTCCATATTCTTGGTGCGGCCCTGGAGAAGGCCCGATTGTAAGTTTTCTTTTTCCGAATACGTGCAGGTTGAAGCAAGAGGTCTCTGGCTGACCGGGAGTTTCTGATTCCTCCGGATATTACAAGTTTCTGAGCAAGATATGCAGGGGAGTTTGAGTATAGTGCTTTGTGTGTGATGCATGCCAATTTGAGCTGGATTCTGACCTGTAGCAGAAGCCAGTTCAGAGCTTTCAGATGTGGTGAGATGTGGTTGAATTTCCTTGAGCCTGTGAGTAGTCTAGTGGCCTCTTTTGAGGCAGCCTTTTCGAGATCTTGGGTAGACAGAGGAGGGTAGAGCAGCCATATTAGAGTTTAGAGATGACAAGTGACTGGACTGCCATTTTTAGGTCGGGAGTATCAAGGAATGGTTTGAGTTTCCTTAGGTAGTTCAGGTGGAATCTGGCTGATTTGGCCATCATGTTGATGTGGTCCCGCATGGTCAAGTTACAGTCAAGGATTATTCCGAGGGATTTGACCGAGTCCACGATGGTCGGAGGACAGATTAAGGCTGTGATGGCCTTAATCCATACCTGAGTCTCAGGATTGGTTTTGGGAGGGGAAATTAGTAGAAATTCTGTCTTCTTTGAGTTGAGTTTGAGTTCATTGGAGGAGAGCCATTGGAGAGTCAATTTCAGTGCTTCATTCAGGGAAGGAATATCCTTGAGAGAGGAGATTTTGGTGTAGATCTGGGTGTCGTCAGCATACATGTGGTAGGAGATATTTGCGGAGTGTAGTACTTCGGCAAGCGGTGCGAGGTAAAGGTTGAAGAGGGTAGGGGACAGGGTTGATCCTTGGGGGACTCCAACCGTGACCGGAGAGGGAGCAGACAGGTTGCCGTTAATTAGGAATCTCTGATAGCGGTTGTGGAGGAAGGACCTAAACCGTTCAAGAACAGAGCCATCCAATCCCATCCTCAGATTGAGGCGGTCAATTAGTTTTTTCATGGTTGACCTTGTCGAAGGTCGAGGATAGATCTAGGAGGATTAGGAGACAGGTTTTGCCTTGATCCAGGGCTTGGAGGGCATCATCCACGATTTGGAGAATGGTGGTTTCCGTGCTGTGCCCTGACCTGAAACCGGATTGGAAGTCATCTAGTAGGTGGAAGTTGGTGATGTGTTGTCTCAGCTGCTGTTGCACACACTTCTCCATAACTTTAGCTAGGAGTGGGATGTTAGAAATAGGTCTAAAGTTGTCAGGGGAGGCAGGGTCAAGCTCCGGCTTTTTTAGGATGGGTAGGACTTGACCGGTTTTCAGAGAGTCAGGTATCGATCCCTGAAGAAGTGAGTTTTTAATTATTGCAGTCCAGCTAGGAATGAAGGATTGGGCGTTGGCAGCTAGGCATTGTAAGGGAGTGGGACATTAAAGTGGTTGTTCGGATTTAAGGTGGAAAGGATGTTAGAGACGGAATATTCATCATAGACTTTGAAGTTGGTCTAGTGCGCTTGGTTTTAGGGTGTAGCCTGTGTAGACGGCTCGAAGGGAGGCAGATCTGGAAGTGGTTGTGACTCGGTTTGCAGAACTAAGTTTGTTTCTTAAGGCTGTGATTTTGTCTGAGAAAAAGGAGAATTCCTCTGATGATTTTAGTGACTTGTGTCAGGTTCTGCATTGCGGCGCCCGCATGGTGTTTAACAAAATCACACTTCCCATGCATATGCTTGTCTCGGGGTAGAGTGGACTCCCATTCCAATGATCCTCCTGGTTAGGACGTATTTCACGAACTGACGCGCTGTACCCAGTGTGCGTAATTCTGTGCTTCTGGGTTTTGGTTGAAGCAAGCCGTAGTCTGCTGTAGTGAGAAGCCTTGATAAGAGCTGCGGGGGCTGTTGGTATCCGGATTCCCTGAGGCTGGTAAGACTGACTCTGTATCGGTACTCAGCGATCCGTAGACGACACATTTACTTTTGTGCTATACGACGTTGGGGTCCTTTTCAGCTCGCATTTGAGATTCTTGTTGGGAGCATTTGAAGGCAGAGGAGCTGACCACGGAGGTGGATGCAACCTCGTGTTGAGGTTTCCGATGCGTAGGAAAGTACTTCTTGGATAAGGGAGCATTTAATAACAGCACGCAATATATGCTGCTGTGATTCTTGTACTCAGGCTAGGACTTTATCTTCACCGGAGCGGGAGTGGTGTTCACAACCACACGCTGCCGGTTGTTGTCTGTTGGGTCACTTTTGTTTGGAGACAACTACCCCGGAGCGGGAGTGGTGGTCGCAACCACACGCTACCGGTGAGTGGCTTATATGGGCTTACGGAGTTCTTAATGGAAGAGAGGAATGTAGAGGGGGTCGCAGCCTCATGTTACTGTTTCTGTGTCTTTACATACATTGATTCTATTACAGGGGATATGGAGTATGGTGGAGGGATTTAGGGGATGTGTTTTCGCCTCTCAACTTGCCTAAACAGTCTACTCCTCAGAGTTGTTAGTGGGAAAGAACAGGATCAATTTATGTTATTTTGATGAACCCAGTACTTATCCTATGCAGCTCCTATGTGATTTATGGTAGGTTGTTTTCAACAGTCATTATCTAGCAGAACAGCGCCCATCCATCCAGAAACTCATAAGATGTTTTTTGCTTTACAGGAATTGGATATATGTACATTGTTTAAGTTTGAAGGCTGAAAAGGGGTCCTTCCAGTTCTGTACAGGTATGCAGGACTAGCGAGACATCATGAGTGTAGATGTGATTGTGGGCTTTGTTTACATTGTTTGCTGTTTCTTTGTTGTTTCAGGTTCTTGTCCCTGCTGTTCCTTCCCTTCCTTTCCCTCTCCTGATACACGAACATCCTGTATACAAAATTCAGGGTGTTGGTGACGTCAGGAGGTGGACCCTTATTTACAACATTTGGATCCTGCGGAGCATATCCTGACAACTTGGGGGTTTCGTTACATGTTTTGGCCAGTTTGTTGGATTGCTGTTTGACCAATTCTAAGAGTTTACGGGGTCTGTTCTTGGAGTTCCCCAGTTCTGATGAATTCTTTTTTTGAGTTGAGGATGTTCCTGTTGTAGGCATTTCTTGCCTGGCAGAGAAGTTTTAAAAGTGCGGCTGAGGGGTGTTGTCTCCAAATTCTTCCTGACTGCCGGAGGGCTTTCCTCTCGCTGTTGAGGGACCCATTGAACCAAGGGTTTCTGTCTTTGGTTTGGGTTCTATTTAGTTTTAACGGGGCAAGGTCATCAATAATGTTAGTTATAGTCGCAGAGTAATGATCATTGAGGTCACTGACTGATGTGATATGGGGGGAGTCAGACTTACAGCGAACTGCCAGTTCCCTCGGATCAAGGTCCTTGGTGTCTCTGACCCAGTGTTTGGGAAACACCTGTTGCAGTGTCCTTGTTTTGTGGGAGCCAGGTAATAAGAATGAGATAGCGTGGTGGTCCGACCAGTCACAGTGGTCAATAGCGATAAGCTTGACTATCGGTTCTTTAGCGATGATCCAATCAAGAGCGGCACCTTTCGAGTGTGTAGGGAGTGTGCAGGCTTGGGATAGGGCTTGAACGGCCAGGAGATCATTGATGGCATTGACATGAGTATCCTTGGGGTTGTTCCAGCGTAGGTTGAACTCCCCCCCAAAAAATTCTTTAGAGTTGGAGGAAATCTTGGCTGTGATAATTCCCATGAGGTGGTCAGTGAATGCGTCATTCATGCCTTGGGGGGTGGTAAAAGATGTTCAGATGGCACAGTTGGGTGGTGCTGCTACATATGGAAAGTGCAAGGTATTCACAGGAGTCTGTGATGTCTGTCAGGGGTTCCGTGATGAGGAGGTTAGAGCAGTAGATGCAGTCATTGCTGCCTGTCCAGTCTTGTAATATTGTAGTTGGGAGGGACTAGGAGGTCCAGGCATGGAGATGAGAATTCGCTGAACCACGATTCTGTCAGGATTGTTAGGTCAAAGTTTAGGATCACTATGAGGTCTGCGATATCAGCAGCATGCTTAACTGCTGAGCGGCAATTAATTAGGAGGCCAGATAGAGGGGGGTCGGAGAGACTGTTGTGCAATGGGGCGGACAATGTTACTGGCGCCAGTTGCTATCAACCACCCTTCTGTTGCGGAGGGTGGCTGATCTGTAGGGGTTGATAGCCACTGTGCGGATCTCGTGTTCAACATTCACGTCTTGCAGACTAGCGGTTACTGAGTCAGATTTGTAGGAAAGGAGGGTGGCTAGAATTTCCTCTTTAGTAAGGTCTAGCTGACTTGGGGTGACAAGGGTAGAGTTGTAGGAGAGGAGGAGAGCTAGAATATCATCCTCCGAGAGGTGGCATGGTTACTTGCGAGGTCAAAGGTGTCTCAAGGATAGCGGAAGCGGGTGATTGGAGGGCCCTCTGGTAACCGGGGGGTCCTTTGAGGCTTGAACTTAGAGAAGGAGAGTCCAGTAAGGTGAAGAAGGTTCTTTAGATCCAGAATGGAGTTATGGATTTTCTGCTTTAAATTGGCTGCTCTGTAGTGCAGAGTTTTGATATCGATTTAGGAGGAAGGTGCATGAAGGCAGGGGGAAAGCGGCTTGGTGGAGGTTCTATTGGCATGCATTGGTGGTAGGGTAGAAGGGCTAGGTCGATTTGTGTCGTAGACCAATGGAAGAGTTTCAGTTTTAGGGTCAGATAGAGGAGCTGCTCTGCAGTCCAAAGAGTTTCTGTATCAATATAACAGGAAGCCGCTTGGAGGCAAGGGGACAGTGGTTCGGTAGCGGTTCTATTGGCATGGATTGGCGGGAGGATTGAGGGTCTGGGTCGACTTATGTCGTAGGCCAATGGGAGCGTTTCCGTCTCAAAGTCAGAGGGCGGAGATGGCTGGGTGGAGAGCAAAGGTCTAGGAACGATTTTGTTGGTAGATTTAGGTGGTGTGCTAGAGGGGTGAATTGATCAGAGTAGTGAGCCCTTAGGGGATGGTTTGTGGGTGGCTGGGCACCCTAGTTGGGGGTTCATCGGGGTGGGTGTTTGTTGCCCTGCAGGTGTCAAGCACATGGTTTTTGAGGAGGGTAAACAGGTCTGCAAATTTATTGAGTTTGTTACTTGTAGCTTGAATCAGGATGATGCCGTTTTTGTACAGGATGATGATAAGGTCAGCTCGCAAGATTGCTGAGGGCTATCGTGAGTTCGGTCCCATATGGTATGTTCCTGGTTCCGTGTACATTGAGGAGGAGCTCTATGGTTTTGCGCCATGCAGATGTTCTTCTGGAGTAGAAAATAAGGTCATTCATGACTGTACCCTTGTCAGCGCGGTATCGTAAATCATAGATCAGGGTCTCCGGGTGAGTTTTCAGAGTGAAGTGCTTGAGAGCTTTTCACAGCCGTTTTAGAGAGGTTGGGGCATACGCAAGAGTAAAATAGTTTTCCCCAGTAGCGGTCAGGCCAGGTTCTGCCATGTTGGCTAGGGCGGGCAGTATGGGTCGAAAGAGGGTCACTAAACAGCAGGAAGGGTAATTCTTTCTCTCACAGGACGTGGTGGAGCTATGGTATCAGAGTTGGTCATGTAAAGACAGAAGGGCAGAAAGGGTGAGACTCTACATCGCGGAGCGTTGACAGGTAGAAGGGCTACGGGGGTGCGAGAGGCCGGGCCAGCCTCAGCGACTCGGGTCCAGGGCAATACTAGGACCGGTCGGGATCCCGACAGGAGTCCGCGCGCACCAGACTCAATGGGAGAGCCGAGGCCACGCTCAGGGCAGCGCAGTAAGGCACCAGGGGATACTTCAGGAGTACACCTATTCAGTCACCGGAGTGGAAACAACATCTTGTTTGTTCGCCTGTAGCATTCTTTGCTTTCAGATAATTATGGCAATGGGTTAGACTATTTTTATTAGTTTTTTTGATATTCCTTCTTGTCTGGAGACACCTTTGAGTTTGTTGGATGGGAATATGATGGGTTGTCTGAGTTCCGGGGAGCCTAATCCATTAAGAAGGCATCAGTTAAGGGTGGCCATCCTGTTTACTCCATAGACCTGTCCCTGTGCAGAAGTCCTCTTTCGCTTTCAGTTAGGTGGTCTTCGGAGGGGGGAGTGTAGTACTCTTTGCAGAAGTCCTCTTTTGATTAAGTGGTCTTCAGGGGGTGTAGTCCTGTTTCTCTATTTACTGTAATGATGTTGCACTATCTTTGATGTATACTTGAATAAAGAAAAAAGAAAATGATTGCTTCAAAGATCAATAGCTGGCGTTTTGGGAATAAACCATGCTATATTGTCCACGCTGGATGTGTGATTGTGCTGTTTGCAATGCCACAGGTGTCCATCACTTCTGGGGGAGGCCTGCGGCGGGAGAGGCCAGGTCGCAGGGTACAGCCGCACCGCGGGCCAGACGATAATCTGATCATGATAACCTGGTGCGAAGGCCAGCCATCCTCAGTGTTCGATTCAAGGGGTTTTTAAAGGGTTTTGACCACTGACTTTTAGCCCGCAATTGAAAATCAAAGATGCAACCAATCTAAACCAGTGACATGAATATACAGCAACCTTGCACACCATGTTTATCTTCCATATCTTCTGTTAAACTTTGAGGTGTTTCTAGCAAAGAAATTGTATTAGATTTGGGTCACCTGATGTTATAATAAATCAGCATTTAGGTGAAAATGACGATAACACAAGTTCTTCGAAGATAACAGCATGCTGTTGTGGCATATGAATGTGTATGAGAAACAAAATCCCAACTGGTATTATTTATGGACAATTAAAAAGGGGGATATTCGTACAGTATTATCTAACAAGGAACAAGGAGACTCAATATGAATTTCATATGTGCTCACAGCATCATTTAAATCAACATTTGAGAAAATCACGTGAGACAATAGCAATTACAGTTAGTGTCAGCACTGCAATTAATAAATAACCAATAATAGCCCAGTATTGTACAAGGTGCACGAGTGCAAAGTGGGTGGCACTACGGCGACGCAAGTAACAGTGAAAAACAGCGTGGTCGGCGCAAAGTGAAAAGTGAGTAAATATATACAGTGTCTAAAAGCAATTTGGTATTCAAACAATTTAGTTTTGCATATATCTTTTTATGACAACCACTAAGTAAAAGGGCGCCTAGGAGTTCGCTGGGAAGTCGACGGCGTTTCAATCCATGGAACTTAGGATCATCATCAGGACTGGAGGGCCAGGGGCAGTGCGTCAGGCAATGGTTGGGTGTGAACCACTGGTCATGAAACTGGGCACTTGTCTCAGTTTTTTAGGGGGTGGAGCGAGGGTACAAACGGGTCCGGCATAGCATCCTCGGTAGAGTAGATGCCGAGGGTAGTTGAAAAGTGATCCGGGACCGGAAGGTCCAGACAAGGTGTGGATACTCTCGGGGTGGGTGATTGTAGAAGAATGAATCGATCAGCGGTAATTTGGTCCGTCTGATGGCCGTAGTTATCCGCGCAGGGGGGAGGAGATTGAATCTTTCCTCTGTCGGAGTTAAAGGCGGGGGAAGCGCTGTATCTGGGTTGCTGTGGCAATCCTACCGCACAAGTTTGTGGCATATGAGGCAGGCAGGCTAACTTACCATTTAAGAAAATGGAGTCTCACTTGAGGGGGTTCACAACAAAATTAGTATTTGTATTTCTCCCGGGTAGAGCCATGAGGTATGTTAGTCTTTCCGGCACTTTATAAAAAAGGTTTAACTTCACATAATGTGGAAGGACATACACCTTTCACAGAGTCTCCGTTGTGGAAGTATATCTTTGTTTTTTTACTTTTAAAAGCGATAACAATATGAAACACACTTCCATGACGAAATAGGGTTTTGCGTTTCTTTCAAAGATGACCAAAATTGTGATTTGTCTAGGAAGACTTTGAGGTTTGGAAGGTGTTACGTTCGACTTACAGTAAACATATGCCAACTGTCAGATCTCTGTAATTTGTAGGCCTGGGCGGAGGTTTGCAGAGTTCTACTACGCGGAACTCAGCGAAGACCTGGAAAAACATCTCTTCCAGCAACAGAGTCTGTTAAATTGAACTGCCAGCACTGAGTTTAAGCACTGGGAGCTTGTCCCATGCCATAAAATTAGCATGAATGGCACTACATGTTGCGCCAGAGGGCACTGCTGTTTTCTGCCACTTGAATAGACATTCTACTCAAGCGGCAACTTCTTCAACACAAGCAACAGATATCTCAATGCGAGTGATCATGACCTGCCAGGACCGCTTGTGTTGAGAAATTTCACTGTTAGGCGGTTCAGCACATTATTTTTTTCTCTTGAGCGTTTGCCAACGTAATGTTGGCGAGCTGTTTGAGAGAAAAAACTGCCCTACTTCACTTTGCAGAGTTTTGCAGCACCCCGCGCAGAGTGAGCAAAATTCCACAAACTCCGCTGGCGGAGTGAAATATCTCACCTCCCATCAATAGTAGTTAGGAAGCACAAAATTCACATCAGATCGTTTGATGTGTAATATATCCATAAGAACTAATAAATATAATAATAAGTTTGTTTTTTCATGATTTACTAACTAGCTGAGGTTATGGATAGTGAGATCCGTTCAGGAATATCGAGTTTCATGAGCACATTTTGGGGCAAACTTTCTGGCCATCTGTTTATTTCTTTCATAAAGCATTAGTTAGAAATTGTGTTATTATGTTGAAAAGAGATGGCCCAAATGAACGTAATAGATATACTCTGGTTGGGCAAGTACACAGTTCTTGGGGAATTTCTGCTCAACCCTCAGTAGTTAAGACACAAGCAGCAGGTAAACCCCAAAGAAGTGCATATTACGTTAGAGTACTAACAATATTAAAAACAAGAAAACTATACAAAAATATCGAAAAATCTAAAGAAAATAATTAGCAAATGGCACCAAGATCATCAATATAGGTAAGTGCAACCAGATGTACGATTCTTTTAAAAGTTATGGAGGAAAGCTTTTAAAGTATCGGGACTTTGAAAGAAAAAACGTTCACTATTTCAGGCCAACCACAATGGAAGCAGGTCTTAAATATACCTTCTGATACATCTTCTTCCTTAGCGAAAGACAAAGTACTTCAGGGAGACAAGGACCAAGGCTATGGCCAACGAGGGTCTATTAAAGTCATACCACTCCAGCTGAAGACTCCAGCTTTGGCACCAACAGATCCAAGCTGGTTTTCAAAGTCCCCAAGGTTGATTTGCGGATCAGACAGATTTTCCATCTGTTGGAAACTGGGTCACTGGTTGAGGGTGTGAAACCCTATCCAAGCAGCAATCACAAATTCTATCAGGGTGACACAAGCAACCCCTAAATTAACCTGTGCTAAGCCCTCTGGTAGTTTGGTAAAAAGCAGTCAGGCTCAACTTACAGGCAATGTATACATATTTATGCATCTCTTAAAACAGTAATGAAGTTGATATACAACACAAGAGAAATCTCACACCAATTAGGATAAATAGAGTAAACTTTAATAAACAATTTGAGACCAAAACAACAAAAATATAATCAGTAGAACCAGAGATATACAATTCTAAAGTTTTAAGTAAAAATAATGCCTCAAAATACAAAGCGCCAACTATGGGAATCTGGTCGCGCCGGATCGTGATAAAGTCACAAGCTCAGGCAGACCGCGATGGAGCATGGGCTGACCAAAACTCACTCAAGTGCGCCGGCAGCACCAAAATTTAGGACCACTATTACTTATTTAATTTAATTAAATAATGCATGGTATGGATACACAATACTAATAACATGAAAAACCGGGGGTCAAAAGGAAAAGCTAAAGTAAGCTCAAAACAGCTAGGACTCCTTACCAAGTGAGTCAGGACTCGACTTCCTATATAGCTTTTATAAGGAAGAGAACACAAGTAAACAAAAACAAAGGCTCAAGTGATTGTTGGTGAGACTCAAAAACAAACATTGGATTCCCATCAAAGTATTATAATGATCAATTTTCTCATTTGGTCCTCCAGAATGGGGTGGTATGTCTCTTGGTCATGGAGACTATTTCCATGCCTAATAAATCAATCACAAATGGGTCAAGCCCGCAATCACTTTCTGACCATGGGAATTATATTAAACTGGAACATGTGCAGTGCAATAACAAAAGAGGAAGTGGTGAATTAAAATAGGGTGAAGAGACAAAAAAAAGGGAATTTTTATTGAATGTTGACTCTTCCGCTAATTAAAACCAAGAACAGTGCAAAGGTGCAGTTTCAAAAAATAACTGCAAATGGGCTGACATTTTTCAGCCGACAGGGAAAGATATCCCACGGCTTTCTTCAGGGCCTCTGTTCTAAAACATTTTGCTACTGCATAAAGTGATTATAAGCATTTATAAGTCAAAGAATAAGTGAAAAAAACAATTTGCAATAAAGGATATAAGTGAACAATCCAAGTTACTATTCCTCCATGTCAAATGGTGTGTCTCACATCTACAAAACAACAAACATAATGAATACTTTGTAAATATTAAACTGGGTTTCACAATCCTTAATAATGTTGTACAAATTAAACAATTATTTTACTAACCCAGTTTGGCCGGGGACTAGACCTCACCTCTCCTGGACCAAGCTCAGGGAGTAGGAGGCCACGCTCTGTGAAAGCAAGGTGTGGGATTCACAGAATAAAGAGATAGACATAAAAACATCTATTCTACTTTCAGACATATGTAAACCCAGCTTGCTTACTGCTCACACAGTAAATCAGTGATCCTATATACCAACAGTTATGGCTCCCATAAGACCTGAAAAATCGCAATCTAAAATGCCCTTTGCATGATAACGTAAGGCATCACTTCTTTAGCTAAAGACCTTTATTTGATGATCACTGCTATCTGGTCAGTACGTTTGCTCTTGTAAACAACTGTTTATGATGTTAGTGGTTCTCTCAAAAGAGAAAGGTAAATAGCCAGCGGTCATGCTCCCATCTATCCTCACCAAAAGGAATGCTGCGAATTAAAGTACTTGGATGACAACTTCCTGCATATAGCAAGCTGTTGCCCGTTGTTTCCTTTTGAAACAGAGCACTGGCTAATTTGTTCTCTGATATAGTAAGTTTTAAGTCCAAAAAATCTATGCTGTTTCTGCTTATATGACTTGTAAACTGTAAGTTGAGTGAATTATTATTGAGAAGTATTTCAAATTCCCATTGCCTGGTCTTCTGTGCCATTCTAAATGCAGAAAATATCGACTATGTAGCATACCCAGAGGACGACGTGGTCATTAAATTGGGAGATGTTATTCACCACTTGCTTCTCCCACCAGCCCAGGTATAAACCAGTGAAGCTGGGGGTGAAGCAAGTTCCCATCGCCGTCCCCTGGGTTTGCCTGTACAGTTGTTGATTGAAGATGAAAAAAATATTCCTGAGACAAAACAGGATCATGTCTAATATCATTTCAGTGTGCATGAGAAAAGAAAGAGATGTCCCATTGAGGAAATCTCTCCAAGCATCTATCCCTAGATCTTGTGGGGTGCAAGTATATAATCTTAAAAACATCAAAACTGAGTAACAGATAGTTTGGATACCAAGTTACTTCATTAATGATTCTCAAAAAATCAGAGGTGTCCCTCACATATGATGGTAAGGACTGTACAAAAGGTTGTAAAAAAATAATCCATGTATCTGGAAGTATTTACTAAAAGGCTGCCTCTAGAGGACCCTATTGGCCGGCCCGGTGGGACTTCTAAGTTCTTATGCAGTTTAGGCAGTAAGTACAATGCAGGGATTTGTGGGTGTTTACATAACAAATAGCCATATTCTTCCTCTTTCCAATTAATAAGTTTGCCAAAGAAGTCATGTTTGGCTTCTTCATATTGTTGCTTGGTCGCATGAACATAGTTATCTTTGTCGTTCAACTGTCGTAACCCTTCTTCCAAATACTTGTCAAATGGCCATACCCCTACATTGCCCCCTTTATCTGAGCCTTTGATAACCACATTCGTGTATCCTTCAAGTTCTTTGAGGGCCATGAACTGTGCTTTGTTGAGATTAAGAATCAGTTTGGGTTTATGTCTTTCGATTTTTTTCAATTCTTTAATCATCCCCATTTCAAAGCATTCAATGCTGCTATTGATAACCTGTGGGACAAATACCGATTTGGGCTTAAAGCCACTTTCACTGCTCATACCAATATCTATGTCGGTATTAATTACATTAAAAAATGGATCGTCAATAAATTCAGCACAATCAGCTAAATCATGTACAGCATGCAATGTTTCAATATCATTCACTGTAAGAGTGATTGCTTTTTCTCTTGTCTTAATACTACTCTGAATTGATTTGGTAGAAAATCACTTTCTTAATCTCAGTTTTCTAGTGAAATGAATGTGTGCATTTGTATAATTAAGTCTTGCTGAAGGACAAAATGAGAAACCTAAAGATAAAACCTCTAACTGAGTCGTTGTTAAAATACGTTTGGAAAGATTTACCACAGTCATGTTGTGTATTTCTTGGCTTTTCTGCCCCTTGTTAATACTCCCACTGAGCTTTTTGCTCTGGTCTCGGTTCTGTCTGATTGTTACCTCTTGGCGGGGTACCTGCTTGACGTCCTCTGGCCATGACGGCAAATTCGTTTAAAATTCGGGCTTTTAAATTGAGTGGTTCCAATTGCGTTGAGACGTCGCGCTCGGTTGGTGTCACAATCAATTGTTTCAACTAGAGTAATTTCATCTCCTGCACCCCTTTGATCTGAGTCTGGTCCGATTGAGCTCTCTGCTCTGGCCTTTTGTTAATTCACTGTTGTTTTACGTAGTTGATCAAACCTTTTCCCAAATGTTAGAATTTGACCTTTCTCATAATCAATTTCGTCACAATAGTATTTCCTTTGTTTCTTCTCTTTAATATTTTCTTCAATTCTTTCAAGTCATCTGTCCATCTTCATCATTTCTACCAAAAACTCAAAAAGGATGGAAGATTTCTACCATCTTGCTGTAACCATGAATACAGGCAAGTATATAAAATACATGACAATAAAATGCGTACTCCTACGATGCAATCCTAACTAGCTGAACCTAAGTGTACCTAGCATGTGTGTAGGTGTTAAGCCAAGAATCCCTCTAGGAAAAAGGCAACCCCATTACCTGAAGTAAGAGACTGTGGGACCCCATCGTGGTCTCGATCTGGACACCCCACAAAGGATGTCAGACCACTGCGTGCTGAAGTATCTGCATGCAGGAATTTCAGCGTCTCACGTCAGTGTATCTGCATGGAAGTCCTGATCTCCTCTCACTATCTCAGCAAAATGTGATGTTTATATACCCAAAGGCATACCCAGGGATTCTACCTTGCTGTGCCATTGTCGGACCTAGGATGACGTCGGGAATGAACCTGATACATAGTTATTATGCAGGAGATTGTAGTCCTGCTGAGTTTCCAAGAATCCTCATGCATAATATATGAGGCTATTGTTCAGGGAAAACCCCACGTTCTGTAAGCAGTACCATAACTTGGTAAAAGGTCAGTCCTAGCAGCCCGTTATGTATGCAGTATAGGGACAAATATAGGTGAAAGGTTGGGAAGTTACCCTGGCCTTTTTGGGGTACCTATATGGAATATAACAACTTCAAACAGTAAGACTGTGAAAACATCACACAAAGAAGGGTCCCATACCAGGCTGGAAAAAATATACATTGATTTAGCAAATAAAACAAGACCAACATGTCAAGAAGTCAATCAGTAGAACTGGAGATATTGTATTTTAAAGTTTTTAGAGAAAATATTGCCACAAAGACATAGAGCGCCAACTGCTGTTAGCTGTTAGCTGGTCGCGCCGGACCGGTACAAAGTCACAGTTTTAGGCCAGCAACAATGGAGCACAGGTTGGTTACAAGTCCCCAGGTAGGCCGACTTGAAAAGAGAACCTGGTTTGTAAAGCATTGCCATTCCCGAAATTTGGAAAGGCTGGGGAGCGATGTCCTATTGCATGATCTTCAAGGATCCCATTGATGAGTGCTTGCGATGTGCAGTCCGGAATCTGGAATGCATTATGCAGTCAGAGCGATGCGTTGGTTCCTAGGTGCTACGGGACTGCAATGCAGAGTAATCATTGGGGCTGCCATCGATGAGGGAAGTGAGGGTCTGCGCTGGGGATGTAAGAGCAGCAGCCCTTCCAGGAGTCTTTTGTAGTGGCTCTGATCCACACAATGCTGATATGCTTTGGTTCTGCTTGGGTTTGCACCACACAGCATAGGAGACACATTGGTTCCACAGGATCCACACAGGTTACCAGATCACTGTATGCCCCCTTCCAAGGTCCAGGAAAGGACTGTAGGGCACTTCTTGAAAGGAAAGACTCACAGATGGCAGAGCCAAGTGCAGATGCAAGGTTGTTGTAAGCCTGTTATGTCCCTGAGACTTAGGATCAGGAGATCAGCCAGCTAGCTCTCTGTGTCACTCTGGGTTCTGGGTTCAAGTGATAGAGGCCCAGTTCTTCTCGCCCAGGCAAAAGGGTAGCAGGTCAGCACAGTAGGGTAGCAGTTAATTTAGAACAGCAGTTTTAGCAGAGTGGCAATCCTTGTAGCAGCAGAGCAGTCCTTCTTCCTGGCAGAGTCATCACTGGTCCAGAAGCGTACTAAAGTGGTAGTGTCTGAGGTTCTTCATTTAAGCACAGTTGTGCCTTTAAAGTGGGGAGGAGCTTCTAGAAGCATGCCTTTAGCATTCAGAAATACCCTGCACTAGCTTCAGACTAACTGCAGGGGTTATGCAGCACTTTGTGTGGAGAATAGATAGTAGAGTCCAGGAGCTGGGGTGAGGGTGTTAGGGCCTCTGCCCTTGATGCTCAAGTCAGCAGGCCAGCCAACTAGAACTTGTAGTCACTCTGGGTCCTGGTTCATCAGCTGTAAGTACAGTCCTTCTCGTCAGGAAGGAAGGATCCTTCAGTTCAGCAGTCCAGCAGAGTGGCAGTCCTTTTAGCAGCCAACAGTCCTTCTTTCTAGCAGAGTAACCACAGGTCCAGAAGTGTACTGAAGAGTCAGTGTCTGAAGCCAAACATTTATACCCAGTTGTGCCTGTGAAGTGGGGAGAAGCTTTTAGAGGCATTGCTTTGAAGTGTGCAGGTGGACTGCCTTCCCTGCCCTGGATCCAGACAGTCTACAGGGAGGCATGACACAGCATATTAAAAGTGTAAGTGGGTTGTGCCCAGCTACTCTCTCCCATCCTGCCAGTGATGACCCATCCAGGCACACCTAAGCTCCAGCTTGCGTGTGGCTGTCTACTAGGAATAACAAAGCCTAACTATCAACTACACTCAGTCAAGTCAAGTATAAACTTTATTCGGTTATCAGATAAAAACAACCATAAAAGTACAAGTAAATCATCATATTTCTGGAAGTTTACCTTAAAAAGCACAGTTCAAAATACAGAGATAAAAGAAAGTATGAAAGTCTTGGTTTCATTCATTTAGACAATCGTTTCACGAAATCTAAAAACAAATTTAAAAAATACAGATAAAGATGCGACAGTTAAAATATTACTAATCTTTGCAATTCTAAAAAGGCAGGGCGACATTTATTACATTCCGTAATCTTCAGTATGGGCACAATCCATCTCCTCCTGGGGTTTGTGTAAAATCTACAGAAAAATAGTATGTGAATGTCTGACTGCTCGGACAAATCATCGCAAGGGCACTTAGTAAGTTGTTTCGACCAAGTATTCATAACAGGGAAGCTAAGGGATCTGAACAACTATCTGAAACGCGTCAGTAAGAACCTCTCAAAGTCACTCATTTTCAAGCTAATATAAGGTTGCATATAATCTGAGGTCACTATTAGTTGGTGTGCGATCACAGTTTATTAAAATATTTCTGTGTTGGTTCTTAGATCGCCCAAATACCTCATACATATACCCTTAAAGATTTTCCTTGAGACGTTACTCATACTTAAGGGGTCCTCGTAATATTCCCGGTGGCCTATGTTCGTAAGAAATGTCATCACATATCTTAGCCACCTCACCTTACCAGCGTTATCCAGATTCATTACGTCCCTTAAAATAGAGCGATTAAGGGCACATTCCTCAGTTGTCCAGACCCTGTGCCACAAAAGGATTGGAGCAACCCTGATAATGTCCTCTAAATAAGGTTCCCCTAATTCTGCATGGCAGACATATGTTGATACACTATCGGGAACCGCTAGGAGGAATTTCAGAAAGGTGCCCCCATAAACCCGCTCCATATGTGGCAACTGCCACACAAGTAGCTCTATAAACAGTTAAAAGCTCCCCTATAAGTTTTTAGAGCCATAATAGATTTACAAAACATTAGTCTCCTAGTTTGAATTGCATCGTTCCATCGACCTGTTTGGTCAAAAAGTATGCCAAGATATGGAAAAGTGGATGTATGTTCAAGGGGTCTTGAGCCAACGTATATTGTTTTTTCCTTTTCTGTTGCCGTGGGCCATAAGTCATGCAAAAGGTTTTAGAACAATTAGTTTTCAGGTCAAGGTTGTTCATATAGCCTGTAAAACTGTTTACCATTATTTGCATGGCCAGTGGTGTCCTGGCCATCAAAACTGCGTCATCTGCGTACAATAGCGCAGGGACAGACCTTTTATCAACAAGCGGCATATCCCTGCACACCTCTAACAATGTTCTTTCAAGATCATTAATATAAATAGTTAAATGAAAGGGAGCGAGGACACAGCCTTGCCGCACTCCTCTTGAAATGATAAAAGGCTCAGTTCACTCTCAATTTTTCCCATACCTGACACGAGCAGTGGCCCCAGCATAAAGCTCCCTAAGGAAATTAATTATGTCTTTCTCAACCCCTAGGTTCCGAAGAACCATCCATAATTTAGTATAGGTGACGCAGTTAAAGCTGACGTTAAGTCAACAAATGTTAAAAACATGCGACCACCCTTTGCCTTAGCATATTTTTCTAGGAGTAAGTCCAAATTAAGACATTGATCAATAGTGCCCAGGCCTTTCCTAAAGCCATACTGAAGGTCGCTAATTATAGAATGTTCCTCAGCCCAGGATTGCAATCTATTTAAAATAATTTGGCCGAAAATCTTAATGGTAGAGTCAAGGAGGGAAATAGGGCTATAACATTTACAACTGGATCTGTCAGCCTTTTTATATGTTGGAACAATTATTGACTCACGCCATGAGGGTAGCAAGCCATTTGTGCAAGATGCATTAAAAAGCTGGGTGAGCAGCGGGCCCCAAAGATCCTTGTTGCACTTATAAAGATCAACTGCAACACCATCAGGGCCGGGAGCTTTCCCTCCTGCGCTTTCTTTCATGCTCACAACCACTTCATGCAGGGTAATACCAAGTTCCAGCTTAGTCCTAGACTGTGGTGAATCAATACTTACAGCATCCTCAGTTGGGACTTGGACCATATCCCTGTTGACACAATATAGTTCTTGATAATGCTTAACCCACTCGTTATCTGAAATAGCTATTTCTACCCTGGCCTTTGTATTATCACTGAGAAGGGGTGCATTTACTACCTTCCAGAAGGCTGCTGAATCTTTAGACTTGGACGCCTCAAACAATGCATCCCAAGCTTCCTTTTTAATAGTGTTCTTCCTCATCTTCAAGGTATTCCTATAGTTCTTCCTTAACACTTTTATTAAATCAATGTCCCGTATGGGGGCATTTAATGCAAGCTTAAGTTTAGTATAGCTTTTGGTACAGGCTGTATCAAACCAGCTCGCTTGTTTTTCCTTGATACTTTTTAACTCTACCCAAAGACTATTCTTGATCTTTTCTACAATAATCTTAAAATTTGAGGTAGCCACCTGCTCATCTGCATTTTCCTCAAGACAAGCTTTCATACGTAAATTACATGGGCCTTATTTATGAAGGCCTTGCGCCACCGGTGCGTCACTTTTTCCCATGTTAAAAGTGACGCACCGGCAGCGCAAGGCCTTCATAAATAAGGCCCCATGTCTTTAAAATCTTAACCATAAAATCTTCCGGTACCACTTTGCTCCATTTTAGGGCATAACCGTTCTGACAAACTAGATCAATGTTCCTCACATGCTCTATAGGGAGGCATGATTTAGGTCGAACTTTACCAGGTTTTGTTATCTCCACACTTAAGGGGAAGTGGTCACTCAGGGGGTTGTCCAGAGTTTTAAACTCTTGAACCGCCTCACCAAACCTGGCCGAGATTAATACAAAATCTATCATAGTGTATGCTCCTCTGCCATTAAACGTTGGGCAAAAAGGGACACTACTGCGGCCAATTTTATTTGCATACCCTAAATCGCATGAAAAGATTATCTCACTTAGGTAGTCCCCACAGATGGTATGTTCAAAATGACTTAAGCTGGTCGACTTATCCAGCATTAAGCCACAGGTACCATTTTCTCCCCGTTTACATAAGGAGCAATTAAAATCCCCACCCCAACTAACACAGACTGATTTAACTCTTGCTTCTAGTAAACACTTAACATATTTGCCCAAATTGTTCAATGTTTGTTCCATGGCATCCACCATTACATTATTGTAAAAGTTGACAATGATCATATGTAACTCTAAGTCAATCACTATTCGAATTATGTGATAGTACCTATTATTAAAAACCATCTCAATATTTCGGCACTTAAATAGGTTTGACACATAAGTACATTGTACCCCTTGATCTCTGCCATGTCTTGAGCCGATTGCCTGTGAGTGAAAGGTCTTATAGCCGCACAAATGTAGGGCCTCTTTCGACCAAGTTTCCTGTAGACTTACTATGTCATACTCGTCGGTCAGGGTTACCCAGTCGCTATTTGACATTTTCGTTTTTTGGCCCGCAATGTTCCAAAATATTATCAACCATATTCCCTTTGAATGTGTAGCCCCCACCGTAGTTTCACCAAAGTCTACTTCAGCTATTGCCAATGTATTGACATCATTACCACTGTTACCCATAATATCTACACAGTCCTTGTCAAGTTCCGTTGAGTATATACTTTGTTCAGTCTGACTATTTTGTATTACTGTACCAACTTCACACAGAATCTGGCTTTCTGTTACTGGGGGGGTAACTAGGTTTACACTTTGATAACTATGCCCCAGTCAATCCACTCCCTCCAATCCTAGTAATGTGTCAAAACGGTTAGCCAAGGGGATACTAAACTAGTTTCTATGTACATGAGTAGGCCCTCTATACTGGTTTCCTCTCAGGTTTGATGAAGCAGAGAGGGAGAAGTCAAGACCAGAGCGTGGATAGAAATAGCTCAAGTCATGACTTTGAATGCCACCATCACCTATGTAGCCTTGCCAGTCACAGATATACCTTACCACTCTTATGTCTCTAAAATGTACAATGATGCAATCCTCCCTTAGTTCCTTCTTTCTATGGCCCAGCCAGCTCACCCTACGGACAAACAGTATTTCTGCATGTGTGTTACCCGGGAGTGGTCTGTTGTTATTAAGCCAAAAGATAACCTTATTTTTCAGTTCGCTGTAACTTTCTGCTTTACCATTATATAACTCGGGGACCCCTGTCAGTATCATTGTATAAGGGGCTGAGTAGGGTGGTAAGTCAATGCGAGGGTACTTAATTTTTTGGTTCTCTGCACTAGTACTGCCCTGTACCGCATTTGTTATATCCTCGGCTGGTGCAGGTGCTCTATTGTCCATTACAACCCCTCCCCCAGTCTCTTTTACTCCTACCCTAGTGTTTGAATTAGTCCTTTCTACCGCTTTCCTGGTCACATTAGGCTGTACTCTATTGTCCCGTTCTCTCTATTTGATGTTACAAGGGGAATATCTGAAGTAGTAATAATGGACTCATGGGCTATACTAATGTGTGATGTGGAGCCTAGGTTCTGGATACCGACAGCAAGAGTTTCCAATATATTTGAATTGGGTGTAGCTGCCTGTTCTAACTTCCCCAACTTCTCATTCATTACTTTCACTCTCTCAAGTAGAGGCAGCATTAAAGACTTTACTAGCTGCTCTATTTGTTCCAAGGCCTTCGGGAATTTGGGATATATTTCGGATTATTGCTCGGACGACTGCAAAGTAGGAATACAAGCAGTACCACTAGACACTTATGGGAGTGCACTACTTAGTGATGCCTGAGTTGACGTTATCAAGTTCCCATCTTTACTGGTTGTCTTAATTACTTCCGGGCATCATCCGATTTGCGTTCCACCCCGTGCTTTCTTTTACCAGTCGGTGCTGGGGCTGATGCTCGATTTTTGGATCGCATATCAGTAGAAATATTGGAAGGGCTCACTTCTATCGGTCTGTCATGTACCGACGAAGTGCTATCCAATGTGGTGTTAGCCAAGTTACAGCCACTCTGCCCGACAGTCCCTATAACCTCCGAAGATCTATCGCCATTAGATAACTGAGCACGCGGCTGTTCAGGTGTTACGGCTGACATAATCAAGCTCAATGATGAACGTTTAGAATGTAATAGTTCTAATGACAATGTCTTTTCAGTTAGGGCTATTTCATGCTCTAAAACTACCGCTGCTCCGGTCCAGTGTGCCTGTAATTGTCCCCCCAATAGAACCTGACACTGCTTTCCTCCCCTTCCCAGATCGCAGCACCTTTTCCCCAGCTATACAAATAACTTTGTGGTTTTTTTTAGAAAAACCTAGGGGTTGGTAGCAACAACAGGGTAACTGTATCCAGATCAAAATATGTTCATGAATAACAAAACAGTAGTGTAAAGTCTCACTTGGATGTCAGCACGTTAGGGGGGTTACCTAGCCTGGACTTCTCCGGCCTACGACGGCCTTGGTCGTTCCCGCCCTTGTCCCGGGCTTCTCCTGGCGCTTACCCACGTGCGTAATGCGCAGCGGATGCTGTAGAGAGTTATGTAGGGGCCGTGGTCGGGCCTCGAGCACAGGTGTTAGAAACACGGGCTCCTGGGACTTGGAGTCCAGTGGTAGTGTGCTCTTCTCGTCCCCGCACACCCAAAGCACTCCTCAGGACGGTCGCTGTCAGGCAAGGTCCCCCAGCAGTTTAGTATGCCTGATTTTTAATTTCCTTCATGGCGAAGCAGCACCCGTGGCAGTGGGTGCCGCGAGCAGTTATGTAGGGCGGTGGGCGGGCCTCGAGCACAGGTGTTAGAAACACGGGCTCCTGGGACTTGGAGTCCAGTGGTAGCGTGCTCCTCTCGTCCCTGCACACGCAAAGCACTCCTCAGGACGGTCGCTGTCAGCCAAGGTCCCCCAGCAGTTTAGTACGCCTGATTTGTAATTTCCTTCACGGCAAAGCGGCACCCGCGGCAGCGGGTGCTGCAAGCAGTTATGTAGGGCGGTGGGCGGGTCTCGAGCACAAGTTTTAGAAACACGGGCTCCTGGGACTTGGAGGCCAGTGGTAGCGTGCTCCTCTCGTCCCTGCACATGCAAAAAACTCCTCAGGAAGGTCGCTGTCAGGCAAGGTCCCCCAGCTGTTCAGTACGCCTAATTTTTTATTTCCTTCACAGCGACTAAGAGACAGACTGCAGCTACCAAATGGCTAAGGCAGGAAAATGCCAAATTTCTAAAAAAAGCAGCATTTTTTAAATTGTATTTTAAAATACGAGCAATTTCAAAGACACCAAACATTAATTGGTTACCAGCTCCCATTTGGAAATTATAGCTTATTAAAGGTAATAAGGAAACTCAAATCTTGCCCTAAGGTAGCAGTAGGCCTTCTAATAGTGAAAAAGGAATTTAAGAGCTTTTCACTATCAGAACATGTAAAACTAAAAGTACATAGTGAACTTTCTTAATTCACCGCACCCATCCCCACAGGGTCTACCCTAGGGGTGCCTTATATGTATTAAAGAAGTTTTGGGCCTCGTAAAAGGTTTATTTTTCCTGGTAAAATGATAGTAATTGAAAACTGCACACACAGGCTGCATTGGCAGGCATGAGACATATTTAAAGTGCTTCTTAAGTGGGTTGCAAAATCAGTGCCGCAGGTCCCCTAGTAAAAGGAGAAAATGATGGACGGAATGCTGAACAAGGCAAACATTCACCCCCAGTCACAAGGATCTGAGTTTAATCCATTGTTATTTTGCTCACCACGCCACCCCAGTTTGGGCCCAGCCACATGCACATCATTCTTGACCATGTTCCTCTTTGGCACAGTCCAGCCCGAACTGTCAAGCCAGGTCCGCCCTGGACCGTAAACAGACATCCGAGGACCAGTTTCAGGGCATCACCTCTCATCAACCAGGCTAGCTTAAACCCAGTGACGCACTGAGCACAAACCCACATCTGGGCACACCCTTCCCATGTAGGGCAACAAAAGCAAAAGGAAGAAATGATGAACGGAATGCTGAACAATGCAAACGTTCAACCCCAGCCACAAGGATCTGGGTTTAATCCATTGTTATTTTGCTCAGTCCACCACCCCAGTGTGCACAGTCCTAAGGTCAGTAAAACAAAATCAACAAAACAGGAGTTTGTCTGAAGGCAAAACCGTTAGGGGGTAAACCATGCCAAGGATGCCAGGTCTAAAATCTATAAATACAAGATATGTGCAGAATGGTATCTTAGTCTATAGCCACCTTGTTGAAATTCATGGTACTCTATTATGTATATGGCGCACTGTCCCTGTTTGTGCCCTGGAATACCTTAAAACAGGTGCACGGAGAGCAAACAGGAAAAATTTGCCTTATTACATAGAATGTGCTGCCCCCAGGGCAGGCACTAAATCGTGATGCCCTTGGTGCAGTGCATTCAAGTGAAATACAGAGCAGCTTTCAAGCAGCCGTTCAATTTTACACTGTTCTAGCGGCAACTCACTTGCACTTTAAAAGGGGATTAGAGATCACCGTCCAGATGACTGCTATCAGGGGTGCACTGAAGGCAGCACACTGTTGGTACTACTCCTGAGAGCCTATTTGCCTCTCCACCTGCGTCTGTAATAGGGCACAGGCACAGAGGCAAAGAGATTTCCTCATTTGCATGGGGCACCCCCCATGCAAATGAGGGAATGCCACCTTTAGGAAGAGCTGGTGCTGTATGTGTGCCAGTGCTTTCAGTATTACAGAAGGGGCAACACAACCGTCTGCAGCCTTTTCCGTACTACCAAAGTGGTCCGTGGTGCGGAAAGTGGGCGCAAACACCTGTTGCGCCCCCGGGGCACTTGTGTAATACAGCCCATTGTCTGTATTAGGGAGAATCATGGTCATTAAAATATGTAATTATAGATGGGGTAACAGGAGGGGTTATTCCCTAAAGGGGTCTGAGTGACATCATTGTCTATGATGTCACTCAGAACCCGAAGGTGGCAAATATTTCCGTAATTTACTTTATACCCATGTATAATTTTATATTATGTATGGCCCAAAATGTATTTGCCCCTGCGTTTAACTGCTATGCAGTAGCAGGGGATTAATAAGGAAGCTATGCATAACATGGTCTCTGTTATGTGTTCCTATCTAAAATAATCTTACTTGCCGTCCTTGACCAAAACCCACCACATTCCCTTCCTTCCTTACCCCTTCTGCAGCTGTGCTTTCTGCTTTTAGTCAAAGCAGACAAGTATCGCTGCACTGCCAAGCTCAGAGGCTCTCAGAGAGCCCTGTCCGCCTATCTGGGATCCACTGAAGATGCCGCACCGCGGTCCACTATGCTCGCCCTCCGCTTCTCAAATCACCTGTTTAGCGACCCCCTCTGCACCAACAGGAACTGGATATGACCAGCATACCTTTTTCAGGACCCTACCTATGATTTCCTAGTTCCTGAACCCTCTTCTACCAGTTTACCTGCCCCTGGCTCTACAGAGAACTCGCCTCGTGGCATCCCTGGCAGCCCCTCCCATCAGGATCCTTATGAAAATTCTGGCTTCAAATAGGACTCATCCTGTTGGTTGGCGCCTTTATTCCCTATTCCAGGATCCCGCGGGACCATTTGTCCTTTATCTACCTAACTGACACTACCTACGGAGACTTCTTAGCGGAGTTCACTTCTTATTTACCAGGACAGCCCTGGATCGCGCCCGGTTGGCCTGTCTCTCCTTTATTGACAATTGAATTTGGCGAGTTACCCCTTAGCTCAAGCCCTCAGTGCACCCATCATTGCTCTGTCCCTGTCTCCCATGGTCTCCCTCGCCCTGATGAAGATGCAGCCCCATTAGGCTAAGCATCGAAACGCGCGTCGGCGCAATCTACTTGGATGGCACTTATGCAGCACAAGCTCTAAAAAACCATCAATTGCTCTTTGCCTCCTTATTTTTATTGCAGCTTTTTATGGCCTTTGTTTAAAACTGTATCTTCTTAGAATGCCATGTGTCCATGTTAGATTGGAGTATGAATGAATTGAATGTTTGAAGCGCTGAAAGAGAATGAATGCCTTTGAATGACTGAGGGAGTATGTGGGAGTATATGGGACTTGTTATTATGCCTTTTTTGTTTACCCACCTTCTTTGATGACACCTTTTTTGACCCCATATCTATGCAGAATGTATTCTTTTTATGTATTGTAAATAAAACCTTTGTACTTTTCCTAAAAGCGGCTTGAATCATAAATGTATTCATTGTTTACTCAGACAGGTGTTTTCCGTCACTCGCCATTCCAATGTAAGGATCCCTTGATGGGACCTCTTTATCTGTCCTGGCAGGGTTCTTGTTTTTCTATTCAGCCGCCCTGTCAGCCTGGCCTGGAAGAGCGTTATGATATCACAACAGTGGGTTAACCGTTTTTTTTCAACTGTTGCTATGTCATATCAGTGGGTTATGAGATTCAGAAACTGAAATAAATGATAGAGGCTCCGTGAGAGCCATACATAATATAGGGATTGTTCTCAGATTCCTCTTTATTTTCCAGATTATTTTCTTCCTACTGCTATGATGTATAGTCTGAGAAGTGGATAGTTTGATGTTCATCCTAATTCAGGAAAGAGCTTGACCTAAGATGTGATTGAAAATGCTAAAACTGTCTGATGAGCAGAGGGATGAAAATTCCTGACTGAATGCTTTTACTTGGTGTCCCAGTTGCAGCTCCTCTCTGAACCGCTTAAGGTTGATTCTATTCAAGAAAATAGATTATTTGAGAGGAGTGCAGAGAACATGGATCTGAAAAGCAACTCTCTTATTCAAATACAGACAAGCTGCCATTTATCCTATGGGGTTATGGCCTATGATCTTGGATAGAACAGTGTGTATCCTTTCAATAGAGACGCTCCACTCTGGGAGTATTTCAGAAAATGCTCTTTGAAGCAAGATCGGCTCGCTAGATAGTGTCAGGAGGCAGGGCTCAACATTGGGTATTAAGAGAGTGTGGAGACAGTGATTTTTAAGCCTCTCTGTACTGAGTACTTTTTGATGCTGTGGGAGGATTGTATAGGTCATTATCTATAGATCAGGGGGATTGTGTGGCACAGATATTAGATATGGTGTGGAAAAGCATCTTGACATATAATAAACTAGCAATGCACAGTTCCACCATACTCAGTTTAAATTCCTTCATAGGGCTATTAATGTGTAAAATGCATCCTGATCTCCCTGGTACCTGCAGATGTGGTATTCACATGGATTGGATGTATTAGTAGGTAGTAGAGTTCTGGGTTTGGAGTAACTAAGAACAGTGCTAATGACTTAAAGCTCTTTAACACTGAAGCAGTGGTTAGGCCTTCAAATAAAATGTGCAAAAAGTGAAATGCACTGTAAACTGGCTGTGATGGGCGTACTATTGGAGAAAAGATGCTTAGTGATAACCAGCCACACGATAATGGCAGGGACGGCAGATAACCTTTGAAAGTGGTGGGAAAAGTTAAGTGCACCACTGCTTCCCAAAAACCAAAATTAAACAAACCCTATCTCCAAAAGCCCAAAATAAAACAAAACCCTCCCTTCCAAAGCCCCAAGTCAAACCTAAACTGAAACTAAATCACTACACTGACATGCATTACACATTTTTAATAAATAAAATGAAATAGTACTTACTGATGGGCTGTGCAGCTCCTCGGTGTTCTCATGCAGTCTGTGGCACAAAGTACTCCCCTAAGCCATCCAGACTTTGCTCTCATGCTGTTAACCAGCATGAGAGAAGCACCAGGATTGGATGGAGTGGGTTGGCTGGAAGCTCCTTCAGGCCTTGGAGGCCTTTACTTGCTCTCCACCCAACTGTCTATCTTCAAAGTGCACATGTCAGGGTGGCAGCCATAATACTGCCAGCCAAACTGACGTGCACTTTGAAGATAGACAGTTGGGTGGAGAGCAAGTAAAGGCCTCCAAGGCCTGAAGGAGCTTCCAGCCAACCCACTCCATCCAATCCTGGTGCTTCTCTCATCAGAGGACACGTCACACATTCCTCCCAGCTCGAGGAGCAGGCCACCAGCTATGGCGCGCCTCGGTGAAAAATAAAATGGCAATTTAATTATTTAATCGCCATTTTACTTTTCACATCTGCGCGTGGCTTGCAGCGGACGCGGCTAGCGACTCTCCCTCGCCCTCATGAAGAAATTGCTGGCGCACCAATATGTGCCAATGGACAGGTGTGGAAAAGATATAAGGAAACTTGGTGATAGTTTGAGAAAGTTTACAGAAATGTACAGACCCTTGGTCGACCATGGACCAGCTGTCCTTGATCAGATGTGTAGAGTGTCAGCTGTATGTAACGTAAATCATATTGACATCTATTGTAATATAACAACAGGGGATTATTTTCTTATAGCTAGAGTTGTTCCCTTACTGCCCTTTGTACCCTGTGTACCACAATACTGAGACAGTTTTATACTGCGCTATACGGCGCTATTTATTGTGTATTTCTGCAGTTTTTTTTATTTTCTTGTTTGTATTCAAATTAAAATACTTTAAAAAAATCTATCTTTTAAGGCTACAATTTACTTGCGCCATCAGCAGCTACTACTCCGCTAAGGCTGAGGAGCATCGTCCCACTGATTTCAGCAGTGCAAAAAAGGAAAAATAAAATAATAATAACACAACATTATTATCATTTTATTTACCATTCTGAGGCTGTTTTGTGGGGTGCGGCTCAGCTGCTCACAGAGCAGGGGGAGGAGTGCTTGGGAAACTTTGTAGGTGAGCATGATGGTTTGGCGGGCCTTCTTGGTCCGGCCAGTCATGCGCACTTTGCATGTTCACCACCCAGGCTGTGTTACACATTGAGTGGAGCAAATGCACAGGCTCAAAGTCCCCGTTTGAGGGCTGAACCATGGCCGCTCTGGCCAATCGCAATGCTGCTGTCTTGGTGACAGCCGTGTTGTGCTTGGCTTAGGGGTGCCTGTGTGCTTTCTACTTCCGTTCTGGGACTCATTGGAAGAGAAGCGGTGGAGACACATGCCACCATAGAAGAGGTAAGTGATTTTTTTTCAAAAACAACAGTTGATGGACAGAATGCAGAACAATGTCATACATTCACCCCAGTACAGAGATCTGGGCCTAAAACCATCGTTTTTTTGCATTCCACACCACCCCAGTTCAGACATGGCCATATGCAAATCAGCCTTGACCCTGTGCCTCATGGGAACAGTCCTGCCCGAACTGCCAAGCCATGTGCTTACTGGACCGGAATCAAGCATCCTAGGGCCAGTTTCTGGCTATCAGCCGTCTTCAGCCAGGATAGCTTGACTCCAGCGGTGTGGAAAGCATGGGACTCACGTCTGAGCATACCCATCCCACTCGGGGTGACAAATGAAAAAACAACAGTTGATGGACAGAATGCAGAACAATGTCATACATTCACCCCAGTACAGAGATATGGGCCTAAATCCATCGGTTTTTTTGCACTCCACACCACCCCAGTTCAGACATGGCCATATGCAAATCAGCCTTGACCCTGTGCCTCATGGGAACAGTCCAGCCCGAACTGCCAAGCCATGGCCGGCTTCTGGCTATCAGCCGTCTTCAGCCAGGATAGCTTGACTCCAGCGGTGTGGAGAGCATGGGACTCACGTCTGAGCATACCCATCCCACTAGGGGTGACAAATGAAAAAACAACAGTTGATGGACAGAATGCAGAACAATGTCATACATTCACCCCAGTACAGAGATCTGGGTCTGAATCCATCGTTTTTTTTCACTCCACACCACCCCAGTTCAGACATGGTCATATGCAAATCAGCCTTGACCCTGTGCCTCATGGGAACAGTCCAGCCCGAACTACCAAGCCATGTCTTTACTAAACCGGAATCAAGCATCCTAGGACCGGTTTCTCAAGCATCCTAGGACCGGTTTCTGGCTTTCAGCCTGTCTTCAGCCAGGATAGCTTGACTCCAGAGGTGTGGAGAACATGGGACTCACGTCTGAGCATACCCATCCCGGTTTCTGGCTTTCAGCCTGTCTTCAGCCAGGATAGCTTGACTCCAGAGGTGTGGTGAACATGGGACTCACGTCTGAGCATACCCATCCCACTCGGGGTGATAATGCAAAAACAACAGTTGATGGACAGAATGCAGAACAATGTCATACTTTCACCCCAGTACAGAGATCTGGGCCTAAATCCATCGTGTTTTTTTTTACATTCCGCACCACCTCAGTTCAGACATGGCTATATGCAAATCAGCCTTGACCCTGTGCCTCATGGGAAGAGTAATGTAATGTAATGTAATGTATGTGTCTTGTAAAGCGCACTGCTGCCCTGAGGCGTCCTGGCGCTGTAGACCGCTGGGGAACCCGTCCTAGCTATCCCTGTGAGATGGTCCCTACTGGTTATCTCCAAGGTGAAACCAGACCAGGCATCCCCGGCGAATGTGGGGGGCCGTTGTAGAGATGAGGCAAGCTAATGCCCAGAGTTGCCGAGTGTGATCACTGGTTAGAGTAGGCACCGAGGCGAGAATTATCGAGTCCGCTGACCCTGGACCACAACCCTGCTGCGTCGGGAATTGAACCCTGGTCACGGGCCGTTCTCTGCTTCCGGGTCTGCCGCCTCTAACCAGTGAGCCACACCACTCCACACAGTCCAGCCCGAACTGACAAGCCATGTCTTTACTGGACAGGAATCAAGCACCCTAGGACTGGTTTCTGGCTATCAGCCGTCTTCAGCCAGGATAGCTTAACTCCAGTGGTGTGGAGAGCATGGGACTCACGTCTGAGCATTCCCATCCAACTCGGGGTGACAAATGCAAAAACAGTTGATGGACAGAATGCAGAACAATGTCATACATTCACCCCAGTACAGAGATCTGGGCCTAAATCTATCGTTTTTTTGCACTCCACGCCACCCCAGTTCAGACATGGCCATATGCAAATCAGCCTTGACCCTGTGCATCATGGGAACAGTCCAGCCCGAACTGCCAAGCCATGTCTTTACTGGAACGGAATCAAGCATTCTAGGACCGGTTTCTGGATATCAGCCATCTTCAGCCAGGATAGCTGAAGACGGCCTGCCCGCCACCGCCCGATTGTTGCCAGCTGCCACTATTCACCATACCTACATTTTAGTAAAAGTTAAATATGGAAACAGAGCCATTTTACTTATGACTTTTTTTTATAACAAAATCAGTTATATAGTAGTCCCCGTGTTCATTGGCAGAACGCAGCATGCTTCCTGTCCTACTCACCCATAAACCAACAACTGGCAACATTATGATTGCGCACGTGCAGTTTACTCACCGCAATTGTGCGTGCAGTAATTGCATCTGGGCTCACCAATTGGAAGTAGTTAGATCTTTACCTGGAAATGAGTAGTGCCAGTGCGTTTGCCGCCATGTTCGAGGGTTTTACTTTCTATTGTTAGACCACATGTTGTACAGCGTTGCGCAATCAGCTCTGCTCCATAGGAGAGCCGATTATTATGACACATGCACAACGCATGCGCTGAGATGGCTGCTTAAACCTGCTGATAATAGCAAAAGTAAATTGCATTATTACAATACAAAATGCATCTTTTTGACATGCCTATGAAAACACAAAAATAATGCTGAACTTTCAGTGGTTATTTTCTTTTTTCCCTGCAAATCTTACTATAAGTCTAAAAAATGACAACGTTATACAAATGGTGTTGATACAGCAGGTGACTATTTTGTGGAGATTAATCTACGGAAATACGCTGATTACATGTTTTTTGTGCAGACTCCGTTTTCTTCCCATGTCTTGGGCATCTCGCAGTTATTACACCTTCCACAGCAGCGCAGCACCATCTAGTTGTTGTCATCAGAAGAACGTTATGCTTCTCTGCGGTTGTGCGATGGATGTTTTTGTTTTCACGAGCTTCTGCCGTCCTATTATGGAAAAAACACATACAGTCCGTAGCATTTGTTATATTTAATAATTATCGGTGCAGTCACATTTGACAGAGGACCAACTGAGAGTTAAATTAATCGTCTCTCTTAGTTAAATTTGTGTAGATTTCGCTGCTCTGGTACCTGATCACAAAATATTTTTGATTCGCGCTATTTCATGTCCTTAGTGGTAATTAAAGTGTGATAGCTCCAAACACCTTTAACCACATACTATGATTCTGAACGTGGACATGTGTGGCAAGAACATTTGTGCATTTTGATGTGTGGCATTTTGTTGCAATGGTGAAGTGCTCTGTTGTTCTTTGTGCTGAAATGTGTGTGTTGCATTCTGTTTAGTACACTATTCTGTTATGTTCTGTAGTTACTTTAAATATGCAAACAGATAATATTACATTACCAACCAAAGCATCACAAGCAATGGAAGTTCATGTGACAAGCAACCATTTACCACTGTCTGAGGTGCTAAACTGGCACTGCTAATGCTCTTTAACTACTTAAGAAAACAGTCACCCCAAAAATGTGTGAGTGACTATGTCATACTTTATTTTTTTAATTTATGCGATACAGCCCCCGGAAACTAGTGAGTGAGGTATTATAAGAGGGCATACCAAGGAAAATTAAAATACCCCCCCACTTTGAACCAAACATCTGAGGGTAACAAACAAGTGAAGCAAGTGAGCCCAACCCTCCTTACAAGAGCTCCCATCTCTTCCAACCAAGCATCTATCCATTCATCATTTAACCCTTCTGTCAACTCATTGATATCCACCATTTCACTGTTACATTCTGTCATCCATTCATTCTTTCATCCATCATTCAGCCTTTCACCATTCCATCCATCCATCCATCCATCCATCCATCCATCCATTCATCCATCCATTCTTTCACCCATCCACCTTTTCACTCATCACCTTTTCACTCATCCTTTTACCTGATGTAGTGGAAATCATATATTATTTGTAGGGGTGCATTATAATCACACATATAGAACGCACCCGCATATAATCCTTTGTTGTATTAATGTGAAGTGTTAGAATTTCAAAATTTAATAACATGAAACGTAAAGTGTTTAGGCCATTGATTAGAAACTTGGAGAATTAATGTAGAAAGTGAATGTAACAAGCAGAATTATTAACATGAAGAACCTTGTGTTGTGTAACTGGTTTTCATTCGTGTACTCATTGTGTTTATTAATCGTGTTGTTTTAATATAGACAATTGCATGAATCAAATGTGTCTTTTTTCCTATGCAATTTCGTAAAGCTTGCATGCCATTTTCTCATGTCAGCCGAATCTTCTAGGCCAGAAATCCATTTTCCTGGAAACTCTTGCTTTAGAATTAATAGCTGAATTTCATGTGGAATGTGTTCTTTCTCACTTTTGTGTTTTAGGTGGAAGAAGCACTCTTGATAGCTAGAATAATGTCTTTGTTTTAATAGTCAGACAAGGAGAAAATGAGTTATGTTGTAAACTTGAGCCGATAAAGGAAAGCTGATGTGTTTCACACTTAAGAAGACCTGGGAATCAAGGTCAGCTTATTGCAAATCAAAAACACTGGGGCATATTATCAAGGGGGTTTATCTCCGCTTTGTTGGCTTTAAAAGCCAAGAAAGCGGAGATAAAATGATCTCCCTATTACCTAGCTGTCGCTAACACCAGTTAGTGACAGCTAGTAGGAGATAGCGACCATCTTGGGCCCTACTTTGCATGTCAGAGAAATGTATCACTAATGACATGCAAAGTGGGCGTGCCAAGATGTTAGCGACTGGAAACAGTCGCTAACATCGCTATCTCCTATTCCCAACTTTTGGAGATATTCGTGCTAAGCGTGAATATCTACAAAAGCTAACACCTGCCCTGAGCAGTTCTTAGCCATGTTATCCAATGGGAGGTGGATAACATGGCTAAGAGCATTAGCTCGGTAATGCCTGAATATCGCTGACTTTTCAGCGATATTCATGCATTGCGGCCGATTTTTATCGCATTTGCGATAAACCTTGGTAATACCAAGGTTTATCTACGATAAAAATCGCTGCAGGTCGGCGATACATTTTTGTCTCTAACCAAACAATAGCGATAATTATCGCTATTGCTTGGTAATATGCCCCTCTGTTATCCCATGGAAAACTACCTTTGAGGTCATGTTTAGAGCAGATGGTGTGACCCCCAAAGACTCTTCGGAAAGATACCTCAAATAATGCAATGTTGAGAGTAGGGAAAGTGACCCACTTCTTCTCTGCCTTCGGAGAGAGAGCATCTTAGAGCAAGCTCTGTCTCAGTAGCTTTATGCTATTTGACCCATCGACGTTGGAGGGACTTCTTAGGAAGACTCCACATGCTGAAACCTTATATTTCATTTCCTGAAGATGCTTAAATAGGGATGTCACTTTAAAGAGTTAGCATAGGGATAGATCAATGCTGTATATTCATCAACCCTCGATGCAGGGGCACTTGAACTCATGCTTTCTGATCCTCTATATTCTGCTTTTTGAATTAATTGTTTTATTTTTGCTGAATCGTTTAACCTGGATGCGCAGGTTTGGCTTTATAATGAAATTCTGATGTATTTTTACACTCTCATCTTGAAGTTTCCTAATGTTCAGTTATTTTTGGCTTTCTAATAAATTAACTAGCATAGTTGTCTTAGGTTACTATGTGCCAAGAGAGATTCTGGTAAAATTGATTGGCAATATTAACGACTTTCTCTCCTCTACGCTTACATGCTGCTTGAAAGAAACATTGGATTGTGATTCTAGAATAGGTCCAGGACTTATGGGCCCTTGCCCTTTCAGTTGGTGGCAGAGTAGGATGAGTAGCACATGAAGCGAGGGTCAAGTCACCCCGATCCTAAAGAAACCAGATTCAGGATCACACAGACCTTCACAACTTTTGCCCAATCTCTAACATCCGCACATTGGCAAAGCTCATGGAGAAATGTGTTCTCGCCCTACTCTGCAACCACATCGATCACTTCTAACTCCCGGACAGTGCAATCTGCTTTTCGTCCGGGTTGTTCAGTTTTTTGTTTTTCAGCCGAGTAAAGGCGAGGATTAGGTCAAATGTGACAGGGCTCCGGGAGCAATGGGCTACCGTGCTAGGCCACCACACCAGCTCTTTCCATTTCAAACATATTCAATGTAGAAAGAATTGCCAGGGGATCTAGGATTGTTCGAATCACATAAGCCATTTGCAAAGGTCTGAAATGCATATTTTTAATAACTGACCCTCTAAGACCCTTGGACGAGTCCTCTATATAGTGACATGATACTTAGTGGATTTATAGAGCTTAATAAGAGAGGTAAGATAATGGCGAGACATGCTTGTTAGTCCATATTCTTTGTTTTATCAATACCCACAACCTTCACATTTGTTATTCTATTTTATTTGTGATATGTGGTATGAGCGACAGATATAGCAGTAATAGTTGAATTCCCATTAAGTAATTCCAAATACCTTCATCTATTCCTATAGTTTGCCAATAATCACCTAGAAGATCGAGGACAGCCTACCTTTATACATTGAATGTTTGTTCCTTCTCGTGCAGTTTTTTCCAGATTATTTCTGCTTGGTTCGGTAAAATGTTTACCTGGGCAGCCAAGTGGCAACACAATTATGCAGGACAGCAAGAGACGAACAGCGGAGCTGTCAATACATATAAGATCTGAACTGGTGTGTTTGCTAGACACAAATATTAAGAGGGAGTGAAAAGCGCAATTGTGTGCTATTCTAAAAAAAATATATAGTTTTTCTATTCTCCTCCGCTCACCCCTGACCAGCCAACGGTAAAAGACAACAAGAACGACAATTTCTATTTTTAATAAACGTCACCGACTTGCTGCAGAACATTTATCACAATATGTTATTGCATTCAAACTGTATTGGCATTCTCATCCAATTAAAAACCATTGTACAACCTGAAAAGCGTCTTTAATTCCAGACTAGACATGAATACCTAAAACCACTCGGCGTTTCGAAACAGCTGTCAACTTTCCCAATTATTCCTGTTTTGCTTTCAATGCCTTTCTACCGAAAAACAGATCTGTTGATGGAAAAAAATTCAACTCCATGAGCCACCCAGATGAGTTTGTCAGGCAAGCTTGTTTCTGCTGAAAATGGGAATGCAGTGTGTTTCAGGCCAGAAAATCTAGTTCTGAAACAGAACAATAACTTTGAATTGCTAACAATTATTCCAGATGGTCGATATCACGTTGTCAAAATTTGGCACACGAGCAGTCTTCGTAATGTTAAAAGAATAAAACAAAAGAAATCTGGTGTCCAGTGTATAAATAATGCTCAGCCTCATGTGAAATTATTTTTACGGCTTTGTGTATTATCAGTGACTGTTTGAGGACTATTATTGCTCGTTAATAGCAAAGAGCGTGGGTTGGCGAGGTTACCTCTCTTAATTCTTCAGTTCTACAGTGTTGCAAAATACTATAATGAAACTGACATATTTAAAATATATTTTAAATCTGAAATTATGAAAGAAATGCAACCTCAACTGGTGCACAACAATAGGAAGGTAGACGAGGGAAAGGTGATGATGCCAAGATGGATGTTCTTGAAATAGACATTCCAACACCTAGAATACAAGATGGGGAAATTCAGGTTGTATGAGCCAGCGCTGTGTTCACTCAACACCACTTACCACCTAGCGTTCCAATTTAGAAAAAATATACGCAGTGCATTGAGGAACACAGTATGGGATTTCAATTTAATGTTTATGTTTGAGACACGCGAAAACAACCCGTTTTAGATGACGGTGTTTCCAAAGCATTTTAATACACCACTGTGGCCAGTTCAATGACAGAAGCAAACGGAAGGCCGAAAAATCTAACTAATCGGCAAGAGGACAAAGGGGCATATCACCAAGGGTATTATCGCCGCTTTAGCGGGAATTTTTCCTGCTAAAGCGGCGATAATTGTATCGCCCTATTACCAACACCAGTTAGCGACAGCTAGTAGGAGCTAGCGGGCATTTAGGTGCCCACTTTGCATGTCAGCGATAATTATCGCTAATAACATACAAAGTGGGCGTGCCAAGATGTTAGCGACTGGAAACAGACGCTAACATCTCTATCCCCTATTACCAACTTTTGGAAATAATCGCGCTAAGCGTGATTATCTCCAAAAGCTAACGCCTGCCCAAAGCAGTTCTTAGCCATGTTATCCAATGGTAGGTGGATAACATGGCTAAGAGCATTTGCTCGGTAATGCATGAATATCGCTGACTTTTCAGCGATATTCATGCATTTCGGCCGATTTTTATCGCTTAGGAGATAAACCTTGATAATAGCAAGGCTCCTAATTGATAAAAATCGGCGGAGCTCGGTGATATTATTATTGCCGCTAAACCAACTTAGCGATGATCATCGCTAGTTGTTGGTAATATGCCCCACAATCCCCTGATGAGCATGCAGAAAGCACACGCCTATAAAAGTAACAATAGCCAGCATCATGCAAATCATGATGCTGAAATAGCCCCAAGAATGTGCAAAATGTGTGCAATGTACAGGGAGGGGCTGACCATGTGGGACACAAGAAAAACACACAGATAAACGGGGATACAAATGGTTAGTGTCAGGGTTTCCCCATGTACAAGCCTTAAACAACACTCTGGGACCTCGCACACTTTTCTTAAAAGTAAATATATGTTTGAGTGCTGCACACAAAAAAACTGCTGGACATTATGTGAGGCTTTTTAAAATTGAATAATTAGTGTTTCACGTGAATTGCTTCATGGAGGAAACTGTACTGTGTTATCCATATAAATTGTACACATGCACTGGGTGTATGTGTGCCTGTGGGCGGTACAATACATGGAGGGTCCTGAGTTCAATTTTGGTAGGCCCTAGTCTGCATGGTGAAACATGGAATGGAAGTAGAGAAATCCCCCTCAGATGGATTTGTGGATTGCTGCATTTCTATAAGCTGGGTGTGCCACACACTGGGAATGGGACCAGGCCTCCCCTGTATACTTCAAAGGGTGCACTGTGATTCAGTGAGAGGTCACAAGGAAGGGCACGGCACATCTCAGGAAGGATACTGGGATGATAAGAGAATCATAAAGGGAAGGGCTGGGAGCCATGAGCTAGCCTTTTGATGCACATATCACTGTGGCCGAGCTAGAGGTGAGAACTCTAGTCATTCCCATGGTCTATGTTCTGGGACTATCAGCTTTGGAGACATCCCTTAGTGACAGACTGCTTTTCAGAGGGAGAAGGGGCAGAGGAGTATGCACTTCGACAGAAGTTGAGCCCCAACGTAAAACTTCAAGGACTCAGACTGCATGTCACATTTTGTGTCTGGAAATGCACCCTACAAAGGATAGGCTGATATCCCAAAAATGGTCATCTGCCAAGCAGTGTGAGGAGAGGAAGTTATGCAAGATTTCTACCTGTAACCAGGACTGGGTGCTAAGGCCTGCTAGTCTCCCTTCTGGGGGAGGGGACATCACACAAGCAATCCAAGCCAACTGGCCTGGAGCACAAGCAACTGCCTGCTCGCCAAGACTAGTGTGCTCTGTGAGGAAGGAGAGAGCGTTGGAGGGAGCGAAGTCCAGTGGGGAGCTTTGTTGAATGGGCTTCCTGTTCGATGTGCAAGGAAACAACTGATGCACTGATCAGGTCATTGCCCATGTGCAGGCCTGAGTTGGTAAGTCCTGTGTGCCAGGAGACAGTCGCCATGAAGATAGCCATGCTGAGGACTGCTGTGGGTTACGGGTCAAAGCCTTGTGCTCTAGTCAGGATGAACCCTCAAAGTCAGTAAAATAAACAGAGCTCAACCCCTGGTAGCTATGGCACAGAGTAGACAGGCTTGTTTTAGAGCAATATGTAAATTGTTTATGCAGTACCAACGCAGTAATGAAGTCAAAACAACAAACAAAGAAAAATCCGATACCAAACAAAAAAAACAGAGAAAAATGTAATCAACACAATACACCAAAACACCTAAAACCCACTAAGGCGAACCAGAGATATTGTTTTGAAAGATTTAAATGAAAATTGTGCCAAAAAGTACAAAGCACCAATGGTAGTCAATGGTCGAGGTATATCGGTATCTAGGAGCGATTTAAGGCTGACCCAATGCGGGTCATGGTAGGATACAACACATGGATTAGTCCGGCTGAAAAGTATGGAAGAACAGGTTCAAATACATTTCTAAGTCCTAATTCAAAAAGAGACTTTAGCTCTCCTCTTGGGTCGAGTCTAAAACTGTTAACCATTGCCATGGGACCATAGGTCAGATACTGGAAGCAGTTTGGCAGTGCTAATGCTCTGGATCTTTTCAATTTTTGTTTGAAAGTGTTTTATTAGTCCTAACAGAGATAGGGACTTTCTTGTTATCTTAGGAGTGAGAAGATCTCCATGCCAGATAAACCTGAAAGTCAATCGAATGACACAAACCTGCCAGTCAGATACCTTTTGTGGTGCGTACCACCAAGGCTCTTGAGCAAAATTGTATAAAATGTCCAAACTTTTGCTATGGTGGCCAGTAGCAACCGGTGGTGGGAGTGCTGCGGCGGTGGCGCGGGGGTGGAGCAGGGTGGGGGTAGTAAACTATGGACTACGGGCCAACGGAGGTAAGTAAACAAATAAATAAATAAAATGAATTCCGTTGTGCGCGCTGCATCGCATTTGGCAATGCAGCAAGCGCAATGAAATTTGATTTATTTATTTGTTTACTTACCTCTGTCCCGCAGTATGCCATAGTTTACTACCCCACACCCTGCTCCTCCCCCGCCCCACCACCCCGCAGCACTCCAACCCCGGCAGCTACTGCTGGTGGCCAAACAACTACAGAGGTACCCTTCTAAGATGGCCTGGACCTCAGAAGATAGCACTTCGAGACTCTTAGGGTACCAGGCAGAGGATAACAGCACAGTCCAGTCAATGTCCTGTTACCCCGTTGATGAAATTTTGGCCATTATCTCTAAACCTCTCTCTGTATAACTCTGCGCTAAAACTCTATGTATCATTGCATTGTCCCTTCTTCTTTCTTCATCTTTTTTGTCTCTATTTCTAGCTCGAGGCTCATTTGTGGAGATGAGTTTTCATTTTGTTTTTAAAATTCATGGGCCTCTGTGCCCTTGTGGTTATGGTTTTTCTGTGGATCGTGTTTTTATGACGTTAAATTAATATCGTGTGCTTGCCCGTTTTGGAGTTATCCTTCTAGGCATGTGACAGCCGGTGACGATACCGGTTTTTGGTCTTATCACGGACTTACACAACATGGCTGCATCAGTTCACCTCGCCGCCCTTATATATATACTTTGGCTCTTAAGTGACGGTTATGGCAGCTAGATAATCTGCCGATTTACATAATTACTGTTCACATTGGGTATAGATTTGCATGAAATTCATATCATTTTGAATATTATCGGCCTTCATCCATTTGGTATTTCCCTGTTTTCTACGGATTTTTTATGGCATCCAATTGGGTTTGTGTACGCACTTATGGATGTTTGGACCTTCCATTCAACTTTTCGCCAATTTCGGGCAGGATGGGCTGATCAGTCTAAAATGGCGGCATTTTTCCTACTTAGGGACCGATTACGATTTGGTGAAATCCAGTACGATTTGCCGTAGGGAGCTTTTTTCCCATACAAATCGTATCCTCGAACGTCCTCGCACGTACGATGTAGTACGATGCGTACCCAAAGCAGTTCTCCGTCCGAATCGTACCAAAGCCCGTACGACTCAATAATCTGTACGAATCACATTCAGAACGCGCAGTACTCGATGTCCGTACGGATCGAAGCATCATTTTCCGACCCAGCAAGTACGGTTTTGTCAAGTCAACACTCCGTACGGCTCTTTTTTTACAAGAGCTCAAAACGTCCAGAAAAGCAGAATTCGACTCAAAATGCGTGCAAAACGGACCCCCGGTACGGTTCGTATACCCCATGATCTAAGGGGTATGGTTCGTACACCTACGATCAAGGGGTACGGTTTGTACACCCCATGATCTTAGGGGTACGGTTTGTACACCTATGATCATGGGGTACGGTTCGTACACCCCATGATCTTAGGGGTTCGTACACCTACGATCATGGGGTACGGTTCATACACACCATGAGCGTAGGGGTACGGTTTGTACACCTACAATCATGGGGTACGGTTCATACACCCCATGATCGTAGGTGTATGAACCGTACCCCTACGATCATGGGGTGTACGAACCGTACCCCTACGATCATGGGGTGTACAAGCCGTACCCCTACGATCATGGGGTGTATGAACCGTACCCCATGATCATAGGTGTATGAACCCTACCCTATGTGATTGTGTGGCTCTCCGTACGAATTGCTCATATGCGACCTTCGCCGTACAAATCGGGTACTTATTCCGCGGTCCGGATCGTACTTGTCGGGTCGTACGGCATGTTTACGATTCATACGGTTCATTTTCAGGGTCCATATCGTACCTACTTTCCCTTGCTTTTCGTACGGTTCGCAACGATTCGGACATATTTTTTTACTACGGATCCTACTATGCGATTCGGACGGTTTTGTACGATTCGTACGGAAACGGCTACGAATTCGAATCGTCGTACCGATTTGTTACACGAATCGGAATCAACCCCAAAGTTTAAGATAGGCTTCATAGGTGTGTGCTGCATATTGGATCCGATTGTCCACCTTGAGGGCCCGGAGGGTGGAGTCTCGTATATTTAAACTCAGCCGCTACAATAGTCTGGGTTGAATAGGAGAATGATATGCGGCACGTTTCCGGATTTTGAGGTAATTGGACACGGGCATTTTCTTTAGAGTAGTGAGGCGTGATTCCTGTTCTCAAGATTTGATAGCTGTTTAGACAGCGTATGAATTTGGTTTTCTGGGGACGCTTATTCCCAAAACAGGTTCTGAGTTGTGTATCAAGACGTAATGGCGCTATAGACAGCCTTCTAACATTGCTCCTTACGATGGCCATCACACTCATTGCCCTGCATTATGTGGCCAACTTTGGTCCTCATCTCGTCATCCTGCTGTCCTTGGCAGGACGCTTGTTTCCATTTTGTGGTCCGGGGAGGTGGGTCAGACGAATTGTGCAAACAGATTAACTTTTTCATGTCCAGGCACTAGTGACTTCTGGGACATGTATTCCGAATCAACTTGATGGACTTACAATTTCTAGAGGTTGATTCAGCTTGTCTTGCTCGATTTGTGTAAAAAAAAATTATATTTTTTCTTTTTCATTGTTCGACAGGAACTCTGTGCATACAGTTATTATACTCCTTGAGCTGCGATGCAATACACGTGCTTTGATTGATAGTCATCGTTTTGGGATTACGCTATGATGACCAGATGAATCTGAGATAGGTATGAGACATGGCAACATAAATCTTTTCAGTACAATTATGTTGAATTATCAAACAGAATTGTGTCTCAACTGTGGTAACATTGAGCACCAGCTGCCATTTTGGTGAAGGTCTGTTTTAGGCTGTTGTGTATCTTCCGTCTCTGGATGTGGGGAGTGGCTTTTCCTTTTGTGCTGATAGGGCCTAAGGATGATAGTTTTGATTTTCTTGTGCTCACTAGGGTTTTTACCTTTGAAGGTATTATGTTAATGTTAATGTTATTCGGAATTTATAGAGCGCGAACTGCCGCTCCGAAAGGAGCATCCTGGCGCTACGGAGGGGGAGAGACAACAGAAGTGAGAGCTAGTTGTCAGCTAATACATAAGCATCTGACAAGTTAAATAACCACGTTTTAAGTTGTTTACGAAAAGGGGCTTCTCGATCTAGTAGCCTTAGCTCCTTAGGCATCACATTCCAGGCCTTGGAAGCCAGGACGCTGAGGGTTTTTCCCCTCTTTGGTTTTATAGTGAAAAGTGGGAGTGTTAATTAGGTTACGACCTGCTGATCTCAGGACTCTGGTGGGATTGTAGCGTGAGTATCTTTTTGATAGGTGCTTAGGGCCAATGTTATTTAGTGCTCTGAAAGAGGTCAGTAATATTTTAAAAAGAATCCTTTTGTGGAGAGGAAGCCAATGCAATTTCCTTAGGGCCGCAGATGCCGAAGATTTTCTGGGCAGTTTCAATACCAGATGTGCAGCAGCATGTTGGACACGTTGTAGTGTTTTTAATGTCAACTTTTTTACTCCCGCCATCAGGGCATTGCAATAATCAATGCAGGAGAGTATAAGGGCAACAGCCACTGACTTTCTTGATTCAGTGGGAAGAAAATCAAAGAATCTTTTCAATGATTTGATGGTGTTAAAACAGCTACTTGCTAAACTCCTAACTTGATGGTCAGAGGATAGTGACGAATCAAAAAGAATGCCCAAATTCCTGGCCGTTTCCACCAAACTGGGAGGCGGGGTGGCTCCCTTAGGCCACCATTTGTTGGGGCTAAAATTGACATTTTTCACAATGGGCAATATTTCAGTTTTACTAGAATTGCATTTCAGACAATTGTCATTCATCCATTGGAAGACATCGATAAGGCAATTCTGAAAGTTTTGTTCGGCCATTGTGGAATTTTTTTCGAGGGATACAATCAGTTTGGTATTATCAGCGTATGATGTTACCATTATCCCATAGGATTCAATTAAATAGATAAAGGGCGCCATATAAATATTAAAGAGTAAGGGACTCAGGATGGAGCCCTGGGGAACTCCTGAGGTGACACTCTTCTCCTTCGAGAAAAACGGCCCCAGAGAAATGGTTTGAGTTCTCTCTGAGAGGAAAGATCTTATGAAGTTTAGGGCCCCATCTATTATTCCACTTAGTCTCAGCCTATCAATAAGGATTTTATGGGAGATGGTATAGAACGCCGCCGATAAGTCAAGTAGAATCAAGACGGCGTTCTTCCCTTCATCCTGTGAATTTTTGATGGCATCCATGAAGTCATTTCCGTGGAGTGCTTTGGTCGAAAGCCTGATTGGTGGGAATGTAGGATATTATGTGTTTCCACAAAGTTTGACAACTTTTGATGGACCATATGTTCGGTTATTTTACCAAGAACTGGGAGAAGGGATATGGGACGAAGATTAGAAAGGTCTGAGTGGTTTTTGTTTTGCTTTTTCATCAGGGGTTTAACTATGGCTTTTTTCCAGTCCACAGAAACAGTCCAGGAGCTGAGTGATTCATTGACTATTTGATTTATAATACGATTCACAACATCCACTATCTGATGAAGAATGTATGGAGGACAAGCATCAGATGGGGATCCTGATTTACAGGACATAATGACCTCATGGTTTTGTGCGAGGGTTACAGGCTTAAACATGCTAATGGTGTTTGTCAGGGGAGGGACAGGGTCATTTACACTCTCTATGCTGGAATTCACAGTGGGTGACAATTCGTCCTGTATACGTTTTATTTTTTCGTCAAAGTAATCTGCGATTTGATCGAAGAGACTTTCTGACGGAGGGATTTCTTGTTTCAAGGCTGTCGGGTGGGTAAAGGATTTTAATATCGAAAAGACGGTTTTTTGTCTTTGTTGGGCTTCCCTAATGATTTTTGTACAGTAATCCCTTTTGGCAGTTTTAATTTTTGCAAAATAGATTTTCCTATATTTTATAAAAAGGGTTTTCGCAGCCGGGTCGTAATTTTTCCTCCAATTTCTTTCCCCTTTTTTGCACTGAAGATGTGCTTCGGCTAGGGGCTTCGTATACCACGGGGCACTTAACTTTTTAGAGTTTTTCATCATTTTTTGCAGAGCGTTCGGTGGGGCAAGGTTGTTGGTTGCTAGCTGCATCCAAGTATGAAAGATTTTGGAATCTTGTACAACATCGCCAGAAAGACCAGGGACCTGTGACTGGGCTGACGATTTAAGCTTGCTGTTTTTTGCGATCAATGTCCAATTTTGACTGGTGGGGGAAGGCAAAGTAGTTTTTGCCATTTTCTGAGGGTGACGCAAATTTACATTGAATGGAATAAAACAGTGATCTGTCCAGATTTGAGAGATTGGTAGATGAGTAACTAAATGAGGGAAATTAGAACATATCCCATCAAGTGTATGGCCTGCTTGATGTGTTACATTTGTTACTTTTTGAGAAAGGCCAAATATTTCGAGTGTCTGGTAAAAGTTAGAGACCTGTGGGTTTGTTTTGGATTCTAACTGTAAGTTAAAATCTCCAAGGAGCGTGAAGTAGGGATAACGCACTAGCACCTGTCCCAGGGCTTTGCCCAGAGATTCAAGAAACACAGTAGGACTGCCCGTAGGACGGTATATTAAGCCTCCTGTGAAAGACAATGAGGCGTTAAGCCTGATAGAGAAGCCCATACTTTCGGCACATTTAAGATGGCTGAGACTGAAAGTGTGGCACTTCAAGGCGCTTCTAATGATTATTGCGACACCGCCTCCTCCGCCACTCGGTCTATCCGCCCTGAATATTATAATCAGGTGGTAGAGTGATAGACAGATCAGGGTTGCTCCAATCATTGAGCCATGTCTCAGTTATAAGGAGGAAATCAAGATTGTGGTCATTGATCAATTCCTTAATGTCCTCGCTATGGCTACACATTGACCGCGCATTTATAAGTTCTCCTTTGAGACTAGATAGACAACTAGGGGCCAGATGTAGGAGCCCAACTACCGGTCGTTAACGGCTGAATTCGGCCGTTAACCGACCGGTATTTGGTGATTGGGATGTAGGGGCATCATTTTACAGATTCGGTAAATTTACCGAATCGGTAAATTTACCGAATTTGTAAAATACTGAATCGGTAATTTTACCGATTCGGTAAAACCCAGATGTAGATGGGACTCTTCTGAGTCCCAAAGGCCTTTCAGATTCGGTATTTTAGCACCCAATCCAATTGGGTGGTAAAATACCGAATTCAGGTGTGCATGCACATCTGTGCATGCACACCTGTGCAATGTGACACACAGACATGCCCTTAGGGCATGTCTGTGTGCCACATGGCACACAAGTCCGGAATTGGGGTGCTAGAGGGTGTCAAAGTGACACCCCCTGCACCCTTGCAGGATTCGGTATTTACTGATTCTGTAAATACCGAATCGGTATTGCCCATTGATTCCTATGGGCTTCATGGCCCATAGGAATCAATGGGCAATACCGATTCGGTATTTACCGAATCGGTAAATACCGAATCCTACAGATTCGGTAATTCTCAATTTGGAATTTCCTACATCTCCCCCCCTTCATATTTACCGACTCTTAAATACCGAATCGGTAACATTCGGTATTTAAGAGTCGGTAAATATAAATTACCTACATCTAGCCCCATGAGTAATAAACATCTGTGGTGGAGTATCCATTGGAAGCGCAAGTGTAGTCCAAGAGCAAGCTCTACAGGAAAATGGGCCCTAAATGGGGATTTGGCAAGTACACTTCTTTTGGGGATTGAGTTTTCTGAAGTCATTAGCTTGATAAACAATGTTGGGCGGTTTTGGGACAGCGCATCCTGCGCCTGTCGCGGTCTTGGCACGGACGGGTGCAGACGGGCTTGCCTTTGGCGCGCCTTTGGCGGGCCCGCTGCGCGGTCACCACATTCCGAATTAAGTAAGGAACAGGAAGTGGAGGGGGGGAGCCAAAAATCAGGAACCACCCTAAACACTAGAGCGCTAATCTTCAGGCTGGTCAGGATAACGTTCCTGACACCACGTTAGCACTCTAGATGCAGTATCCCCACAAAGCGGTCTAGTTAAAGTGTGCAAAGGTACAAAATAAGCAATTCCCAAGTTTTTAAAGAATATTACAACAGTTAAAAAACGAGCAGTGCAATTTTAAAAATCAGCTATGCCTGTCTGTGCAAAGTAGCAAGCATGCCGCCAGACTCACGTTCTGTAACATTATGTAGCTTTGCAACATCTTTCTCTTTCTCACTTTAGATACTCGCCATATTTTGAGCTTTCTATTGTTATCGCCATACCGAACTGTTACGCCCTTCTAACCTGGAGTGGTTTGGTCATAATTACAGGTGTGTTCATAAAGAAACACTATCCCTGAAGTGATTTTACTGGGGTTCGATTATCTGTGTGTCTTAAGATTCTAATGTTATCCAGTTATAACATCTTTAGTAATATTCTAGGATTGTTATCAGGCCAGTGTTGGCATTATACAATTTGTTTATTTGTGTCTATTCCTCACACCTGATACTGGCGTAATTGATATGTATTTCATTATCGCCACAAAGATCTGACACATTTTCCGATTCCGGAGTGACTTACGGCTTCCTTTCCTGGAGGGGCTCAGGTTCGAGTTCAGGAGTGTTATTGAGTTTATAAACGATCTTGATCCGTGTGGCCAACATACTCAGCTTGTTTGTAATGAAAACCTTTTGGTTTTTATGGCTTCACAGCTATTCCTAGACCACTGATTTTGGCTGACAGGTCCAATAGATCACTAGTGGATCTATTTCTATTTATGAGCTGTGGATTGGGTATTCCTTTCTATCCTTAAAAAGATGTGTTCAAATGCCTTTTGGTCCAATATTTTATGACACAGTGGTACTACTTAATTCCCATTTCTGTGCTTCTATCTCATTGCTGTGCTGTGTTGAGCTTCTGAGATTGATGCGCCTCACCATATATTTTGGTCCTCTTTCTGTTTCATATTGCCTCCTAGGATCATTTGTGAGCACTTCATACTTTTTGAGAACGGCGATGTGTGTTCTCTATGACAATGAGCTCTTGCAAATTTGGCAGATACACTTTGTGATTGGTACATTTCTGTATGATACTGTTTTCGGTAAGCAGTGTGTAATGATGATTCTGATTTGAGAATAGGCAGTCCTTTCTTCCTCCTCTGTGTGTCTTGTTCCTTTTTCTTCTCCCCTTTTGTTCATTCTCTGTTTCATGCCCGCTTTGGGTTGAACAATATCGCTATCATGATGTATGAAATGTATATGCATATTGTTAGAACAACATCACTATTATGGTGCATGAGTTATAAAGTATCATAAAATTGTTGAACTTCAGTGTTATCATTGTTGTAAAATATGTGCTCATTCGGTTTTAACAGATGACGTGTGTAGTCGAGGTGTCTAATATATTTTGTTCTTTTGTGTAAAAAGTTTTTTTCTCTTTTGTGTTCCTGTAGCCCATTTATGTATTTGTGGCCTAGTATTGTGTATGTGATTTGTGAATTAATATTTACTTTGTGTTGTGTGCTCTTGTGCCTTTTCTTTGCTTTTTATGTGTTTTTGTTTCTTGTATTTGTCAGTTATGTGTGTTTTCATTGTATCTCTCCAGCCCGGAGGAAGCTCCCTATGTGGGAGCGAAACGCGTTGGCTGGATTATCTAAAATGAATGTTTTTTAAGGCAAATATTTTCAAAGAAAGAAGTGACTTTTCTACCTACATTGGCCTGTTGGACTTTCTAAGCTGTGCACTCACACTTGTTACTACTGTATGCAATCATTCACACCATTAATCCAACTATCAATGAGATAATAATCTCATCACTTCAGTGAGCCGAAGTACCATCAACCTAGAAAATCGCAGCAGTCAAACCCCTTCTAGAGTGGCGGATCTGGGAATCTAGCAAGAAGGCCGTCAACTGTGGGGAGATTTCTCGAAGGGGTGTAGAAGCTGACCCTAGCTCTGAGATAGTTCACACCTGTATTTTAAAGTGCCCCATGAGCCAACACTAATGCTTTAAACCTGATTCTTTTCTTTATTGGGAGCCAGTGTAGGGTTCGTAGGTGAGGGCACATATGCGTTCTTGAGGGTAGATTGAATAGAAAGTTGGCTGCAACATTCTGGACCACCTGCAATCTGTCAAATAAGTATTCAGGAAGTCCAAGGTAGAGGGCATTACTGTAGTCGAGTCTAGGTGTTATCAAGATTCAGGGGGAGGATTACCAAAGAACTGAATTTCAGGCCTTAATAGAGTTGTCACAGACCTCTTCTCCCTAGCCACACGAGAGCAACAGCTCAGTGCTGTCAGCATAAGATCTAATTTTGGCCCCTTAGGCTTTTGCTATCTGGGCAAGTGGAATGAGGTACACATTAAATAGTGTTGGGCTCAGGACTGAGCTCTAGAGGACCCACGCTGTCAGCTCAAGTAACTTTAAGGAGAAAGGAGGAATCCAAATCTGCTGAGTTCTACCTTCCAGAAAGAAGGCAAGACAGTCAAAGGCCTGACCCACTGTTGGACCTGTCAGCCTTAGGGCGGTCTCCCCCTACATTTTTTCCCTTTCTGCCTCCCACTTGACTGCACATTTTGTATTGGACTTAGGACTCTGGGCACCTTACCACTGCTAAACAGTGCTACGGTGCAGGTGTTCTCCCCTAAAAATATGGTAACATTGGTATACCTGCCACAGACCCCTACTACTTCAGTGAGGCCTACCCCTCCTTAGGCTAACATTGGGAACCCCTCCTATGAGATTACTTCTGCCTGGGACCTAATAGGTGTGTCATGTTTGGTATACTTAGAATTGTAGCGGGGAACCCTTTTTAATGTTATATGGGGTTTGGGCACTACTACTTTAGAAATCCCACTTTTAGAAAGTGGACATTTTCCTGCCTGAACTTAGTTTGTGCACTGCAGACTCCCCCCTCTCATCTGCATGCTGATAGCCTTTCTGGGCTGTGAGGAGGGAGTGGTGATTCACACCTTTTACGCATGAATGGGCTGGGCTTGGCTGCCCCGCAATAGGCTTAACAAGCCTGCCTTTGTCACTGTAGACAGCCAGGAGCCAGGCCAGGGAAGACAGGGAACACCCCAGAAACCTCTAGACCCTTCCAGAAGCTTCTACCCCTTCTAGTGACTGGCCGCCAGGGTATAAAAGGGAGGATCCCGGCCACACATCTCTGTTACACCACTGGATCAAGAAGAAACTCTGCTGGAGTGAAGACTGCTGAGCCAGGAAGATTGCCACTATCTACTGAGGCTGACTGCTCCCAGGAAATAGTGCCCCAAGCCAGCTGAGTTGCCCTGCCTGCCTGCTGATCTTGCCCTGCCAGAGGGAAACTAAAGATATCACCTCCAGAGTGTCTCCACAAAAAGACTAACTAATCCCCTGGTCACTGGGGGGATCTCAAGACCCACAAAGACTGGCCCTGTAACGCAGTGCACGAGGGTATCTGCGCCCCATTGGGGGAACTGCAGGTAGAACTGCATTATTTAAAAGCACTGCATGGAAAACGCTGTGTATGCCAAAATTACCGCCGCCGGCCAGAGATCTACACATCGCGCAATGTATGCCAATTTCGCCAGCCCGGGAGCCTGCAGGTGCTGTGTGCCCGTGACAAGGAAGCGCTGCAAGGGAAGCGCTGTGTGCCAAAGTCACAGCTGTCAGACCTGGTACCTAACTGCATTGTGACCAGTGCGAGCTGCAAAGGAAAGTGCTGTGTGTCTGTGACCCGGAAGTGCTGGAAGGGAAGCGCAGTTAGTCAATTTCACCGCTACTGGCCCGGGCACCCAACCACAATATAACCCAAAGCGCTATTTGCCCAAAAAGCACCACCGCCGGCACGGGAACCTTAGAAAGCACTGTGAGGAATCCCCAGTGTGGTAAGGAGAGCGCCGTGCTGGGATTCGTGCTGGCGGGAGGGGTCGTCTAGCGACCGGGGCACCGCCAAGTCGCGTCATCGCTAGCGAAGGAGAGGAGCTACGCTCCATGCAACGTCGTCCCAAAGCAGGAAGCCCTGAATACAGAAGGTACCTCGAGCCGGTATTGGCCTCGTCCTTCTTCCCCCAGGTACAAGCTCTGCATTGCGTGCTGGGTTGCTGTGCCTAGGCGTTGCCTTGGACGGGCTGCGGGAAGGAGGCTGTGGGGAAGTCTCCCTTCAGTGGGACTGCCGGGGACTACGTCAACCCGATACTGGGCCCCCAGGGACTGTCGAAGTTTGAAATAGCGCATCGGGAGCATATCAGCATTGAGCACACCAGTTTTCTGGCAGTAGCATTTGACTTTAAGTACAGCTGGGGCATAGCAGCCCTGGAAGCCCAAACCTTTGCAGCCATATTTCAACTAAGAAATGCCCTACTTGGCCTAGACCATATCAAGGGGTGAGGGAGATTCCACGCCCCAGGGACACGTGCCCAACATTACTAAAAATCTCATTCGCGTTTGCAAGTGACTTCCTAGAAAACCTGGGACTAAGGTTGTATTCCTACTGGCGCTACAAGTTTATTCTTCTTTTCCCCATCAAAGACACCACATCAAAGACGCCCCTAAAAGGAAACTCATGGTATATGTGGAATTTTTATTTATTTGACCTTGCCTAAAACATAGGTAACATTTTTATATTTTTATAAGCAACTGGTGTGGTGTCCATTTGTGGTGTTTTACTGTGTTACGGTGGGTGGGTGTTACACAAATACTTTACACATTGTCTCCCGAAGTTAGGCCTTACCACTCTGCGCCAAGCTACCAGAGGGTGGTCCTGGATGCTTTTGGACCTACCCTGTCGGAGCCAGTGGTCCTTACTTGGACTAGGGTATCTTACCCCTCCCAACTAGAGACCCCGTTTCTAACACTGATGATCAGCGGTGGGATAGGACTTGAGCTTGTGTAACACCCTACAGTGACTCAGTGTGCGCCACAATCCTACACCTGACGCATCTTAAAAAAAAATCCTCTCTTTGACTGGAGTTTTATTTTCAGTCCTCTCCTGATTGTAATTTTTTGTTTTTTTCAAAATTCTCCCTGTCTGGCGATTGTGAGTAGCTCTTTTTCAAAGTCCTTTTTGCCTAAGTCCCATCGGTTTTCTCTGCGAACATCTGAGGTCCTACCTCGCAAGATGGAGTTTGAGCTGACCAATTTCGAAGCTTACACAGTGGCTCAAGGATTTCTGCCAGGAGAAAGGGGTGTTCTTCAAGCAAAACGCCAAGAAGGCAGAGCTTCAAAAAACCTTAAGAGCATTGGCACTGGCCCACCCAGAAGGAGATGGGGACAAGGAGGGATCAGAGCATGATGCCACAGGAGATCTTAAACTACTGCCCACAGTGGAAAATAGCAATTTGTTACCAGGTAGAAGAGTACCTTCCAGGGCAGGCAGTAGTGTTTCAGCAAGGAGCCTGTCCTTAGAGGAATAGGAGGACAGGAGAGAGAAAAGACAGTTTAGACAAGAGCTTGCCAAGTTGGAGAGAGAGCGTGAGAAAGAAAGGATGGCCATGGAGCCGTATCGTGAGAAAGAAAGGTTGGCCATGGAGGAAAGGAAACTTGCCCACGAGCTCAGCCTGAAGGAACTGGAAATCCGAGCCCTACAAATAGGGTCCAATAGCAACATGAATGGTAGCAGCATACCTACTGAATCTTCAAGTGAGTCCAGGGTCTTCATACCTAAAGATGTGATGGCCAGTTTTAAGGTGGGGGATAATATTGATAAGTGGTTAGTAATCTATGAGGTATCCTTAAGAGCCCATGGGGTCCCAGAGAGTTACAGGGGGGGTTGTACACGTATATACCTCCAGATGTTAGGGATTCATTGGAAGGCTGGGTGAGGGGCAGCAATATAAATGATTATGAAGGGTTGTATGACTTGTTCTTGAGAGAGCATCTTCTAGAGAAATGTTTTCCAGAGCTGCGCCAACACCTGGTTGACCGCAAGTTGACTAATCCTAGGAAGCTTGCAGAGGAGGCGGACGCCTGGGTCAGTACCAGGGTATCCACCAAGGGATCTTGGGGGACTCTCAAAAGGGTGGTTAGGGTTCCAACCAGAAGAAAGCGGGGGGAGATAAAAATAGGCCCCCAAAACAATTTGCAAGGGAAAGGTCCAGCTCCAATCAGGCCACCAAAACCCTGCTTATCCTGACAACGATCAGCTGCCTAAAACTATCCGGTGCTATGAGTGTGGTGAGACTGGACACTACAAGGGGTATCCCAAGTGTCGAAATAGACCCTGGGGTGGCTAGTGTAGCACTGGCAGAGGACCTGTCCCTAGATAATGGGGGTGAGTGTGCAGGGCTGACCCTAGTGTCCCAGGGAGACAGTCAGATGGTTCCAAAGATCCATGTGCCCTCAAATACTACCAAGTATAGGCAGTGGGTCACCATCAATAGTCAGGGGTGGAAGTCCTGCGGGACACTGGTGCCAGCGTGACTATGGTAAGGATTCTGCTGGTGTCCCCGGAGCAAGTAATTCCCGATGCATTCCATCCAGTTGTGATGTCTGACAAGAGGGAGGCTCACAATCCCATGGCCGAGGTTCCCTTTGAGTGGGGAGGGGTTTCAGGCCTCTAAGAGTTGCTGTAAGCCGTGTCATGCCAGTCAGCTGTCTGTTGGGGAATGACCATGAGCAAACTGCCTGGAAGGAGGTAGAGCTCAAAGCACATGTGGAGATGCTGGGGTTACCAGAGTGGGTCTGTGCTACCACACGGTCCATGGCTGCCTGGAAAGGGAGTCAACCAGGGCTGGAACCTGGAACATTGGCCCAGCCAGCCGCTAAAAAGGGAAAAACCCGAGGGCGTGGGGAACCGGCACCGGAAAGCACATCCTGTGAGATGAATGGGGCACCAGCAGAGGTCGCACGGGAGTCCACGGAGGGGAACGTTGCTTCTCAGGGGGACTTACCCACACCTGTGGAGTGGCAGATGGAAGGAGGACCCACCAGGGAGGAGATTTGTCAGGCACAGAAGAAGTGCCCCACCCTTGAGGGCATGAGACAACAGGCCAAAGCCCAGGCAGCAGGCAATGTCTCCATGAACTATCACATTTCCTGAGAGGACAGCCTCCTTTACAGTGAGCCCAAAGCTCCTGTGCATGGGTCATTAAGGGCCTTAGTGGTCCCCCAATGCTACAGGGACTTTCTTTTTGGAGTTGGCTCACAGGATCCCCTTGGCAGGACATTTGGACCAAGACAAAACCTTTGCTAGACTTGTCCCACATTTCTATTGTCCCAGGATGAGTATTTTCTCAGATAAATTCTACAGGATCTGTGTGACCTGCTAAGCTAGTGGGAAGACCGGGACCAAGTTGAATGTTCCCCTGGAACCACTATCTGTCGTTAGCACCACCTTTGAAAGTGTGGGCATTGACATTGTTGGGCCTATGGATCTGCTGACCTCTTCTGGTCACAGTTTCATCCTGGTTCTGATGGACCACACCACCCGGTACACAAAGGCTATCCCTCTGAGGACCATCACTGCACCTGCGGTGGCCTGGGCCCTGATGGGGATTTTTACCAGAGTGGGATTCCGCAAAGAAGTTGTGGCTGACAGGGACACCAACTTTATGTCTGCATATATGCAGGCCATATGGAAGGAGTGTGGAATTACTTATAAGTTCTCTACCCCTTACCACCCCCAGACAAATGGGCTTGTGGAAAGATTTAACAAGACCCTAAAAGGCGTGATCAGGAGTCTGCCTGAGGGCCTGAGGAAAAAGTGGGACGTGCTCTTGCCCTGTTTACTTTATTCCTACAGGGAGGTACTGCAGAAGGGGGTGGGCTTTAGCCCCTTTGAGCTTCTATAAGGTCACCCTGTCAGGGGAACTCTCAGCTTAGTGAAGGATGGGTGGGAGAAGACTCCCAGGAGGCTTCCTCAAGATGTAGTGAGCTACATGCTGGCCTTCCGCAGATAAATGGCTAAGTTGTGTAAGCAGGCTTCTGACAAGTTGGAGGCCAGTCAGGCGGTAATGAAGGAATGGTACGACCTGAATTCTCACCCTGTGGAGCTAGAGCCTGGGCAGAAGGTATGGGTCATGGAGCCTGGAGAACTCAGTGTCCTCCAGGACCGCTGTACGGGCCCCTATGAGATACTTGAGAAGAAGGGCAACCCCACAGTGTACTACACGCCAATAGCCTCAAACCCCATCATGAGAGGTCTGATCTCACCTTACTGATGGTGACTGATGGGGCCGAGGAAGAGGAAAGCAAACCTTTCCCGGACCTCTTTGCTTCCCACAAGAAGGACAGATCTGTGGAGGGAGTGGTCCTCTCCCCATCCTTGATGCCTGAGCAACAGAGGCACTCCTCTGTGTTCTCCCTTATCCCTGGGATTACCCACCTGTGTACCCACGATGTAGACACAGAGGACAGCTTCCCTGTCAAGACCAAGTCTCACATGCTGTCAGATAAGGTGAAGGCCAGCATCCAGAGTGAAGTCGCTAAGATGCTTGAGTTAGGGGTGATAGAGCCCTCCAACAGCCTATTGTCCTATCTGGTGGTTCTGGTACCAAAAGCTGCCCCACGGGGCACCACACCTGAACTTAGGTTCTTTGTGGACGACAGAGGGCTACATTTTGTGACCAAGACTGATGCTCATCCCATCCCTAAGGCAGATGAGCTCATTGACCGGCTGGGGGATGCCCGATACCTGAGTACCTTTGACCTCACATAAGAGTACTGGCAGATCACCCTAATGGATGGAGCCAAGTAGAGGTCCACCTTTTCCACACTAGAGGGCCACTTCCAGTTTAGGGTGATACCCTTTGGACTAAAAACGCTCCTGCCACCTTCCAGCAGCTGGTGAACTGGGTACTCTTCGGTTTAGAGGCCTTTCTGCCTACCTGGATGACATAGCCATCTTCAGCAGCAGTTAACAAGACCATCTGTGTCACCTCCGGGAAGTGCTTCAGGCCCTGCAGCAGGCAGCCTGAATATCAAGGCCAGAAAATGCCAGATAGGGCAGGCGTCGGTAGGGTACTTAGGACACACGGTGGGTAGGGGTAAGGTGCAGCCCGTCCAGGCCAAGATAGAAACCATCCTGGCCTGGGAGCCCCCCAAAACCCAGGCTGAGGTCAGGGCTTTCCTGGGCCTCACAGGATACTGCAGCAGATTTGTCAAGGGTTATGGCACCATTATGGCACCTGGTCTACCATGTCAGACTTGCGGGCATTGGAGGCGTTGCTGCTTGCTGGCTCACTCCATTTCTGGATGACAGGTCTCAGGCGGTCCGCCAAGGGCCTTTCCTGGCTCCCCCACGTAAAATCGCTTATAGAATTCCACAGGGCTCGGCACTCTCTACTCACTTATTTAATATTTACTTTTCTCCTCTGATTAAATCTCTCAAAGAAAGAAACGTGACAGTATTTAATTATGCGGACAATCTACAGTTGGTTTTCAAGATAGATGGCTCCCACAGTTCTGTGTTTGATTTTCAGGCTACCATGCTACACATACAACAGTGGATGGACCATAACCATCTTAAATTAAACCCAGGAAAAACAGAGATTGTCCTGACTGGGGACAGCCATAAATTCTGGGGCCCACATTACTGGCCTCCAGTGCTGGGTCCTCCACCTTCCCCTTCTACCTCAGCAAAAACCTTCCTTGGAAGTCTCCCTTAATAGTGAACTCACATTAAACTCACAGGTTGGCAATGTTATCTCTAAATGTTTTTTCCAGCTGCGGGAGATTAGGAAGATACATCATTTTTTTACCCATGATGCCCTAATCCAGATCATAATTGCCACTGTTATGTCACACTTAGACTATGCTAATTCGGTATACCTAGGAATGCCACTTTATCTTTTCAAACGGCTGCAGCTAGTTCAGAACCAGGCAGCACGGCTGATTTCTCGACAGCCAGTTACGCCTGTGTTAAGAAAACAACATTGGCTCCCTATCTTTCAGCGCTGTGCTTTTAAGACGGGTTGCCTTGTATTTAAAGCCTTGCAGGGCAAAAGCCCTGCATTTATCAACAGACTGATTTTCAGATACACTCCAACACGAAATCTCCGTTCTGCCCATCTCTCACTACTCACCATCCCAACCTTCAAACGAGGTAGACAGGGAGGTAGCAGATTTGCGGTCCTTGCTCCTAAACTCTGGAACTCACTCCCTCTGGAAGTTCCGTCCAGCACTGACATTCTTCAGTTCAGAAACCTTCTTAAGACTTGGCTGTTTGTGCAAGCGTATAATTAAATTATTTTGGTAGTATCCTTAGTCTGTCTAGGCCATGAAGCCACCCGTTGTAAGTGCCCTCTATAAATGCCCATTAACATTAACATTGTGGCCCCCTTGACCGAGCTAACCTCCAAGAAACAATCTAGAAAAGTGATCTGGACCGAGGCTTGCCAGAAGCCTTTGACTCCCTATAGCAGGCTATGTGTACAGCTCTTGTTCTAAGGGCCTCTGACTTCTCCTAAGAATTCATTGTCCAAACGGACGCCTCAGAGCATGCATAGGGGCAGTACTTTCGTAAGTCAATGAGGAGGGCCTGGACCAACTGGTGTCCTTCATCTTCAGGAGGCTATTGCCCCAGGAACAGCAGTGGAGTGCGATAGAGAGAGAAGCTTTAGCGGTGGTCTGGGCTCTGAAGAAGCTGAGGCCATACCTGTTTGGCACCCACTTCCTGTTTCAGACCGACCACCGGCCCCTCAGGTGGCTCATGCAAATGAGGTGAGAGAATACAAATTGTTGAGGTGGTCCCTTTCCCTGCAGGGTATGGATTTCAGGGTGGAACACCGACCCGGAGTAGACCATGCCAATGCTGACGGTCTGTTTAGGTTCTTCCGCCTTAGAGAAATCCCTAGAGGTTGGGTTGTTCTCCCCACTTTCAGCTGGGGGGGACATGTGTTAGACCTGTCAGCCTTAGGGCCGTCCCTCCCTACATTGTTGCCCTTTCTGCCTACCACTTGACCGCACATTTTTGTTGGACTTAGGAATCTGGGCATCTTACCGCTTCTAAACAGTGCTTAGGTCCAGTGCTCTCCCCTAAAAATATGGTGACATTGGCATACCTGACAAAGGTCCCTGCTACCACAGTGAGGCCTACCCCTCCATAGGCTAACATTGGGAACCCTTCCTATGGGATAACTTCTAACTGGGACTTAATAGGTATGTCATGTTTGGTATAGTTAGAATCGTGGCAGGGAACTCTTTTTAGTGATATATGTGGTTTGGGCACTACTACTTTAGAAATCCCACTTTTATAAAGTGGACATTTTCCTGCCTGAACTTAGTTTGTGCACTGCAGACTCCCCCCTCCCATCTGCATGCTGATAGCCTTTGTGGGCTGTGAGGAGGAAGTGGTGATTCACACCTTTTACACATGAATAGGCTGGGCTTGGCTGCCCCACAATAGGCTTAACGAGCCTGCCTTTGTCACTGTAGACAGCCAGGAGCCAGGTCAGGAAAGACAGGGTAAACCCAGGAAACCCCTAGACCCTAGACTAAAGGGAGGGTCCTCCCCACACATCTCTGTTACACCACAGGATCAAGTAGATACTCTGCTGGAGTGAAGACTGTTGCGCCAGGAGGATTGCCACTATCAACTGAGGCTGACTGCTCCCAGGAACTGCTGCCCCAAGCTGGCTGAGTTGCCCTGCCTGCCTGCTGATCTTGCCCTCCTGGAGGGAAACTAAAGACATCCCCTCCAGAGTGTCTCCACAAACAAACGAACTAATCCCCTGGTCACTGGGGGGATCACAAGAGCCACAAAGTCTGCCCGGACTGTCCCTGTAATGCTGTGCGCAAGGGTATCGGCACCCCATTGGGGGACCTGCGTGTAGAACTGCATTATTTAAAAACGCTGCCGGGGAAGCGCTGTGTATGGAACCTTGAGCCGGTATCAGCCTCGGTCTTTTCCCCTCTGGTATAAGATCTGCATTGCACGCTGGGTTGCTGTGCCTAGGCGTTGCCTTGGACGGGCTGCAAGACGGAGTCTGTGGGGAAGTCTCCCTTTGGTGGGACTGCCACAGACTGCATCAAGCCGATACCGGGCCCCCAGGGACTGTTGAACTTTGAAATAGCGCATCGGGGGTATATCAGCATTGAGCACACCAGTTTTCTGGCAGCAGCATTTGACTTTAAGTACAGCAGGGGCATAGTAGCCCTGGAAGTCCAAACCTTTGCAGCCATATCTCAACTAAGAAACGCCATACTTGGCCTAAACCCTATCAAGGGGTAAGAGGAATTTCGCGCCCCAGGGACACATGCCCAACATTACAAAACAATTAATTTGCCTTTGCAAGTGACTTCCTATAATGCCTGGAACTAAGGTTGTATTCCTACTAGCGCAACAAGTTTATTCTTCTTTTCCCCATCAAAGACACCCCTAAAAGGAAACTCATGATATACGTGGAATTGTTATTGATTTGACCTTGCCTAAAATATAGATACAGATTTTATAGTTAAAGATTTTATATTTTTATAAGCAACTGGTGTGGTGTCCATTTGTGGGGTTTTACTGTGTTATGGTGTGTGGATAGTGCACAGATACTTTACACATTGTCTCCCGAAGTTAGGCCTTACCGCTCTGCGCCATGCTACACGAGGGTGGTTCTGGCTGCTTTTGGACCTACCCTGTTGGAACTGGTGGTCCCTACTTGGACTAGGGTAACTTACCCCTGCTAACTAGAGACCTATTTTCTACACTTCCGATTTAATGGAGTTGCGCTAAATGCTTGGAGTGGGGGACTTGGTCAAAGGCCACTGATAGATCTAACATGATCAGCACTGCCTTACCCCTGGCGTAAAGGGTGCCTCTGAAGAATTCTGCCACCTCAATTAACACAGTCTCTGTACTAAAGTTAGGTCTAAAGCCAGGCTGGCTAGGATGGAGCAGGTTGTTGGTTGCTAAATATAGGGAGATCTGCTGATTAATATGTTTTTACAGAACTTTAGACAGGGCCAGAAGTAGCGATATAGGTTTGTAGTTAGTCTGGTCTCCTGGGTCCACGGATTGTTTCTTAAACAGGAGTAGGATTTTGGTCGGTTTCCAGGGGTGGGTACATCATCTCTCAATAGAGAAGCAATGAGTACCTTATTAGCTAGAGCATTAATGGTTGATGCCCCTATAGCTAGCACATTGGGTGGAGAAAGGTCTGATGGAGGCCCTAATTAAAGGTTACACATGGCTCTGAAAGAGCTCTCCAGAGAAATTTGTTGGAAGCTAGAGAGTATAGCTTTGAGTGAGTTATTAGTACTGGATTACATATTATCCAGCAGATCCTCTTCCACGCTGGTTTGAATGATTAAAATCTTGTTATGCAATTTAGTTGCCAGCTATCCACTGAAGGATGATGGGATCTAGTGCAGGCGTTCGGGGACATTAGGCTTTTAATGGTGATGAGACAGAATATCAAGTAAATAATATTGAGTGGAAAAAATATTTGGTGACAAATATCATGAGTGAGAAATATCGACAGCAAGAATATTGTGGTCAAGAATATCGAGTTAAGGTAAGTAATATCAATTTAAAAAATATTGAAGTGTTTAATATCGTTTGTAAAAATATAGTTCTTAAAAATACCTATTTTATAAATAATGTTATGTGTTGTTCATGTATATTTTAAATATATGTGATATTTTTTTTGTATAGGAATTGTTTATATATTTGAATATATGTGCTAAATATTTAGTAGTTATTCATTGTTTTAATTTGAATTTTGCATTTTTTACTTCCGTAGTGGGTTGTGGGTTTATAGGGGAATAGGTTGGGAAGTAATTTAATGATTTTAAAGTAATGATTATTTTGTATGTATTAATTTTTATTTAATTGAAATATTAAAGTTAAATGTGTAAATTAATGTATTATTAATTAATTATTTGATAATAATTAATATTAATTAATTATGTATTTGTTAATTGGTATTAATTAGTGTTATTACAAATTAAATATGGTGATTGTGTAATTAATTTTTGGTGTGTGTTGTGGTGTTTATAGGGGTAAAGGGTGTCAAGTAATTTATGTTTAATGAATAAATATATAGTTGTTAATGTTAATTGTTGTATATTTATTTTGTGTAATTGTTTATTTTCTGGTGTGTTCTTTTTACTTTTGAAGAAGTATAGGGTGGATATTAAATACATTTTATTTACTTTATAATAAGTTGTTTAATAGTAATAGTTTGTAATTTTAAAATAAGTTTTAATTGTGTAATTTGTTATTTTACAGTTTAATTTAGGTGTGTGTTATGAGAAGTTTAGGGTTAAAGTGTGGGTAATTAAGTAATTGTTATTAATTTTTTTATTAGTAATATTTTTTAATTGGTAATTCATTATGTCAATTATGGAAGCATATTTTGTTTCAAAGTTTGCAATTTTGTTGTGATTTGTCTGATTTTAGAGGTTAGCAAATTAAGAAATACATTTACATAATAATGTTTTAGATTGTAATTATTTTCTTGTTTAAAATATTTATTTTTGGGAAGTTTATTTTTTATATTATTTTATTTAACGTTTGTAGGTATTTATTATATGCAATTAATATTATAGTATGTTTTCTTTTTATATATTAAAAATATTGTTATTTTAATTTTTAACTTATTTCTAGATGTTTTCATTTATTAAGTTTTATAAAAATATATTTTTCTTTTTTCTTTTATTATTGTTTCAACTGACTGGAGTGTGAATAGTAATTTTATCTGTTCGCTATCCAACACGCTTCCTACTGATGCACTTATTGGAGTGGGAATAGTAATTTTTACAGCTCCACTATCCAACACTTTCCCTACTGTTGTACTCATTGGAGTTGGAATAGTTATTGTTACCCCTCGGCTATCCAACACTTTCCCTACTGTTGCACTCATTGGAGTGGCAATAGTAATTTTTACCCCTCCACTATCCAACATTTTCCTTACTGTTGCACTCATTGGAGTTGGATTAGTAAATGTAAACCCTTTGCTATCCAGCACTTACCCTACTGTTGCACTCACTGGAGTGGGAATAGTAATTTTTACCTCTTCAGTATCCTGCACTTTCCCTATTGTTGTACTCATTGTAGCTGGAATAGTAATTTGTACCCATCTGCTATCCAACACTTTCCCTACTGTTGCACTCACTGGAGTGGGAATTGTAAATTTTAGTATTCCGCTATCTAGCACGTTCCTTACTGTTGCACTGACTGGAGTTGAAATAGTAAATATAATCCCTCCGCTATCCAACATTTACCCTACTGTTGCAATGATTGGTGTTGGAATAGTAATTTTTACCCTTTCACTGACCAACACTTTCCGTGGCGTGGGAATAATATATTTTGACCCTCCACCATTCAAGACTTTCCCTACTGGTGCACTCACTGGAGTGGGAATAGTACATTTTACCCCTCCGTTATCCAATACTTTCCGTACTGTTGCACTGACGGGAGTTGTAATAGTTCATGTAATCTCTCTGCTGTCCAACAATTACTCTACTGTTGCACTCACTGGACTTGGAATAGTAATGTTTAACCTTTTGCTATCCAACACTTTCCCTACAGTTGTAGTTACTGGAGTAGGAATAATATTTGTTATCTCTTCCGCTATCCAACACTTTCCCTACTTTTGCACTGACTGTATTGGGGGAATTTAAATGTACATTTTTTTTAGTGTTCAATGTTTTAATCTATTATAGAATGTTTTTTTCTTATATTTTAAATTATTGTTATATATTTTTTAACATCATTTTAAAGTTTTAAAATTGATTAAAAATAATATATTAATTGTTTGAAAGTAAATATATATTGGTATATGGCCCTTAGGGACATTGTCAACATTGCTAAGTTAGCATGAGTTTTGCTGCCATGATGCTGCTTTTGCGCATGTTTCTACATTACTTTGTTTTTGCAAGACTCTGTTTGTGCCTTTCACATGAGAACGGGCTGCTTTTCAGGGTCTCTGCCTTTCCTGGAGTTTAGTCTGAACACGATATGCAAGGTTGATAAACAATGCCCCTTGTTATTCTGTTCTGGTCAGCCCGTAGCCCCTAGACATAACATGCTTAACACAGCTGCAATGCAGAATACTCCTGCTTTGATATCACGGGATGCATGTTGTTTGATCACACTTGGAGAAAGCCTTTCCATGGAGAAGAGCTCCGCTGTTGCTATGATGTAAACCTTACATCCAGGCTGTAAGGCATTGTGTCTGCTTTCAAAGCCCAGAGAGCTTCCTTTACATAAATAAACTTTTTTCAGCCAAGGGGAGGGTGGTTAGGCCTCATGGTCCTTTTTCCTCAGTCTTTTTATAATGATTTCCCCATTTGTACTCTATGGAATTGTAACAATGCTAACTGCTTTAAGTGTATGCATTTTGCTGCTGGTAGTGGCTCATATACTGTATTGCAGAGCACGAAAGTTAAAATAAACATTTTGAACTATTTCAGTGACTCTGCCAATTCTTATTATGGACAAGTACGAATGAATGAGCAAAAGAGTATGGGCTGCTCCCGCGATTCCTGGGACAGTCGGGAGTGTTATGTTCTGGGTTGTCTAATCATTTGTAGCTTCATAATATTTGGAGGAGAACGAATGAGACACTATAGCTAGTCGGTTTTGGGATTTTGGGTACTAATGTGGTAGGTTGGTACACCCCTTCAAACTGAGGTCCTGTTTTCCTGCGCATAATTCTGTGTATGTGCAGAATCCCTGAAACATGGCCCCACTTACATTTTGTCCTGTTCTTATCTGCGAGACTCTTGAGTAGTGCTTGTGCGTGTCCACAATCCCCTCATTTCTTTTTCTGGAGACAGCTGTGACGGTGTAACTTCCTGTATTGATGTATTATAGGTTCTTTCGAGCTTGAAATTATAAAAGGTTATTTTTCTTTCTTTTAACCCGTTTTTTTGCTGCAGCCATTTAAGTTGTCATACTCTCTTGCTCATTATGGTGGTGCAACCGTCGTTGAAAGGCATGCAAAGTTTGGTTTTGGGAGCCTGTTGCGGGACCCCCTGGTGTTGGGGGAGGTTACGGTACACTGGTGGGGTATCCATGGTACTCCCAAAACATTTCACTGCGTGTAGTGCCTGCCAAGTAGTGCAGTGAAATGCACAACATGCTCTTTTTGGCATCGCAGCGGTGCTGCTGTCAGCAGCCACTGTCGCAATGTTAATGGTGCAGAACGAGACCACTGCGGTATGCCAGTCCGTCCCCCATCGTAATGAGCCACTTACTTCCCGAATTAGCTGATTGTGACACCTGGGCAAGGTGTTTGCAGCGGTATATTCTAAATGTTTCCGCATTCCCTCCATGACCATACTCCCCTCAATTGTAAAGCGTGTTCAAGATGAACACGGAGCCAAAGCGGCTGTAGAGATCGGGATGAAACTGTTAGGGGTGTTCGACATGGTTGCTGATAGGATCCATGGCAATGTCAAGGGTGATGCAGTAAGCTTTCAAGTGGCAAACCGCTTGGAGACTGTCCCAGATGCAGACAAGCCACACGAATTACCAAAGATTATTGCAAAGTCTTATAAGATCATAGGCCACAATAGTCTGGGAGTTAAGCCTTTTGCTCAAATGCAAATGAAGCCTCAACAAAAAGCCCAGTCTGATAAATACGGGCGACCGTCCTTTCCTAAAAAGAACTGGAAAAATAAAAAACAGGGGCAGCAACAGCAGAATGGCATGCGCGATACCGTGAAAATTAAGACTTCTGATAGATTTCTAGTCCCTGATCAGCGCTCTCCTCGTTCTTTACAGGACACACAAGACTCTCAAGTCGGTGGAGGAGGACGTTAGGATCGTGGCAGAAGTCAACAACAGTTTGACCTTAAAGGAAAACAACAGGATTTGCCTTGTTTTTGACCCCAGTTTAAAAAAGAAATGTCTGCCGCTTTCACAGCGAGATATGCCTCAGATGGTGAGAACGCAACTCCTGGATTGAAGATGGGCAGTGACTCTGGTCAACAGCGTGGCAGAGGTCACCATATTGCAGGAGGCTCTGGGTCCCTGTCTGGAGGTGACAGCAACAAATACATTCATTACAGTAGGGATCGCAGACACCCGTGTTGCCCCCAATAGGCTCTATGAGATTATTTTCCAATTTGAAGGTGATATACTGCGTCCAATCAAGGCTGTTTTCTGGGAGAATCTAACCTCCCCCTATGACATTTTGTTACCGGAGGCAGATTGGCCTCCACCCTTAGTGTTAGCCGCATCTAGAGGGGTGGACGTAATACTTCAGAGTTTTTTCCCATTTCGTCCCTGAGGAGCATGCAGAGGCTGTTGCAGCGGAGTGGGCTTTGGCCCTAAGCCTGACTGTGTACCCTAATCAGGTGGGTTGGGATGTTGATTCACCGGCTCATGAAATACCTTTGGGCTTTGCGTCACAGCCACAACTGCAATATCCAATAAGATGTGAAGCGAAGGCTCACATTTGTGACATTCTAACACAGTTGGAGTATCGAGGAGTGATTGAACCATGTACATCACCAATGAATAATCCTCTCTTTACGGTATCAAAACCAGATGGTTCATATCGGATTGCATTGGATTACTGAAATTTCAATAGTTGTTGTCACACTTTTGCAGTGCAGAACACACACAGCTCTGCTCACACACAGCTCTGCGCTGGCGAACAATCTTTTTTCATAAAAAATATGAAACTACTCTGGAAATTTCCAATGGTTTCTACAGTCATAATCTTGCACCTGAGAGCTGTGACTTGACAGCATTTACTGCCATCTGTAAGAATAGCCCCAGGGCATTTGCGGCATGTGTTGTGTCTTTGCTTTGCTTTGACCCAGATGCGTTCTCGTACGTTGATGACATTCATCTAATGGACAACAAACTTATGCTGCATCTTGTCCAAGTGTACAGAATTATTTCATCCTTTGCTGACTATGGATACAAGTTCAATTTTGCAAAATTACACATCGCCCAATTAGCGGTGCCCTTTTATGGCTATGACCTCAATAATGAAGGAAAGGGGCTAGCCCCCTACTTCTGGAGAAAGGTGCATATTAGCAACCCCGTCTACACTGAAGAAACTTTAGTCTATGGTGGGATTTTTTAATTTCGGGAGGACATACATTCCCGATTATGCCCAGCGTATCAAACCACTTTCTACATTGATACAACCTACAATTCTTCTACTAGCTGGCTTCCGGAACATGCCTCTATCCATATTCTTTGCAATCTGACATTCTTGCAACTAATTACTTGTTGGCATGTGATAACACCACAAACCTGGTGTTACGTATAGTTCCAGGTACTGTGGGTTTCACTTACTTGGCGTTCAATAAGGGTGACACAATACCTAGTGCATACCAATCACATTTATACACGGCTGCTGAAATCCGTTTTTCAACTGTTGAAAAAATCTTGACGGCGGTACAGATGACGATTCTGAAAGAACGCTCACTGGCGCAAGGCAGACACATTCTTATGGTCACGCCTTTCCCTGCTTTGGAAGCAGTGACTAGGGAGTGTGTGCCTAACTCGAACACACTACACCCCTGTTGGATACAATGAGCTAATTCTTTGACATACTCTGAGGTCACGTTTATCTTTGATGCTGCACTTCAGACACAGGAGTTTTTATAGTATGAACACGTTTATCCTCCTCCCTTGTCTCTGCTTTCTCTACATGAGACCGACTGCATCATTTGTACAGATGGCTTGGCTCAACCGGCCACCGGTTACAAACACGCTTCTTCAGCAGCATGCGCAATTGTTGCTGGCTCAATTGTTAATGGAGAGTTCAAGTCTTCCATTGTGCATATTCAGGCACTTGGAGACTGTACGGCACAATTGGCAGAGCTACGTGCTCTTATTCTTGCTCTCAAGTTTGCTGATCCAAATGTGAATAATCTTATTGTTTGTGATTCCTATTACTGTGTCCAGTCTTTTAATGACAACTTATTCCTTTGTTCTCAAAATGACTATAGAGACACTAAAGGCAGTGCAATTAAGCATAAAATGCTTTGGGTTCAAGTTGTAGACTCAAACAATGTCTCTCACACATGTTATACATACTCGTGGTCCTCAGCATGTAGGAGCACATGCTCTTGGTAATTCTTAGGCTGATAAAGCGTTCAAATCTGCAGTAGCCACATGTTCTGTAGCAGCAGTTACAAGGTCCATGACTAAAATAGATAATGTGATTCTGGCAGCGGTGGCTGCTACAAGGGAGAGAACTGCTTATCCTCAGGGTTTCCCTTCGAAATACTGTTATCATATAACTCCTGAACAGGTTCCTTATGCTATGATTCCTGCAGTTGGGGATCGGATGTTCCCAATTTGGACCGCGTACTTGCTCTGATCAAAGCCACACACGAAGGCATTGCGTCAGCACATGCCCGTGTATCGGCGACAGTCTCTATCCTACAGCAAAGTTACTGATGGCGTGGTTTATGTAAACAGACCCGTAATTATGTACTTTCTTGTGACATTTTTCAACAAATTAAACCATCTACGGTTGCGCGCTCACCTCAAACACAACCATTTAACTGTGTGTATCTTGATCAATGCGGTCCACTCTCTTCAGATACTGTGTATAAATATGTACTTGTTGCAGTTGATTAATGCACTGGATTCCTTTGGCTTTGGCCACAATGCAGTGCTGATGCTTGAAATGTCATCAGGGATGAGTGAAACCAGATGTTACATACTATATCAGGATGTTTGCCTTTGGCACCTTCCATTCTGACCAAAGTACAGCGTTCGCCTCTAAGGCATACAGGGATGCAATGAAGTTGATGGGGGAGCTGGTGGAGTTTTCGTCTCCATACAGGCCTTTGGGCAATTCCATTATGGAGCGAATGAACCATGACTTAAAGCAATCATTGAAAGCTGGAGTCTTAGGTACTGGCAGGAACTGGCTGGCCCACTTGTATGAGGTTCAACGTGCACTTAATTATCTCCCTAGAAGATCTCTGGGTGGGCGGATCCCATATGAAATGCTCTTTGGCATTAAAATATTTGTGCCAGACCTTGATGGTCTAGACGTTGTGGCACCTTTGACGTAGATAATCATTCTACTGTGTTACAGAATCTATAAAAGACCTGTGACAGCTATGCAACTGAACATTTACCCTCTCCCACTGATGCAGCACAGCTGATTTTAGTTGGCGGCTTGTTTCCAAAGATCGGAGATCTGGTGCGAGAAAAGTTTGGAGAACAAAAAATAATTTGGTCCCTCTTATCGTGCATTGGTTCCAGTGCTTGGACTGAAGGGTACTCCTCCAATCATTTTACCACCTGTACCTGGTCGCAAAGACAACAGATACATCTCAGTGGACAATGTCAAGTTACACTGTGTTGCCGATTCTGAATAGTGTCACGCCTGCTGTTTAATGCAACGCAATTTCATTGGATCCGCTGACTTAATCTACTTCCACTGGTCCTCGTGTGGCTAAGGAAGTGATGGACACTGTATTTGACATTTCATCCGTCCAATCTCTATCTTCCAATACGGATGTCAAGTATACATATCCTACGGATGAGTACATTAATGAGGTGCCGACCGGTTCTCAACAACATCAGGCGTACCCGGCACTGCCACCTCTGATTAATAGAATTTCGACTGGTTACTTTGGAGATCATGCCAGCTTCTCCTCTAACTCTTCCTCCTCGACATCCAGTTTGGTAGACCCACAGACTAAATTAAGTATTTTCTTCTCTTGGTTCAAAAAGACTTACGTGGTCCTTACATGGACCTACATTTGGTTGGTGCTTATACTGATTTTCCTCTTCATGTCAATTGGATTTTACGGCAGTATTCTTTTTACTCATCAGTGGTAGTTATTTGCCGGAACGATCTTCTGCAAACTTGGTTGATGGAATTCTGGGCCCCCACACATCGTCCCTTATCATGAAACGTGATCAGACTCTTGTGAACATTTCAGCGTTCCCGGTTGCAGATGGCATCATGTGGGACAAAGTAGCCTTCGAAATTCACGGTCGGACCGATATGCTCAGGATACCATACGTGTTTATGTCTCATTAGGAGTTGTGGTAACATGGGATATACATTCTGACGGTTGGAATGTGCAAGCAGTCCATTCATTGTTTTCAGATTTAAAGCATTATGCTGCATTTGATGCTGAAGAATTGTATTTAAATTCTGCCAATTATGCTGATCTTTTTTGTTATTAACATTATGGGCATCATTTTTTACACAAGACGAACACGTTACAACCTGTTTTTAATTACACCCGATGGGAACATTGTCCTACTCCTGTACAGGGGAGTTCTAATAATTTATTAGAGATAAATTCACTTATTTTAGAGATTATGATACGTCTAATACGGAATCCTATTTCTTTAAACTTCAATCGTCTCCTCAAACCAAATTTATATTGACTCAAATTAAATTGATTTACGCCAACTTGTTGTTTAGGACTAATTTAGCTACATAGGGTTATGATCACTGGAAAGAGACAGTTGATTTAAAATTAATCTGGGCACGAAGCCTTGGCAGGTTCATAGAATTGAGGCTTTACATCATGCCTTCCCGTTCCCAGCTCAAATTTTGTTTTTAAATGAAACAGTGTACCAAATCACTTGTTTAGACCTAGCAAATGTAAAAAATTGAAATGCCCCATCCATTCCGACCTTAGTGGAATATGATAATTGTCGCAATCAAACAAATTATACTATTGATGTACTCCATGCTTTGTTTCGAAATGAAACTTTCAATGTCTCTGAAATTGATTCTTCCGGGGGGTTGGTGTGGCAAGCAAATACAAATGCATGCCAATTGCATTTTAATAATGTAACATCTGGTTTCACTCAGACAAAACCAGATCCTCTATCCCCTTACACATTCGGTCACCACATACTCGGTGGGTAAATTGTGCCAACAATGGTTGGAACATTCCACATTGGCATCAGTGAAACAACACCTTACACTCTTGTCAAATGACATAAATTTGTCTGATTTCATCTTAGGACCTAGGTCTCCTAGATCTAAGAGATTAATTTATGCTGCTTACAACAAAATTTGGAAACTTTAGCAGATTGAGGGTACTCTTCATCTGCGCCAAATTGATCAAGCCAATTTAGAGAAAGTTCTTGCTGTGGTTGACAATAGCATCAATACACTTTCATCGCACATTTATATGTTGGATAATATTGTGTCATCTGTTATTGATATTGTTCAAAGTTATGTGTCTGTGTTATATCATGGGCAACATTAGTTAAGATCTATTATGCAATTTGTTTGGACATTGCAAACTCTTAAAATGGGAAAAGTACCATGGGATTATTTGAATGCCACTGCTTTGTTTTTGCCATATAATCTAACTGATAAACAAAGATTTGTGTCCATGAAAGATGCTCCTATACACTCTTTCATATTGAACAATTAAAACTCTTGCCATTCTCGGTAGTGGAAACGGACTCTGCTGTTTGGTTAATTCATGGGGTTATCTCTCTCCGGTTTTCACTGTTTCAATTTGAATCATGCATGCAACATTTTCCGATTGCCCATTTTAAACCACTGGGTAGTGTATTTCTACATGAATTGTGGTCCCTACCTTTCACTTACAGTTGTCAGTGGGAGGGTAAGGATGTTTTTTTTACAGGGGAGGACTGCAATTCTACAGTAGGACATTCCCTGTTTTGTCAACACATTAAGTTGCATGGCGCTTGTAATGTGTCAGTGCTAAATCTTGCTTGTTTTTTAAAAGAAACCCCAGTACGATCAATAAATCCCACTGTTGCATTGCTTACTAATGCAGTTATCCTATCTTGAACAACCAAGACTGCTGTGGTTTACGGGCAGGAATCCCATATTTAGTAACAGTTTCCCAGTGTGTAACTTGTAGCAATGAGCTTTTTCCGCCCCCGCATGGGAGTTTAGATAGTTCCATTTAGCCTTCATTTCCAACCTTGAAAACAGATTTCAACAGGTTGAGCAGGCTCAAAGTGCTAGTATTGCAACAAGAGGTGACTCTCACTTCGGCTCGAGAGACCTTCGAGTTACAGGTGGCTAGAACTTCTAGCGAGATACATTCCCGTCTGAACACTAACCTCCCACTTCACTTTGGGGTGCTTATACATCAAATTTTTAATGCGTCTTACACTATAGGCCTTGCACATTTTTTAAATGTGTGTGATCAGGCCTTGTGACTTACTTTCAGACGAAACTTGTAGCAATACCTGGCTTTTATACATTCTATTTTTCCAGCGACTTCGTAGGGTTCTCCTTAGTATTGGCATTAGGTAGTGGAATTCTGCTTCTTCGGTTCCTGCTGCGCGATGGCTGCTTATCTTGTGGTAATGATCAGACCAGGTCAATTGTAGCTGTACCGTGATTGCATTCAACAGGTTTATGGATGCTTGCCATTAGCGACGCTTGGCATGAGTTATGGGTTAACTTTTCGCTTTGCCTACTTTACTTGCTTGCAACCAGTGTTTTACTGTTGGCGATGCCCCTTCTATTGGGCTACGGATATATGCATTTCCAACACGTTGTGTCTAGTCCCGGATTTTAACCAGTTGATGGGTTTCTTGGAGACTCATGACCAGGCTTATTCTGGGGATGGCTGTATGGCGCGTGTGGCAGAACTTAGAGTATTGGCTGAATGGAATGTCTGTGCAGCTGTTCAGAATGTCCTGCATCAGAGTTTCATCAAATATCACACAAGTTGCCCAGTTGTGCTTTTGGATGCATCTGATTACGAGGAGCATGTTTGTTCCTTTGACTTACTAAATTGGATGGCAACCCTTTTTACTACCAAAGATAAGGATGATCTTTTGGAGGGAATTGCATTCCTCGGTTAACACACCTTAATGGATTCACCACCTCCTTCATAATAACTTTATTATCCTGGAGACATCACTCTTTCAATAGACCCTAATAACAAAACTGGATTTAAAAAAAATAAGTTTATTTTGATTTATTCCAATTAGGTTATGTCAAACGCTTTGAACTCTACTTGCCTTTTGAACTCGGTTTTGGTCCTTTGTCTATGTTGTATGACCTTACCAAGGGGAGGGTGATATATGGCCCTTAAGGACATTGTCGACATTGCTAAGTTAGCATGAGCTTTCCTGCCATGTTGCTGCTTTTGCGCTCATTTCTACATGACTTTGTTTTTGCAAGACTCTGTTGGTGCCTTTCACATGAGAACGTGCTGCTTTTTGCGTTCTCTGCCTTTCCTGGAGTTTAGTCTGAACACATTGTGCAAGGTCGATAAACAATACCCCTTGTTATTCTGTTCTGGTCAGTCCCCAGCAACTAGACATACCATGCTAAACACAGCAGCAATGCTGAAGACTCATGCTTTGATATTACGGGTATGCATGTTCTTTTAACACACTTGGAGAAAGTCTTGAATTGAATTGAATTGAATTGAAAGAGTATTTATATAGCGCCTGACTACCCGGAGGCCTCGTAGCGCTTCAGAACCAAGAGTGACAATTCAGTGAAGACACTAGTTGAAGAGATGTGTCTTCAGATGTTTGCGGAAGACAGTCAGGCTACGTGTCTCTCTTAAAGACTGGGGAAGGGGGTTCCACAATTTAGCCTCTAGGTGTGAAAAGGAGCGGCCCCCCCATCTTGCTTTCTTTATCTTTCTAGTGGAGGCTAAAAATTGGTTGCTGGATCAAAGCGACCTAGATGGTAAATAGAGTGGCATTAATGGGTGGAGAATTTTAGGGCCTGTTTTCCAAATGGCTTTATAGGCTATGCACAGTGTTTTAAATTGAATTCTGGCATTCATTGGCAGCCAATGTAGCTGACAAAGAGCTTGTTTGGCCGATTGTCTCCTAGGGACTTGGAGGAGTAGTCTGGCTGCACTGTTTTGTACCACCTGTAATTTGTTAATGGTGGACAGAGGAGCTCCCAGGTATAGTGAGTTCCCATAATCCAACTGGGAAAGAATTAAGGCCTGAATCATGATTCTTCATGCTACAAAAGGGAGGAGAGGGAGAATTTTTCGCATCATCCTTAACAGGCTGTAGCATGTTGATGATAGTATTGTGGCCTGGTGATTAAAGGTCAATTTGTCATCAAGCCACGCTCCCAAACTCTTTGTGTGCGGTTTGGGTAGTGGAGCTGGACCCAAACATGTGGGCCATGAGGGCATGGTGGAAGCAGGGGCGGCATTGCCCAACAACATGATTTCAGTTTTATCTCCATTAAGACGGAGGCAGGAGTCCTCCATCCATCCGGCTACTGCTTCAAGGCAGGGTGTCAGCCTATCAGACGAATCCGCATCTTGGCCCAGCGATACCACCAGTTGGGTATCGTCTGCGTAGCTAACGATCTTAATGCCGAATGGATGTACCACAGCTGCCAACGGCTTCATGTAAATATTAAATAGTGTTGGGCTCAATGCCAAACCCTGTGGAACCCCACATTCCAACAGCTGAATAGATGAAACTATATCTCCCTCAAAGACTTGGAAATGGCGATCTCTGAGGAAGGAGGCAATCCAATTCAGTGCATCGCCCGACACCCCGCTCATTCTGAGGCAGTTGGTCAAGATGGAATGTTTGACAGTCTTGAACGCTGCACTGAGAACCAACAGGATGATAGCTGCCCTTCCTCCTTCATCTAGCAATTTCCTTGCCTGTTCTGTTACTAGCAACAGTGCAGTCTCCGTACCATGGTTAGGTCGAAACCCAGTCAGTGTCATCCAACAGACTGTTTGATTCGAGATGATTGGTGAGAATGTTGTTTACATGTTTCTCCACCAATTTACTGAGCCATGGCAGGAGGGAACTCGGCCGATAATTGGATAGAATGGAGGGGTCCAGACTAGGCTTTTTGATCAATGCTTTCACCATTGCACACTTCCATGATGAGGGGACTATACCGGTCGATAAGGAAAGATTTAATATGTCCATTATAGTAGTTTGGACAGAATTAATTATTGCTTTTTGCTGTTTGGGCGGTGCAGCATCTGTCGGAGAACCTGAGACTACTTTACCAATGATTGTATTGAGTGTCTCTGGCGTCAGAGGGTCCAGATGGTCTAAGAGGGGCACTCCGATTGAATTAGTAAGATGCTGACTATCTGTATCATTTTGGTTGGAGGGAAAGGTGTTATATATCGTCTCTATTTTTTCTTTAAAGAACGCTGCAAGTTTGTTATAGCGTTCCAGGGCTCCCTCTTTGGCAGGGGGTGTTTGTGTCGGATTAATCAGAGTTTTCGCTATTCGAAAGATCTCTTTGGGAGAATTAGCGGCAGTGGCTATTTTTTCCCTCATAAAATTTAGCCTGTGTTTCTTTTATCTCCTTTTTGTAGCTCCTGATAGCTTGTCTATATGTATCTTTTGTGTCTTTCGAGGGAGAAGCTCTCCAGGTTCTTTCAAGTCTGCGGCATGTTTGTTTTAACAATCTTAGTTGAGGACTATACCATGGTGCAGTGTTTTTCCTGTCACATTTCTGTGTGATAACTTTCGGGAGAATGGAGTCCAATGTATTTTGGATCCAGATATTAAAGTTGGTATTTGCCTCTTCAATGTTGGTTCCTCTTATAGGTTGAGTGGCTTTTAAAGAGGTTTGCCATTTATCCAAAGGTAGCTTACCCCACTTTCGGTCGTATATTACATTAAGGGGAGGTGCCTCTCGCGTATTTTTAGTAACCCAGAACAGGGGAACTAAAAAATGGTCGGTCCAAAGTCTTTCCATGGAGAAGAGCACCGCTGTTCCTATGATGTAAACCTTACATCCAGGCTTTAAGGCAGAGGTATTCAAACTTTTCCAGGTTGAGCCCCCCAGCTGAATTCCCCCAGATGTTGGGCCCCCCCACCACCCGACCGAAACCTCAGGAATCCGGCACACCACATGATCGACTGCAACGCGCACACCACGGGCCATATCCGGCTAACAATGCTCAACACAACAAGAGTGCCTAGCAAACTGCAGGCCTGTGAGTGGGTGTGGGGAAATGACAGAGGCGTACCACACAGCTCAAAACACAATCCTCCAAGGCAAAGGAAGTCATCACAACCCTCCCCATCCATCATGTACACCTTGTCATCCACCAACTCCCCCACCTTTCATTCCTTCCCTCCATCTGTGCCCCATCCACATCCAAACCCCTTCAACCACTTGCAAACCCATCCACCATCCATCCCTCCATCCATCATCTCACCCATCCATCCCTCCATCCACCCCCTCACCCATCCATCCATCATCCATCCATCCCTTCACCCAATCCATCCCCTCACCAATCCATCCACTCTTCCACCCATCCATCCACCCACTCATCCATCCAACCACTCACCCCTTCACCCAAGCTATCCTCCCACTCATCCATCCACTCCTCCATTCATTCATCCACCCACTCCTCCATTCATCCATCCACTCTTCCACCCATCCATCCACTCCTCCACCCATCCATCCACTCACTCATCCATCCAACCACCCACCCTCTCACCCATCCAGCCATCCCCCCACCCACTCATCCATCCACCCAGTCACTCATCCGTCCACCCACTCAACCCCCCACTCATCCATCCACCCACCCATCCATCCCTCCCGCTCTCCACCCTCCCCCCACTCATGCATGCACTCCCTGACCCATCCATCTCCATGCTTCTCTCCTCACCCATCTATGCACACATATGCCCATCCACTCTGCCAATCATTCATCCATGTCCTCACTCATCCATCCATCCATCCTCCCCCTCTCTCTGCATTCCCCCCTCACCCAGCCACCCATCCCTCCATCCACCCTTCACCCATCCATCCACTCATCCACTCATGAATCCATCCATTGACCTCTCACCCGCCCCTTCACTCCTCCATCCATCCCCCTGTCCATCCACCCTCCTCAATCACCCATCCATCCCCACATCCACCCCTTCACTCATCCATCCATCCATTCATTCACCCCATCACCCATCAATACATCAATACATCCATCCATCACCTCTCTCATCCATCCACCCACCGACTCGTCCACCATCCACCCCCCCATTGATCCATCCACCATTTCACTGATCCATCCATCCCTCCACCCATCCATCCCCACATCCACCCCTTCACTCATCCATCCATCCATTCATTCACCCCTTCACCCATCAATACATCAATCCATCCATCCATCACCTCTCTCATCCATCCACCCACCGACTCGTCCACCATCCACCCCCCCATCGATCCATCCACCATTTCACTGATCCATCCATCCCTCCACCCATCCATCTACCCTTCCAACCATACACACATCCATCCACTCCCATCCATCCCTCCACTCATGCATCCATCCTCTCTCCCACCATCCATCCACCCCTTCACCCATCCATCCATCCCCTCACTCATCCATCCACCCCCCCACCCATACATCCACCATGTCACCCACACATCCACCATGTCACCCACACATCCACCATTCCACCCATCACTCCACCCATACATCCACCACTCCACCCATACATCTATTCACCCACATGGCAACATAACGGACGTCTGGTGGCCGGCTCCACCCGACATCCCTTGCTCTCCCTCTGTCTCCCTCGCGCTCTCTCACTCTGCCTCCCTCGCTCTTTCTCTGTCTCCCTCGCTCTCCCTCTGTCTCCCTCACTCTCCCTCACTCTGCCTCCCTCGCTCTGCCTGTCTCCCTCCCTCGCTCTCCCTCTGTCTGCTTGTCTCCCTCCCTCGCTCTCCCTCTGTCTGCATGTCTCCCTCCCTCACTCTCCCTCGCTCACCCTGTCTGCCTCAGTCTCCCTCGCGCTGCCTCCCTCGCTCTCGCTCTGTCAGCCTCTGTCTCCCTCCCTCGCTCCCCCTCTGTCTGCCTGTCTCCCTCCCTCGCTCTCCCTCTGTCTATCTGTCTCTGTCTCCTTCCTCCCTCCCTCTCCCACTTCATCTCACATGCCTGTGTGTGCCTGGGCTGACACAGCTTCTGGGCACACACACACTCAGCCAGCCAGCCGCACCCGAGCACTTCACACCTCTTTAAGAGACCATTCCCATGCTAATGAGCTTTGTTCAGCTGTTAGGCCCCTGCAGCCCCACTCGGACGGAAATCGCCCTCCCCTCACAGAGAGTCTCTGCATCGCGCTGCACAAAGGTAAGATCGGAGTGGAGCGCGCGCCCCCCCTGGGATGGTGCTGCGCGCCCCACAGTTTGAAGAACCCTGCTTTAAGGTATGGGGTCTTCTGTCAAAGCCCAGAGATCTTCCTTTACATAAGTAAACTACTTTCATTCCAGTGGAGGGTGGTTGGACCTCAAAGGTCCTTTTTCCACAGTCTTTATATAATGACTTCCCCTTTTGTACTCTATGGAATTGTAACAATACTAACTGCTTTGAGTTTATGGATTTCGCTGCTGGTAGTGGCTCATATACTGGATTGTAGAGCACAATAGTTTAAACAAACATTTTGAATAATTTCAGGGACTCTGCGAATTATTATTGTGGACAAGTACGAGTGAGCAAATGAAAGAGTATGTCTTGCGCCTGCGATTCCTGAGTGAGTCGGGAGTGTTGTGTTCTGGGTTGTCTAAACATTTGTAGCTTCATGATATTTGGAGGACAATGAGACACAATAGCTAGTTGGTTTTGGGATTTTGGGTACTAATGTGGTAGGTTGGCACCCTTCTATACACTGAGGTCCTGTTTTCCTGCGCATAGTTCTGTTTATGTGCAGAATCCCTGCAACAATATATGTGTGTAACTTATTATGTTTTGGGGGTTTATCTTTTTTTAAATTAGGTTTTTTGTTATATTTTGTTAAAATGTATATTAAATGTACTTTATTTTGTTAGAATTAAGTTTAATATTTAATATAATTAACATATAGTATTGTATTTATATATATATATGTGTATAGATCAATAGTTTGTACATCTATTTTTTACCCAAATATCTTTTAGTCGATATTTATGCAATCGATGTTGTGTCAGTAAACCGCTTTGAATGACTGAAAAATTCCCTTGCTTTATTCCCTGCTCCCTCAATCCTATCCTCTAAATGAGATTGCTTAGCTGTTTTAACTTCAGCATAATATTTCTTGAGGCCTGCCTTCTAAACTTTCTTGTCATTACTATTATATTAATATATTATATAATATAATATAAATATAATAAATTATATTTATTTATTTATAAAGTTTTATATAGTGCAAACGTGACCCAAGCGGGTATCAGAGCGCTTTACAGATGTACAGAGGTACAAACAGGGTTGCAGGTAAAACAACAATGATAAGCAAGGTAATGTAGAAGATAGAGGAGAAGTAAAATATGCAAGAGGAAATAGTGTAGTATATAAGTGCAACAAACAAATAGCGGGGTTGAACATAAACCAGCGGAGTGGGCAGAGTTAATGGAGGTAGGTGCTGTCAAACAAGGGCATTCATCCACAGGGCTTTCACTTCTTTTTTGAAAGACGCCGTAGAGGGCATCAGTCTGATGTGCAGAAGCAAGGAGTTCCAGATTCTTGCGGCAATACCCAAGAACGCTCGGTTATAAGTTTTATTTTCTGGAATTTTTGGGGTTTCAGCAGCAGACTGCTGGCACTCCTAGAAGATCGGCTCCCACCAGAGAGTTCCAGCTTTTGGGCTAGGTACATCGAGGTGTCACAGTGAAGGGCCTTGTGCGTCATGCAAGCAGTCTTAAGATCAATCTTAGCCTCTAACGGTAGCCAGTTTTAGGATTTCAGTATCGACGTGATGTGGCTATTTATTCTGCAACCAGTGATGAGCCTTGCAGCTGAATTCAGGGAAGCCCTGAGCAGAGCCAACTTGTACCTGGGTAGCCCACATAGAGTTGCACAGTCATAATCTAGCCTGGGGATTACTAGAGCTTGAACAGCAGACCTGAAGTCGTCCAGGGGGGATGACGGGTTTTATCTTTCTTCGAATATTCATGTGGAAGTTGGCCCCTTTGGTGGCTGCGCTAATGTGTTCCTGTATTCTCAATGACTTGTCATGTATAATTCCAAGAGATCTAGCAGAGTCAATAATGTGAGGGGTACAGTTGAGAGCTGTTAAGTGTTTCAACTACTCAGCGATGATGGCTGTCTTTTTGGTTGGTGCTATCAGGAGGAATTCCGTTTTGGAGGAATTGAGCTTAAGATGTTGGGTAGTCAGCCAATGTTGAGTTTTGAGAAGGGTAGAGTTCAGTGAATTGATATTGTCTGGGGAAGAGATTTTCAGGTAAAGTTGGGTGGCATCAGCATACATGTGAAACTGAATGTTGGAAAAATTGATGAAAACAGTTAGAGGCTCCATGAACAAGTTGAAGAGCATGGGAGAGAGAGCAGATCCCTTAGAAACCCCATGAATGGATGGCAGGGAGTTGGAAAGCGAGTGATTGGCTTTAAATCTTTGTGTTCTGTTGTTAAGAAAGGAGGCAAACTAGTTCATAACTTGGCCATAGAGCCCCGTCCTTCGTTCTAGTAAGTCAAGGAGTTTATCATGCTTGACCGTATCAAACGCTGAAGATTAGTCAAGTAGGATTAGAAGGTAAGCTTCATTCCGATTGAGCATTTTTAGGGCGTCATCTATTATATGAGTAATAGCCGTTTCAGTACTATGGCCCTGGCAAAAACCTGATTAAAATTCATCTAGGAGCTGGAATTGATCAATGTGGTTACATAGTTGGACAAGAACACATTTCTCAAGGAGGTTGGGATGCTAGTGATAGGACGAAAGTTATTAAGGTCCTCTTGGTCAGCCCTGGGTTGTTTGAGAATAGGCGAAACCTGCTCTGTTGGTTCAGAGGAGGACTAAGGACCCTTTTATCTCATTGAAGAAGCTTGAGGGTAGAGGGTCACTGAAGTTGTTAGAGGGTTTGAGAGTCATAAGCAAGTTGAGAATAGAGCATTCATCATAGGGAGTGAATTGGCTTCAGCAGTCATTATTTTTGGATGAAAGTCCTATGTCAGGCAGAGGCTGGAGTGGAGTGGGTTGGCTCCAGCAGAAGATAGTTTTGGATTAATGAACAATGGTGGGCAGAGGATGAGGGGGAGGGGGAAAGTAGGGTTAGTCAGGCGAAGGAAAGTAGGTTGTTGCTTTGTAGAGCTCGTAGATCATTTTAGATTTTTAATAGTTTTCTGAAGGAAGAAAGAGGCAACCACTTCACAAGTTGGCTGCATAGGCACCTGAGATGGAAGAAGGTTGGCAATATAGTTGGATTGGAGTTTGATCAGTTTAAAAAGTTTTTGGGTCTGTTTCTAGCATTATCTAGTTGTCTTCTGAAAGAGTTCAATTTTGCCTTCTTGATGTGTTTGTTGTAAGAGCTTCCTCTCCATTGTCTTTCCACTGTTTTACATTGTTTCTTTTATACCCTGAGGCTGTCTGTATACCATGGGCTGGATGGTTTATTTATGCCAGGTTTCCGTTGAATGACCAGCGCTAGCTTATTAGTAGCAGTTTAAATCCAATTATGAAGGAGGTTGTCATCACCCTCAACCGAGCCTGAGCGAGACTGGCCACTTTCTTCACTGGTATTCATAAACTTCACTGACTGGACTTTATGAAAGACTTTCACAGTGTAAGGCGCCCTGGCCGTATGAGGATGTACTTCTTTTTAGGGCCTACCAAGAGAAATTAATCCGGTAATGATCCGTCCATACTTGAGGAATGGGGTCCGAAGTGACATTGGAGAGCACTTGATCCAGCAAATAACAAGCCCAGAGGACAGTCCTGAAAATTGGTCACTAAGGGACTCATTTGCAGTCCAGTGTCCAAGGTAATGCATGTCAGTGAAGCCAGGCAAATGCTCAGTGCCCTTTCAATATATCACCAGATACAGTGGAACATGGGTTGTACACAGGTAAAACAGGGAGTTTGAAATGTTAGGCAAAAATCAAGATCCAATTCCTGCAGTAGAAACATTCCAAATATCTGAAGCAAATGCTCATAGTAGTTTTGGAGTGGTGCCTGCTCCATAGCACCCGCAAAAGAAGCCTTGATTGAGAAGTAGCAGGGACAGGATGAAAATGCCGCAAATGAGGAATAACAGCTACAGGAATCATCCAAAATAGAAAAAAAGGAGTTTCCAAAAGCCAATCATACTCCATAGACGATTTTTAAAAGAACTAATGTAGCCGGTGCCTACAAGCTTAAAAAAAAGTGGACCAGGCCAGCTGTACTATAGGCATTAAAGATTTGATGCTCTAATTCTCTGAAATGCAGAGGAAGATTTGTATTTAACTGTATGTCACTAGAAGTTCCATGCACCTGCAATTCGACGGTCTCACCGCAGATGCTTCTTGTTAGAACAATAAGGCTTTTAGTCTGATTAGCTTATTGAAATCTGCCTTCAGAATTGGAAAGGAAAACCACAATGAGCTATCTACAATCCTATGCGGAGGGATAAGGACGTTGTTTCAACAAGTGACTATTCCGCAACAGTCTTGATCACTAAGCATGAGATAACTACCATTGTACCGTAATGAAAGAGAAAATTGCGGGAACCAGAATTGCTTTCAGATAACAAGCTAAATTAGGTACTGAAGTATTACATGCGCAATGAATTTGAACTTGTTTACAAACAAGTGAATGTCCAATAGTAGAGTCACATTCTTCTCTGGTAATAAAACTTCCTTATGAGTACATTCACAACAATATGTAAAGGGACGTGACCATAATTTATTAATTAAGCTGCTTCCAAGGGGTTCAAATCAACCAACAGGGAAAGGTTTAATGCAAGCTGTGAATTGAAATGTCAAAATGGGCAGTGAAATAACACTGTGTACTAACCACAGCACCGAAGGCATTTCAGCCATAGTGAATGGGAGTTGTACTAATTTCTCTCAATGCAGCATTGTGTATGTTGCGTCCTTCATGGCCATCAATTGGTGTTTGTGTGTTAAATTATAACCCAGGAACAAATCAATGCAATTCATGTAATGCCATGCAGCACGCCATTTTTTTTGTTTTTAAAGCCTTCTGCTATACTGCATAATAGATCTCAACTGACTTTGCCCTTGATACAACATTGACATGTCACTTTGCACAATATTGATGACAGATGATACAACATTGTTTAAATTGTAAATATGAGGCAACAACATATTAATACTATTGTCAACAACAGCAAGAACTTTATCCAAATTATCTTGGTCAATTGGTCCTAAAAACGCAGCAGCTTCCATCTGGGATCATTTCTAAATTTCATTATGAGAAGGATCTATAAATCTGTTTCAGTGCATGAGGATTGGGGACCTAACAGATCTGATAAATGTATATCTCCAGACAGGAGAGTAAGATGTTGTTTTAATGCAGACAGTGTGGAATGTTCCAACCAATGTTGACAAAAGTGTTCCACCGAAAAGGTGATAATGATGCCAGAATGTGTTGACTGTGAGTGTCGGGGATCAGATCTGCTTGATTTGAACCCAGGTGTGGGATTAAGAAAATTAGCATGACAATTTTTTGTCCACTGGTCACAACAACCTCCTGCAAGTACCCGAAAATGAAGAATGATATGTACCACTTTGTACCATGCTATTTCTTCAATGTAGTTTGTCAAATTCTGCCAATTATCGAAGCAGGCAATAGAGGGAATGATGGGGCATTAATTTCATAAATTTTTACTAATCCCAGACAAGTAATCTGTTAGATCATTTCATTCAAGAAAATCATTTGTGTGGGATTTACACAGGCTCAAAATATGGTTTCTGTGACCTGAACCTGCCAGGACTTTGTCCCCCAAATCAATTTCAAATCAATGTTGTTCTTCCAGTAATCATAGCCTTTAAGGGCTAACTGGTTGTCAAGCAAAGCTGTGTAAATTAGCTTAATCTGAGTAAGCATATTTTTCTTTTGGTGAGTTTGGACCTAATATGAAATAATATGACTTGGGGTATGAAGTGTCATATCCCGTAAAATATGTGAACTTGTTTTTTGCAACTCCCTTGTGGGGGAATCGGACAATGTTCTCATTGTATATAATTAGAAGGTGGATGTTGACCACTGGCGCTGTGCAGGAAGGAATGTCTTTATTGATGATAACCGAACATATCGGCATAATTAGCAGAATTAAGATATAGATCCTCTGATTCAAAGACAGTATATTACTCTAGTTTGGAAAGCATAGAATTTACAGTGTCAACATCCCAATCATCCAAATGTAACCCCAGTACTCTCACATCACACCTAGAAACTTTGAACACAGGGTACCTGCAGGATCTCCATAGGGCCAAATATGTTGAAAAGAACCTTATCCCAAACAATTCCATAAGTCATTGGAATGGCTGAAATGTTGACGGGGAACGAGTCTCTTTTCAGTTTACGCAATGAAGAATGGGGGGCCAATACCCTTTGACTAGTTTTATAGCAGAACGTTCCAGGGGTAATGGTCATTGATTAAAAAGAAGAAAACAGTCACAAATCCAATCCACATGAAGATGATCCACACATAGATCCAAGGCTAGGCCAGATAAGTGTGTTTTACCAATGAAATTAAAACTCAAATCCATGCTGGAGGTGGGTGTAAAACAGAAGAAGTGCCTGAAGAAAAATTATCTTGATCCATACAGAACCCGGAGGTACTCAGCTAAAAAACAGGAGGTTGTGACTCAATAGTAGGACTTGAAAAATCCAATTCAGAAGGATTCAGCAATTGTGGATCCATATAAATGACATGCCTTGTAAAAGACGTGATAGTAGAAACAGGTACCTTGTTAGTTAAGTTGTCAGTGGACCACTCTGTGGTATACTATTGAGAATCGGACACACGGTACGGCACACAGCTACTACAAGGAGTGTCCTGGCCCACACGGTGTAATTTGACATGTTCAATGGAAACAAAGCATATGTCTTTATATCGCGAAAGTGGTGGCAAAACCACAGTGTGTGTACCTTGCACACCAAGGACTGGAACAGGAGCACTGTACTCTGGGCCAAATTCCTTTTTCATTCCCAAACAAGATCTCCATCTTTAGGAAGCCAGCCGGAAACCAGGAGTTGATCTTCAGTACTTCATGAGAGAGATGGAGGCAAGTATTTATAAGATTGTGTGTCACAAAACTTTTCTAGATCCTGTAAGACAGCACAATGGTTATCTACGTCAATGGATGAGGATGCCGCCCCAATGCCTGGACCGTCACGGTCTGGAACATACATCTAGATGCCAAAAAGCACTTCGAATGGCGTCCACCCACCCAGAGATTAATGCTCGTTGAACCCGATGCAGATAGTCCAACCATCCACACCCTGTACCAAATACCCTTGCTGTTAAGGACAACTTTAAGTTACAGTTATTCTTTCCACAACAGAATTGCCCATGGGCCTATATGGTGAAGAACATTTCACGTGTACACCCATGGATTTCATCGAATCATGGTATGCTTTAGAAGCAAAAGCCTGACCTTTGGCTAAGTGGCATGCTCAGCAGGCATGAGTTCAGATGAAGACCTGCGAGTCATTAATAATGGTGAGAGAGTAAGCCGAGTGCTGTGGCCACAGCCAGAGGAATCTAGAGCAAGAATTAATTGCAACCAAAATAAAGGTGAATGCAGTATATGAAATCATTGGACCACAATGATCCAGGTAATTGCAACCAAAAGGTTTATTAGAAGTAAAAAAAAGATTTGTTTGTGGTAGACGAGACACAGTAGAGCTTTTAATCTGTTGGCAGATATCAAAACAGCGAACATATTTTCTAATTTGTTGGTTTAAACCCTACCACCAATAAGGCTGCTGTAAGAGTGAAATAGTGGCAGCCACTCCCGCGGAAACGGGAGCTACACCTTCGTATGCGGCTACAATCAGATCATGTCTGTGATCTGCATTGGGTCTCATACAATTGCCAACACCTGAAATAGTGACAAAAGGAACATTCTGGTCATTTAAGTGATAAGAATATTTAGAAGATAAGCCCTTCGGTAAAGGGGGGGGGGGGCGTTCTTCAAAGCATTCACAGAAGCCAAGATATCAATGTTGATATGAGTTTTAGAGCTGGTCACCAGTGCTGTTCTAGCTGTGGCTCCTGAAGATTTGGCTGCTTTATCAGCCAGAGAATTCGCTATATCATGTGCTCCCACATGTCAATGATTCAATGTATGTATAACATGAGTTTGGGGCAACCTATGCTTAAGCCAAACAGTTTATGCATGATTGTGCTATCCTTTGAATCTCTGAAGTCATTTTGTCGCCAAAAATGTGAAAGGTCATTAAACGAAGCACATACAATAAGTGTGGGGAATTCAGAATTCGTATTTTCAAGTGCAAGAAGTAAAGCCTTCATTTAAGCCAATCTGCAGTACAGTCTCCAAGAGACTGTACGTGAGTCGTTTGGGGGTAAAAAACACCATCTGATGGACTGCCAATGACGATCCAAAACTATTATGCTCTTAAGAAGTATATACATTAGCAATTAGGACAGGCAACTTGCGTTTGCAGTTGGCTACAGCCACCGCAGCAAGTTGCTGGCATATAGCCAAAGACACTGCTTCACCCTTAACATTAGTAAGAATATTTTTGGAGACAACTAAAAATTACCCATTAGTTCATCCCCAAATCTAGGGCAGGACCTGCCCCATGTTCATTCTGGTTTTTTTTTAGGGTTGGAGTGCGAATCAGTCCAGTGGGTAAGTACATGGTGAGAATTCTGTGCTTGTCTTGTGGTCCTGTAAGGGAAAATACAGCTTCAAGATGATCAATTTTTTGGGTTACTCAAAATGGAATTAATTTCTTCACGATTTGTGAGTCATTTTCGCATAGTTGAATAAACAATTACAGGACATTAATCAGGGGCTGCAGGCAACTGGGCTTGCGCTTGCAGGCCAAGTGTAGCTGGACCAGCCAGCAAAGTAGGTGAAATATACTGAGTAAGACTTCCATTTAGGATGACAAGAATATTTTAAAAAGCAGAAATGTGTACCAAATTCAAATTACCTAGATCTGGATTTAGGTTATAACCTTCTAGTGTCGGCAATGTGGCCCCTTCTTTCCTAAGGGTGCCTTTTTGAACAGTCTCAGGCATATGGGAAAGGGTGCCATTAAACCAAGTCTGGTGTTCCCAGACGGTAAGAGGAATCTCAACAAGTGCATATGGGCGATATGCAGCAGGTGCCTAGGGCTTTGAATACTCATGAAAGGTATTATCATTAGCGTCCACAGCCGGAAATGTGACTCATTAATAAAAAAAACTTCAAATCAGAACGCTGCGTCGCCTTTTTCAACAAAATTCACAGGTGCTCCCACTGCGGGGACTCCATGCTATGTCAAATGTTGAGGTACCGCAGGGCAGCAGTTAACAGCAATAACAATGGGTTGAGCCATAATTAATTTGCAGTGGATTCAATACGTAGCACAAACAGGGTGTAAACCTTTTAATATGTAAGCTTGAAAAACCAACAGATCAAGGTGGTCCCTACAAACTGTGGAGGACGAAATCCTTACACCATAGACGTCTCTAATAAATAGTGCAAGGGTATTGTGGACAAGCACAAGTACTACTGAATGTTCCTGCAAGTATCTGACCAAAATGTTGGCACTGTCATGTTGTAGTGATTCTCCTCAGGAACAGAACAATGCTTGAGACCATTGAACCTTGGTGTTTAGGGACTGTGTCACCATCCACCTCAGTGCCTATGAGCCCAAGTCTGACTAGCTATAGTGCCTCACTTTACCTCAAAACCTTACCAGAAAGGCAAGTGAATTGGCACCCCAGAACATAACACGCCAGGTATTGCGGTAACACACCCATTCGCATACTCACTCGTACTCGTCCACAATAAGATAAACGAGAAACACAAAGGAAGTTTAAAATATTTATTTAAACTATTGCGTCCTATAATGCAGTATTCGCGCCACAATTAGAAAAAAAATGCATGCCAAAAATACTGTTAGCATGGTCAATAAACAATATATCATAAAAAGCCCTGTCATGATATAAGACAGAATATAATGTTATATTATTCAAACGTGTTATTGCAATTATTTGTTTAACGCAAAAGGTATTTTTATGTTTATTAGTGATAATGTAACTATTTTGATGATATTATTGTCATTGCTATTGTGTGAGGCGATATTTTTTAACTATACTTTTTTTAAAGATAGCGATATTTTTGTTTCCAATATTTGTGTTTACGATATAAGCCAGGAAAACAGATATGATGTCTGGGTAACAATTGTAGAAAAACTAATGCTGGTGTTGCTTGAGTAAAATCTAAATCCTTTGAAAGTGAGGCTATGAATTTGCTCCTCAAGTGTGAAAAGAACTTACAAAACAATATAAAATGTAGTGTGTCTTGTACATAAGTGAAATCACACTCACAAGGGGATAAACTGGAGGCCGTATGCCAACAACTCAGCACCACCAGTAGGCAATGGATCAAATTTAGCCTGAATCAGGTCAAAAGAGATTGCTTTTTGTCAACAGCAGGCTCCAACCCACAACAAATTGTGTTCTATTGATTGGCCCTGGGTGTCTACTCCTGGAAAATGTATCATCTGTGATGCGCTCTGCTTAATGGTCCCAGATCTGGTTCCCTTGTTTATGTTTGATTTGACAAGTATATGCTTTGAAGGGACCTCACCCTATGTATTTCAGAAGTTTTTGCACTCCACAATGGGGTACATATACAGAAAAAAAGTAGAATGTGTGCATCCTGTCAACATATACTTGGTTTTGTTCAAAGTACTTTATTTAAAAGGATTTTTAAAACTGTTGGGTGGTATTGATTGTAACTATTAGGAGGTATTGTCTTTTCCTCTGGCACTGCCATTCCCTGGACGGAGTTGGCGAATTTAAGGCCCATCTCTCTTCTCCCCTTTTTGGGGAAAATTATAGAGAAATATGTAAATCGCCACCTATCCAGCTATATTGAGCTAGTAGGCGGTCTGGATCCATCCCAGTCGGGCTTTAGACCAAGACACAGTACTGAGACCGCCTTGCTGTCAGTCGCAGACGATCTACGCATGTTCCAGGATAAAGGTCATTCTGTTATCCTGGTTCTGCTGGATCTGTCTGCGGCGTTTGACACCGTGTCATACGACATCATGACAACCAGGCTAGTTAACATCGGCCTGGAAGGCAAGGCGCTGTCATGGCTGAGGAGTTTCCTGACAGGTCGTACCCAAAGGGTCACCCTGGGGGATTATCGGTCAGAGGAGTTGGAGATCTCTAAGGGGGTGCCACAGGGCTCCTGTCTGAGCCCTACTCTTTTTAATATCTATGTGGCCCCCCTAGCTAACATCATGAGATCGTATGGATTTATTCCTGTGTCATATGCAGATGACACCCAACTCCTCTTTCCTTTTGAAACCGTTACGGTGGAGGTCAGGAACTCCTTTGCTCAGGGGATGAAGGCAGTGGCACACTGGATGGCATCTAACCTCCTGCAGTGTAATGTTGCAAAAACGGAGGTGATGCTGTTCGGTGAGGCCAAACTTCTGTGGACCCCAGACTGGTGGCCTCAAGATCTTGGCCCGGCTCCAGAGCCCAAGCAGGTAGTGAAAAACCTTGGCGTCCGACTTGATCAGGAGCTTTCATTAAAACATCATAGCAATCAAGTGGTGGGCTCCTGCTTCCATATCATCGGGATGCTACGAAAGGTATTTCCTTTACTACCAGACTCTACTAGGAGAACTTTGGTGCAGGCCCTAGTATTGAGTCGCTTGGACTACTGCAATGGGTTGCTGCTGTCAACAAATGAAGCGGTAATCTCTAGACTCCAGGTGGTCCAGAATACTTATCCCGTCTGGTCCTGAACCAGCCCTCTCGCACCCCCTCTAAACCCCTTCTGGAGAAGTTACATTGGTTATCCATCAAACAGAGGGTAAAGTTTAAGATCTGCTGTACAATGCATAAGTGTCTACAGGGAAATGGTCCAGCATATTTGATTAAGAAATTCTCCTGATACACACCGACACGCTCTTTGAGATCTAGTGAGCAGGCATTGTTAAAGATTCCAAAATTTAGAAAAGTAAGACAAGGGGGAAGATCTCTTACGGTTGCTGGTCCAACCTTGTGGAACAGCCTCCCACTGTTTCTGAGACAGTGCAAGGACCACCTTCCTTTTAGGAAGCAATTAAAGACATTCCTTTTTCAAAATTGATCTATGTTTATGGTTAGGGTCCGCTATTTGCTTTTCTTTTTTGGTCGCCAAAGGCGCGGAGATACTCCTTCGGGAGGTGATCCTAGCGCGGTACAAACACGCAAATAAATAAATAAATAAATAAATAAATCCCAGCACCGAAGCAACCGAAGCAACTACAAAAACCAGCTCTGCCCTGGGAGCTTTGTTGCAGTGTGTATGAGGTTGCTTGCAAAAGTATAACAAACTTTGAGGGTCCCTACCCAATGCCTTGCTGGAGGACTTAGATCCTTAAAAAAAGATAGTATATCATAAGGTAAACATGTTCACCAGTGCAATCTGCTTGGCTTACCAGGCCAACTTTCCATCATAATCAGCCTCAAACCACACCTAGGTTCATGTCAACCACAAACTGTTACTTTACATTGGTGTGTTGTGTGCCACTCAGCATTCAGCTTTGGAAAACCTTGCAATTTGTCTTTCTCTTGAAGCCATGACAAAGAACTTAAAGCTCAATGTATAAAGTATTCCAAGAAATTAAGTCAAATTTTAAAACTGAACTTGAGTTAAAGAACTTCTCCAAACAAACATGATGGAGAATAAATTCTACTTGTTAATTTTCCTCTAACAATTACAACTATTTGAGAAGTGAAAAGGATTCTCAACATATTTAGAGACGTTTGATATATTATGATGTATATATTTGTATCTAAGATAGGAGAAGAATTCATTTGTGTGAATACACACTATATATTCCTGACAAATGTTTGTTCATATTACAGTTTAGAAAACTACCTGATGATTTACAGGAAACAGAGAAAATATAAACTGAGAACATAATATGACCACAACAGCCATTACCACCGCGACCTCCACTGGCTCCCCGTCGAAAGAAGAATAATAACCTTCAAGCTGCTCACACACGCCTACAAAGCCCTCCGCAATACCGGACCCCAATACCTCAATGACTGAATCTCCTTCCAGGCTCCCAAGAGAAACCTCCGCTAAGCCGACCTCGCCCTAGCCACCGTCCCTCGTTTCTAAAGGACCAGAGCAGGTGGAAGATCTTTCTCCTACCTCGCAGCCAAGACCTGGAGCAAACTCCCCCTTCACCTCCGACGTAGCCCGACACTGCACCATATTCAGAAAGGACCTGAAGACCTGGCTCTTCGAATGACCCCAATGGAGCTGCTCAACCTCCCCCCGACCCCACAGTGCCTTGAGACCCTCAGGGGTGAGTAGTGCATTCTACAAAAGCCTGATTGATTGATTGATTGATTGATTGATTGATTGATTGATTGATTGATTGATTGAACCTACCATCAAAATCCTAAGTGGTCTCTAATTCATTGTGGGTCTTAATATGCATGTCGCAACATTGTGCTGCTGGGTATAAGTGACAGAATCCCAAAATGGGCACCAGAAGATGGCATCTCATCGGTTGTCGCTTGTCACTATACACAGTATATCACAATTGAAAGCTAATCCACCTCAAAATGACTTTCTGATCAAGTGGCCTTGTCACTGTCAATACCTAAGCCATTCTCAGTACCCATCCTGTGAGAGTCAGGGCTAATAGAACTATGAGTTTGTGTGGCTCAAACTGGAAGCAGTGGAAAGATGGACTCAGGCGTTGCGCCAAAAATGTGTTAAGTGTCTGCGCTATGGCATCATGGAGAAGTGCCATCCCAATGCATAGAACGTCATTGTACAAGACACATATGTATGATGACAGCATAGCATTTAAACTCTCTATATTGTGAGCATGGCTCTGAAGCAATCTGTGCAACAGGAAGTGAAAGTCAGTGTGTGTCCGAGAAAGTCAGCCTATGAGTCATGGTGTCGCTCATGTCTTCGGGGATTCAAGTCCTTTGAATAATCCGGACGTCCTCCCACGCCTCAGTGCTTCTTTCCTAATCAGGGTGGCATTGTGGTTAGTTCTCTGTCCTTGCAACCTTTTCTGAAAGGAATGCCTTTAGTGGTTATGAAGTAGTATCTTCAAAATAATAAAAACATATGAGCAGGTAAAAACAGTTTCTTAACCAGTAAGAATCAGTTTTGAATCAATATTTAACATTATACAATCTGAAAGAAATTGTTGCGTTTCGAAGAGGTGCAAGTTCAGATGGGATAAGAGGCACTGTTTAGGATTGATATTGAAAATATATCAATCAGGGGAATTGTAAGCTCACTACTCACCCGTGAGGGTCTCAAAGCGCTGGGGGGTGTGGGGAAATGCACTGTAATGTGATGGTATTAGTAACAAATATATCTACTGTTTGTCTTCTCAAACACTCCACTACAGAGAAGTCCAGTTGATGCTTTTGGGAAGATGCTCTCTCTAGGACTGTCCCTTATCATGTCCACTTTCCCCTTCCTCTGCACTGGTTATCAGATGGGGTCTGCACTGCTTATCAGATGGGGTCAGATGGTGATATGGAATACCACTGTAGCCATTCTGAAATAGAATAATGCCTCCTCTCAAGTATTATGTGGAAAGCATGATGGGGCATGTGAAAGTAGACAGCACAGTTACATATCAAAATCGCCCGTAAGGCCCTGAAGTGTAATGTCTGTTCATAGGCTACGGTGATCGCAAGGGTCCTTTGGAAGAATCAGCTTGAACATAAATTGAGGGCATTTGGTAAACTGTGAGCCTGCACCGAAGCCACTGAAAGACTCTGCCAGTCGGGCACTAGTTTGAGCGCTACGCAAAGTAAATGTTTGTGATTTGTGCATTCCATCTTCTGGGCGCGCCCATCATTAGAACACAATTAGCAGGGGATTCGCAATGCTGTCAAACCTTGTCCTCTAAGAACAACGTCTGAATATTTGTCTTTTATTTCAGATTTCTGCTGCAGATAGTGGACACGTTTGTGAACAAGCTCTCCCTATGGTATTTAAATCAAGCCCCTAGCACCTAGAAAGTTTCCTATGCATATCAGTGACTAATATTTGGCGTTCAGAATTGTGTTTTTTATTTTATTTTAAAATATGTAGGAAGTGCATCGTGATTGTGTGGCAAAGTATTATACATTTATCAAAACGATGGTCCATAAGTAAGAAGTTGTGTACCTCAAGTACAAAGTAAATTGATTCCCATAACAGAAACACTTCACTTTAACACATAAGACATTTGGGGATACGAATGTTTGCATAAGTGAGTTTTCAAAAATTAATTTAGTTACACGAGATGTGGAAGCCGGCGCAAGGCAACAAGAAGCAAAATCCATATGCGAACAGCATTAGCTTGGAAGGCCCGAGGCGTGGCTTTGGTCTTTTTAAAATCCAAATATCTGAAGGGAACACGCCTTTGCTCATGATAACTTGGGATTCGCCAGATTCACCAAGGACAGCAAGCGGGTCAGCTGAATAGCTAGGTAGAAGAAATGTCAACTCTTTGAAAAAATACAAAATGATTTAAAAGCCAGTCTGGTATCCAGAGGGAGCCACTTTCTTTCAGAGAGTGCGCAGTATTGGGGCCATGTAATATATGCATGGTCCAGAGATCAATCCAGCAGCAGCACGTAAAGTTGTTTTTGAAAGGTTGGAGAGTGGCGGCAAGTGGATCCGAAAGAAAGGCTTTCATATTCCAGCTGTGACACAAATCAATACCTGGTCGAATAGCATAAAGTCACTTGCAAAAAGTTACATTTTAGTTTTATATTAAAAGCTGCAGAATATTACTAACCAGTAACCAGTTTATTGACGTGTTTTTGGTTATAATTTTGAGCTGATTAAAATTTTAAACCTAATGATTGAAACGATCAGTCAGTCAGAAGGCAACGCTCAGACCCCATCCTGAAAGTAATACTGAAAAGTGACAGGGAGCAAACTGTAATTATTCTGCGTTCAATGTGTTAATTTTGAAACAATTTAGAGTCAACCAATATTCTATATTACTGAGGTGGCTAATATCGGCAAGTAAATTACACATAGCGCTTTAGCAGTATCACGAAAGTTCGAGAGATTTACAGAGAACTCATTTCATAATCACCAAAATAAACATAATAAAAAATTGAATTCAAATCACACTGAACAGATCTATGTGTAGTATAATGACGAAGAGGTCTGTATAACATTAGTATGACCTGTCAGTGCAGTCAGAGTTCAGGTAGCTCGTCGATAGCTGACAATCTAGACTATGTTCTTCTTGTTGAACGTTTGCTGCGTATTCTCTCTGGTGTGTTCTGTTTGATGTTGTATGTTATTTCTTACTGGAAAGGTACTTTTGTCTACCCAGAAACAACCAAGTACCTCTCCCGTCCGCATGATTGTGCTGTATGTGCAGGGTTATTCTATGGAGGAGAAGGGCTATTGGCCACAGAGGTACCCTCACTTAACACACAGTACTAAGTGTTATGTATTAGTGGTTGACTGTACATCCGATCTAGGTTAGGGGGCTGTAACAACTAGCAAGAGACAATGCTGAGAACACAGGTGATGCATATCCTACATATGTATGTCTATGAAGTACCTGGGGGTGAATGTTTTGCCATTGTGCAACATTCCGTCCATCATCTTGTGTGTTTTGATGTTTAATGAATGTCAGGCATCAGTTTTTTATATGCAGGTTGCACTGAATCAGCCAACATGGGTTTCAGCTCTATGATGGCTCTTAGGCCTAGGGCTTCTTCGAGATTAGGAGACAGCACTATTCGGCTAAGAATGTGCTCATACGATAATGAAAAGGTGTTTGGATTCCCTTCCGTGAATATAGTGACCGTCAATTGTGGGATTCAAGAAGTGGACGGGAAAATTCCCAAATGTTCTCTCTGGATTAAGAATTGGTTGTCGATCAGGCGGTGGGCAGCAGTGGAGTCACTCCCAAAACCAAGTTAAACCCGTCATAGTACTCCCCAAATACCCATTCTCTTCAAATGACTCTGTGGGCTCTATCAGACCATCCCTCGTCATCGGTTCCTGGCTCAGCATCGGTACATGAAGGGGAATAACCATGGGCCGCACAGCAAATGGGGGTCTAGCCCTAAGAGTCTCTTCAACCTTTTGTAAATGTAAATTGATACTTGTATAGTGCACTACTCACCCGCAAGGGTCTCAAGGTGCTTGTACGAATACGGCTGTGGAACCCATCCTGGCTTTCCCTGTGAGGCGTCCACTCCTGGGCACCCCCAAGGTGGAGGCCAGGCATCCTTAGCATTGTAGGGGCCGTTGTGGAGATTAAGCAAGCTATTGCCCAGAGTTGCAGAGTGGGACTCCATGATTGGAATAGGCACCGAGGCGAGAATTATCAGGTCCGTGGAATTTTTTAGCCCAAGACCCGCCGAGGCGGGGAATTGAACCCTGGTCCCGGGCTAGAACGCTACATCAGGGTCTGCCGCTCTAATCATTGAGCCACACTTCTCCACTTCAAGACCAACAAAGGAGCTTGAGCCTAACTGTCCCATGCCTCCAAAATGCCCATGCCTCTCACATGGAAGCACAGATTTCCAAAAAGTCCCCTATTTGATTCCAACCCAATCCGATCTGTGCAATGTGTATCATGCGTGTATTGTATTCATTCACAAAGATACCCCGCACTTCACGGTATCTTAAATAAAGCCCCTTCACTACGCACGGGGACATTTTAATAACACCGCTGTATTTCATGCAGCCGTGATGAATTTTGCATTACACTTGTTAGGTGAAATCCTCCAAATTACGCAATGTCTTGTAATTCCACCCCCTTTATGGGCGCAAAATCCGTTCCGCTCGCGAAATTTGTGCATTTTCAGCAATTTTGCAATCCGCGAATCTTGCAAAAGTGCCAAAAATTCGCAAATTTGCTCGCGGGTGGATTTATTTTTTTGCAGCATCTTTGTGGATAATGCAGGCAGGATTCATTCTGGCACGATGCTCCTGTCACAAAAATTAAACCTCAACAGGAAGCACTTACAGTCTAGAATGATATAAATAAAGCAGGTGCCCGAGTTGAAGCTCAAATTCAGTCACGCATTATAATCAGCCCAAACAACTAGTGAGCATGGTCGAGACTAGGCAGGTGTGCTTCCCCCCCATATTTACCGCCTACAATTAGATGTAATCCTTGATGGAGGTATTTGCATCCACGAGTTTCTCGAGCGCAATCCCTGTGCAATTCCTGTGACCAAGAGGCTGTTTCTTCTCATCTGCTGCTCTGATCGGTCTCTGTCCCTTTATAAACAAGGCATGTGAACTCGCATGGCAGCCCCGCCCGTTTGGCCCGCCCCACACACACTAGGGTATGCAACTTCTTCGCCTCCTTAGTTCCCTCACTATGATGGACAGCTCTCTCGAGGGACCTCGGCGCCTATGGGCGCGGTAGCAAAGTTACAGACACACGTGGTCACTGGAGACAACTCTTTACGCAGCTGTAGTGTAGCAAAAGTACTATATATTTACCCAACGAGGTAGCACTTACTGATTAGCCAGTAGAAAGTACTCCTGTTGAGTTGAGGTCTGGCACAACGCTGTGGCATCTTCGTGGATAAATATGCAGGCAGGACTCATTTTGGAACGATGCTCCTGTCACAGAAATTAAACCTCAACAGGAAGCACTTACAGATTATAAAGGTGCCAGAGATGAAGCTCAAATTCAGTAACGCATTATAATCAGCCCCAACAACTAGTAAGCACGGTTGAGATTAGGAAGGTGTGGTTCCTCCCCATATCTACCGCCTACAATTAGATGTAATCCTTGATGGAGGAATTTGCATCCACGAGTTGCTCGAGCGCAATCCCCGTGTACCTCCTGTGACCAGGAGGCTGTTTCTTCTCATCTGCTGCTCTGATCGGTCACTGACCCTTTATAAACAAGGCATGTGAACTCGCATGGAAGCCCTGCCTGTTTGGCCCACCCCACACACACTAGGGTATGCAACATCTTCGCGCCCTTTCCTCGCTATGATGGGCAGCTCACTCGAGGGACCTCGGCGCCTATGGGCGCGGTGGCAAAGTTACAGACACACGTGGTCACAAATCCGCGAGTTCACGGACTTTCGCCCGAACTCTCTGATTTTTTTGCCGATTTCGTGTGAATTTGCAGACCGCGATTCCGCAAAATTCGCCCATGGTCAAAAAATATATAGCGAGGGAGCATGGAAATAACATGAACAACCTGTGACAGTTATGATTTTTGCCCAAATTTCGTTAGCGTGAAATACACCCTTACAATAATAATTGACATGAGAATGCATTTTGCATGAAAATATAACTCTTTACAAACATGTTATGTAATTACGTAAATGCAACTATTGCATGTTATTCAGTTAAGAAGCCCATACCAACCACATAGAAGCAGAGTCCAGCCACAGGTCAAGCAGTGAGCAGACACTCAAATCAATAGATGTTATTTAGGGGTCATCAGGGGTTGCAGCTGGCTTTCCCCTTGTGACCCCTGGCGCTATATTTTCGACGCCTTGCCCCAGAGGTGGCAAAATCAGTGTCTGGAACACAGGGGCTAGTCCTAATGGGCATCGGTTGGAGCTCAGTTTTCCTGATTTTCCATTAAATTTTGCTATTACAAAAACAGTGAATAATAATATTCACTGCCAGTGTGATAAACATGGAATATAATTGGATGGAAAATGAACATATCTGACACGTAGGGTAACTAAAAACTGCTTTTAAATGTATGTTTTATGCGTGCATTGCAGCAGAGTGTGTTTATCGGAGAGAACGTGTGTGAATGTACGTGTATGTTTAAGCATGTTTTTATGAGTCAAAGTAAAGGTCAAATGGTGTGTGATGTCATTCCGCTATCCCTGGCATTTTGGTTAATTGAGGACCATGCTCCAATCCTCACTAGGATGTAAACTCAAGGCCTAAGGGAGTCACATAGGATTCTCTGCAGATAAAGGTTTGGGGACAGTAAAGCAGATACCAAATGTTTTAGTGTAAGCAACCCAAAGGTTTGTTTTTTTTCTTCTTGAATTCACGTAGGAACAGGCAAAGGGTGGATAATGCTGGGGAAAGTTTGTTCTAGGAAGTTGTTCCTTCAGTGGTCATACGTATCTATAGGCAGTATACATCAAATAATTTAAGAAAGGTGACAGAATAATATAACCGTGTTTACTTTGTCATAATTTTTATTTTCATTTAATTAAGTTTTTTTTCCCATTTCAGTTTGTCATATACAAAATACATGATTCATCATAAATACATTTTTCAAACCCGAATGTTTTTACTTTTTAGAACACACATTATTAATAACACACCAGTAGTAGAAAAAGATTTTTTATACACAATTTATAATAAATAATTAATTTTTAAGAAGGCCACCTGATATTTCAGTACTCTACTAAATTTACAAACATACACACATGCATACCACAACCACACTACCAAAAGGGGAAAAAAGGGAGAAACTACGTATTGATTGACAAGTTCTTAAGTTGTCAAATTCTAGGGTCCCAGAAGAACTTGAGACCCCCGCACATGGTCGGTCGACGCGCGTTTCGGTGGATGAACCACCTTCCTCAGGACCTTTTTTTCTCTTGTGGGTCAAAGATATCAGGGGACCTAAAAAGGTTTATTTACAAGAAAAGACAAAAAGTATATCTGTCACCAACCCTTCTCTTATTGATTTACAGACACAAGAACAAACATAACAATATAGAACATTGTTTAGATCTATCATGGCTGCTCCTCACATGACCAATAAAGTAAGTTTACACTTAAGCCAATTACTCCGATACAGGTAGATCATAGATGATTAATTTACTGTGATGTGGATCCACAGTAATTTGAATATAAGACTCTAATTGCATGAGATTAAAAAACACATATTGCCCGTATTGTGTAACTGAGATCCCTCTATGCCCATTTGAAATAAGGCGTTGTCATGTATACTAAGACATAGTGCTACTCACAGGAAAATGTAGGCCGATATGAGTTCCTTGTGTGTTCAGTTGCTAGTTTTATTAGGACCGGATACTTGTTAAGAGACACCTGCAAGGTGGATACAATGCTCCTTATTTTGTCATTCATAACTAAATATGCACAACATATAATACCCAGCGAACAGTCAATCTTACCAATTCGCATTGCTAGACAGGGTTCAATTACTCCAACCTGTTCAGAGACGGTTATCTGTTCTCCAGGGAGTCAATTAAAAACTGCAAAGCAAAAGGGTGTCCATGTATAATATTTGATTTCTTCCTTCAATTTGTGAATACGCTATATAAGCGGGATATATTCTGCCTAGATGATAGGGTGTTTAGTAATATACCTTTTAGTGGCTGATGATGTCCTCTGCGGTACAAAATCAATCGATACGATGTGGTCTCAACAGTTACGGTCTACACGGGTGGAAGAAGGAGACACAAGAACCCCATTTCATCAGATGTATTGCGCTTTAATACAGCGAGTTCTACAAGTGAATACTGATAGGATGGACTTACGTCTTGATAGTAGCACAGATGAGGAGATCATTCCTTTGTTTAGCTAGAGATGTGCCGCCATTCTCCGGATCGGGAGTAAAGATATTACTTATTTCAATTTGATAGATAACCCCGTTCTTTATCCTGCATCCATCTGATGAGTAAAGAAGTTGGCGATATTTGTAAATACGGACGCAGTAAGATGGATTTAAAATACTAAACCATTTAAAGTCTCTCTCATTTATGGCAGGTAAAACAACTCAGTGTGGTTTAATTGCTAAAATAGGACCGTTAAGGCAAGATGACATCCAGACTTTAATCATGTAAGGTTTTTAACAAGGAGGTCTCCCCTGCTTATGGCAGGAAGAACGCGGTAAAGTCTAGGGGCTGAGCTGATGCAGTTAACGATAACATGAAGACTCTAGTCATGTAGGATTTTTTACGCGGCGGGCGCGGCAGGGATTTTAAACAAGTTAACGAGCGGGCAGCGTCTCAGATGGTTACATTTAAGGCAGATAGAAAAAACCCGGTGTGGTTTGAATGTTAAAGTAGGACCGTTAAGACAAAATAGCATCCGGACTTTAGTAATGCGAGGTTTTTAACAAGGAGGTCTCCTCTGCTTATAGCAGGAAGAATGCAGTAAAGTCTCGGCGCTGAGGAGACAGTTAATGTGCGATAACATGAAGGCTCTAGCCGTGTTAGATTTTTTACGCGGCGGGCACGGCAGGGGTTTTGGAAGAGTTACCAAACGAGCAGCGTCACAGATGGTTACATACCTGCGCAAACGTGGTCTCGGAGTCTACATGGAGGTCGGCGGTAAACGACTTGCAGTGTTTCCAGTCCGGTTTATAACGCCTCCCTAGTGTGACGCGCGAAGGCAATTATCGAGTAACAATAAACATAGAGGAAGGACTCTCATTTTGAAGTGTCAGAAACATCAAAGATGGACACTAGTTTGTTTACTCAGCTAAGCGAGACCAAACACAAAAAGTGGACACTGATTTTTTATTTTAATCGAGTAGAAACAGAAGCTGAACGCTCATATGTTAGTCAATATCAAAGCATTTTTCCATCGCCTATGTTCTAACATGGCGTCATGGCCATAAGGGTCAATGCCTGTAAAGCTGGGACCTAATCTAAGAGCGAGGTTAAGATTTGAAGAAAAAGGACTAAGCAAATTGACAGTACATACTAGACAAAACAAAACTGTCCCTTCAGAAAACTTACGTTCAATCACTGGCTTACCGGTTGTTCTAGGTAACCACAGATGTGGCTCATGCCACGCATGTGATGCAGCGATTACCTCTGATACCATAAATTATAATGACAGAACAATCAAATTACGCCATCTGACAAACTGCCGCAGTAGCAACATTGTCTATATTCTCTTCTGCAGCTGCGGCCTGGCCTATGTAGGAGAAACAGGTCGTGAATTTCGCGTTCGCTATAGCGAACACAAGTCTGCCATCAAGACAAAAAAATTGTTGGCACCCTTGGTCCAACACTGTTTGGATAAAAATCACTCTGAGCAGGACATTAAATGGTCGATATTGGAGAAAGTAATCACTAAAATGGGTCAGTCCAATGAAGTGACTCGCAAGAAGCGAGAAACGTTTTGGATATACCACCTTGACAGTGTGAAACATGGACTGAATGAGGAAATTTCGTGGTATGTTACAAAATAAACATATACACACCTAATTCTCATCCAATATCCGCGTTCCATTACTCAGCCCGAGTGATTCTCTTCTGAATACACCTTATAACCCTGGTTCTCTCCCATTTCTGTGTTACTGTGGTACTTTGCACATATAATCACCTTGTAGAATCACGCATCAAATCATATACAAAGGATCTCTCTACCATGATATTTAATTCAGGCTACTCTCTTAACGGACATTTTTTTTCGAATGTACCCATTTAATCTTTTGACCCGTTCACTGATATTCAATTGATCCTGTCAATTTGCTTAGTCCTTTTTCTTCAAATCTTAACCTCGCTCTTAGATTAGGTCCCAGCTTTACAGGCATTGACCCTTATGGCCATGACGCCATGTTAGAACATAGGCGATGGAAAAATGCTTTGATATTGACTAACATATGAGCGTTCAGCTTCTGTTTCTACTCGATTAAAATAAAAAATCAGTGTCCACTTTTTGTGTTTGGTCTCGCTTAGCTGAGTAAACAAACTAGTGTCCATCTTTGATGTTTCTGACACTTCAAAATGAGAGTCCTTCCTCTATGTTTATTGTTACTCGATAATTGCCTTCGCGCGTCACACTAGGGAGGCGTTATAAACCGGACTGGAAACACTGCAAGTCGTTTACCGCCGACCTCCATGTAGACTCCGAGACCACGTTTGCGCAGGTATGTAACCATCTGTGACGCTGCTCGTTTGGTAACTCTTCCAAAACCCCTGCCGTGCCCGCCGCGTAAAAAATCTAACACGGCTAGAGCCTTCATGTTATCGCACATTAACTGTCTCCTCAGCGCCGAGACTTTACTGCATTCTTCCTGCTATAAGCAGAGGAGACCTCCTTGTTAAAAACCTCGCATTACTAAAGTCCGGATGCTATTTTGTCTTAACGGTCCTACTTTAACATTCAAACCACACCGGGTTTTTTCTATCTGCCTTAAATGTAACCATCTGAGACGCTGCCCGCTCGTTAACTTGTTTAAAATCCCTGCCGCGCCCGCCGCGTAAAAAATCCTACATGACTAGAGTCTTCATGTTATCGTTAACTGCATCAGCTCAGCCCCTAGACTTTACCGCGTTCTTCCTGCCATAAGCAGGGGAGACCTCCTTGTTAAAAACCTTACATGATTAAAGTCTGGATGTCATCTTGCCTTAACGGTCCTATTTTAGCAATTAAACCACACTGAGTTGTTTTACCTGCCATAAATGAGAGAGACTTTAAATGGTTTAGTATTTTAAATCCATCTTACTGCGTCCGTATTTACAAATATCGCCAACTTCTTTACTCATCAGATGGATGCAGGATAAAGAACGGGGTTATCTATCAAATTGAAATAAGTAATATCTTTACTCCCGATCCGGAGAATGGCGGCACATCTCTAGCTAAACAAAGGAATGATCTCCTCATCTGTGCTACTATCAAGACGTAAGTCCATCCTATCAGTATTCACTTGTAGAACTCGCTGTATTAAAGCGCAATACATCTGATGAAATGGGGTTCTTGTGTCTCCTTCTTCCACCCGTGTAGACCGTAACTGTTGAGACCACATCGTATCGATTGATTTTGTACCGCAGAGGACATCATCAGCCACTAAAAGGTATATTACTAAACACCCTATCATCTAGGCAGAATATATCCCGCTTATATAGCGTATTCACAAATTGAAGGAAGAAATCAAATATTATACATGGACACCCTTTTGCTTTGCAGTTTTTAATTGACTCCCTGGAGAACAGATAACCGTCTCTGAACAGGTTGGAGTAATTGAACCCTGTCTAGCAATGCGAATTGGTAAGATTGACTGTTCGCTGGGTATTATATGTTGTGCATATTTAGTTATGAATGACAAAATAAGGAGCATTGTATCCACCTTGCAGGTGTCTCTTAACAAGTATCCGGTCCTAATAAAACTAGCAACTGAACACACAAGGAACTCATATCGGCCTACATTTTCCTGTGAGTAGCACTATGTCTTAGTATACATGACAACGCCTTATTTCAAATGGGCATAGAGGGATCTCAGTTACACAATACGGGCAATATGTGTTTTTTAATCTCATGCAATTAGAGTCTTATATTCAAATTACTGTGGATCCACATCACAGTAAATTAATCATCTATGATCTACCTGTATCGGAGTAATTGGCTTAAGTGTAAACTTACTTTATTGGTCATGTGAGGAGCAGCCATGATAGATCTAAACAATGTTCTATATTGTTATGTTTGTTCTTGTGTCTGTAAATCAATAAGAGAAGGGTTGGTGACAGATATACTTTTTGTCTTTTCTTGTAAATAAACCTTTTTAGGTCCCCTGATATCTTTGACCCACAAGAGAAAAAAAGGTCCTGAGGAAGGTGGTTCATCCACCGAAACGCGCGTCGACCGACCATGTGCGGGGGTCTCAAGTTCTTCTGGGACCCTAGAATTTGACAACTTAAGAACTTGTCAATCAATACGTAGTTTCTCCCTTTTTTCCCCTTTTGGTAGTGTGGTTGTGGTATGCATGTGTGTATGTTTGTAAATTTAGTAGAGTACTGAAATATCAGGTGGCCTTCTTAAAAATTAATTATTTATTATAAATTGTGTATAAAAAATCTTTTTCTACTACTGGTGTGTTATTAATAATGTGTGTTCTAAAAAGTAAAAACATTCGGGTTTGAAAAATGTATTTATGATGAATCATGTATTTTGTATATGACAAACTGAAATGGGAAAAAAAACTTAATTAAATGAAAATAAAAATTATGACAAAGTAAACACGGTTATATTATTCTGTCACCTTTCTTAAATTATTTGATGTATACTGCCTATAGATACGTATGACCACTGAAGGAACAACTTCCTAGAACAAATTTTCTCTCTTCCCCTCTGTTCCTTGGTCGTAAATTAATTCCTTGAGGGGGTCCCATCTTTCATGCTGCAGCATTCGCGGTTTTTCAACCGTGGGATATTTTTCCTTATTTATAAAAGTAATTGTTTATAGTAAATTAATGTTGTTGTTTTCTTTTTTGTTGATGTGTAAAATTTCACATTGTTTGGTTAACCATTGGCTTCCCTCACATGTCCGATCAATTAGCCTTTCAGATGACAGAGGTCGTCTTACTTTGAGACTCTTTATTTGCAATTACCTTGTCAATCACAATAAGAATTATTTTGTCTTTTCTTCCTCTATAGAACTGGTCTGTAACAACCTGCATTGATTTTTTTAAGGGAAATCTTAAGCATACTGTACACTTGTATCCATTTAAACAGAAATAAGGTCCTCTCACATTACTCTATAATGGATAATTTTCAAACATTCGGATTCTCCGATGATGACTTTAATGCTTTGATGGGCAAGGTCACGGGTGATAATGTACCCGGCCCTTCGCACCAATTAGGTAATAGCGATTGGCAAAATCTCCTCAATATGCGGAAAAAATTAAAACGGATAGAGTCTCATGCATTTTATATGTTTGAGTACCTAAAGGCAGGAGTAATCCCTACAGGAGAGTGCGTAATGCCCCAGCTCTATTTGTCGACATCAGAAAGTTCCTGGAGCGGTGGTCCCTTATTTCAAACCGCTGCTCCAGGGACTGGATGATGCTGATAATAGAAACAGCCAAAGATATAGCATCTACACTCTCACAGGAAATTAATGACCTAGAAACCAAACTTAATTCATCCACAGCAGTGGATGAAGCTAAGAGTAGCCTAGAAAAAATACAAACCGAAATGAAGGACTTTGAGGTTTACTTAACTAACAAAAAGACAGAGAAGTTGAGAAAGGATGTTAGGTGGTTTACCAAGGAAAAGATCTATCCTTATCTTACCCCCAATTACTATCAGGAAGGAGCACAAGGTAACTATAACCCTAACTTCAATAGTCACCCCGGGAGGAGATACACTAACTTCTCAGACTCTGGCTCCTCGGGATCAGATGGAGATAATTATCAGGAAATGAACAATGGGCAATACAACTCCAGACCATTTAGAGGTAGATCCACCCAACGCCCGTTCAATGGAAGGGGTTTTTTACCCCGGGGCCAGTACAGAGGGAGGAACGTACGATGGCAGGATCAGGCACAAGCCCAAATGAGCCCTCAACCTCCACAACAGTACGTGAGGACACGCAATCAGCAGTACTGGTGGTAGGTAATATAAAGGACCCCATCTCCACCACTGAAGAGAATCTACCCATTTACAACTTGTCTTCCATACCACTTAAATCCGAGGATATACAAATTCTAAGCAAAGGACTATCTTTTGTCCCAAGCACATACCTGAATAAATTTAAATTACATCAAGACTTGTTTTCCTTCTTCCGGAAGGTGAGATTAAATAAATTCTTTTCTGATCGACCTCAACAGGAGGAGGATAATAATCTCTCAGGGTGCAAACCACCATCAACCTTCACCCCGACATTAGACATGGTTAGTGCTGACGTAGGGATATTCGAACAAACCGTTCTTCAAGATATTGCAAAGATTGTGAAAAACCCATACAAACCTAAATCTAATCTATCTAGTTCAGAAATCGCATCTCTTAATGACTTGAAAATTAATCCTTCAGTCATTATCAAACCGTGTGATAAAGGTGGGGGAATCACCGTATTTGATAAAGCCAGCTATGATGAGAAAATGTTGGAGATGTTATCAGTGACAGACCATTATAGACCAGCTCAACGAAAAGAATTGGAAAGATTAAATAAGCATATTCAAGAACTAACTCGCGAGGCATTCACAGATGGGCTCATCTGTGATGATGAATATGTCTTTTTGAATAAATCTTCCCCTGTGACTTCTGCCCTTTATGGCTTGCCTAAAACTCACAAATCAGAAACAAACCCACCTATGCGACCTATAATATCGACCATTGGATCCTGTACGGAACCACTGTCAAAATATGTGGATAAATTCCTCTGCCCCCTGACCCAGAAGTATACCTCTTACATCCGAGATACTGGGGATATAATCAACAAGATAGAGGGCCTACCATTTAATTCCAACTCAGACATCCTGGTAACGCTCGACATTGAGGCATTATACACCAATATTCCTCAATGCCGAGCGTTACAGGCGGTCTCAGACCTTCTACAGAGGTACCCGTCGGACCGTCCCGACATGTTCATTTTACAATGTCTGGAGGTCGTCTTACTGAACAACTTCTTTGAGTGTAATGGCCGCCTTTACAAACAGATTAAAGGGACATCAATGGGGGCTTCTTGTGCCCCCAGCGTGGCTAATACCTTTATGGGAGAATGGGAGCTCAAGAACATTTACAACGAACTAGCCCCATTCTTTGAAAATGTTTCCATTTGGAAACGTTTCATAGACGATATTTTTTTTATTTGGAAGGGCCCAGAAGAACTTTTACAATCATTTATTCTTTGGTTGAATGCCAGTGACACGAATTTGAAGTTCACAGTGAACTTTAACAAACATAAAGTGGACTTCCTAGACATTAGCATCGAGGACACCAACGGTCACTTAACAGTAAGCCTCTTCAGAAAAAACACGGCCAAGAACACTATTCTCAAGTTTGACAGTTATCACCCAAACTGCCAAAGGGAATCCATCCCCTTTGGGGAATTTTTGCGCATCCGTCGCAATTGTACGGACATGAAATCCTTTCATAAACATGGAGATGCCCTCCAGGATAGACTACTTAAAAGAGGATATCCCCACCGCCTTGTACGGCATGCTTATAAAAGAGCCAAATATTATGACCGGTCAGCATTACTTCAAGGCACGAAAAGGATGAAACAAAACAGGATTACATGCGTAATCAATCACTCCACCCTGAATTTCAAAATCAGGAATATCATCAATAAGAACTGGAGAATCCTAAATTGTGATGAAAACGCTTCCCCTTTACCACCACCATTGGTAGCTTCCAGAAGAAATAGAAATCTTAGGGACATGCTAGTACATACTAGACAAAACAAAACTGTCCCTTCAGAAAACTTACGTTCAATCACTGGCTTACCGGTTGTTCTAGGTAACCACAGATGTGGCTCATGCCACGCATGTGATGCAGCGATTACCTCTGATACCATAAATTATAATGACAGAACAATCAAATTACGCCATCTGACAAACTGCCGCAGTAGCAACATTGTCTATATTCTCTTCTGCAGCTGCGGCCTGGCCTATGTAGGAGAAACAGGTCGTGAATTTCGCGTTCGCTATAGCGAACACAAGTCTGCCATCAAGACAAAAAAATTGTTGGCACCCTTGGTCCAACACTGTTTGGATAAAAATCACTCTGAGCAGGACATTAAATGGTCGATATTGGAGAAAGTAATCACTAAAATGGGTCAGTCCAATGAAGTGACTCGCAAGAAGCGAGAAACGTTTTGGATATACCACCTTGACAGTGTGAAACATGGACTGAATGAGGAAATTTCGTGGTATGTTACAAAATAAACATATACACACCTAATTCTCATCCAATATCCGCGTTCCATTACTCAGCCCGAGTGATTCTCTTCTGAATACACCTTATAACCCTGGTTCTCTCCCATTTCTGTGTTACTGTGGTACTTTGCACATATAATCACCTTGTAGAATCACGCATCAAATCATATACAAAGGATCTCTCTACCATGATATTTAATTCAGGCTACTCTCTTAACGGACATTTTTTTTCGAATGTACCCATTTAATCTTTTGACCCGTTCACTGATATTCAATTGATCCTGTCAATTTGCTTAGTCCTTTTTCTTCAAATCTTAACCTCGCTCTTAGATTAGGTCCCAGCTTTACAGGCATTGACCCTTATGGCCATGACGCCATGTTAGAACATAGGCGATGGAAAAATGCTTTGATATTGACTAACATATGAGCGTTCAGCTTCTGTTTCTACTCGATTAAAATAAAAAATCAGTGTCCACTTTTTGTGTTTGGTCTCGCTTAGCTGAGTAAACAAACTAGTGTCCATCTTTGATGTTTCTGACACTTCAAAATGAGAGTCCTTCCTCTATGTTTATTGTTACTCGATAATTGCCTTCGCGCGTCACACTAGGGAGGCGTTATAAACCGGACTGGAAACACTGCAAGTCGTTTACCGCCGACCTCCATGTAGACTCCGAGACCACGTTTGCGCAGGTATGTAACCATCTGTGACGCTGCTCGTTTGGTAACTCTTCCAAAACCCCTGCCGTGCCCGCCGCGTAAAAAATCTAACACGGCTAGAGCCTTCATGTTATCGCACATTAACTGTCTCCTCAGCGCCGAGACTTTACTGCATTCTTCCTGCTATAAGCAGAGGAGACCTCCTTGTTAAAAACCTCGCATTACTAAAGTCCGGATGCTATTTTGTCTTAACGGTCCTACTTTAACATTCAAACCACACCGGGTTTTTTCTATCTGCCTTAAATGTAACCATCTGAGACGCTGCCCGCTCGTTAACTTGTTTAAAATCCCTGCCGCGCCCGCCGCGTAAAAAATCCTACATGACTAGAGTCTTCATGTTATCGTTAACTGCATCAGCTCAGCCCCTAGACTTTACCGCGTTCTTCCTGCCATAAGCAGGGGAGACCTCCTTGTTAAAAACCTTACATGATTAAAGTCTGGATGTCATCTTGCCTTAACGGTCCTATTTTAGCAATTAAACCACACTGAGTTGTTTTACCTGCCATAAATGAGAGAGACTTTAAATGGTTTAGTATTTTAAATCCATCTTACTGCGTCCGTATTTACAAATATCGCCAACTTCTTTACTCATCAGATGGATGCAGGATAAAGAACGGGGTTATCTATCAAATTGAAATAAGTAATATCTTTACTCCCGATCCGGAGAATGGCGGCACATCTCTAGCTAAACAAAGGAATGATCTCCTCATCTGTGCTACTATCAAGACGTAAGTCCATCCTATCAGTATTCACTTGTAGAACTCGCTGTATTAAAGCGCAATACATCTGATGAAATGGGGTTCTTGTGTCTCCTTCTTCCACCCGTGTAGACCGTAACTGTTGAGACCACATCGTATCGATTGATTTTGTACCGCAGAGGACATCATCAGCCACTAAAAGGTATATTACTAAACACCCTATCATCTAGGCAGAATATATCCCGCTTATATAGCGTATTCACAAATTGAAGGAAGAAATCAAATATTATACATGGACACCCTTTTGCTTTGCAGTTTTTAATTGACTCCCTGGAGAACAGATAACCGTCTCTGAACAGGTTGGAGTAATTGAACCCTGTCTAGCAATGCGAATTGGTAAGATTGACTGTTCGCTGGGTATTATATGTTGTGCATATTTAGTTATGAATGACAAAATAAGGAGCATTGTATCCACCTTGCAGGTGTCTCTTAACAAGTATCCGGTCCTAATAAAACTAGCAACTGAACACACAAGGAACTCATATCGGCCTACATTTTCCTGTGAGTAGCACTATGTCTTAGTATACATGACAACGCCTTATTTCAAATGGGCATAGAGGGATCTCAGTTACACAATACGGGCAATATGTGTTTTTTAATCTCATGCAATTAGAGTCTTATATTCAAATTACTGTGGATCCACATCACAGTAAATTAATCATCTATGATCTACCTGTATCGGAGTAATTGGCCTAAGTGTAAACTTACTTTATTGGTCATGTGAGGAGCAGCCATGATAGATCTAAACAATGTTCTATATTGTTATGTTTGTTCTTGTGTCTGTAAATCAATAAGAGAAGGGTTGGTGACAGATATACTTTTTGTCTTTTCTTGTAAATAAACCTTTTTAGGTCCCCTGATATCTTTGACCCACAAGAGAAAAAAAGGTCCTGAGGAAGGTGGTTCATCCACCGAAACGCGCGTCGACCGACCATGTGCGGGGGTCTCAAGTTCTTCTGGGACCCTAGAATTTGACAACTTAAGAACTTGTCAATCAATACGTAGTTTCTCCCTTTTTTCCCCTTTTGGTAGTGTGGTTGTGGTATGCATGTGTGTATGTTTGTAAATTTAGTAGAGTACTGAAATATCAGGTGGCCTTCTTAAAAATTAATTATTTATTATAAATTGTGTATAAAAAATCTTTTTCTACTACTGGTGTGTTATTAATAATGTGTGTTCTAAAAAGTAAAAACATTCGGGTTTGAAAAATGTATTTATGATGAATCATGTATTTTGTATATGACAAACTGAAATGGGAAAAAAAACTTAATTAAATGAAAATAAAAATTATGACAAAGTAAACACGGTTATATTATTCTGTCACCTTTCTTAAATTATTTGATGTATACTGCCTATAGATACGTATGACCACTGAAGGAACAACTTCCTAGAACAAATTTTCTCTCTTCCCCTCTGTTCCTTGGTCGTAAATTAATTCCTTGAGGGGGTCCCATCTTTCATGCTAATGCTGGGGAAAGAACATGGTCTAAGTGGAAAAAACACAAATTATTAGTTGGAACAAACCACTTACCTGTGCACTCTTGTGTTCTTTGGAGGCGGCTCCAATTCAAAGTGGTTAAGCTTTGGGAAAGAAGAAAAAGAACACTTCAGGAATCTTGACTGGAAGAGAACCAGGAATTCAAAGACAATCAGCCATTATACTCACTGTATAAATTCCATAATTATTGTTTCACTATCAGAACAAACGCTATTAAAGAATACCCTCTCTAAAGCAATCGAAGTCGTCGCGGAGCAGCAAGTCGACAAGCCAGACTTAACTAGATCCTTGCCTGTGGAGGGCAGTGAAGTGATACTTTCACTCCAAGTGACCTTCTCAGTGATTTTTGAAGGCTGGAGGTGCTCCAGGGTTCTTAGAGTTCTTTCAGATTCAGGACAACACAGCATGAAGAGATTATCGAGTCCTTGGGAGCCGCAGTCAAGGTATAGTGCGTTTTTCTTCGACAGCTGGGCTTCAGTTCTCGTGCAACGGGTGTTCTTGGCCTTGGTCTTCTCATGTCCATCGAATCTGATGTTCAGGTCTCGGGGTACCACAGAAATACTGAATTTAAGGGCATTACAAGAGGAGACAGGTAGTGGCCAATGGGCTACCTAACTCTAGGGTGTCTATACTCTCTAGAGACTACTTCCTCTGGGAAGGGGCACTACCCTAATCCTGGTAGGTTGTTTGTCCATCATCCCAAGATGGAGGAATTCCAGGAGAGGGGTTCACATCGCCTGCTCCACCTTAGGGGTGGTGTAGGCTAAGTGGGGACCCTCCTACTAATCTAACGGATTTTCACACTCTTCCTCCAGCTAAAAGTGTAGCAGGAAAGGGAGTTTGGCTTCCCTCACTATCTGGAGGTTCCTGGGTTGGATTTCAAAGATGATATTGCCTTTGAAGCTTCCCTCCCAGGAAGGCCATTCTGTCCTGGAGGAGGTGTAAAGCACCTCTGCCCAGAGCAGGCTTTATGTCTGTCCTCTGAGAGTGCTGTCTCTCACCCTATGAGATCAGAAAAATGTAATGTAATGTATGTGTCTTGTAAAGCGCACTGCTGCCCTGAGGCGTCGTGGCGCTGTAGACTGCTTGGAGACCCGTCCTGGCTATCCCTGTGAGATGGTCCCTACTGGGTATCTCCAAGGTGAAACCAGGCATCCCCGGTGAATGTGGGGGGCCGTTGTAGAGATGAGGCAAGCTAATGCCCAGAGTTGCCGAGTGTGATCCCTGGTTAGAGTAGGCACCGAGGCGAGAATTATCGAGTCCGCTGACCCTGGTCCACGACCCTGCCGCGTCGGGAATTGAACCCTGGTCCCGGGCCGTTCTCTGCTTCCGGGTCTGCCGCCTCTAACCAGTGAGCCACACCACTCCACAAAAATGCAGGCACGGGCCATGCCGGGCATTATACTGGGGCGGTGACCTCAGGCAGGGGAGGGTCAGGGTGGCGGGGATGTAAAATACGGGATAAGGACCATTAGAGGTAAGTATTTTTTTTAAAAAACGAATTTTGTTGCCCACTCTGCATCACATTTGGCGATGCAGATTGGGCAACGAAATTCGTTTTTGTTTTTTTTCGATACTTACCTCTAATGGTCCTTATCCCGTATTTTACATCCCCCCACCCTGACCCTCCCCTGCCTGACGTCACCGCCCCAGTATAACGCCCGGCACGGCCCGTGCCTGGAAACATGTCTGGTGGTGGCAAACTGGTAAAAACACACAGACCACACCAGTGCTTGGTAGGTTTTCAGGTGATCCTCTATAAGGGACACCTGTGTGAATCTATTATTACATCCAACACTGGCATCAGTGAGGATTTCCTAAGACAAGAGGTTTGGTACCAAACATCTCAGAAATCAGAGAAGCCATCAAGGAGCTGGGAAACTAATTTTGACAAGTATCCAGCCCACATACCCCTTATGACTTCCCTGTTCACTTATAATGTCTCAGAATATA